>NC_059508.1:27154459-27815619 GCF_914767665.1 Harmonia axyridis | reverse complement strand
AATCTCAAAAATGTAATATTAGCTGAAATTCCTAATAAAATTGTAAAAAATGGATAGGGATAGGATATCGAATGATAAATCAGGGATTCCAAAGTAATTAATGTCTCAAACATACAAAAATGTATATATTTCATTAGATTATAGTATAATTTAAAAATATGTAGTAGATTCTAGGAGTTATAGATAGAAATCTTTGAATATTAGGTCAAAGAAAGTGAATATTAGAAAAATTTCAAAATTGTATATAGAATATTTGAAAATTTTGTAACTTCGAATCGACCGAATGCAACATATGTGGTACCAAAAGATGGGGAATTAAATGAAGAAATTAACTAGATCAAGATTGAAGAAGGAAAACTTACCTCAAAAGAGAAAATTGCGAAAGCATCATATTTGGAAAATTTTTTGACATCCAAGGCAATCTTGATTTCAAGAAAAAATTGAAAATCTATATAAAGCCCAGCCGAATGACAGCTAGTCAGTCAGTAAAAAACCATTGTTGAGAACACGTCACCTGACTCAAGAAATTTACCTGAAATAATTGATAAACGAAAGAATTTATTTACGAAAATTTGCAAGATATTAAAATTGTTAAATACGTACCTGAAAATCATTGTGAGAAGAAGTGGAAAATTATTTAATCAATTTCAAGAAGAAATTTCCCTGGATTCAAGCAAGTTGAAGCAATATCAAATGGAAAATGGATTCAAAACAATGCAACTGAATTAATACGAATTAAGGTTATAATCCATTCGAGGTTAGGAGCATAGAAGACGATACCATACCATAACATAGAACACTGAAGAGGTCGATGAAGATTTAAATACGTAAATATAAGATTAGATTAATATAAATTTAGTTATATATATATATATATCTATATATATCAATATATATATATATATATATATATATATATATATATATATATATATATAATGGGCTGGTTGAGATGCATCTAACTGGGAACACAGCCAAACTTGGACTTCACGAAGATCTAATAGAGAAGGCGCAAAAGGAGATGATCTTGTGGACCACGAGAATTGTGAGAAGTTTCCTCAGAAGCAATTGAGTGTTGCCTTGTTCTGAGAGGAACCGGCAACCTCTAAGCCTTACCCTGCAACGGTATAAATATATATTTATATATATATATATAGTAACAATTGAAAAGCAGGTAAATAACATTGAACCGAATATATATACATATATATATATATATATATATATATATATATATATATATATATATATATATATATATATATGATATTGGTGTGCAAAATTATCAGACATGGTATAGGAAGTTGACGAACATATTCGAATTATATTAGTATGGATTATTTCAAATTGATAAATCTACATGTCGTTAACGGTGAAATTAGAGATCAGACTATAATTATAAGTTTTAAAAATTTGTGGTTCTGAAAAGAACCGTTTGATATGCAACAACAATTCCTGCTTTATTTGGAACTGGTGTATTTTGTTACTGCTTTAGTTCCTTCGCTGACGGCGTGTTTTGCCAACTCACCGGGCAAGAGAAGGCGCACTGCTGTTTGAATTTCCCTGCTGGTTATTGTCGAACGTTTGTTGTAGTGAGCAAGTCTACTCGCCTCGGCGGCGATGCGTTCGAAAATATCATTAACGAAACTGTTCATGATGCTCATAGCCTTGCTTGAAATACCCGTATCCGGATGGACTTGTTTCAATACTTTATAAATGTAGATAGCGTAACTTTCCTTCCTCTTGCGTTTCTTCTTCTTGTCGCTTTTAGAAATGTTTTTTTGGGCCTTGCCAGCTTTCTTGGCAGCTTTTCCGCTAGTTTTAGGAGGCATCTTCAATCGATCAATCTGACGATAAGTGAAAACTAAAAAATTACCTTCTCAGTGTAAACTTTTTATTTGAGATCGTACCACCTAAATTGACTCCACCTATTTAAGTTCGGGTATATACCCGAACCTACAAACTTCAAAAGAAAATAGAAGTTGGTCCCGGGTCATCTCCGACAAAACCATTTAGGAACCATAGCACTGCCTTTCACAACACTGCTGACGCATCACCTGAATAATCAACTGATGGACATTTCATCAAACCCGAAGAATTAAAGCTTAGCACAGAGTTCGATGGACTCTAGCAATGGCGAGTGTCTGCAAAAACTACCGCCATCTCATCGTCTATGGTATTCCAAACATGTCGCAAGCTAGATTGTTGTACATTAACCCTTACTGGTGATGGGATGTTATTTACAACTTGTATGCTCATTATCCTCTTCAAAATGTTATGAAACAGTCGGTGGAATGCTGATTAGAGAAGAGCGATATTTCACGAACTGTGATTTAACTGAGATCAGAATGTCACAGGTAGTCACGGTTCCGAAAAACGAATACAGAGCGTGACGGGATCACAGTTTGAACATTTCACAGATCTTTTCAGGGCATATCATCGTCCGTTGCAATCGTAAATTATGAAGGCAGCCTGATGTTTTTATTGCTTCGGAACCTTTTTCGACTAACATAATTGCATATTTTTATGACAATCCCAGCATCGTAGGCAACTTCGCATGCTGTAGGAAGTATTTTTGTAGAACTAGTTAAACAATAAATACTTGCTGCAAACTAATAACTACTGCATTACTGCATAATTGGTGGTGGCAATAAAATTCTAATTTTATGCTTATCTTTGATAAACAACCCCAAAGAAATTCTTTCTATATTGAAGTTGTCGACCGAAGCAATAAATGGTACTCTGTATTATAAAAAATAAACGAAAACACGTCAGCGACATAATAATAATAGGCGAAAGAATAATAACAGGCGAAAGACCAGCAATCTTTGGGCTTTCTTCACAAAAGTTGATGTAAATTATGCTACTTGTAATTTATGCAAGTTGAAATTATCTTTCAAAATCACCTCTTCAAATTTGAGGAAACATTTGAAAAATCGATATCCTTCTGTTACGTTCCTAACTAAATCTGAAATAAGGAAAAGAGTTGAATATGTAAGAAAAATGGATGTTTTCATAACAATTTTGCTTTGAATGAGTGACCAATTCGAGTTGCAAAGATAAACGAACTAAGGTTTGGGTGATTCATACAAATATTATTAACAAGCAACCTAAACAGTGATCACGTCACGCTTTAATTTCACTGATATCATAAAGTAACGTTCACGTTTCACAACGTGATCTAGAAATCACGGTATCGCTTCTCTCTAATGCTGGTCATCAGAATCTTTTGCAGTTGAATGATCGAATTGGAAATAAGACGGCATAATTTGCTTCCAGCTTAAAATAAGCTATTGCGCCAAGATATAGAGGATATCAAAAGACTGATGGAAAATCCATAATCAAAATTGAAATTCGTAACGCATTTTGTTGGAAGAAATTAAGTAAGGTTATATTGCACTATTGATATCGGATCTTTAATTTGGGATACCTTATAAGAAATCAATCAATTGTATAAATGTAAAAAAAAAAGTTGTGGTTCTGAAAAGAACCGATTTTAAACTTTGTGAAAAAGATGCTTAAGCACGTTCGCCACGGATACGTCGAGCAAGTTGAATGTCCTTCGGCATAATGGTTACTCTCTTGGCGTGAATGGCACATAAATTTGTATCTTCGAATAGACCGACCAGATAAGCTTCGCTAGCTTCTTGAAGGGCCATCACGGCGGAGCTCTGGAAACGGAGATCGGTCTTGAAGTCTTGGGCAATTTCGCGCACTAACCTTTGGAAAGGAAGTTTGCGAATCAACAGCTCGGTACTTTTCTGATAACGACGGATCTCACGAAGAGCTACGGTACCTGGACGGTAACGATGAGGTTTTTTTACGCCACCAGTAGCGGGTGCACTTTTACGTGCCGCTTTTGTGGCAAGTTGCTTACGCGGTGCCTTTCCGCCAGTGGATTTTCTTGCGGTTTGCTTCGTACGGGCCATCTCGAGTATGGGTATAAACTAGTTGAGGGAAATCTTAGATTCATCTATTTATAGCGGAATAGGTAGGCGGTTCCACTGCACATTCTCGCAATATCATTGGTTGGTCGTGTAGATCTAGTGGTGGGGAAAACTGTGATGGTATAAAAGCCGTATTTTCCGCTAAAACCTTTAGTTAATTCTTGTTATTGTAGTCGTTAACTGAAAAATGACTGGCAGAGGCAAAGGTGGTAAGGGTTTGGGAAAAGGTGGCGCTAAGCGTCACAGGAAAGTTCTACGAGACAATATCCAAGGAATCACGAAGCCCGCTATCAGAAGATTGGCCCGCCGCGGTGGGGTGAAACGTATCTCTGGTTTGATTTACGAAGAAACTAGAGGTGTACTTAAGGTATTCCTAGAAAACGTTATTAGAGACGCTGTAACTTACACCGAACACGCAAAAAGGAAGACTGTAACAGCAATGGACGTCGTATATGCTTTGAAACGCCAAGGTCGTACGTTGTACGGTTTCGGAGGTTAAATTTCACCATCGAAATATTGCTATCGGTCCTTTTCAGGACCACAAAGTTAACTTTTTCTCGTTTTTTCCATTACACAAATATCATACAATCCGAAAGCAAACAAAATTCCCACAAAGCCTAAGCCTGTCCGTGAGATGGGCAACCAAATTACTATGACGAGATAATTCTTTTGGAATTCAGCGTTAAGGGTAAACAGCTAACATTTTCATTCACCTAACTATAAATATTATTTATTAATTTTTTTTTTACTTGGAATTGCTGTGACCATACGATCGCAAAATGTAAAAATATTCCGAGGACAAACAAAAGTGTTATCTATTCAAGTTTATAAGCATTTGGTTAGTAGTGCACTAGGAGTAACATTTCTCATCCAAATTTTATTGCCACCTTATTTTATCAATTTGAACAAATTAAGAAATGGGCTTATATAAATTATTCCATAAAATATTTTCACAGAATCGATGACGGTAGGCGGCGATAAGATATATAATTATTTCTTCTGCGCGTTCCGTTCATCAACTTTACATCGACAACAGAATGGTAGAGAGTCGAAACAATTTCGTACCTCGGCATGGGATCATTCGAGGGAAATCCGCTGTAGGATTGAAAAGGCCAGGAGCAGCTTCCATTAAAATGAAAAAACTTTTCACGATTCAGGACCTGAACAAGAAGACCAAAATACGACTTCTGAAGTGCTATGTCTTTCCTGTGCTTCTGTATGGGTGGAGTCATGGACGCTTACTAAAGCTTCGTGTAAGAGGCTTGAAGTATTCGAGATGTGGCTCTACAGAAGAATACTCCGAATCAATTGGACAGAGCACATGACCAATGAGAGGGTTCTAATATTAGTCAACAAGAAAACTGAAATTGTTGACACCGTGAAGAGGAGGAAACTGGAGTACTTGGGCCACATCATGCGGAATGAACAAAGATACAGCCTTCTCCAGCTTATACAGCAGGGCATGGTTGGGGGAAGGAGAGGTCCCGGCAGGAGGAGAATTTCGTGGCTCAGAAATTTGAGGGTCTGGTTCTGGGAAACAACAATTGGACTGTTTCGTGCAACAGTGAATAAGGTCACAATAGCCAGAATGGTCTCCAATATCCGATAACGGATTGGCACTATCAAGAAGAAGAAGTTCCGTTCATCCCACCCGTTTGAGTTGATAATTCTCGCTAAGTTAATCCCCTCCGCGTATAACGAGATCACACATTTTCTAATCGAGAAGCCAATTTTCTCATTCCTATCCCGTATTGCACAATATTTCACACACGGTACAATCCATATTATATTTACAAAGAAAAAACATATATATCAACCGTTGAACTTATCTCTCATAAGGGTGTCAAATATGAACCGATGGGTTCATATATATATATATATATATATATATATATATATAGAATGTTTATTTTTTCTCTTTATTGTAACTGATAATTTTTGTTGATATCTTGTAGAAGCCCTGAGGATGGATTGAATAAAATCCGAAAGCTCGGCAAAGAAAACAGAGTATTTTTTTGGTGTTCACACCGATTCCCTGAGAAATCATTCTGTATAAATCACGACCATTATTGCGTCTAAGTTATATATATATATATATATATATATATATATATATATATATATATATATATATATATATATATATATATATATATATATATATATATATATATACCATACCATAACCATAACCATACCAGCGGATGATAATGCTGACAAAGCGCATACTGAAAAAATTGTCAAATATCATGACCTCGCTTTTGAGCTGAAGGAAATAAACCATCTTACCTCAACAACAATTCTTCCTCTCATCATCACCACCAATGGACTTGTTGAAAAGCATCTGGCGGAAAACACGGAAAGGCTGGGACTTGACGAAAAACTGATTGAAAAAGCACAGAAGGAGGTCATCTTATGGACCACCCGAATAGTCCGAAGTTTCCTGACCACCAGCTGATAAATGTCTTGATCCGACCGATCCGGCATTATCGACAGCCAAACCCTATTAGGTTGATTAAAAAAAAAAAAAAAAAAAAAATATATATATATATATTTATATATATATATATATATATATATATATATATCAACAATTTTTAATTCCCAATATACAACAATAGTTATAAGTATGATAAGGGGTGTGGGAAAATTGATAAGTGTTATAATTTCATTCTTCTTTATTTCATTTAGTCGACGTTTCGATCCCGATGGGGACCATCTTCAGGACTACAATAGCAATAGAAAACAGTCAAAAACGTGGCAACCACAAAACATGTAAAAATAGTATATGTCCCACACCTATGTGGGACAGACATCTCAATGGTTAAAGAGTCGATTAACGTTACATAAGAGTGATATCCGGACAATGAACCCACGATGTGCTTTAGCTGTACACTCAATGAAAAAGGATCATAAAATTGATTTTGAAAATACAGAAGTATTATGTACGGAAGGTAAATATAATAAAAGACTGATACAAGAAATGATCAACATAAGAAATCAAGAAAATCCAATAAATAAAAAAACTGACGTACAAAGATTAAGCAATGTTTACACGTTCCTGTTAACATATCCAAACCGGGAACGATTCTATGATGGACCACTAGACGAATAAAAATAAGAAGAAAAAGTAAACCAAAGTTGACGCGATGCGATTCTGTGATATGTACCAAAGAAAATAATTAAGTTAGGTTAGACACACTGTTTATACTTCACATCCAATTGACAAAGAAAGATTAATCCAACTGATAGAGTATTTGAGACTAATTTACTTAAAAATTTGCGTTAATTGATGAATTTTAACTTATTAAGGAGACAACCTCAAATTCTGTGACTGTTTTTAAAGATTTGGGATAGTTCTTTTTGTATATGTAATTTTAATTTTAATTGTTAAAATTGTAGTAACCCTGAGGAAGGAACCAACCAGTTCCGAAAGCTTGGTATGAATAAAGAGTAAAACTGAAATCCTTCTTATCAGTCGAATTCCCTTAATAGATTCACGATATATATATATATATATATATATATATATATAATGGATAAGAATGTTGGGATGTTTCGATCTAGGAAATTCAGTGATACACTTTTATATCATCCAAGCTTTCGGTAAGACTTCTTACCTTTCTCAAGGATCTGCAAAATATATTAAATATAAACATTACAAATAGCAAGTTCACAAAACTAACGTACATATATTGTGGTTTTATTCCTTCCTGTTGATCTTATTTCAAAATATTCAAAAAACAAAATAGTTCAACCCAACTACTCTCTCACAGTAATAAAGATTAAACAAGTAACAAATATTATTGATAACACTCATATATTCTCCTACTTGATAGAATTATCAAAAAATTTCGCATCCACCACTTCGTAGTTTCAACACCTGAAAATAATAAACAAAATTAAGAAAGTGAATATAATTCTGTGTAACCAAACAGTTGTCATTTATATCTCTCTTTGACGGATGGGGTCATGGTTTGTTTACCTTACATGAATTGATGTCTGACAGAATATATGAGTGTTATCAATAATATTTGTTACTTGTTTAATCTTTATTACTGTGAGAGAGTAGTTGGGTTGAACTATTTTGTTTTTTGAATATTTTGAAATAAGATCAACAGGAAGGAATAAAACCACAATATATGTACGTTAGTTTTGTGAACTTGCTATTTGTAATGTTTATATTTAATATATTTTGCAGATCCTTGAGAAAGGTAAGAAGTCTTACCGAAAGCTTGGATGATATAAAAGTGTATCACTGAATTTCCTAGATCGAAACATCCCAACATTCTTATCCATTAGATATATTGCGATCAATAATTTTCTTACGAATTATATATATATATATATATATATATATATATATATATATATATATATATATATGATTCAGCTCCTTGAGATAAATACATATATATATATATATATATATATATAT
Organism: Harmonia axyridis; assembly: GCF_914767665.1. Taxonomy (NCBI): domain Eukaryota; kingdom Metazoa; phylum Arthropoda; class Insecta; order Coleoptera; family Coccinellidae; genus Harmonia; species Harmonia axyridis. Next base: position 27,807,234 of record NC_059508.1, on the reverse strand, counting down.
ATATATATATATATATATATATATATATGTATTTATCTCAAGGAGCTGAATCTGCCTAAGAACACGATCACATGGATGCAGAAGGCTGTGATTTTGGGAACCGTGAATATCTTACGGAAGGTCGTATACCCCCATTGATCAAAAAGAGGGTTATCCTTGATGCCTTGGCGTCCGGATAACTCTACCAAACCCACTAATGAGTGTTCAGATGTTCATTTCTGTTCTATATTGTTAACAAGTGTCGGGGACGTGGCACATCTTTGTATTAATGCTTTTTGAACAATATTCCTTATTCTTCATATAGGGATCTTGTTTTCGCTGTATATTTCATTACTCCGATCAACAATAACATTGCATAAACCTGCAAATATTCTTCATTGCTCACCTCTTTCTTTCTTCTTTTCTTCAATAACAGATTTATGGAAAATCACATTACGGCACTATTATGACCGTTAATAACAATAAAAATTAAATCTGCCAGTATGTACTCATCATCATAAACATTTCAGGCTCTCTTCATCGTTCAGCTTAATGACGAGTTGATGGAAATTTATACTTTCGATTCTATGACCATTCAATCTGCCAGTGAGTTATCAGACTCATCATCAAGACATTCCATATCCATTATAATATAATTATAATACAATATTATTATAATATAATAATAATAATGAGTGGCGTGTGAAGCAACTTTACCTAGACATTCTTCCAGTGCCCATTGGACTGTCAATATTATACTTGAGATTTATACTCTCCCGTGTTACTTAAGTTTCACATGTTTGAAGTGCAGAATTAACAATTTACTATTTCACTTGAATTATTAAAAGTAGTTTACTTACTGAATTATTTGATATCTTAATTAAATGAGGTAATATAGTTTTGTTTGCACGATATCGCTAGTTCCCATTTATATCATTCGCTGATTCCTGCTTCCAGTATGGGATTACAAATTGTTTTTTTTTTATGGAGATTTTATATTATCCTTTTTTTTTTCAAACTATTAATTTGTATGATTCGTTCTTCAGGTAATTCATCCGTTAGTGCGTGTCTAACATTAATCGAGTTTTCATATTAGATTGACTACTTTTTCCGAACGCGCTTTTGTATTACGGCATTATTTAGCGGAAAAGCTTTTCTATGAATTTATGAACAATCAGCTACATTTCCAGCCTGCTCCAAAATACGATTATTATCCTTTCCTGTCTGTTATTTCTCACGAGTTGATTTAAAATTGTCTTCATTGAACAGTTAGAAGATTCATCCACACTAGATCACCCTACCGACTCGCCACTTTCAGAACTATAATAACCCTAATTGTAGGAAAGTTATCGATTATATCAAGTATGCTTTGAATTAACGAAAATTCGAACAATTTACGTTCCCTGAAATACAATTGATTATATTTCCTATTAATCAAATTACATGGAGAAAACTGAGGCCAATACTCCGGCTCGAAGGACCACCTTTGTTAACGATAGCGTTTTATACCGGAATTCACATTCCTTCTTTCGAATGTCGTGTATTATCGATTATGGGAAATTTTCCGGGAATATTTCTAGACGAGATGGTGCAGAAATTTTCTATTTTTGATTTTTCCATTCGGAAATTTCAAGGATTGATCAATTGAGCATTTTGCTCGAAATAATCCTCATATTCATACATTTCTAGCCAAAGTTCCGTCGACTTCAGTTTTAATGCATTAATTTTCAGTATTTTTCCTGCAGAAAGTGTATCTAACGTTTTTGAAATATATACAGTGTAACGATTTCATCAATTATCACGATAATGTCTTCTGCCGATACAGAGGTGCAACAAAGCGGTGCGTCCGTTCCAATCGGTGCGAAAACTGCGAAGAAATCCGAGAAAAAGACTGCGACCGCGAAACAGGCCAAACCCAACCATCCTCCGACTTCAGAGATGGTTAATAACGCCATCAAAGATTTGAAAGAAAGAAGTGGATCGTCATTGCAGGCCATCAAGAAATTTATAGCTTCCAACTATAAAGTAGATTCGGAAAAATTGGCTCCTTTCATTAAGAAATACCTCAAATCAGCTGTGCAATCTGGATCTTTAGTTCAGACAAAAGGAAAAGGCGCATCTGGTTCGTTCAAATTGGCAGCTGGTGGTTCGACATCGGGATCCCAGAAGAAAGTGATTAAAAAAGCCACCTCCAAGTCCAAAGATGATCTTAAAAAATCCACTTCGGCATCAGCTGTGGTGACCGACAAGAAGAAAAAGAAGTCTACTGTTGCCAAAAAACAAGCCGCTGTAACGAAAACGAAGAAAGCAGTTGCAACAACCGAGAAGAAGAGCCCCAAAGCCGCCAAGTCCCCTTCTAAAGCTAAGAAGATTGCGAAATCGCCAACTAAGAAACCGAAAGCTCCAAAACCCAAATCAGTCAAGTCTGTGGCAACTCCGAAAAAAGCAGCACCTTTGAAGAAGAAGAAGTGAATAAATATATAAAAATTACTGTTGTGAAGAGAATGGTTCGTCTAACTAATCGGTCCTTCTCAGGACCTTCAAAAATTATCGATCAAATTTGAAATATTCATCTTGTTCTCCAATTTTTCTGATTCCCCATTTCTCTGTCCACCTTGAAACCGAAAGTCCTTACCGTATTGATTGTTGTCCTTCAATTTATTTTAGAATGAGACTACAAAAATTTTTTTTACAAATTTTGCCTTGAAAATGTTCTTCATTTCATTTCAGGGATCTTAGGGCTTGATGTGCTCTGAGGTAGATGAAAGACTCTGGCATTCTTGTATCGTCAGGTTCTGCGTGCCGACCAGATCTGTCCCCTATTGATTGTACTTGACTTCTCTCTTCGCCTGAACCACGGCACATTCATCTTTCCCCGGCTTCATTCCGATAGCCTCAAAGAACTCTACCACATTTCCCAATTGCTCGTCGTTAGCGGAGTAGAGCTTGAGGTCGTCGATGTATCTAACTGGCTTCTCAGTAGGTTTAGCGCCAAACAAAACCAGAAGAGACTCTGCGTGTCCCCCTGAAAAATATCTATCCTGATTTTGATTTCGACAGTTTTAACATAGATCTTGTTCTTATCCAAAAACATGTGGACAAGAGGTGGCGGGTCAGGTTTTTTTACCTTTAAAACAAAGTCAGTACTTGCAATCAATCATTACCGAATACATATAGGTACTTCAAATAAATATATAATTCAAGCGGAATATCGAAAAAATGCCAATATTCACGTAACAATAAATCGGACAAATGCAGGTACCGAATGAATAATATAAGGCTGCTAATTTCACACATACTTTCTGAAGGACTAATTGATACGTAAGTATCTATCACTTTGCAATCACAAATAAACGTTTCAGAAACTATAATTGATCATTTCAAAGAGCGATTAATATTTGTTATTCATATTTAATACCTATATATGTGTGCTCGTTAAATCGCTCTTTGAAATGATCAATTATAGTTTCTGAAAGGTTCTGTGTTTGCAAAATGAAAGGTACCTACGTGTTCATTAGTCCTTTAGGATGTCTGTGTAAAATTAGAAGGTTTTTTCTTATTCCTGCATTTCAAACAGCTGAAAATAGAAAACATGAAATTCGAGCGATTCTTGGGTGTTATTGGTGGTAATAACCTATTGATGGCGGAGCTTATCAGAGAGAAGCACTCTAGCTCAACGATAGAGTCAAGGAGGCTCTCAGAAAGGTCCGGAATGATAGTTGGGAAGAGAAACTACTTTCTCTTTCCACAGAAGACAACAGTGTTTGGCGGATGGCCAAAGCATTGCACTCAGATAGGAAACCAACCCCGCCGATTCACGGTTTACGAGGAATGGTATACAGTCCAGAAGAAAAGTCTGAAGCTTTCGCAGATAACCTCCAACGCCAATGCAGCTGTAGTTACAACTATGCGGAATTGGACCACATTGAGGACGTCAACCGCAAAGTGAAAAATGAATCAACGGAAGCTATTGGTTTCGAACCGTTCAGGAAATCCAGAACACTATTATGTCGAGTAAAGTGAGAACGGCACCAGGACCGGACGGCATTACTAACTTGACGTTGCGGAACCTCCCTCGAAAAGCTTTAGTAGCACTGACGAATATAGTCAATGCTAAAGATTCAACACAATAACGAAAGAAAAGAATATCATACAGTAGGAACAGTTCGGTTTTTAAAGCCAACATTCCACTGTGCAACAAGTGCTCCGAGTAGTGGAACCAATCACGGATGGATATAACCGGAAACAAGTCACAGGAGCTGTGTTTTTGGATGTAGCCAAATCGTTTGATAAAGTATGGCCCAAAGGACTGCTATACAAACTGCTTACGGCAGGTTTCCCACTCTCCATGGTCCAACTTTTAGCTTCTTACCTGCATTCTCGCAAGTTTAGAGCCAGATTTGACGGAGTATTGTCTTCAGAGAGGTCTCTTTCAGCCGGAGTTCCGCAAGGATCTCTGCTGTCTCCAATATTTTTCACAATATATGTATCCGAAATGCCAAAAACGGTGAAAAACTCCATGGCACTTTACGCTGACGATACCGCCTTTCTTGCCAGTTCTTGGTGTCCCAAAATGGCAACGAAGTACCTACAAGAAACCCTGAGAAGATCGAAGCAGTTTTTTTTAGCCGAAAGAAAATAGATCCCATCGGACTCGTCGTAATGTTCGGTAGGAGGATTGTAATGGAAAAACGAGGCCAAGTATCTGGGAGTGATACTTGACAAAAAGCTCACTTGGAACCAACACGTCACATCAGCTGTGGCGAAGGGGAAAGACAACAGCGGCAGCGTTGCAACCGCTACTTTGCAAAAGCACAAAAATGTTTCTTTCCAACAAGCTTCTTCTTTATAAGGCCACCATCCGGCCGGTCATGTGTTACGCATGTTCGGCTTGGGGATACGCCGCAAAGACGCACCTGCAGAGACTTCAAGTCGTGCAGAATACGATCCTAAGACCAGCCGTAAATGCAGCTTGGTTTGTCAGCAAGGTACGGATAGGTACATGAAGACCTGAAAATACCATTCCTGGGCGACCATCTAAAAGATCTGAGCGTGAAGACCTTCATTGAAATGGAAAATCATGCAAACCCTTTTATAAGGAAGGCTTGCGACTACGATGAAAAAGCTCCTAGGAAACACAAACGACCGAAGATGGCACTTCTCTAGGAAGTGTGTATTAGAGCCAAACCCTTACTGGCACAGAGATTGTGTAATGATTACACAAACTTTGCCACCTGCTAGAGCAGATCAAAATAGCTCACCAGAGGTGAATTATATTGAGATGGAGCAGTAAAAGGCTAATTTATAGCCTGACTGCAAAAGAGAAAGAAGTTGTTAGCTCTTCACTGTATTTAATAAGTAGAGCGAGTATGGACTGTATTTTTATTATAGATGTTGCGATGGCAAAAACAATTCACAGATTTTCCGCTAATGAGAAACTGAATATAAAAGCTCCTTTTCTTTCGTAGGCCTGGAGGGATCCCTCAATGATGGCACACCAGTGGTCATGCACTTGATATTCTTGAACCTTATAACTAATTACTGTCTCTATCAGTTACTAACACTTGAATTAATTTGCCACACACAGCGAAGTTAATAAACTTATCGAAATTAGCGATAATGCGAATACTATTGTTTATAGCGACGAAATATGCGGAGAACAAGAAAGTATATCACTCTCATTAACAGTTCCAATTAATAATAATGTTTTTGCTGTTATAAAAAACCGCTCGTTCCATATTGGCTCATATTGCCAATATTTTCAAATCATTTTATGAGTCAGCAACCCACAATACAGAAAAGTGCAATTGTGTGCTGCCGACACAACAGAAGTTGTAAGTTAAAAAAATTCATACTACCTTTTTTTCTCAAAAATAAAGGGGGAATTCATTTGTTTCAAATTTGATTCACAATGCATTGGGGAGAAGACACAGTAATAACACTAAGAAGTTTTAACACATGATTTATTACAATTTCGATAAGTATGACAGCTTCATGATTTTTCTTTTTGGGTTGAAGGAATCAATAAGGTCAATTGGCTTGAAAAACATTTATGTATGATAATCAAAAAAACAGTTCCTCTGTCCGAAATGATCAATGAGCCTCTCCTCCAACGGAATCGTTCTTCTAATTCTTTCTTTCTACTGATTACTGGTTTTGGAGTTATCTACTAAAAATCTACCATCATCGTTCAGAAATCTATCAAAAATCTACTGACATACTTTTTAGAAAAAATTCCACAGTTGGCACTGCATTACAATTTCACATTATTCAGATTACACTTCATTCTAGTGTCTCTTATGGTTAAATTTTACTTCATGAATAGGATAGATATTAGAGATGCGTATAGATTCGAACATAAAACAAGAAAATTTTTAGGAAATCGTTAAAGAATGGATCGAATTTTTTAGACGAGATATATTCTACGCCTATGGACTCAAAACGCGAACTTACCTATGATAGGTTAGGTTTTCATTTCCGGATGTTTTACACACTATACATGTTTTTCGAGGTTTTACCATGATTAAAATTAACAATATGTAACTTTAAATTCACAAACTTGTATAAAATAACGACGATTACAAACGTGAAATTAAAATGAACAGTTAACCCTTAACGTCCCTCTAGTTGTCACGTGCAATAACAACAACAGAACCGTGTTGCCAAATCCCCACAATATTCGCAAAACATCTATGCCACAGAACGGAGAAAAGTTTACTTCTTCCTCAGAATGGCAACGCAGTACATTATAAGTGTTTGTAAACAAAAATGTTATAGCGATGTCAACAAATGCTATAAGGCACCTCTATATTTTCTTTCCTCTGACGTATTCACCATAAAATCGTACTCAACTTATTATATTTTTCTGTTTATCAATAAGAATTTTCCTTTTATTTACTGTTTTGAACTTGTGACCAATAAATTTTATGTAATGTTGTCTTTGATTTATTGAAATTCAGATGCTTTTTGGTCAAATTTTATCCGGACTGATATATTGATTGCTTTTGGTAACGATCAAATCATTCAATGATTCTTTGAAGGTGAAATCGTATTGCACAGATTTTCTTCCTCTAATAATCCAGGCTGTAATGACTTGCCTTCTTTTTTCAAACAGTACTGTGAGAAATACTCAAATAAACTAATCAATGTGTGTTTGAAATTGATACAACTTTTTAGTTTCAAAATTTCTTGGATCAAAACCAATAATACAAACAAACTGAATAATCTAACCTCCTGTCAATGACATTTCCAATGCCAACCCGAAATCTGCAATTCAAAATGTTACTGATCGAATGAGCCATTACCAACTTAATTTCGATTTTCCACCAGCCACCCGGGATGTCAATAATTCCTGAACGGACTATATTCTAAAACAAGTTGCAGAATGGGCTTCTATTCTAACACGAATGCGAAATTCGAACGCATGAGTGTTGGAATTGCCTTCTGCAACGAGTATTAGACGATATTTTCTCTATTTCAGTCAAGTTTTGTGAATTATTGTCGAAATTAAATGAAAACTTTAGATTGAATATCCTAGTGACATTTGTATTGTATCATTGCAGTTGGTGTGACTGTTACGAACATTGACAGATTACGGAATTTGAATATGAATCGTACATTTAGAATTTTGAAATAATTTACAATTACAATTACAAGCCGCTGTAACGAAAACGAAGAAAGCAGTTGCAACAACCGAGAAGAAGAGCCCCAAAGCCGCCAAGTCCCCTTCTAAAGCTAAGAAGATTGCGAAATCGCCAACTAAGAAACCGAAAGCTCCAAAACCCAAATCAGTCAAGTCTGTGGCAACTCCGAAAAAAGCAGCACCTTTGAAGAAGAAGAAGTGAATAAATATATAAAAATTACTGTTGTGATGAGAATGGTTCGTCTAACTAATCGGTCCTTCTCAGGACCTTCAAAAATTATCGATCAAATTTGAAATATTCATCTTGTTCTCCAATTTTTCTGATTCCCCATTTCTCTGTCCACCTTGAAACCGAAAGTCCTTACCGTATTGATTGTTGTCCTTCAATTTATTTTAGAATGAGACTACAAAAATTTTTTTTACAAATTTTGCCTTGAAAATGTTCTTCATTTCATTTCAGGGATCTTAGGGCTTGATGTGCTCTGAGGTAGATGAAAGACTCTGGCATTCTTGTATCGTCAGGTTCTGCGTGCCGACCAGATCTGTCCCCTATTAATTGTACTTGACTTCTCTCTTCGCCTGAACCACGGCACATTCATCTTTCCCCGGCTTCATTCCGATAGCCTCAAAGAACGCTACCACATTTCCCAATTGCTCGTCGTTAGCGGAGTAGAGCTTGAGGTCGTCGATGTATCTAACTGGCTTCTCAGTAGGTTTAGCGCCAAACAAAACCAGAAGAGACTCTGCGTGTCCCCCTGAAAAATATCTATCCTGATTTTGATTTCGACAGTTTTAACATAGATCTTGTTCTTATCCAAAAACATGTGGACAAGAGGTGGCGGGTCAGGTTTTTTTACCTTTAAAACAAAGTCAGTACTTGCAATCAATCATTACCGAATACATATAGGTACTTCAAATAAATATATAATTCAAGCGGAATATCGAAAAAATGCCAATATTCACGTAACAATAAATCGGACAAATGCAGGTACCGAATGAATAATATAAGGCTGCTAATTTCACACATACTTTCTGAAGGACTAATTGATACGTAAGTATCTATCACTTTGCAATCACAAATAAACGTTTCAGAAACTATAATTGATCATTTCAAAGAGCGATTAATATTTGTTATTCATATTTAATACCTATATATGTGTGCTCGTTAAATCGCTCTTTGAAATGATCAATTATAGTTTCTGAAAGGTTCTGTGTTTGCAAAATGAAAGGTACCTACGTGTTCATTAGTCCTTTAGGATGTCTGTGTAAAATTAGAAGGTTTTTTCTTATTCCTGCATTTCAAACAGCTGAAAATAGAAAACATGAAATTCGAGCGATTCTTGGGTGTTATTGGTGGTAATAACCTATTGATGGCGGAGCTTATCAGAGAGAAGCACTCTAGCTCAACGATAGAGTCAAGGAGGCTCTCAGAAAGGTCCGGAATGATAGTTGGGAAGAGAAACTACTTTCTCTTTCCACAGAAGACAACAGTGTTTGGCGGATGGCCAAAGCATTGCACTCAGATAGGAAACCAACCCCGCCGATTCACGGTTTACGAGGAATGGTATACAGTCAAGAAGAAAAGTCTGAAGCTTTCGCAGATAACCTCCAACGCCAATGCAGCTGTAGTTACAACTATGCGGAATTGGACCACATTGAGGACGTCAACCGCAAAGTGAAAAATGAATCAACGGAAGCTATTGGTTTCGAACCGTTCAGGAAATCCAGAACACTATTATGTCGAGTAAAGTGAGAACGGCACCAGGACCGGACGGCATTACTAACTTGACGTTGCGGAACCTCCCTCGAAAAGCTTTAGTAGCACTGACGAATATAGTCAATGCTAAAGATTCAACACAATAACGAAAGAAAAGAATATCATACAATAGGAACAGTTCGGTTTTTAAAGCCAACATTCCACTGTGCAACAAGTGCTCCGAGTAGTGGAACCAATCACGGATGGATATAACCGGAAACAAGTCACAGGAGCTGTGTTTTTGGATGTAGCCAAATCGTTTGATAAAGTACGGCCCAAAGGACTGCTATACAAACTGCTTACGGCAGGTTTCCCACTCTCCATGGTCCAACTTTTAGCTTCTTACCTGCATTCTCGCAAGTTTAGAGCCAGATTTGACGGAGTATTGTCTTCAGAGAGGTCTCTTTTAGCCGGAGTTCCGCAAGGATACCTGCTGTCTCCAATATTTTTCACAATATATGTATCCGAAATGCCAAAAACGGTGAAAAACTCCATGGCACTTTACGCTGACGATACCGCCTTTCTTGCCAGTTCTTGGTGTCCCAAAATGGCAACGAAGTACCTACAAGAAACCCTGAGAAGATCGAAGCAGTTTTTTTAGCCGAAAGAAAATAGATCCCATCGGACTCGTCGTAATGTTCGGTAGGAGGATTGTAATGGAAAAACGAGGCCAAGTATCTGGGAGTGATACTTGACAAAAAGCTCACTTGGAACCAACACGTCACATCAGCTGTGACGAAGGGGAAAGACAACAGCGGCAGCGTTGCAACCGCTACTTTGCAAAAGCACAAAAATGTTTCTTTCCAACAAGCTTCTTCTTTATAAGTCCACCATCCGGCCGGTCATGTGTTACGCATGTTCGGCTTGGGGATACGCCGCAAAGACGCACCTGCAGAGACTTCAAGTCGTGCAGAATACGATCCTAAGACCAGCCGTAAATGCAGCTTGGTTTGTCAGCAAGGTACGGATAGGTACATGAAGACCTGAAAATACCATTCCTGGGCGACCATCTAAAAGATCTGAGCGTGAAGACCTTCATTGAAATGGAAAATCATGCAAACCCTTTTATAAGGAAGGCTTGCGACTACGATGAAAAAGCTCCTAGGAAACACAAACGACCGAAGATGGCACTTCTCTAAGAAGTGTGTATTAGAGCCAAACCCTTACTGGCACAGAGATTGTGTAATGATTACACAAACTTTGCCACCTGCTAGAGCAGATCAAAATAGCTCACCAGAGGTGAATTATATTGAGATGGAGCAGTAAAAGGCTAATTTATAGCCTGACTGCAAAAGAGAAAGAAGTTGTTAGCTCTTCACTGTATTTAATAAGTAGAGCGAGTATGGACTGTATTTTTATTATAGATGTTGCGATGGCAAAAACAATTCACAGATTTTCCGCTAATGAGAAACTGAATATAAAAGCTCCTTTTCTTTCGTAGGCCTGGAGGGATCCCTCAATGATGGCACACCAGTGGTCATGCACTTGATATTCTTGAACCTTATAACTAATTACTGTCTCTATCAGTTACTTACACTTGAATTAATTTGCCACACACAGCGAAGTCAATAAACTTATCGAAATTAGCGATAATGCGAATACTATTGTTTATAGCGACGAAATATGCGGAGAACAAGAAAGTATATCACTCTCATTAACAGTTCCAATTAATAATAATGTTTTTGCTGTTATAAAAAACCGCTCGTTCCATATTGGCTCATATTGCCAATATTTTCAAATCATTTTATGAGTCAGCAACCCACAATACAGAAAAGTGCAATTGTGTGCTGCCGACACAACAGAAGTTGTAAGTTAAAAAAATTCATACTACCTTTTTTTCTCAAAAATAAAGGGGGAATTCATTTGTTTCAAATTTGATTCACAATGCATTGGGGAGAAGACACAGTAATAACACCAAGAAGTTTTAACACATGATTTATTACAATTTCGATAAGTATGACAGCTTCATGATTTTTCTTTTTGGGTTGAAGGAATCAATAAGGTCAATTGGCTTGAAAAACATTTATGTATGATAATCAAAAAAACAGTTCCTCTGTCCGAAATGATCAATGAGCCTCTCCTCCAACGGAATCGTTCTTCTAATTCTTTCTTTCTACTGATTACTGGTTTTGGAGTTATCTACTAAAAATCTACCATCATCGTTCAGAAATCTATCAAAAATCTACTGACATACTTTTTAGAAAAAATTCCACAGTTGGCACTGCATTACAATTTCACATTATTCAGATTACACTTCATTCTAGTGTCTCTTATGGTTAAATTTTACTTCATGAATAGGATAGATATTAGAGATGCGTATAGATTCGAACATAAAACAAGAAAATTTTTAGGAAATCGTTGAAGAATGGATCGAATTTTTTAGACGAGATATATTCTACGCCTATGGACTCAAAACGCGAACTTACCTATGATAGGTTAGGTTTTCATTTCCGGATGTTTTACACACTATACATGTTTTTCGAGGTTTTACCATGATTAAAATTAACAATATGTAACTTTAAATTCACAAACTTGTATAAAATAACGACGATTACAAACGTGAAATTAAAATGAACAGTTAACCCTTAACGTCCCTCTAGTTGTCACGTGCAATAACAACAACAGAACCGTGTTGCCAAATCCCCACAATATTCGCAAAACATCTATGCCACAGAACGGAGAAAAGTTTACTTCTTCCTCAGAATGGCAACGCAGTACATTATAAGTGTTTGTAAACAAAAATGTTATAGCGATGTCAACAAATGCTATAAGGCACCTCTATATTTTCTTTCCTCTGACGTATTCACCATAAAATCGTACTCAACTTATTATATTTTTCTGTTTATCAATAAGAATTTTCCTTTTATTTACTGTTTTGAACTTGTGACCAATAGATTTTATGTAATGTTGTCTTTGATTTATTGAAATTCAGATGCTTTTTGGTCAAATTTTATCCGGACTGATATATTGGTTGCTTTTGGTAACGATCAAATCATTCAATGATTCTTTGAAGGTGAAATCGTATTGCACAGATTTTCTTCCTCTAATAATCCAGGCTGTAATGACTTGCCTTCTTTTTTCAAACAGTACTGTGAGAAATACTCAAATAAACTAATCAATGTGTGTTTGAAATTGATACAACTTTTTAGTTTCAAAATTTCTTGGATCAAAACCAATAATACAAACAAACTGAATAATCTAACCTCCTGTCAATGACATTTCCAATGCCAACCCGAAATCTGCAATTCAAAATGTTACTGATCGAATGAGCCATTACCAACTTAATTTCGATTTTCCACCAGCCACCCGGGATGTCAATAATTCCTGAACGGACTATATTCTAAAACAAGTTGCAGAATGGGCTTCTATTCTAACACGAATGCGAAATTCGAACGCATGAGTGTTGGAATTGCCTTCTGCAACGAGTATTAGACGATATTTTCTCTATTTCAGTCAAGTTTTGTGAATTATTGTCGAAATTAAATGAAAACTTTAGATTGAATATCCTAGTGACATTTGTATTGTATCATTGCAGTTGGTGTGACTGTTACGAACATTGACAGATTACGGAATTTGAATATGAATCGTACATTTAGAATTTTGAAATAATTTACAATTACAATTACAAGCCGCTGTAACGAAAACGAAGAAAGCAGTTGCAACAACCGAGAAGAAGAGCCCCAAAGCCGCCAAGTCTCCTTCTAAAGCTAAGAAGATTGCGAAATCGCCAACTAAGAAACCGAAAGCTCCAAAACCCAAATCAGTCAAGTCTGTGGCAACTCCGAAAAAAGCAGCACCTTTGAAGAAGAAGAAGTGAATAAATATATAAAAATTACTGTTGTGATGAGAATGGTTCGTCTAACTAATCGGTCCTTCTCAGGACCTTCAAAAATTATCGATCAAATTTGAAATATTCATCTTGTTCTCCAATTTTTCTGATTCCCCATTTCTCTGTCCACCTTGAAACCGAAAGTCCTTACCGTATTGATTGTTGTCCTTCAATTTATTTTAGAATGAGACTACAAAAATTTTTTTTACAAATTTTGCCTTGAAAATGTTCTTCATTTCATTTCAGGGATCTTAGGGCTTGATGTGCTCTGAGGTAGATGAAAGACTCTGGCATTCTTGTATCGTCAGGTTCTGCGTGCCGACCAGATCTGTCCCCTATTAATTGTACTTGACTTCTCTCTTCGCCTGAACCACGGCACATTCATCTTTCCCCGGCTTCATTCCGATAGCCTCAAAGAACGCTACCACATTTCCCAATTGCTCGTCGTTAGCGGAGTAGAGCTTGAGGTCGTCGATGTATCTAACTGGCTTCTCAGTAGGTTTAGCGCCAAACAAAACCAGAAGAGACTCTGCGTGTCCCCCTGAAAAATATCTATCCTGATTTTGATTTCGACAGTTTTAACATAGATCTTGTTCTTATCCAAAAACATGTGGACAAGAGGTGGCGGGTCAGGTTTTTTTACCTTTAAAACAAAGTCAGTACTTGCAATCAATCATTACCGAATACATATAGGTACTTCAAATAAATATATAATTCAAGCGGAATATCGAAAAAATGCCAATATTCACGTAACAATAAATCGGACAAATGCAGGTACCGAATGAATAATATAAGGCTGCTAATTTCACACATACTTTCTGAAGGACTAATTGATACGTAAGTATCTATCACTTTGCAATCACAAATAAACGTTTCAGAAACTATAATTGATCATTTCAAAGAGCGATTAATATTTGTTATTCATATTTAATACCTATATATGTGTGCTCGTTAAATCGCTCTTTGAAATGATCAATTATAGTTTCTGAAAGGTTCTGTGTTTGCAAAATGAAAGGTACCTACGTGTTCATTAGTCCTTTAGGATGTCTGTGTAAAATTAGAAGGTTTTTTCTTATTCCTGCATTTCAAACAGCTGAAAATAGAAAACATGAAATTCGAGCGATTCTTGGGTGTTATTGGTGGTAATAACCTATTGATGGCGGAGCTTATCAGAGAGAAGCACTCTAGCTCAACGATAGAGTCAAGGAGGCTCTCAGAAAGGTCCGGAATGATAGTTGGGAAGAGAAACTACTTTCTCTTTCCACAGAAGACAACAGTGTTTGGCGGATGGCCAAAGCATTGCACTCAGATAGGAAACCAACCCCGCCGATTCACGGTTTACGAGGAATGGTATACAGTCCAGAAGAAAAGTCTGAAGCTTTCGCAGATAACCTCCAACGCCAATGCAGCTGTAGTTACAACTATGCGGAATTGGACCACATTGAGGACGTCAACCGCAAAGTGAAAAATGAATCAACGGAAGCTATTGGTTTCGAACCGTTCAGGAAATCCAGAACACTATTATGTCGAGTAAAGTGAGAACGGCACCAGGACCGGACGGCATAACTAACTTGACGTTGCGGAACCTCCCTCGAAAAGCTTTAGTAGCACTGACGAATATAGTCAATGCTAAAGATTCAACACAATAACGAAAGAAAAGAATATCATACAGTAGGAACAGTTCGGTTTTTAAAGCCAACATTCCACTGTGCAACAAGTGCTCCGAGTAGTGGAACCAATCACGGATGGATATAACCGGAAACAAGTCACAGGAGCTGTGTTTTTGGATGTAGCCAAATCGTTTGATAAAGTACGGCCCAAAGGACTGCTATACAAACTGCTTACGGCAGGTTTCCCACTCTCCATGGTCCAACTTTTAGCTTCTTACCTGCATTCTCGCAAGTTTAGAGCCAGATTTGACGGAGTATTGTCTTCAGAGAGGTCTCTTTTAGCCGGAGTTCCGCAAGGATCTCTGCTGTCTCCAATATTTTTCACAATATATGTATCCGAAATGCCAAAAACGGTGAAAAACTCCATGGCACTTTACGCTGACGATACCGCCTTTCTTGCCAGTTCTTGGTGTCCCAAAATGGCAACGAAGTACCTACAAGAAACCCTGAGAAGATCGAAGCAGTTTTTTTAGCCGAAAGAAAATAGATCCCATCGGACTCGTCGTAATGTTCGGTAGGAGGATTGTAATGGAAAAACGAGGCCAAGTATCTGGGAGTGATACTTGACAAAAAGCTCACTTGGAACCAACACGTCACATCAGCTGTGACGAAGGGGAAAGACAACAGCGGCAGCGTTGCAACCGCTACTTTGCAAAAGCACAAAAATGTTTCTTTCCAACAAGCTTCTTCTTTATAAGTCCACCATCCGGCCGGTCATGTGTTACGCATGTTCGGCTTGGGGATACGCCGCAAAGACGCACCTGCAGAGACTTCAAGTCGTGCAGAATACGATCCTAAGACCAGCCGTAAATGCAGCTTGGTTTGTCAGCAAGGTACGGATAGGTACATGAAGACCTGAAAATACCATTCCTGGGCGACCATCTAAAAGATCTGAGCGTGAAGACCTTCATTGAAATGGAAAATCATGCAAACCCTTTTATAAGGAAGGCTTGCGACTACGATGAAAAAGCTCCTAGGAAACACAAACGACCGAAGATGGCACTTCTCTAAGAAGTGTGTATTAGAGCCAAACCCTTACTGGCACAGAGATTGTGTAATGATTACACAAACTTTGCCACCTGCTAGAGCAGATCAAAATAGCTCACCAGAGGTGAATTATATTGAGATGGAGCAGTAAAAGGCTAATTTATAGCCTGACTGCAAAAGAGAAAGAAGTTGTTAGCTCTTCACTGTATTTAATAAGTAGAGCGAGTATGGACTGTATTTTTATTATAGATGTTGCGATGGCAAAAACAATTCACAGATTTTCCGCTAATGAGAAACTGAATATAAAAGCTCCTTTTCTTTCGTAGGCCTGGAGGGATCCCTCAATGATGGCACACCAGTGGTCATGCACTTGATATTCTTGAACCTTATAACTAATTACTGTCTCTATCAGTTACTTACACTTGAATTAATTTGCCACACACAGCGAAGTCAATAAACTTATCGAAATTAGCGATAATGCGAATACTATTGTTTATAGCGACGAAATATGCGGAGAACAAGAAAGTATATCACTCTCATTAACAGTTCCAATTAATAATAATGTTTTTGCTGTTATAAAAAACCGCTCGTTCCATATTGGCTCATATTGCCAATATTTTCAAATCATTTTATGAGTCAGCAACCCACAATACAGAAAAGTGCAATTGTGTGCTGCCGACACAACAGAAGTTGTAAGTTGAAAAAATTCATACTACCTTTTTTTCTCAAAAATAAAGGGGGAATTCATTTGTTTCAAATTTGATTCACAATGCATTGGGGAGAAGACACAGTAATAACACCAAGAAGTTTTAACACATGATTTATTACAATTTCGATAAGTATGACAGCTTCATGATTTTTCTTTTTGGGTTGAAGGAATCAATAAGGTCAATTGGCTTGAAAAACATTTATGTATGATAATCAAAAAAACAGTTCCTCTGTCCGAAATGATCAATGAGCCTCTCCTCCAACGGAATCGTTCTTCTAATTCTTTCTTTCTACTGATTACTGGTTTTGGAGTTATCTACTAAAAATCTACCATCATCGTTCAGAAATCTATCAAAAATCTACTGACATACTTTTTAGAAAAAATTCCACAGTTGGCACTGCATTACAATTTCACATTATTCAGATTACACTTCATTCTAGTGTCTCTTATGGTTAAATTTTACTTCATGAATAGGATAGATATTAGAGATGCGTATAGATTCGAACATAAAACAAGAAAATTTTTAGGAAATCGTTAAAGAATGGATCGAATTTTTTAGACGAGATATATTCTACGCCTATGGACTCAAAACGCGAACTTACCTATGATAGGTTAGGTTTTCATTTCCGGATGTTTTACACACTATACATGTTTTTCGAGGTTTTACCATGATTAAAATTAACAATATGTAACTTTAAATTCACAAACTTGTATAAAATAACGACGATTACAAACGTGAAATTAAAATGAACAGTTAACCCTTAACGTCCCTCTAGTTGTCACGTGCAATAACAACAACAGAACCGTGTTGCCAAATCCCCACAATATTCGCAAAACATCTATGCCACAGAACGGAGAAAAGTTTACTTCTTCCTCAGAATGGCAACGCAGTACATTATAAGTGTTTGTAAACAAAAATGTTATAGCGATGTCAACAAATGCTATAAGGCACCTCTATATTTTCTTTCCTCTGACGTATTCACCATAAAATCGTACTCAACTTATTATATTTTTCTGTTTATCAATAAGAATTTTCCTTTTATTTACTGTTTTGAACTTGTGACCAATAAATTTTATGTAATGTTGTCTTTGATTTATTGAAATTCAGATGCTTTTTGGTCAAATTTTATCCAGACTGATATATTGGTTGCTTTTGGTAACGATCAAATCATTCAATGATTCTTTGAAGGTGAAATCGTATTGCACAGATTTTCTTCCTCTAATAATCCAGGCTGTAATGACTTGCCTTCTTTTTTCAAACAGTACTGTGAGAAATACTCAAATAAACTAATCAATGTGTGTTTGAAATTGATACAACTTTTTAGTTTCAAAATTTCTTGGATCAAAACCAATAATACAAACAAACTGAATAATCTAACCTCCTGTCAATGACATTTCCAATGCCAACCCGAAATCTGCAATTCAAAATGTTACTGATCGAATGAGCCATTACCAACTTAATTTCGATTTTCCACCAGCCACCCGGGATGTCAATAATTCCTGAACGGACTATATTCTAAAACAAGTTGCAGAATGGGCTTCTATTCTAACACGAATGCGAAATTCGAACGCATGAGTGTTGGAATTGCCTTCTGCAACGAGTATTAGACGATATTTTCTCTATTTCAGTCAAGTTTTGTGAATTATTGTCGAAATTAAATGAAAATTTTAGATTGAATATCCTAGTGACATTTGTATTGTATCATTGCAGTTGGTGTGACTGTTACGAACATTGACAGATTACGGAATTTGAATATGAATCGTACATTTAGAATTTTGAAATAATTTACAATTACTCATTAAATTCGTTAGTTATGTCTGACGAAATCGATTTAACACCACCAGAATTAAGAGAAATTGCGATTAATGTTGCAAATCATTTCACTATATCCGAATTACTGTCTCCAATGAGTAACGTCATAAAATTCGTACACTCGCTCATAGATGTCCCTAGCCCTAGCAGTATTAAAAATACGATATATCAAATATGATAATTAATGCAGTTAAGAGTTAACTCGTATAACTCGAAACACCACGGGAGCAAGATTTTTCGTCGAGTTACGTATAGTTCGACATAGGCGTAGTTCGAGTTATACAATTCGTTCTTGATTAAATTCGACTTACGGGAGAGTTGGATAATACCGAGCCCCTAAGGACTTGGACCTATAATTAGGAAACTATTTGATATTGAAAGAAACAATATTGAGTAATTAGTAGGACATTTATTCAGGTACAATAACCGCATAACAAAAACTTCTGAAATTTAATCAAAAAGTATTTATTGTCAATTTATAAAAAAAAATAGAGGCGCGGTATTATCGAACTGATTCGATATTATCGTGCCCAGGTTTGACAAAATCGTGCCCACATTATTTGCTCGCGAATGGGTAAGTAACAAAAGTATCTAATAATAAAAAAATTGATATCTTTCTGAGTAATTTTTCTGCGTGAAGATAGGGAGAGCCGAATCTTCTTCTCAAAATTAAATCAGTATATAAAATATCACGCAATAAGTATTGATGGAAACTTAAAGTCTATATGACAACAAAACGTAAATATTTTTTTATAACATGAAGTCTAAGTAAATTTTCGTCTGAAGTTTCTAGCAGATGTCTTTATTTTATTTCCGTTTCGAATAGCCTCAAGTACAGACTTCATATTTTACGGATTGATAATATCGCGCCCCGGCGCGGAATAATCAATCTTGATAATTTTATTTTTTAAGCTCAAAATTTTATGGGAAATATTATAGTACGTAAAAAAGTATTCGGTCAATAATTCTACAGTGTACAAGCATTAGAAATTTATAGTATCAAAGTATTACAATATAAATACAGTATTACTTACCTCTTACTGAAAGTACGCGAAAAATTATAAGGAGTGACGAAAAAAACTTCTACAGGGCGTGCTATTTTCGTCGTTTCAGGGACCGTGATGGCATTGCGCGGAGAAGGATGTAGGCATGTCCAGCTTTGATGTATACACACTACATCAAAGAAAAAGTGGATAGTTTTTGAATAATACTGAAGCGCGGAATTATCAACCGCGCGGTATTATCCAACTCTCCCCTACAAGATAATATAGACCTAAACCGCTTTATAGAGGTAAAGAATAGTGATATTTATTCCCTATAATAGGAGTAGATCGTACATATTTGATGAATTTACTGAAAAATGAATTGACAGTGAAAAATTTTATAATGAGATAGACCAATATGTCTCTCTGTGTTGACAAATTCTGAACATTTTAAGAGTTTGTCTAATGGAGGAGTCTGATTTAGACTCTAAAACAAAGGTTAATTAATTCAAAGTGTAAGTATTCCATTTTTTCGTCAACATTTTTTTCAATCCAAGAGCGTAGAAATGGGGAGGTACTGGGTGTGATTACCCCACCCCAAGATTTTCAAAATATAAAATTCTAGAAATATCGCGAATACGAATAACGAAAATTTCTCCATCAAATGAACCAATAATAATAATCATTTTTCTTTCCTTTGAAATCGACACGTCAGTAAAAAATCGGACCCCTTTACCGTTTATGAGTTTATTATCGCTTTCAAAATGAGTACATTAATTGCATTTCAGCTCGTCTTTGTCCGAGGTTTATTATTTTCCTTCATCTATCCGTTTTCTCGGCATCGCCCCTTTTTTGTTACCTGTGATTTTTGCATTCGTCATCGGTATACACTTACCTACCCGTTGTTTTCGGTTTTTTGTATAATTTTCGTCACAATACTGTAGTTGTCGAAGAACTGAACTGAGTAATTCCCATCTGAAAATTGTCTGGGCTGTGTTATATAATTTATTGTGGATCATTCAAATTGCAATTTTTTTTGTGAATATATCAGTTTTGAATTGATTATATCTGAACGGTGTTCCTAAATTGGAGGTACAAATGAAAATGACAGATTTCTCGGATCCTATTAGGAAAAAAAGTCCTAACACGATTACGCAAACGCTTTGTTTTTGAGATGCCGGTGTTAAAGTTCAAGTTTTTTCTCATATCACCTATCCTTCACAAGATATTCAATTTGAATTGGCATAGATCTTCCGATTTAAAGTTTTCAGCTTGTGATATGCTTGCAAATCTGCAGTGTGATATTTTTTGTGGAAGGGTACCTGCTTCTTTCCACCAGAACTATTTTTTGGTGAAGCACTGGTTCTATAGAAAAATGTGGAAAGAAACTCTTGTCTAGTACAACACTTTTTGGTTTGTTATAGTTTTGTCGTATCTGCTATCGATTTCGAAAAAAAAATTCAAACAGCTCTCTGGTAATCCTCAGGAAAATCCAAATTATTATAAAAATCCAGTTAGTAAGCTGTGATGAATAAATTGATTATAACTTCTGGTACTTATCAACAAATTCTGTAGCGAAGATTAATAAAGATTCGATAAACTAATAAATATAAGCATCACTAAAAAGTATGACTATACAAGAAACACCCTGTATCTCGAAAACAAAGCGTTTGCGGTCTCATGTTTATAGGACTTTTTTTTCTTAAAATTATCCAAGGAATATTTTCCTTCGTAACTCCTTTTTAGGAAAACCCAGTATAAGGTGAGAACAATCGAATTGGTAATAAAAAAAAATATTGAGTAATTAAGATTCAACTTCGTTATCAAACTTTTTTCCCACATTACAGATATGAGTAAACGTTGTTGTAAAAAAAAATTTTGTTCGAGAATCCCCCCCCCCCCCAAGAAAAAAGAAAGATCTCCGTCCTTGGTTTCCAGATTCCTCGTCATTGCTCGTTGCGAGGCGTATACTTGAAAACCGAGTTGTGATCTTTCGAATTATTATGTGTGGTGCTCCAATTATTTTTTCTCTTGATATTTTTGGGCGCCCCTGCAGACCTTGCGCCCGTGACAAGTGCACCTTTGCCACGCCCTAGATACGGCACTGGTATTGCCTATTACCCTAACTGAATCAGGGATGTAATGTATTTCACAAAGACGAAAAACAACACTTCGAATTACGTGGAAGTTGTTTACACATTTAACATATGGAAATTTCCTACGATTCTGCGTTCGAAACTAGTTACTGACAAAGGCTAAGTGTTTTCAGCGGAACATATGTTTTTAATCTCAATTAGTTTTCGAAGCTTTGCATGCCTTACCGCCCTTTGTATCAAGGCACTTAAACATGAGCCCGCAAACGCTTTGGTTTCGAGATACAGGGTGTTTCTTGTAGTCCTACTTTTTGTGATGCTTAACCAGTTTATCGAATCTTTATTAATCTTCGCTACACAGTTGGTAAATAAGTATCTAAACTTATAATTAATTTATTCATCACAGCTACCTAACTGGATCTTTATAATCATTTGGATTTTCCTGAGAATTGCTATAGAGAGCTGTTTGAATTTTTTTCTCGAAATCGAATGCAAATACGACAAAACTATAACAAACCAAAGTGTAGTACTGAACAAGAGTTTCTTTCTTATTTTTTTTAAACTACCAGTGGTTCACAAAAAAGCCTAATTTACATTTTCTTGATATCTCTTTTTGTTAAAAAGTTATTACCATCGGAACACCTTACCCCGGGAACTTCCAGCCCCACTCTCCCCTAATCTCATACCGCCAGTACGTGAAAAATGCAAATCGAATATGAATTCTAACATATGAGTTTAGCAATAAAGAGTTCTAATAATAATAACATAAGATTCTACGGATAGAAAATACATTCGGAAAGATCAGTATGATATGGGTTCTTTGGTTTTTTCAATGAAATAAATTCTACGAAAGTAAGAAAGATAATGGAAAATAAAAAAAATATACCTGTATAGCTATAATGGGTTCATATACCTGTATACCTGTAATGGGTCTATGTAGATTGTAGTGTCCCAGCGCAGGTTTTACTGCGTCTACTTAAAGATCTATTGTATTTTGTACGTTGTCATGGAATAGAACTAATTGCTGGATTTTCCAAACGACAATTTGATTATAAAAATATAAGTAACCATTTTTTCGGTAAAACCAGGGTACTCTCGACTTTCCAAGAATAACGAACATTTTTTACATTTATCCATCAGATAACAGTAAACTGTGTTCAGTATTACCTGTTCATTCAATAAATCTGTTGAATAATTATGCATATTTTTCTGCTATGGAAATTGATGGCATGGTGGCTATGTTGGAATATCGTGATATTGATGGAGATTCTGTGCCAGTTTTAAAGGCATTCAAACATGGATTGGAGGAAGAAAGTCTAGATGACTTTAATAGCAAAATATTATTTATGACAATTCCATCTTTTTTCAATTGTGAAATGCTCATTATTTTTTAAACCACCGGAAATATATTTATTTATTTAAAGATATCAACAAAGTTCCAGTCATAGGTGGCTAGGTTTTTTGAGTGGAATACTGGAATATTCGAATAAGTATTAACAAAATAATCATTGAATATTCACTTAATATTCATTGAATGATCAGTTATTATGTCATAAGAGCATATATAATATTCGATTAAACACTGAGACACGAGAGTGCAACTCGCGTGGTGTTTCCCGATATACGACGAGATGAAAAGGTCCGCATAATCGAAATATATAGTCTACACTCTGGTATTCGTTATGATTATATCACGAAAAATAATTTCAATTTCTTATTTATTAATGGACCTATAACCAAAGCGCTGCCTTTTAAAAAATTCAATGACATTTCAGTGAGCTTGACTTTTTTTTTTTTCCAAGTACGTTACTATGGAAATAATCACAATCTGACAGGAGGCGAAACACCAAAACGATTATACCAAGTCGTCAAAGGTGTATTTACTTATCAAAACGCCGGAATAGGGTGATAAATTAGTTTGAATAGAGCCTAAAATTATTATGTTATTTAAATTATTCTGAGGAGTATAGTTACGATTGGGTTCCGCTAGCTCAACCGTAAAGCTCGCAGAACCCGCGATTTCTCCGACAATTCAAGAAAAAAAAATTTTTGAATAAGGTAATAATAAATAAGCCTACAAAATCAAAATAAAAATCAAAAATTCGAAAGTCTTTCTGCTAGCTTAACGAGGGTGCACCTTCTCCCCACAAGATATTTAACTGAATTTGGCATAGATATTCCAATTTAAAGTTTTTGTGATATTTTTTCTGGAAGAGTGCCCGCTTCTTTTCACCAGACCTTTTTGATGAACCACTGGTTGTTTAGAAAAATGTGAAAAGAATCTCTGGTCCAGTACTACACTTTACGGTTTCTTGTCAAACAAATTTTCAGAAATCCCAAGGAAAATTCAAATTATTATAGGATCCAGTGATAAATAATTAATTATAATTTTTGGTATTTATTTATTCAATCTGTAGAGAGGATCAATAAGAGATTCGATAAAATGTTATATGCATCACAAAAAAGTAGGACTACAAGAAACGTAGGTACCCTCTATCCAGAAAACATAGCATTTGCGGGCCCATGTATAGGACATTTGCTCCTTAAAATTATTCAGGGAATTTATCATTTTTCTTCGCACCTCCAATTTAGGAACAATCGAATGGTATGAACAATCGAATTAGAAAAATTCTATTTTAATTTTTGCTTCAAACTTCATTATCGAACTTTTTCTCACATTACAGATATGAGTAAACGTCGTCAACAATTTTTTTTTGATACGCACATTTATCTGGTTATCTAGAACTTCAAATATATCCTTTTCAGAATTTCTAGATGCTTCAACTGTTCCAAAACTTAGAAAGTTTGCGACATACTTCCAAAATATCTTCTCCCTCATCGGAGTTGAATGTGGATATTTTTAATTGAATGTTCGACAAGATCCAAAATTTAATTAATTGAATAGCGGAGATTCAGTTCGTGAAATTATATTGCACTACTTTTAATAATGAATACACCTGTCACTTGTGAAAAAATTACATAGTTTAATTTCTATGCTATAGAATATTTATTTGAAACGCACCCTAAAAACACATTAGATGGAATTAACCCTACGTATAAATAAATAGATAACATTGATTGATAAAATCTCGAATGACTTTTAAATTATTGAATTTGGGAGCATAATAATGCTGGAACAGTACCCGCTTCATTCAATATATACTTGCGCAGAATTACCCCATCCCATGCGCGGTATTATCCCAGCACATGGGGAATTTCGCGCAATGACATTATTATTTCAGATTTTTAATATATTCTCAAAGCGATTCGTCGAATAAATGCAAAATTTCGAAGTTAAATTGTGAAAGTTTGCATTTACATAGGAAACTTTTTTGAAACCTTTTCCGTTAGGTGCGCGAAATTCCCCCGTTCTCCCCTACTCAATAGAGAAATAATAATGATACTTCCGTACACCGTTCTCTGAAACGATTCGTATCAAAGTTGGTATAAATTAAAAACCGATTGTCAAACAGTATTAATATTAGGGAGAAAAGTCTCACAATTAGACATTAGTAGGAAATCGGAGAAATTAAAGTAGAGGCGTAGGGAATAAAATTCCAGTCCTTATACCTAAAATGAACATCTGAGTCATTATTAATATTCCTACCCCTGATTTTCGATTATGTGAAAAAGGACCTTTTCTCGGAAATTCTATGGGAACTATTTGTAATATTGTTAATGTCAACTTTCAAAGAAAAAGATGGTTATTTAGCTATTGTATAGGTAGCGTTTATTATTGCATTCAAAGGATTTCAGACCTGTTTTATTATATACATAGGAAAGGTTGATTTCACTTTTATATGGGTATCTTCGATTCTGAGAAGCTACCAACTTTATCTATTCAAAATATCTGCTCATTAATAACGAATTTGCCTTCTGAAAGACAGGACC
Source organism: Harmonia axyridis (assembly GCF_914767665.1). NCBI lineage: Eukaryota > Metazoa > Arthropoda > Insecta > Coleoptera > Coccinellidae > Harmonia > Harmonia axyridis. The sequence goes on along the minus strand of NC_059508.1, from coordinate 27,781,882 downwards.
TACAAATCCTTTTGTTCGAGTAATAACCAGAGGGCCAAGGGCGTAGAAATGAGAGGATACTCGGGGTAATTACTTCCCCCCCCCCAAGATTTACAAAATATAGAATTTCAGTTTATTATCGCTTTCAAGATGATTACTTTTATTGCACTGCGAGCACGTCTATGTCCGAAATTTATTATTTTCCTTTATCTACCCGCTTTCGTCGGCGTCCCTTCAGAGGAATATAAATGACTTATCATATTTCAAAATGAAAACAATCTTAACGCGTGACACCACATTTTGCTAAATTCACTATTTGAAGGAAACCTATAAATGTAAGCATTGAATTGAGTTTTACGATATCGCGCAAATACTACACCATATACGAGATATATTCTATATGTAGAACTACAAGGAACACCCTGTATCTTGAAAACAAAGCGATTGCGGTACCTCCAATTTAGGAACACCCTGTATAAGGGTTGATGATCGAATCGGTAATCAAAAAATTGCTATTATTTTGAGTGATGTTTGCTTCGAACTTCGTTATCGAACCTTTCTTTCTCACATTACAGGTATGAGTAAACGTTGTCGTCAAAAAATGTTTTCGATTTTTTTTCGGTCTATCATATCAGTTCATTTACATATTATATGTATTATTTCGCGTTATGAACTATTTCTTGTTATCGTTCGAGAAAAACAGACAAATCTGCAACATAAAAATTCCTTTTTTTTCATTTCGCAAGCTTATAATTATGATGATAATTTTGAGCAAATTTTTGTGAAATAAATATTAGGTCGGTAGGTAGGGATTTGAAGGAATAATTTTTCTGAAATATATAATTCATCCAATCAGCTGTTACATAACCATGAATTAGGAATACCTAATACATTCGAATTTTTTTTTTATCAAACACGAAAAGCACGGAAGTTCGTTAGGAAAGATATACCTACAGGAGGTATATTTACCCCTAATATCCAGAGGGAAAGGTCATAAAAAAAGGTTATTTTTGAAAACATTTCTTCCCAGAAAAGGCGAGCGGCATTTTCAAAGAAGTGAATAACAACAATCGTAAAACCCACTAGAGTATTAGACCAGATGTAACCATTCACCAAATATTTTGCAGCAGAAAACGGTTCATTTCAATTATGTGCGTTGAGCTGATAAGTGAGTTTTAGGTGCGTCGTTATGTGAATATAATAATTCTTCATTCTACGCAGTGTTCGGAAAATAATACATAGGTTATTTTAATAAAACTGTATGAATCATTCGATGACGCTATTGAAGGTGAATAGGTAAGTCATGTAATCCGTATGTACCTATTTATCGATTAAATATTAATTTCATCAGATTTGTGGTCGATTCTAGATTTATAAAACTAGCAAACTAGAATTCTGTTCGAATCTGAAGGAATCGTTATAAGGATATAACGATCCCCCAAGATGACTCATCATTCGAAGCACTCATTGAAAAGTACATTGTTAGTGGATATCAGACGATTCATTAATAATGAAATTCCATAACATGAAGCAATATCTATATGACATATTTAATTATCAGTTGCTCCACTGATCATATTTTTGTACAGTATCGTCACAGTTATTACATCAACCCATAGAAGTACAGTGACTGTCTCTGCAGTGTGCAAACAAATATGCTCCGATAACGTTTCTGATTATTCTTCATTCAAATTAATTCAATCGTCATATTTCAAGCGCCATAAATTTTTTCAATTTTGAATCCGTTTTCTCTTCTTCATATCGCCAAATTGTACATATAACAAACTTTTGATGATGACCTTTATTGTTATCTTCATTTACTTCTGAAGATGTATAATTATTTTCTCTACAAATCTATTTTAGGACCTCAAAGTATCAACTTAGGTACATGTGTGCTCTAGCTTAATATTCTAACAGTTATCAATCCATTTGATATCTGAAATTCATAAAAATTAACTTTCATATTGAATATTTGATATGATGCACCTCCAGCCCATAAACGTGTTGATGAACATCTAGAAGACAATACAAATTTATTTTCTTTCCATAACATACTATTCTCGTCATTTCAGGTAAAATGACGAGAAATTGAAGGCTCAATTTTAATTAATATTTCATATTGTAAACTATCAGATGAGTCATTTTTACTGAAAAAGGAGAATGTCTCCGAAACGTATAATTATATATTTTTTTATATGAACTAAACAACTTCATTAAAAACCTGACACTTCCAAATAAAGAAAATACTATTGACTATTAAAAAGCAGGTAAATAACATGATCAAAATATATATATATATATTTTTTTTTTTTTTTTTTTTTATTCACCGACAAGCGGGATGGATCCAAGACAACCGGGTCACCACAGCGACCAAGGTTGTACTCAGGAGCTAGTAAGAAATCTTCTGACTGTCCGCGTGGTACCTAGGATGACCTCTTTCTGTGCTTGGCTAATCAGGTAAGTATCTAATTGTAGACGTTTCGTATTTTCAATCATGTGTGTCTCCACCAGGCCATTTACCGATATTATGAGTGGGAGAATTGATGTTTTCCTCAGACCGTACATTTCTTTCAGCTCAAACGCGAGGTCATGATATTTGGTGAGTTTCTCAGTGTACGCTCGGGCGATATTATCATCGGCGGGTACCGTTATGTCTATTATCTGCACCAATTTTTCGGTCTTATTAAACAGAACTATGTCCGGCCGGTTATGCGATATTGCCCTGTCCGTGACCATAGTTGTGTCCCAGTACAGTTTGTAGACATCGTTTTCCAGGACGCTGCATGGTTGGTAAATATATATATATATATATATATATATATATATATATATATATATATATATATATATATATATATATATATGTCGGAAGGATAACGAGGGCAATTGTTCATAAAACAAATCATAAGGATAAGGACAGTCCCTCTCAGAGAAATACCAACCGTAGACACGTGTTTCGGGCTTTCGGCCCTCATCAGTACGGTGAACAAGTGTTAGGATGTGCAACACTTGAAAGAAACAACAAACAAACAGAGTCAACAACAGAACAACTGTTTGTTTGTTGTTTCTTTCAAGTGTTGCACATCCTAACACTTGTTCACCGTACTGATGAGGGCCGAAAGCCCGAAACACGTGTCTACGGTTGGTATTTCTCTGAGAGGGACTGTCCTTATCCTTATGATTTGTTTTATGAACAATTGCCGAATTGATTCGAATTTTGTAGAAATGAGTAAGAAGCATAGAAATAATCAGATTGCCGGAAGGACACTGCTCTTGTTATAGAAAGCTCAATTTTTATGAGCTCATCAACAGTTGAAACCATAGAAATATTGAGACTCTTAGGTAAAAAAAGGTTTTTGACCATTTTCTGTTGTTTATTTTAATACAAATCATTCAATGTTATAAATTTTTGAAATCAGGAAAAATTAAGCTTTCAAAACATGGCATAGAAATTTAGTGTTCCCTTTGAAAAAACATAACTTTGGGTCATAGCTTCGTAATTAAAAACCTTTTCGAAAACACGAGCACGCCACTGGATTCTACGTAAAAAAGTGTCTGTATAATGTTTAAATTTCGGAGCTCTAGCATCAGTATAAGCGGAGATGTAAAAGCTTTCGATATCGCCATTTTTCCAATTTTCGCTTATAACTCGAAAACAAAAGGTGGCCAAAAATGAATTCTAACCTTTTTAGTTTCTCAAAACAAGAGACCGAGAATATGGGATATCAGATTTTGTCTATCACCTCAGGTTTAGAAGTTGTAGTGCAAAAACATCGAAATTTGCCCACTCTGTTTGTGAGGAGAAAATCAAATTTTGTCCCAGATATACAACATAAATTAACTATTGAACTGCTCAAAATAGTCATCATTCATTTTTCATTGCAATTAAGTTTTGAAATCATTATACAAACGTGTTTTTTCAGATGTAAATCAGAAATATTTCTATGCAAAATAACGATTTTCTTCCTTCTGAAACATAAAAAACTAAATATTAATTATTCATCAAACTTCAAAAATCATCGAAAGTTTTACTTTCACATGGCATGTTAAAATCATTAATATTTTCCATACAAGAAACATTTGGGGAAGTTCTGGAATCATAGGGATGATGATAATTAATTTGATATTTCAGTAAAGGCCGAGGAACAGAATTTAACTTAAATCCAGTTGATTTTGAAGGAATATTATAATCGCAAGTAAGAGGGCTTTCAGATATATTAGTACATTGAAATACGATATGAGGAAAAACCCAGTCTAATTATGTTCTAAATTTAGTTTCTCATGGATTACCTGAAACCTAAAACAGAACTTGTAATAAGCGACAATAAAAACTACTTGATCTGTTCATTGCTACCATACATGCATTACAAACACAATTAATTGTTGGCTGTTCAATCAAATACCTATTTATTGGAAACCTCGAACGCTGATTGGCTTGTTATGAGAATAAAATTTTTACATCGTGATACGTATACCGTGTAATGCTGAGTGACTGTGACGTCACATCCGTTGCCAGTGTTAGCACTAGCGGTTTCACCCCCCTGCTCTAAAGGCTGTCGTGTAACTTTGCCAAACCCCTCATTTGTAAGAATAACCCTTTTTACAGTCGCAGTTTTTGTTGCGCGTGTCACAGTATTGTTTCGCTATTTTGATCCACTCTGCTTATGTAATTGAAAGATTTGCGCGAGAATAAGTTATTATGATCCGATTTTCTAACGTTTCCATATCACATTCATTCTCAATTTCAGAAGTTCATCGCACCTGCGCCAACTCAGGAGATGGCAATAATCAAAGCAACCTGTTTTAATATGCACTGAAGGAATTCAGAAGTTACGTCACTAGGGAGACATTCTACAGGAGCATCGTTCAGAAATTTTTATTGCTCCGGAAGGAACACTTGACTTATTCGCTTTGTATCCAACATTCTGCCTTTTCAAGTATCTATGCTCGCTATTTAGCATAATGCACTGGACTTATTTCATCTTCACTCGCACACCAGTTTATAAAAGCTTCGTACGCTTTTCGGATAGCTACTCGAAGTTCTGGTGGCGTGGATTCAAATTCACAGTCGAACATTATCCGTTGAAATCGGCGATAATTTAATTAATGACTCAACTGTCGTCAGTATTATCAAAACTTGATTATTGGTGTGATAGATCGTTAAAACTGTTCAAGTATTCTAATGAAGAGTGTTTTTGGCCACAATGGAACGTATGTTCAAAGGGAAAATTAACAATCCGCTGAAGTTTACGGTTCTTAGTGACAAATTGTAGTTTAGTTATAAGTAGATTATAACGATATACTGTGATTGGTAGGTGTTACGATTAACCTATAATGTGGTAGGTAGTGGAGGTAGTTTGAGCCCCCCTCCCCAGGGACATGTTTTGCTATATATAGTTAGTAGCCTAACGTTTCTGAAGATCACATCGTTGGCGAAACGATTCGAGTGTGGTTCTACATAATTCATTAATCGTGAAACATTTTCATCATTCTCTACCTCGTTGAATTTTTCATATCGGGATGATATAAAATCATCCCGCGTGCTTTCAATTCCCGGATCCCAATTAACCGTAAAAAAATTTCCTTTTGTAGGTAAGATATCATTCACTTTACGCATTTTCAATTAGGTGTTCATGTTGTTAAGTTACGACTTTTATTCCTAGATTGTCGAACTTGTCGGATTGTCGGATTCTTCAGCAAGTAGAATTTTTGTAGCTTTTCGTCGATACATTTTCCTTACTACAACACGAACCCTAGCATTTTTCAAACCATGGGAGCGTTATTGATAGGTGTAGCTTTCCTACCTGTTAGTGTGAGTTCGAGGTATAGCGAAAGATGGTAAGTTCGCGAGTGTACAAGTGAACAATTGGTGGCTTCATTCGGAAACTCCCGCATTATTCGTCGATTTTATATTCGCTCGAACGCATTATGTTAGAGCTTTTCTACACCGCCCTTGAAAACCGAAAGTTGGAGCTGAAATACAGGGTGTTTCCTAAACATGCGGCAAAAATTCAGGGGGTTGTTCCTTGGACTATTCTAAGAATATTTTGTCCTTTGATGATTTTTGAAAAACCTATTTGTTTCGAAGATATAGGGGAAACAAAATTTCAGATAATAACATTTTATTATGAAAAATTACATGAAAATTCAACTCAACCTACAAAAACTGTTGAAAATGACCACCTCTAGCCAGCATACAAGCATCCAATCTTCTCCTCATTGACTGCCGAACCCTTTCAAAAACACCAGGATCATTTCTTATTAAGTTACACCCAGCAATGATCCGATTTCGCAAGTCTTCCACATTTTCTACTGGAGTGGTATAAACTGATGATTTTAGATGGCCCCATAGGAAATAATCTAGGGGGTTTAAGTCTGGGGAACGAGCAGGCCATAAATGAGGTCCACCTCTTCCAATCCAAATTATTATTAATTATTGAACTATTATTAATTTTAAAAATATGAAAAATGTTGTTCGCCCTGTATCTTCGAAACAAAGAGGTTTTTCAAAAATCATCCAAGGACAAAACATGCTTAAAATAGTCCAAGGAACAACCCCCTGAATTTTTGCCGTATGTTTAGGAAACACCCTGTATATCCCGCACCAAGGGCCCTGTGGAGAGGCTATGTTTTCTAACCTGACGCCCATCAGGTAAGTTATAATGTTAACCACAATTTTAGACTTTAGTATCATTTTCATATGTTTCGCTGTCGCTTATACAGTCCACCATTTCTCCACTAATTTAATGAACAATCGGACTCGACTTACCTGTTGCAACCTCGTAGTATAGTTATTTTTTATTGAGTTTGATTTCATTATCTTTTACTTTTGTTTTATTTCATTTTCAAAAGATAAAAGCACCAATTAACATAGCCCCATTAGTTGACATAACTATTGAATAATACAAAATAAATAAATTGTAGCTCGAAAGTAACTCCGAAATCCATCGTTGCCACCGGTACGATAATTATCGAATTATACGATAATTTATTCGATTCGATAAATCGAAGTTTGAAGGTCTAGTTAACTAGAATAAGTCCTTTTCTACTGTTCATAGTGGGGGACTGTTTTACAAATTTGTTCATTTTTATTCGAAAATAGACCATTATTCAGAACAACCCATTTCGTAAATTTCTTACCTGATCTCCCACTGTATTATATTATGTCTTTCGACCCGATTATCTCGTCGGTGGGTTGCGATCGACCCGGGTCTAATAGCTACCTAAGCCACTGTATATAGGGTAAATGCACTGGTTAGCCGACCGTCAGTGTCTCTCGACTCGACCATTCCGTGATTTGAGATAAAATAATAATAAAATATATCTTGTAGTGTAAAATATTTCCGCCGTACGTGTTTTCTCGACCATTGCTACCCTTTCAAGATAGTTTGCATAGTAGGGGTATAGGTCAAAGTTTTCGCGCTGAAATAGTATATTGTGCAACAAGTGGGGAAAGTCCAACTTTTCTCGCGAGTTCACACGAGCGAGAAAAGGACTTTCTCCACATGTTGCACACTGTACTTTTCCTACAACTGCACAAATTTCAATAATTCAAGTAATGGACTTGATTCAAATCAAAATGGCCTTCGTTGACAGTATGTGCGAATTTATTGCGTTTCCATAGAAACGACTCAAAAGCCCAATTACATTGGTCTACCAAGCGAGGTGTGGGCAAAGTGCTGTGAGAAATAATATTTCCCACAGTATGAGCAATACATAGTTTTGAAATTGAGTAAGCTATGAAGAATACGCTACTTTTCATAGCAGTTGTGGGAAAATGTATATTATTCGGCAGTCGCGAACTGGTATTGGAAAATTTTTACCTTTTATTTCTCGACCAAAGTGGTCGACAACCAATATGTAATTTCAATAATTGTTTATTTCAACCGATATATTTCTGTTGGATCATGTTCGTTTTTTTTTTTGAATATTAGTTTGCGACCACTGAATTAACGTTGAAACATACTTATTCTACCTTTCATTTATTCTCGGTCGAGAACCAATTTGATTGTATAGTATATACAAAGCCACTTGAACTAGTCCATAAAAACGCTCGGCCAGATGTCTCTTTGAAATGGAAACCGCGATCCGCTAAATACCGGGGGTTTATTCGAAAGTATTGTTAGGCAATAAATTCACTGGCCCCAAAGGAATTTCTGGAAACTTGGACAACCCTTGAACATATAATTGAAATATTCTGGTTCCTCCAAGTGACTTTGGATATACTATACTTAATTCTCGACCACTTTGAAACTTTTGCAGAATAATTTTTTTACGTTCCCAGTGTTTCTTACTCAATTACCTCATCTGAAATCCATCTGATTGATATAAATATAAAATTTTTAAGTGAAGACGAGAAGCGAGCGGCCACTATTATTAGTGGTCGAAAACAAACAAAAAAATGGTCGAGAACTCTGCGGCATGGTCGTGACCCGAATGTTATTCAGATTTTCTGTTTTCACATTTCGAAGGTTGAATGCGAAGAGAACGTTTAAAATTATATGACAAATTATTTAAAACTAGCCAAAGAATCGATGAACATCAACACCTTCAAAATTTGATTAGTTTATGTGTGAAAAAGTCGTACCCGAAATCGATGTTTTTGTTAATTTGGTCGAAAATCAGAGCATTTACCCTACTTACGAATGTCAGTAGGACCTTGAAATTGTCGCAATTTTATCATAACCAAAGTGATCAGATGATAAAAAAATCTTTTCAATGAGGAAATATTGTGGCCCTGAAAAGGGCCGTTTCACATACAGATTGTATTTATGATTTCTTTTCTGTCTTCTTTGGCAAGAGGACGGCTTGGATATTCGGTAAAACACCACCTTGAGCGATAGTTACTCCCGATAGCAATTTGTTCAACTCTTCGTCGTTTCTGATTGCCAGCTGAAGATGTCTGGGAATAATTCTGGTTTTCTTGTTGTCACGTGCTGCGTTACCGGCCAATTCCAAAACTTCGGCGGCTAGATATTCCATAACAGCGGCTAGATAGACGGGTGCTCCAGCTCCAACTCGTTCAGCATAATTTCCTTTGCGTAATAAACGATGAATACGACCAACTGGAAATTGTAATCCAGCTCGGTTGGAACGAGACTTTGCCTTACCCTTAACTTTTCCACCTTTACCGCGACCAGACATTATAATATAATAATATAATACGCGAATATGGGAGAGTAAAATGATTGTTGGGCTTTGATAATTCCTCGAATACTTGGAACTTCGTTCTCTTTTGCAGTCAGGCTATTAGCCTTTTACTGCCCAGTCTCAATATGATTTACCTCTGGTGAGCTAATTTGGTCTGCTCTAGCAGGTGGCAATATGCCACTTCAGAAGGTTTGTGTAATTAATTATTACACAATCTCTGTGCCAGTAAGGGTTTGGCTCTAATACACACTTCCTAGGGAAGTGCCATCTTCGGTCTTTTGTGTTTCCTAGGGGCTTTTTCATCATAGTCGCAAGCCTTCCTTATAAGAGGGTTTGCGTGATTTTTCATTTTGTTGAAGGTCTTCACGCTCAGATCTTTTAAATGGTCGTCTAAGAATGGTATATGCAGGTCTTCATGTATCCGTACGTTGCTGACAAACCATGGTGCATTTACGGCCCGTCTCAGGATCGTACTCTGCACGACTTGAAGTCCCTGCAGATGCGTCTTTGCGGCGTATCCCCAAGCCGGGCATGCGTAAGACATGACCGGCCGAATGGTGGACTTATAGAGAAGAAGCTTGTTGGAAAGAGACATTTTGCTGCTTTTGCAAAGTAGCGGTTGCAACGCTGCCGCTGCTGTCTTTCCCTTCGTCACAGCTGATGTGACGTGTTGTTTCCAAGTAAGCTTCTTGTCAAGTATCACTCCCAGATACTTGGCCTCGTCTTTCCATTCGATCCTCCTACCGAACATTACGACATGTCCTATGGGATCTTTTTTCTTTCGACTGAAAAGAACGGCTTCGCTCTTCTCAGGGTTTACTTCGATTCTCCATCGAGCAAACCAGGATTGAAGTCTATAGATGGCTTCCTGTAGATACTTCGTTGCCATTTTGGGACACCATGAACTGGCAAGAATGGCGGTGTCGTCAGCGTACAGTGCCATGGAGGTTTTCACCGTTTTTGGCATGTCGGATACATATATTGTGAATAATATTGGAGACAGCAGAGATCCTTGCGGAACTCCGGCTGAAAGAGACCTCTCTGAAGACAATACTCCGTCAACTCTGGCTCTAAACTTGCGAGAATGCAGGTAAGAAGCTAGAAGTTGGACCATGGAGAGTGGAAATCCGGCCGCAAGCAGTTTGTATAGCAGTCCTTTGTGCCATACTTTATCAAACGCTTTGGCCATTTCCTCGAATATGTCCTCGTATACATATATATATACTCGCGGTTTCGACCAATCAGCGTAGTACGTTCCATACTCTGAATGAGGTAGGGCTTAGTATACTAATTTCATACATTGAATGCCATTGATTGCCATCCATAGAGTTTGAATTATTATTTGTTTTTTGTTTGTTTTTTTATTTGCATACAGTCCCAATATATTTGATAATTGGTTCCGCAAACAGCTAGAAATTAACAGGAAGAAAAATACAATCGCACAGTTGACTATGCAGGTTTAGTCATTTCATTTGAATCTTTCACCTTAATGAAACATTCGTCTGTAATATATAAATCATCTAGTGCTGCGATCACTATTCTGTAAATGACATCTATCATCTGCGTATAGAGCTAGCATATTCCTTGACCTTTTTGGGGCGTTGCATATGCAGATGTTGTTGATTTTGGGCTTAGAACTGAACCTTGAGGCACTCCTGCTTCCATTTGTCTGGTGGGGATATTACGTCGTCTATTTTGACATAAAAACTCTTCAGAATCCGAAAAGCTCGAGCGTTCTATCAGATACGGATCAAAATAATGATTTTGACTTATTTATTCGGTGTGATGTCATTTTGATGATGACATCAGCATATTGGATTCCCTTCACTTCTAGGTACTGTTGTTGCCTAGTGATACCGGCAGCTAGATAGGTCAGGAGAGGAGTTTTTTTTCATCTTTCGTAGAAGTAGATTGTGTGATATTAACTACGTCCTTTGGGGAGACCTCTGATTGCTTACGGGCTCTAGAGTTTCCGTTAATTGAAGAACACGTAATGATTGTAACAGCATGATATATGTTATCTTTTAGCGTTAGTTACTCTGAGAAATACAGAGTTGAAAATTACTACACAGCAGAAAGGATGCCCCAAGAATAGGATCGAAAGAACAGCTAATAGACATCCTAATTAGGAAAAAATCTGGGTAAATCTTTTTACGACATACATATTTAAATTTTGAGAATATACAAGATCCGACCCCAATTAAAATAAACTTCCTGGAGTATGCGACTGGAGAACTATGATATCATCTAACATTCTAAGGCAAACATAACCACTAAGCAGATCCCCAATTAATGGGGGCCATTTCTATCGAGACTCCTCCACCCCTACTCAACTCTATCTATAAACAACTGAACGGCTACTGAAACGAAAAAAAAAGGTTTCAATATCAGAGGCAACAATCTACACAACAGTTGTAGAATCTATTTTAACTTATGGCTGTGAATGCTGGCAACTTCCAGAAAAAAAAGACCATAGACAAATTAGAGATGGACATTTCGATAAGATCTTGTAGAGTTTCCAGATTGCAACATATCAGGAACGAAGAGATAAGAAGGGAAACTGGGCGGGATTTTACAAACGGCAGAACGCATGGAAACTAAACAGTTACTGATATTATTTATATATATATATATATATATATATATATATATATATATATATATATATATATATATATATATATATATATTTTCAGTACTGCATTATATATATATATATATATATATATATATATATATTATATTTCAACCAACAAAGAAAATCGTGATTCAAGACGAGACAACCAAACATACACCTCGATTTATATATATATATATATATATATATATATATATATTGTTATGGAATGGTATTATCAACTTATAAAATCAATGAGAATACATTACCAGACTCTATCCTTCGGAAACTACAGCAAATTCATCAAATAGATAATAAATTTTAACTTGATATGATCCAATAATTTTAAAGAAAGTAGAGTAACTTTATTCATTTATTCCATTCACTTGTACATTATAAAAATAGCATAAATCCAATATTTCTAAAGTTCTATATCAATATTCATTCAAAACATCTCAGGATCTGAAACAAAATGAAAATATTAATAAAATTCAAGTTCAATTTGATAAAATCAACAAAAGATATTCAACTCAAGTATCAGGAACCATTTATATATCATGTAAATAATGTTAAAAGAGTCAAAAGACTGAATATTCAATTTTCATTCAAAATGATAAAAAATAATCATTTATTTTATATTTCCTATGTTAATTTTCATGAAATAGCTTGTGATCTAGTGAATTACATCTAGATACAATCTCAAAAATGTAATACTAGCCAAAATTCCTAATAAAATTGTAAATAATGGATAGGGATAGGATATCGAATGATAAATCAGGGATTCCAAAGTAATTAATGTCTCAAACATACAAAAATGTATATATTTCATTAGATTATAGTATAATTTAAAAATATGTAGTAGATTTTAGGAGTTATAGATAGAAATCTTTGAATATTAGGCCAAAGAAAGTGAATATTAGAAAAATTTCCAAATTGTATATAGAATATTTGAAAATTTTGTAACTTCGAATCGACCGAATTCAACATATGTGGTACCAAAATATGCGGAAAAAAATGAAGAAATTAACTAGATCAAGATTGAAGAAGGAAAACTTACCTCAAAAGAGAAAATTGCGAAAGCATCATATTTGGAAAATTTTTTGACATCCAAGGCAATCTTGATTTCGAGAAAAAATTGAAAATCTATATAAAGCCCAGCCGAATGACAGCTAATCAGTCAGTAAAAAACCATTGTTGAGAGCACGTCACCTGACTCAAGAAATTTACCTGAAATAATTGATAAACGAAAGAATTTATTTACGAAAATTTGCAAGATATTAAAATTGTTAAATACGTACCTGAAAATCATTGTGAGAAGAAGTGGAAAATTATTTAATCAATTTCAAGAAGAAATTTCCCTGGATTCAAGCAAGTTGAAGCAATATTAAATGGAAAATGGATTCAAAACAATGCAACTGAATTAATACGAATTAAGGTTATAATCCATTCGAGGTTAGGAGCATAGAAGACGATACCATACCATAACATAGAACACTGATGAGGTCGATGAAGTTTTAAATACGTAAATATAAGATTAGATTAATATAAATTTAGTTATTAGATAAGAATTTCTTTATAGTTAGTGAATTTCGAAAATATTAATTAAATTAAAAAAAATATATAATTGAATTTGAATGAACCCTCCTGAGATATATAGTCGGCGCAAAATTATAAAAGATATAGTATCAAATTTAGTTATTGGATCGAATCAATTTAAATCAAATCAATAACAACATAATCTCAACTTGAATGAATATATACGATCCATAACAATTGTCGCCCAACGCGTGGCTTATATTAATTCAATTACAGCATTCTTATATTAATTCAATTACAGCATTATTTTAAAAAAATTCCAAATTAATACATAATTGTTGGAATCATATCATTGATTATATAAAAAAAAAAAAAAAATGGAAACAAGAAGTAAAATGAAAATTGGAGAAAAAGGGGATGAAGAAGAAAATGCAAGAGGAAATATGGAAATAAATGAAGAAAATAGAAAAGAACTGAATTTATGGGATATAATGAATGCATTAAAAAAATTTGAAGAAAATATGAATAAAATATTTGAAGATCAGTCAAAAATATTGGATGATCAGTCGAAAATATTGGATGATCAGTCGAAAATTCTGGATAAAAATTTGAAAGAAATTAAAGAAGAAAAGAAAATTAATTTGGCAGATAAGATTATTGAAATGGAAAAGAATCTTGGGAATGTATTAATGATTTGCAAGGAAAGGTTATATACCAAAAGAAATAAAGTACAAACGGAATCTTCAGCTGAATTAGATACAGAAAGTAAAATATATGAAGAGAATTTGGAGATTTGTGAAACTGAAGTTCACAATCTAACAGAAGGAAATCTGAGTATTATACAGAATGATATGGAAAAACAAAATGAGCAACTAGAAAACAATAAGCTTGAGATGTATGAAATTGCAAGAATTCAAAATGAGAAGTCGAATGAAAAATTGAAAATTTTAGGAGAGATCAACATGAATTTCAATGAAAAATTAATAAATCAGTATACAGCACCTTCAATAGAATTTTCAGAAAATAAAAACAAGATTGACCAAAATATATATGAGATAGGAAATCCACAAAATTTAATAGAAGACAAATATTATGAAAATAAAGAGATAATTCTGAATTATAACAGCATAAGTGATACTAAAGCAAACCCATCAGAACGATACATTCAAGAAGTAGTGAAATATTCAAGAAAACTTGTCAATGGAGAACAAAACAAATGGGATATACAATTAAACAGAGTAGAATTTTTATTGAATACAATGCATAATACAGTTAGAGAAGAAACAAATTTATATTCAATGAAACAAGAAAGAAATTGTTACAAAACAAGTCATATAAATAATGAAGACATCATGAAGAAGGTAAAAGTAAGATTGAAAAAGAATAGAAAAAGATACAGAAAGAAAATGGAGAGAAGGAATAGAAGGAAATATGTGAAGTTTAAAAAAAAAGGAGATTTGGTTATTGTACGATCCCACAGGGTAACAGACAAGCGGAATAAGATTTGTGCGAAATTAAAAACTCCATTCGAAGGACCATATATAATAGATAATGAGAATGGTTTGAACAGTTATGTATTAAAAGAATTAGAAACAGAAAGAATAAGAGGAATTTTTCATATTAATGATTTATATGAATTCATCCAGACAACTAATGAAAGTTAATTTAAATTTCAATCAAATTTCAAAATTTTTGAGAAATTTTAATATTTTAAATTTTATATTGAAAATAAAAAATTTCAAATATTAAATTTGGGAAATTGTTATGGAATGGTATTATCAACTTATAAAATCAATGAGAATACATTACCAGACTCTATCCTTCGGAAACTACAGCAAATTCATCAAATAGATAATAAATTTTAACTTGATATGATCCAATAATTTTAAAGAAAGTAGAGTAACTTTATTCATTTATTCCATTCACTTGTACATTATAAAAATAGCATAAATCCAATATTTCTAAAGTTCTATATCAATATTCATTCAAAACATCTCAGGATCTGAAACAAAATGAAAATATTAATAAAATTCAAGTTCAATTTGATAAAATCAACAAAAGATATTCAACTCAAGTATCAGGAACCATTTATATATCATGTAAATAATGTTAAAAGAGTCAAAAGACTGAATATTCAATTTTCATTCAAAATGATAAAAAATAATCATTTATTTTATATTTCCTATGTTAATTTTCATGAAATAGCTTGTGATCTAGTGAATTACATCTAGATACAATCTCAAAAATGTAATACTAGCCAAAATTCCTAATAAAATTGTAAATAATGGATAGGGATAGGATATCGAATGATAAATCAGGGATTCCAAAGTAATTAATGTCTCAAACATACAAAAATGTATATATTTCATTAGATTATAGTATAATTTAAAAATATGTAGTAGATTTTAGGAGTTATAGATAGAAATCTTTGAATATTAGGCCAAAGAAAGTGAATATTAGAAAAATTTCCAAATTGTATATAGAATATTTGAAAATTTTGTAACTTCGAATCGACCGAATTCAACATATGTGGTACCAAAATATGCGGAAAAAAATGAAGAAATTAACTAGATCAAGATTGAAGAAGGAAAACTTACCTCAAAAGAGAAAATTGCGAAAGCATCATATTTGGAAAATTTTTTGACATCCAAGGCAATCTTGATTTCGAGAAAAAATTGAAAATCTATATAAAGCCCAGCCGAATGACAGCTAATCAGTCAGTAAAAAACCATTGTTGAGAGCACGTCACCTGACTCAAGAAATTTACCTGAAATAATTGATAAACGAAAGAATTTATTTACGAAAATTTGCAAGATATTAAAATTGTTAAATACGTACCTGAAAATCATTGTGAGAAGAAGTGGAAAATTATTTAATCAATTTCAAGAAGAAATTTCCCTGGATTCAAGCAAGTTGAAGCAATATTAAATGGAAAATGGATTCAAAACAATGCAACTGAATTAATACGAATTAAGGTTATAATCCATTCGAGGTTAGGAGCATAGAAGACGATACCATACCATAACATAGAACACTGATGAGGTCGATGAAGTTTTAAATACGTAAATATAAGATTAGATTAATATAAATTTAGTTATTAGATAAGAATTTCTTTATAGTTAGTGAATTTCGAAAATATTAATTAAATTAAAAAAAATATATAATTGAATTTGAATGAACCCTCCTGAGATATATAGTCGGCGCAAAATTATAAAAGATATAGTATCAAATTTAGTTATTGGATCGAATCAATTTAAATCAAATCAATAACAACATAATCTCAACTTGAATGAATATATACGATCCATAACAATATATATATATATATATATATATATATATATATATATATATATATATATATATACAGGGTGTTTCCTAAACATGCGGCAAAAATTCAGGGGGTTGTTCCTTGGACTATTCTAAGAATATTTTGTCCTTTGATGATTTTTGAAAAACCTATTTGTTTCGAAGATATAGGGGAAACAAAATTTCAGATAATAACATTTTATTATGAATTAATTAATGAATTAATGAATTTCCATCAGCAAGTCCATAAATGAAATGCATGTCAGTCATCTCGGTGTTTGTATAGCGATTCATAATAGTCAAAGATAAAATGTTAATTGCTAATACATCACAAAACGAATTCAAATGAAAACCGTGTTTAATCTGTATTCCTTTACCATCTGCACTTATCAATTTTTAGTCAAAAAACTGGCCGTTTTTAGTAATTGGAATGTTGTTAAACAAATTTAAAAATAAATTGTACCTACTTAGTAAACACAGTGCGGTACGCATTTTTATTTAAACTATTATTAATTTTAAAAATATGAAAAATGTTGTTCGCCCTGTATCTTCGAAACAAAGAGGTTTTTCAAAAATCATCCAAGGACAAAACATGCTTAAAATAGTCCAAGAAACAACCCCCTGAATTTTTGCCGCATGTTTAGGAAACACCCTGTATATATATATATATATATATATAAATAATATCAGTAACTGTTTAGTTTCCATGCGTTCTGCCGTTTGTAAAATCCCGCCCAGTTTCCCTTCTTATCTCTTCGTTCCTGATATGTTGCAATCTGGAAACTCTACAAGATCTTATCGAAATGTCCATCTCTAATTTGTCTATGGTCTTTTTTTTCTGGAAGTTGCCAGCATTCACAGCCATAAGTTAAAATAGATTCTACAACTGTTGTGTAGATTGTTGCCTCTGATATTGAAACCTTTTTTTTTCGTTTCAGTAGCCGTTCAGTTGTTTATAGATAGAGTTGAGTAGGGGTGGAGGAGTCTCGATAGAAATGGCCCCCATTAATTGGGGATCTGCTTAGTGGTTATGTTTGCCTTAGAATGTTAGATGATATCATAGTTCTCCAGTCGCATACTCCAGGAAGTTTATTTTAATTGGGGTCGGATCTTGTATATTCTCAAAATTTAAATATGTATGTCGTAAAAAGATTTACCCAGATTTTTTCCTAATTAGGATGTCTATTAGCTGTTCTTTCGATCCTATTCTTGGGGCATCCTTTCTGCTGTGTAGTAATTTTCAACTCTGTATTTCTCAGAGTAACTAACGCTAAAAGATTACATATATCATGCTGTTACAATCATTACGTGTTCTTCAATTAACGGAAACTCTAGAGCCCGTAAGCAATCAGAGGTCTCCCCAAAGGACGTAGTTAATATCACACAATCTACTTCTACGAAAGATGAAAAAAAACTCCTCTCCTGACCTATCTAGCTGCCGGTATCACTAGGCAACAACAGTACCTAGAAGTGAAGGGAATCCAATATGCTGATGTCATCATCAAAATGACATCACACCGAATAAATAAGTCAAAATCATTATTTTGATCCGTATCTGATAGAACGCTCGAGCTTTTCGGATTCTGAAGAGTTTTTATGTCAAAATAGACGACGTAATATCCCCACCAGACAAATGGAAGCAGGAGTGCCTCAAGGTTCAGTTCTAAGCCCAAAATCAACAACATCTGCATATGCAACGCCCCAAAAAGGTCAAGGAATATGCTAGCTCTATACGCAGATGATAGATGTCATTTACAGAATAGTGATCGCAGCACTAGATGATTTATATATTACAGACGAATGTTTCATTAAGGTGAAAGATTCAAATGAAATGACTAAACCTGCATAGTCAACTGTGCGATTGTATTTTTCTTCCTGTTAATTTCTAGCTGTTTGCGGAACCAATTATCAAATATATTGGGACTGTATGCAAATAAAAAAACAAACAAAAAACAAATAATAATTCAAACTCTATGGATGGCAATCAATGGCATTCAATGTATGAAATTAGTATACTAAGCCCTACCTCATTCAGAGTATGGAACGTACTACGCTGATTGGTCGAAACCGCGAGTATATATATATGTATACGAGGACATATTCGAGGAATTATCAAAGCCCAACAATCATTTTACTCTCCCATATTCGCGTATTATATTATTATATTATAATGTCTGGTCGCGGTAAAGGTGGAAAAGTTAAGGGTAAGGCAAAGTCTCGTTCCAACCGAGCTGGATTACAATTTCCAGTTGGTCGTATTCATCGTTTATTACGCAAAGGAAATTATGCTGAACGAGTTGGAGCTGGAGCACCCGTCTATCTAGCCGCTGTTATGGAATATCTAGCCGCCGAAGTTTTGGAATTGGCCGGTAACGCAGCACGTGACAACAAGAAAACCAGAATTATTCCCAGACATCTTCAGCTGGCAATCAGAAACGACGAAGAGTTGAACAAATTGCTATCGGGAGTAACTATCGCTCAAGGTGGTGTTTTACCGAATATCCAAGCCGTCCTCTTGCCAAAGAAGACAGAAAAGAAATCATAAATACAATCTGTATGTGAAACGGCCCTTTTCAGGGCCACAATATTTCCTCATTGAAAAGATTTTTTTATCATCTGATCACTTTGGGTATAATAAAATTGCGACAATTTCACGGTCCTACTGACATTCGTAAGTAGGGTAAATGCTCTGATTTTCGACCAAATTAACAAAAACATCGATTTCGGGTACGACTTTTTCACACATAAACTAATCAAATTTTAAAGGTGTTGATGTTCATCGATTCTTTGGCTAGTTTTAAATAATTTGTCATATAATTTTAAACGTTCTCTTCGCATTCAACCTTCGAAATGTGAAAACAGAAAATCTGAATAACATTCGGGTCACGACCATGCCGCAGAGTTCTCGACCATTTTTTTGTTTGTTTTCGACCACTAATAATAGTGGCCGCTCGCTTCTCGTCTTCACTTAAAAATTTTATATTTATATCAATCAGATGGATTTCAGATGAGGTAATTGAGTAAGAAACACTGGGAACGTAAAAAAATTATTCTGCAAAAGTTTCAAAGTGGTCGAGAATTAAGTATAGTATATCCAAAGTCACTTGGAGGAACCAGAATATTTCAATTATATGTTCAAGGGTTGTCCAAGTTTCCAGAAATTCCTTTGGGGCCAGTGAATTTATTGCCTAACAATACTTTCGAATAAACCCCCGGTATTTAGCGGATCGCGGTTTCCATTTCAAAGAGACATCTGGCCGAGCGTTTTTATGGACTAGTTCAAGTGGCTTTGTATATACTATACAATCAAATTGGTTCTCGACCGAGAATAAATGAAAGGTAGAATAAGTATGTTTCAACGTTAATTCAGTGGTCGCAAACTAATATTCAAAAAAAAAAACGAACATGATCCAACAGAAATATATCGGTTGAAATAAACAATTATTGAAATTACATATTGGTTGTCGACCACTTTGGTCGAGAAATAAAAGGTAAAAATTTTCCAATACCAGTTCGCGACTGCCGAATAATATACATTTTCCCACAACTGCTATGAAAAGTAGCGTATTCTTCATAGCTTACTCAATTTCAAAACTATGTATTGCTCATACTGTGGGAAATATTATTTCTCACAGCACTTTGCCCACACCTCGCTTGGTAGACCAATGTAATTGGGCTTTTGAGTCGTTTCTATGGAAACGCAATAAATTCGCACATACTGTCAACGAAGGCCATTTTGATTTGAATCAAGTCCATTACTTGAATTATTGAAATTTGTGCAGTTGTAGGAAAAGTACAGTGTGCAACATGTGGAGAAAGTCCTTTTCTCGCTCGTGTGAACTCGCGAGAAAAGTTGGACTTTCCCCACTTGTTGCACAATATACTATTTCAGCGCGAAAACTTTGACCTATACCCCTACTATGCAAACTATCTTGAAAGGGTAGCAATGGTCGAGAAAACACGTACGGCGGAAATATTTTACACTACAAGATATATTTTATTATTATTTTATCTCAAATCACGGAATGGTCGAGTCGAGAGACACTGACGGTCGGCTAACCAGTGCATTTACCCTATATACAGTGGCTTAGGTAGCTATTAGACCCGGGTCGATCGCAACCCACCGACGAGATAATCGGGTCGAAAGACATAATATAATACAGTGGGAGATCAGGTAAGAAATTTACGAAATGGGTTGTTCTGAATAATGGTCTATTTTCGAATAAAAATGAACAAATTTGTAAAACAGTCCCCCACTATGAACAGTAGAAAAGGACTTATTCTAGTTAACTAGACCTTCAAACTTCGATTTATCGAATCGAATAAATTATCGTATAATTCGATAATTATCGTACCGGTGGCAACGATGGATTTCGGAGTTACTTTCGAGCTACAATTTATTTATTTTGTATTATTCAATAGTTATGTCAACTAATGGGGCTATGTTAATTGGTGCTTTTATCTTTTGAAAATGAAATAAAACAAAAGTAAAAGATAATGAAATCAAACTCAATAAAAAATAACTATACTACGAGGTTGCAACAGGTAAGTCGAGTCCGATTGTTCATTAAATTAGTGGAGAAATGGTGGACTGTATAAGCGACAGCGAAACATATGAAAATGATACTAAAGTCTAAAATTGTGGTTAACATTATAACTTACCTGATGGGCGTCAGGTTAGAAAACATAGCCTCTCCACAGGGCCCTTGGTGCGGGATATACAGGGTGTTTCCTAAACATACGGCAAAAATTCAGGGGGTTGTTCCTTGGACTATTTTAAGCATGTTTTGTCCTTGGATGATTTTTGAAAAACCTCTTTGTTTCGAAGATACAGGGCGAACAACATTTTTCATATTTTTAAAATTAATAATAGTTCAATAATTAATAATAATTTGGATTGGAAGAGGTGGACCTCATTTATGGCCTGCTCGTTCCCCAGACTTAAACCCCCTAGATTATTTCCTATGGGGCCATCTAAAATCATCAGTTTATACCACTCCAGTAGAAAATGTGGAAGACTTGCGAAATCGGATCATTGCTGGGTGTAACTTAATAAGAAATGATCCTGGTGTTTTTGAAAGGGTTCGGCAGTCAATGAGGAGAAGATTGGATGCTTGTATGCTGGCTAGAGGTGGTCATTTTCAACAGTTTTTGTAGGTTGAGTTGAATTTTCATGTAATTTTTCATAATAAAATGTTATTATCTGAAATTTTGTTTCCCCTATATCTTCGAAACAAATAGGTTTTTCAAAAATCATCAAAGGACAAAATATTCTTAGAATAGTCCAAGGAACAACCCCCTGAATTTTTGCCGCATGTTTAGGAAACACCCTGTATTTCAGCTCCAACTTTCGGTTTTCAAGGGCGGTGTAGAAAAGCTCTAACATAATGCGTTCGAGCGAATATAAAATCGACGAATAATGCGGGAGTTTCCGAATGAAGCCACCAATTGTTCACTTGTACACTCGCGAACTTACCATCTTTCGCTATACCTCGAACTCACACTAACAGGTAGGAAAGCTACACCTATCAATAACGCTCCCATGGTTTGAAAAATGCTAGGGTTCGTGTTGTAGTAAGGAAAATGTATCGACGAAAAGCTACAAAAATTCTACTTGCTGAAGAATCCGACAATCCGACAAGTTCGACAATCTAGGAATAAAAGTCGTAACTTAACAACATGAACACCTAATTGAAAATGCGTAAAGTGAATGATATCTTACCTACAAAAGGAAATTTTTTTACGGTTAATTGGGATCCGGGAATTGAAAGCACGCGGGATGATTTTATATCATCCCGATATGAAAAATTCAACGAGGTAGAGAATGATGAAAATGTTTCACGATTAATGAATTATGTAGAACCACACTCGAATCGTTTCGCCAACGATGTGATCTTCAGAAACGTTAGGCTACTAACTATATATAGCAAAACATGTCCCTGGGGAGGGGGGCTCAAACTACCTCCACTACCTACCACATTATAGGTTAATCGTAACACCTACCAATCACAGTATATCGTTATAATCTACTTATAACTAAACTACAATTTGTCACTAAGAACCGTAAACTTCAGCGGATTGTTAATTTTCCCTTTGAACATACGTTCCATTGTGGCCAAAAACACTCTTCATTAGAATACTTGAACAGTTTTAACGATCTATCACACCAATAATCAAGTTTTGATAATACTGACGACAGTTGAGTCATTAATTAAATTATCGCCGATTTCAACGGATAATGTTCGACTGTGAATTTGAATCCACGCCACCAGAACTTCGAGTAGCTATCCGAAAAGCGTACGAAGCTTTTATAAACTGGTGTGCGAGTGAAGATGAAATAAGTCCAGTGCATTATGCTAAATAGCGAGCATAGATACTTGAAAAGGCAGAATGTTGGATACAAAGCGAATAAGTCAAGTGTTCCTTCCGGAGCAATAAAAATTTCTGAACGATGCTCCTGTAGAATGTCTCCCTAGTGACGTAACTTCTGAATTCCTTCAGTGCATATTAAAACAGGTTGCTTTGATTATTGCCATCTCCTGAGTTGGCGCAGGTGCGATGAACTTCTGAAATTGAGAATGAATGTGATATGGAAACGTTAGAAAATCGGATCATAATAACTTATTCTCGCGCAAATCTTTCAATTACATAAGCAGAGTGGATCAAAATAGCGAAACAATACTGTGACACGCGCAACAAAAACTGCGACTGTAAAAAGGGTTATTCTTACAAATGAGGGGTTTGGCAAAGTTACACGACAGCCTTTAGAGCAGGGGGGTGAAACCGCTAGTGCTAACACTGGCAACGGATGTGACGTCACAGTCACTCAGCATTACACGGTATACGTATCACGATGTAAAAATTTTATTCTCATAACAAGCCAATCAGCGTTCGAGGTTTCCAATAAATAGGTATTTGATTGAACAGCCAACAATTAATTGTGTTTGTAATGCATGTATGGTAGCAATGAACAGATCAAGTAGTTTTTATTGTCGCTTATTACAAGTTCTGTTTTAGGTTTCAGGTAATCCATGAGAAACTAAATTTAGAACATAATTAGACTGGGTTTTTCCTCATATCCTATTTCAATGTACTAATATATCTGAAAGCCCTCTTACTTGCGATTATAATATTCCTTCAAAATCAACTGGATTTAAGTTAAATTCTGTTCCTCGGCCTTTACTGAAATATCAAATTAATTATCATCATCCCTATGATTCCAGAACTTCCCCAAATGTTTCTTGTATGGAAAATATTAATGATTTTAACATGCCATGTGAAAGTAAAACTTTCGATGATTTTTGAAGTTTGATGAATAATTAATATTTAGTTTTTTATGTTTCAGAAGGAAGAAAATCGTTATTTTGCATAGAAATATTTCTGATTTACATCTGAAAAAACACGTTTGTATAATGATTTCAAAACTTAATTGCAATGAAAAATGAATGATGACTATTTTGAGCAGTTCAATAGTTAATTTATGTTGTATATCTGGGACAAAATTTGATTTTCTCCTCACAAACAGAGTGGGCAAATTTCGATGTTTTTGCACTACAACTTCTAAACCTGAGGTGATAGACAAAATCTGATATCCCATATTCTCGGTCTCTTGTTTTGAGAAACTAACAAGGTTAGAATTCATTTTTGGCCACCTTTTGTTTTCGAGTTATAAGCGAAAATTGGAAAAATGGCGATATCGAAAGCTTTTACATCTCCGCTTATACTGATGCTAGAGCTCCGAAATTTAAACATTATACAGACACTTTTTTACGTAGAATCCAGTGGCGTGCTCGTGTTTTCGAAAAGGTTTTTAATTACGAAGCTATGACCCAAAGTTATGTTTTTTCAAAGGGAACACTAAATTTCTATGCCATGTTTTGAAAGCTTAATTTTTCCTGATTTCAAAAATTTATAACATTGAATGATTTGTATTAAAATAAACAACAGAAAATGGTCAAAAACCTTTTTTTACCTAAGAGTCTCAATATTTCTATGGTTTCAACTGTTGATGAGCTCATAAAAATTGAGCTTTCTATAACAAGAGCAGTGTCCTTCCGGCAATCTGATTATTTCTATGCTTCTTACTCATTTCTACAAAATTCGAATCAATTCGGCAATTGTTCATAAAACAAATCATAAGGATAAGGACAGTCCCTCTCAGAGAAATACCAACCGTAGACACGTGTTTCGGGCTTTCGGCCCTCATCAGTACGGTGAACAAGTGTTAGGATGTGCAACACTTGAAAGAAACAACAAACAAACAGTTGTTCTGTTGTTGACTCTGTTTGTTTGTTGTTTCTTTCAAGTGTTGCACATCCTAACACTTGTTCACCGTACTGATGAGGGCCGAAAGCCCGAAACACGTGTCTACGGTTGGTATTTCTCTGAGAGGGACTGTCCTTATCCTTATGATTTGTTTTATGAACAATTGCCCTCGTTATCCTTCCGACATATATATATATATATATATATATATATATATATATATATATATATATATATATAAATCGAGGTGTATGTTTGGTTGTCTCGTCTTGAATCACGATTTTCTTTGTTGGTTGAAATATACTATATATATATATATATATATATATATATAATGCAGTACTGAAAATATATATATATATATATATATATATATATATATATATATATATATATATATATATATATATATATATACAGGGTGAGTCTTTGACTTGTACATATATTTTAACCCAAGATTCCTGAGGTCAAAAGAAACACTTTTTTCCTTTACCATTTTTTCCGATTCGGCCCGGTTAAAAAGATACAGGCTGTTGAAAATCGTTAAAAAAATGTGATTATCGGCTATATCTCGGAAATGGTTGTATCGAAGGAAATGATTTTTGAAATATAGCTTTTTTTTGATGTGATACATCTTCTCCGAACACCAGATTCCATACACATTCTTCTGTTTCTATGTTATGAACATAACATACCATCAAAATACCAGAAATTCGAAGAAACCAACTCTTAATAGTAATTTGAACGTTCATTGAAGAATATTTGGCTAATTTGAAAAATAAAAGTATTCTTCATATTTTCTCGTACAAAGCGCCGTTTTCGAATAACTTGATCTTAAAAAAAAAAAATTATCTGTGAAATTAAAAAAATTGGGTACTTTGGCTGAATGCAACTCTGTTCTATTGTGGAAAAAAAACCACAGAAATGAATATTTACTATGAAGTCATGTCTCAGATTTAAGAATTGAAGTACTAGCCAACTTAGTTTGAAAATGAAGTTATTTGAATAAGCTCACCTCAACTCCTCGATTTGATTAAAAATCACTGAGCTTTGGCACAGCTCTGATAATAAGAAGATACTTCACTAAAATCAACATTCTTTTTGAAAAGTCCAGATTATTCATAAAACCCATGTTTAAAAAAGTTTTCACAAAATAGTCCCATTATAATGACAACAATCAATATCCCACTAAAGACTGCTGCTATCGAACAATACTGTATTCTTCTTCGGCTCATTCTAACTCACATCGAAACATACCACACACATCGAAACATACCACTAGGTACATACTAGACAAATTTTCATGTGATTGAGATTGAATACTTTTATTCTTTTGCTATTCCATAAATTCATCCTAAGAGCTTATGATTGACATACTTCCAAGAGGGCCATAATTGTTTTAATGTGAAAACAAATCAGGTGAGTTGAAAGAAACCAAATATTCTATTGTGGATAATTATATTGAATACTTCTCATTTATTTTCAATGCCAAAATCAAGATGAATTAAGTAGTAAAGTTGGCTATAATGTAGGTACACATTAACAACAAATTTGATTACAAGTGGAGTCTAACATTTTCCATTGATTACAGAGCCAGAATATTTTACATATTTCCATATTTTCATACTGATGGTTTCAAAAATATTGATGCATTTCAATATTTTTATGAGATAGTTGGAACAAATCAAATGCTTCATTTCATAACAAATATCTTATAACAATAACAGTGTAAACTGTAAATGAAAATTTTAGGTTAGAACATAGATTATTCGAACCGAACTGCTGTGTTTATATTTGGCATCACTCGAAATTTGAAATTCAAACTTAAAACCACAGATTACTATAGTCTGTGTTAGATCTTTCATAGATGAATATTATTTATTTGAGATTTTAAGGTTAATTCTTGCACGAAAAATAAACAACGATATCATATAAATGAAATATAATGAATGAATGGATATGAGTATCAGAGCTAATATGGCTGGTAGCGAGCTCAATTCGTTATAATTATCGAAAATGAAATAGAAATCAAGAGAAGAATATTTAATCTTTAGCGACAACGAAATTGGAATAACTCATTTATTTGATTATAAACACTACTTTGTTCAACAAATGGAATGTTAAACGTGAGTTTATGATGGTTTTTCTAATTTAGTAGCTTATTTCCAAGGTTCAAGAGGTATATCTTATGCTTGAGAAAACTTCAGTGTTCCGGTTTTCAGGGGTGAATTAGCTCATTTTGAAAATTTAAAATGGCTATATCTTCTTAACAGGGCCGAATCGGAAAAAATGGTAAATGAAAAAAGTGTTTCTTTTGACCTCAAGAACCTTCGGTTAAAATATATGTACAAGTCAAAGACTCACCCTGTATATATATATATATATATATATATATATATATATATATATATATATATATATATATATATATATATATATATATATATATATGTCGGAAGGATAACGAGGGTAATTGTTCATAAAACAAATCATAAGGATAAGGACAGTCCCTCTCAGAGAACTGTCCTTATCCTTATCATTTGTTTTATGAACAATTACCCTCGTTATCCTTCCGACATGTTATTATTCCTGGATTCGGATGTCACGCAGTTAGTTATAGCTTTTCGCGTGGTGATGTCGGTTGTTGCCCGAAAACACATTGGGTCTTCCTGCTGAAACCACAAATGGATTGCTGGCTTCTGTTGTTGACTCTGTTTGTTTGTTGTTTCTTTCAAGTGCTGCACATCCTAACACTTGTTCACCGTACTGATGAGGGCCGAAAGCCCGAAACACGTGTCTACGGTTAGTATTTCTCTGAGAGGGACTGTCCTTATCCTTATATAGATATATATATATATATATATATATATATAGATATATATATTGATATATATAGATATATATATATATATATATATATATATATATATCTATATATATCAATATATATATATATATATATATTTTTTTTTTTAACAATCACTGTTTGCAACAGGTTTATATATATATATATATATATATATATATATATATATATATATATATATATATATATATATATATATATATATATATATATATATACTTCGAAAATGTGATTACGAGATCCCTGTAAAATTTCAACGCTACGAGGTCCATGTCTTATAAACCAACAATCCGAGATCCTTTCCTATATACCCTATATACATTGTATACCGCGTGGCAATGAGATCCGTTCAACGTTGCCACTAAGACGGATCTCGTTAGATGCGAGATAAGTATCAAAATCTTTGTATATCGATAAGGGTCAAAATCGCATATTCGTCGGATCTCGCAAGATGCAGAACATGTCGTGTACTTGGAATATGTATTTATGCCAACGCCAGAGTCAATCATTGTAGCAGGTGTTCCTATTTCATCATTTTTAGGGCTGAACTCTGTCATAATCTCACCGATTTTTGAGTGGTCGAAATTTAAGTTTCGACTCCCTGTTGATGAATTCGTCTTCAAATATAAATCTGTTTGCGTGTTTGTATACACGAAACATTCGAGATGAAGGACAGTGTACTTGGGTGGTTTCGTATCGCGAAGTTCGTTAACTGGTAAAATCTGACCAAGATTTTAGTGAATATGTCTTTTAGAAATGTTGAGTTTCTATTTATTTCAAAACTATGAGTTTGACTTGAATGAAATTACGCACTCCCTTGAAATACGACAATTTGAAGCCTTCCGTGAAATTTCATGTTGCTCAGTGAACCAGAACCATAGAGCAATTGAAAAGGATATCGAAAGGCGACTATCAAATATCTCTGATACCACAGAACCGATAGGATCGAGTTTTCAGAGGCTTTAACTAAAACACAGCCCGGACCTGTGCGAAATATAAAGCTGATCATATCATCAGTATAATCAAATATAGACCAAGGATAATTCAAGAAAAATATGGAAGATGCCATAATGAGAATTTCGGTAATTGATCTTTCGAACGGGTTGCATTTTTACGCATATATATGAAATAAGCATTTCAAGCTTGTTGCAAAATTTCGAGTGCCTTGCTAGAATAAGGTTTGAAGTAGTCATACTCATTTCAATTAATTTGAAGAATAATTGATAAAAGTTGTTTTTCCTCCACGATTTCTTGCCAACACTTATATGTAGGGTTTAGCCAATAACTGAATTGTAGTTTGATTAATTCAATAATTTTGGTTTGAATCGAATTTCAGTATTGAATTTAGGTAAAAATTCAACATTTTGAGTTTCAAGGAACATTATAGATCGAATAGTTCCTCTCACTTATCAATCAGATTTAAAAATGTTATTATCAGAAGTGGAAGTGACGCTTTTTATTAGGCCGTATATTGAACATAACTAAAAACATATATTTCAGTAACAAAACATTCATTTTATGGAAATTAAACAGATAATAATCTACAACAGTATCAGTTATTAATGAATAATGAATACATTATTCCTAGTAAAAACACTGTCCATTTCGTTATAAATGTTATTTGCCTCAAAATTTTGGTCACCGAATCAATTTAATCATTCTGAAAGGTTTTCGATATAATTTGCAAAATACAGACGGAACGGAAATATATTCTAATAACGTCTGACGTCATGGCGACTTCAACAAGCTTCTCCAAATTTCCTCGAATGTCAGTATTAACACTTTCATTGATTCCCCTAAATGCTCTTGTGTCGATAGGAAAATGATCATGTTCACTAGATACTTTATCATTTTACGATTTTCCCTAACCTCATTATTAACACTGTTATGAATTTGCTTGAGCACTGTACATAGTAGGTATTTACAATATTTTGTTTCACGAACAATTCAGATTTTATAGCCGGATGAATATGTTTTTTGGAAATTTCATGTTTACTCGTAAAACAAGGAATTTCAAGTTATCGTATCCAGTCGAAACGAAAGGGCTTTTTGATTGAAATGTAGCAGGCAGTATCAACAGAAAAGTTTGTTTTGAATTTCGTTACCGGTTAACCAAATGAGTTTTTCGTGAATGGTTTTTGAAAGGGCACAATAATAATGAAAAGCTAACACAGTCACCGTTACTTGCACGGTTACTTGACACAACCCCCTTATGTTAGAAATCACTCGATTACTCAAATTGACCGATCAAGAAATTCAGAATTCACTCAGATTTAACGAAATGAAACAAAGAAAACAAAAAATTTGTGCATCCCAAGCTTTCTCTCATTTTAACACGTTATTCTAACTAGCGATTCGCATCTTGGTCGGCTGGTCAATGTTACCAAGTATTCCAATTATCCGCATGGGATTCACTCAACCCAGGATACAATTCAAATTGTCCTTATATTTCTACTTGAGTAATACTCATGCATATTCTCTCAAAAATATTATATTCAGAGAGGAGTTTTTAATCAACATATTTTTTCGATAATTCAGAAATATTCCTCAGAAGATAAATTTCATTTTAATAACATAACATAACATACTTTATTGATCCTGTAAAACAATAACAATAATTTCTGTTTGTTTTCTTATTTATGTGATAATTGAAAACGTTTTGTGGAAATACGTGTTATATGCTATTGACTATTCAGGCAATGCACAAAAAAAAATGGAATATAGAGTCCGAGAAAGAAATGAAATACAAGAAAAATTAACGAGAATGAGAAACACTTTATGTTTTTTATGTCTGATTCTCATACATTATATAGGTAAATTTTTTTTCTGATAAAATTAAGGATTTATCAGTATTATTTTCTTAACATGTATAAAAATTGACGAGGGAAATTGTTTCGCTGTCAAAAGCAGGTTCAATTGGTTTTGATATATTTTCTACCCCAACTGTATCATGAAGAACCAATCAAAATATACCTCTACTTCTAGGACATTGTTGTTATAAAATATAAAGTTCCAAGACAATGAACACCAAGTTGAACGTTTTATGTCCTATTGTCTTCATATTAAAATTGATATTGTTTTCGAACTATAATATATATTGATATTGTGTGCTAATGTCCTGAAAGTGGAGGTTATATGAGCAAATATTTCGATTCATTTGAATCATACTATAATATAATACATCATTTTAATATGACTCGTTTCTGCTTATATTTGGATCTCTGCCTACAACTTCGACTAAATATTATAGATGATTAGAGATTATAAAAATTTAACTCCAAAGTTTTATATATGTATAAGCAGGTGATATTGCTTTCATCGATATAGAAAATAGAATGCAGGTATCAAATCTCAAGAAAGATGTGCACCACTTGCGCATCAGGTAACACATTTCATCGAAATAACATGAGTTACTTATTAAAAGATAAAACACTTCGAACAAATAATTGTATTTTCCTATATATATAAACATGGGATCAATGCATCGTTAATATCTATATACTTTATTGTGTAAGTACACACGAATATTTTAATATTCACACAGATACATATATAGTACTTACATCGTTTTATCTAAGACTGTACATTGCTGTACATTGTTTTGATTGAATATTGTGAAATTACACTTTTCCCCTTCTTGATTTCCACCAATCTGAAACGCTCGATTTTGAATTACAAATAATTACCTTGATGGAAAACTGTATGATATCATCTTTCATCAGTTTTTTCGAGTTTACCCGTTGTAAAACTCGACAGCTCTTGTCATCAAAATCAAAATACCTTTGATAAAAAGAATTTATGGTTTCATGAAATAGTCCTGTCGATTACTATTTCGGAATCTCATTTTTCCTGTGAAAAATTATAAAAAACACAAACCAAAATAATGTGTTTCTAACGAGAAGCATTCGTGAAAGATCCTTGTCTTGAACTCAGATTTTTTTTGCCACCAGCACTCATGTTTTTTGTTGAAATATTATTCAGCAATGCGTTTTTTCGAAAAAATAAAATGCCGTTAAATTATCACTTACCACAATATATTGATTAAAATAAATTGCCTTGGTATTTGATGAATTTTTCAAAAATAAATCATTTATTTTTAATATGTACAATACCACTTCGGATATTTTAAATTTGATATTTTGATTTTTTTTTGGATGACGCACGGGTTTCGTCTGAAATAATAAAATCTACTTATGTCTCTGTATGATGATATTGTCAAATCAACGATATTGTTATGATCATGCAGAGAAACAGTTTTTAGTTTTTTAACGAAAACCGTGCATCGAATTGAAAAAAGTTAGATTATCAACTTTGGTGAAAAATGATTGGGAATTTCGAGAATAATTTTTATTTGAGGAAAAATATGTGGTATACTATCAATGTCTACCGAAATAGGCAAGTCATTTGACCTGCCTATTTCCGGCCTATTTACCCACTGGTGGAAATAAAAAAAAAAGGTGATAGATTAAAGAATGCCTCTTGATTCATAGTACATGAATGACAACTTTCATTGAAATATCGGAAGTGTTATTGGAGATATTAAAAATGAATTAATTATTTTCGAAAACTTTACCACCCTGAAAAGGTTAGGACATATGTTCATATGAAGTTTTTTTCTTAAAATGGGCACCAAAATCACCTCCATGGATATTGACATTCAATTACACTCTGTATATAAGAAGCAGTGCTGGTTATTCATGAGTCTGTTTCTGAATTCGTTCATTTCGTGATGAATTGCCTGATTAGTATTCTTACGCAACGCAAATGAACCACAATTATTGGCATTAGAGCTTCAAACTCAAGCAGTCGTGGATGATAGTTATTTTCTATACAAGTGGGATAAAATTATTATTATTATATGAGTGTGTATGTTGAAAACGAGTGCGTAGCACGAGTTATGTAAGCACACGAATATATCAATAATGATGCATTATCAAACATTTATATAGTACGACGATTAATCTACGACTGCCTATAATGAACAAAATATAGCACAACATTGTACTGTTGTTGATATCATTTCCCTCGAAATCATAAGAATATGTTTATTACATTGATGACTACTTGACGTCAAACAAGTTGGTTTGCAAACAACGCCTTTTTAGAAAAATATTCAGCTGGTATTCAATGTGTTTGGTCCAAATGAGTTATTCAGAAAGACTTCCACATTATACAGGGTGTTTCATTCGAAAACGGAAATACTTCCGGGTGCATAGGTGGCACCAAGGCGGTTCTGGGGATACCCCATTTATTGGGTCTTACTGTCTTCATAGTCGAGATACAGGGTGTTTTATGAATTTCACCCGTTTCTTTCTGAAGCCATATCGAACGAACCACCCGGTATATTTTCTTCATATTTGGCAAATATATTCCTGATTGAGAGCCCAAACGTATCATGCAATAACCGCCTCGAAAATCCATGTCTGGGTTAACAAAAAATTATGAATCGTTTGAATCCTCGTAACAACACCCTGTAGATCGGAATTTTGAAAATCTGAACTAAAAACTGAACTGGGAGGTGTACTTCAAATTTTAGCGCAGACAGTTTTACTGCACAAATTTTCAACGTAAAAGTGAAGTTTTTAAACTTCGATACCTGAAAGTGGTTTGAAATGACTTCTAACAATAAATCATGAAAAATATTGAATTCTTAATTATTTCAAGATTACTTTGTAATTCATTTCTACATTGGTTGTTTGTCACCTATGCACCTGTGAAATATTTCTGTTGCCCAATGAAACACCCTTTATAAAAAAACAGTTACGGCTATTGGTAGAGTTTAAGTTCTTTAGAGTGAATTCTTTTCCGAAAAATATGTAATTTAATGAAGTTTGAGTTGTGTAGTGAATTCTACTACGTAACGCGAATGAATCAAATTATGTGGTCCAATAGCTCAAAAATGAGGAGGTCGTAAAACATAAAGTACATTTACGGCAATTCGATTAAACATCGCTATTTTCTCTTTAGTTCAAATTATGTGTCAAGACAGCGTTGAACACAAAAATTTTACAGACTTATATCGATACAGTGTTGGTTTAGAAAACTGATATGAATGCGTTAAAAATTATCTTCGTCTGGGCAAATTATACCTGTCAACGCTTGAAGTGCCCCCTGCATATCGGTCTCCTCTTCCAGATGACACCAGATGACGGGCCGTCGTGGTAGAATGAAGGAACGTCGATATTATGCATAACTCTAACGTTTGTTTCTTTTTCTAAAACGGTCATATACAGAGCGTTCATCAATTTTTCAGTATCGCTTGAAATAACAGAATAGCTCTTAGGAACCAATACAATTAATATTACTTCCGAACGAACCATCAAACGTTTTGTTTATTTTTTGTTCCGAAGATGCAGGATATTCTCCGGCAAATACGAAAATATTGAAAAGCAATAACTTTCAAGCCACAGGATGATTATTATGGTTTGATATTCTATTACTAATACATAACCTTCGAATTCTAATAAATGTTCAAGACGTAATTCAAACTTATTGTTACTAACCCTTTCTGGTATATGTGAAACTAACATATTTCTAAGATAATGTGAAAAAATATTTTTATCAATTAGTCGTGAACACAAGGAAAATTTTTCATTTCGAGTGGAACAAATTTAATCACCCAAACCAACGATGGTTTTAATATACAAAGTGTCCCGAAACTTTGATGCCAAAACAGAACATTTCTCTTGAAAAATCAATAAGACTTCATTTTTTTCCCAAAAATCATTCGTTGCAGAGATTATAAAAAATTGAATGTAATTTTTATTCGTTAATTCCACATTTTCCGAAATTGTTCAAAGAAGTTTGTTCTTTTTCAATTCGGCGTAATAGTTTCCGGACACTCTGTATGTACAGGATGAGCTAAATTCAATATCTCGAGACTCATAAGACAAGATGAAAAAATCTTCAAGGACTCCTGAGCTCTTCTTTCGAAATAAACCAAGATCAGAAAGCTGATCATAGATATCTTGCTCAGTTCTCAAGTTACAAGACATTCATGAAAAATTACTGTTTCAAATATTTCAATATATATATCTTATATTCAAGATATTCAATACATTCTAAAATATTGTCTTCAGTAATTTTTATGTTTCATATGATACTGATAACACATCATAGAAATCATTACCTACCGTTAAAAAAATAAAGAGTAAAATTGATGTTTCTCAAATGGTACACCATATATTTTTCGACGCAGGTTTTTGTCCGCAGATTTGTCGAAAAGCATCCCGTTATCGCTTTTTAAAAAATGTTATCTGTTTCAAAGATTTTGTATTTTTGACTTCGTTGTTTCGCTGGGACACCTCGTATATAAATATTTTTCATTTATCTTGAGATTCAATTTATTTCCCGTTATTCCAGTAATTTTAATGGTCAATATTTTAAGAATAACACAGCATAGGAATTTATAATCGTTTTAGAAATATAGACGGGAATTGGTCTCATTTAAATGGGACACCCTACATAATATTCGATTGAAATTATACAATGGACACAACATTTTGTGTAAAAATGTTTCACTTATTTCGAGATCTAATTCATCAGTTAGATCCCGAAAGAAATGAAACATATTTAAATCTATCCAATCAAAAAAAAATTTCTGTTATCCGTTTCAAACATAGGACACCGTTTTGATGGCACACCTCATATATACATATTTTTCATCAATTTCGAGATCAATTCATTTTGTATTCTTCGTATTATTGTAATTGAGTTATATATAGGGTGTTCCCACTTAATTAGAAATCAAATATCGATTCAGAGATATAGAGGAGTGTTGGTATTTTGAAAATTGGACACTTTAATGACTGGATTACAATTCTACGATGAACACAAAATGAATTAAATGTGCAGATAAATGAGAAATATTTAGTGTTTGATTGTTTCAGTCTTTACTTGTCGGAAATTCCGCTTTATATTATATAAAGCGGAAATAAGTTATTTTACTTTTTAATCATCGAGAAATATTTATATATGAGGCGTCCCATCAAATAATAAAGACAAATTACTCAATCTTTGAAACAGATGACATTTTTGAAAAATCGATAACGGTACACTTTTCGACAATTCTGAGGTTGAAAAACTTTTCAACGCAGTTTCTTGTTTTTTAAATGGAACTCTACATATTTAGAGTGTCCCATTTATGAAACACCAACTTTGCTTTATGTCTCTGACACGTTAATTAATTTCTATGATCTGTTAAGAGTATTCTTTGAACCATAAAAACTACTGAAAAAAATCGTTTAAGAATTTTTCGAATTCCGAAGGAATTCCTATTATATATTATGTCAACTTTCCACATCAAATTTCCTTGATATTGAATGAAATTTTGTGGTTTATTTCTCGTGTAAAATCTTTTTTGTAAAGGTTCTATTCTAGAAAACACAAATGTGATGGCAAATAACCTGGAATCATAAAAAACCTTTTTGTTAAACTCGCATATTAACTAGTGGAATCTGAGGTGGAATTTAATGTCAGCTTAGAGCTACGGGATTTAGAGTGGAATGGTGTGAGAAACACACAAGCAAAAGCATATTTCTTATTACATCATTCTTAGTAGATTCCAATATAAATCTCTTCAATCAGCAGATTCAATTTGAGACGTTTGGTGCAAAAATCGGTTTTAATTTAAAATTTTCGAAATTGAGTTGTAGGTGTAGTCTTTTTTGATATACAATAATTTTATTCGACTTATTATTCATATGTACTAACCAATTTTCATAGTTTATCCTGCTATTTCATGTTAAAGAATAATATTCGCATTCAAACTCAAATTGTTCATTTAATAAATAATTTGTTATAAATAATTGGATACCTTCCTCATGTTTGTTCCCACTGAAAAAATAACAAGCAGGTGCTACCTTTTAAATAACCAACAGTTATTAAATCGCAAAATTATGTGAGCGCTCTTGTATTATGGTAAAAAAATAGCTTCGCCTCTTTTATATCACAATTTGAAAAACGGTACTCATCGTCGAAGGCTCTGAACGTATCCATTTTCGAGAGAATAATCAACAAAAATTTTAAGATTTGATTCTTTCTGAAATTGGAATTCAAGCAATTCGAATAAGATGTTCTAATTAAAAATGATGTTTTAGATAGGAGTATTGACCTCAAATTCATAGTTACTTGTTATAAATGTTTTCATTTAGTAAAAAGAGTTAGCACCTATGTTTGCAATGAATTAAGTTATATTATCATTAGTCTTCTAGCAAAAAATTCATTTTTCAAAAGAAAACGAGAGTTTTCGGGGAATACCCTATAAGAAGAAATCTTATTCCCTTACATATTACTGATTGACAAATACAACAGAGCAAAGGAAATTACATTCAACAATACCTAAGTTTTTCCAAAAAAAGCCATAGACGAATATTCGGTATATACGAGAAATTGTAGAAAATATTGAAGCTTGTCAATGATACCTACAATCCGCCTAGTATAATTCGAAATCATTTGGTACGTGTCCCAGATATGATATTTTGCATTCCACCCTACATTAATCTTCAGTAGGTACTTCTGTTTATTGTTGGATACAAAATCCGATTCAGTAGGCTGGTGTAACTTATCAATTTTCATAGAAAATTTTTCTTGGGAAAATGTAACGAAACTTTTCCTCCAACAATTTTTTTTTTAATTATTCAGCGACGTCACTTTCAGCCTAAAACTAATTGATCTGCGATCCGACATAATGATATCCGTTCTTAGAATTATAAATTGACAATAACAAAATTCCAAAGAAATATCTATTGACCGATTTTCAAGAAGATACTCCAAAAATTTCCATGAATTGATTTATGGTTTATAAAATCAATTCAACATATTGGCTCTTGAATTTGAGCTCTATCAATAAATATTTTATGATCAAAGCCTAGAACAACATTATGCAAAGGTACGAGTACTCAATATTTTTCTGTCTCGAGTACATTAAATTAGGAAAGGAAACGTACGTCTCGAATGATTTCATTTATAGTATTGAAGAAGAGATAAATTTTTCCTCATAAATATGAAATACTTCGATGAATATCATTTATTCATTAGATAAAACTCGCTCTTATTCATTTCGTTCAATTTTACTTATGTATATTCGAACACCTACATTAAAAAGTTGAAAATTTCCAACAAAGACCATCCTATACACTTATCGAAATAACAGTTCAAACTGCCCTAGCTAGACTTTCAAGCGTTGTCAGGAATTCGAGTATCAGAAAGCGAAATAAATGCATTCCCAAACCCTTCTCGTCATTCCACTTAGATAAATCACCACGAGTCATGACATGAATAATAGGTATGTATTTAATTCATCAAATTGATAAAGAGTTTCGACTTTCCGAGATCCACACAGTGTTGCAATTCAAGGATCTCCCAAAGTACGCACGACACCTCTAGGACGATATACATTTTCGATGCCAGCGCCAATTTTCCCGAACTTCATTTGTACAATTTGCATGTAATTAGTGACCGCTATGAGCTCCATCTCAAACTTCGCCAGAATGATATATACTACCTCAGGATACCGAAAATGAACGAAATACGTTACGAGATCCGGCCATCGGATCTCATGATCTCGTAGCGTTGATAACTTGGCTGTATACGGATCTCGTATTCCTACACCATACATATATATATATATATATATATATATATATATATATATATATATATATATATATATATATATATATCTACTCACACCACGAATGGGCTGGTTGAGATGCATCTAACTGGGAACACAGCCAAACTTGGACTTCACGAAGATCTAATAGAGAAGGCGCAAAAGGAGATGATCTTGTGGACCACGAGAATTGTGAGAAGTTTCCTCAGAAGCAATTGAGTGTTGCCTTGTTCTGAGAGGAACCGGCAACCTCTAAGCCTTACCCTGCAACGGTATAAATATATATTTATATATATATATATATATAGTAACAATTGAAAAGCAGGTAAATAACATTGAACCGAATATATATACATATATATATATATATATATATATATATATATGATATTGGTGTGCAAAATTATCAGACATGGTATAGGAAGTTGACGAACATATTCGAATTATATTAGTATGGATTATTTCAAATTGATAAATCTACATGTCGTTAACGGTGAAATTAGAGATCAGACTATAATTATAAGTTTTAAAAATTTGTGGTTCTGAAAAGAACCGTTTGATATGCAACAACAATTCCTGCTTTATTTGGAACTGGTGTATTTTGTTACTGCTTTAGTTCCTTCGCTGACGGCGTGTTTTGCCAACTCACCGGGCAAGAGAAGGCGCACTGCTGTTTGAATTTCCCTGCTGGTTATTGTCGAACGTTTGTTGTAGTGAGCAAGTCTACTCGCCTCGGCGGCGATGCGTTCGAAAATATCATTAACGAAACTGTTCATGATGCTCATAGCCTTGCTTGAAATACCCGTATCCGGATGGACTTGTTTCAATACTTTATAAATGTAGATAGCGTAACTTTCCTTCCTCTTGCGTTTCTTCTTCTTGTCGCTTTTAGAAATGTTTTTTTGGGCCTTGCCAGCTTTCTTGGCAGCTTTTCCGCTAGTTTTAGGAGGCATCTTCAATCGATCAATCTGACGATAAGTGAAAACTAAAAAATTACCTTCTCAGTGTAAACTTTTTATTTGAGATCGTACCACCTAAATTGACTCCACCTATTTAAGTTCGGGTATATACCCGAACCTACAAACTTCAAAAGAAAATAGAAGTTGGTCCCGGGTCATCTCCGACAAAACCATTTAGGAACCATAGCACTGCCTTTCACAACACTGCTGACGCATCACCTGAATAATCAACTGATGGACATTTCATCAAACCCGAAGAATTAAAGCTTAGCACAGAGTTCGATGGACTCTAGCAATGGCGAGTGTCTGCAAAAACTACCGCCATCTCATCGTCTATGGTATTCCAAACATGTCGCAAGCTAGATTGTTGTACATTAACCCTTACTGGTGATGGGATGTTATTTACAACTTGTATGCTCATTATCCTCTTCAAAATGTTATGAAACAGTCGGTGGAATGCTGATTAGAGAAGAGCTATATTTCACGAACTGTGATTTAACTGAGATCAGAATGTCACAGGTAGTCACGGTTCCGAAAAACGAATACAGAGCGTGACGGGATCACAGTTTGAACATTTCACAGATCTTTTCAGGGCATATCATCGTCCGTTGCAATCGTAAATTATGAAGGCAGCCTGATGTTTTTATTGCTTCGGAACCTTTTTCGACTAACATAATTGCATATTTTTATGACAATCCCAGCATCGTAGGCAACTTCGCATGCTGTAGGAAGTATTTTTGTAGAACTAGTTGAACAATAAATACTTGCTGCAAACTAATAACTACTGCATTACTGCATAATTGGTGGTGGCAATAAAATTCTAATTTTATGCTTATCTTTGATAAACAACCCCAAAGAAATTCTTTCTATATTGAAGTTGTCGACCGAAGCAATAAATGGTACTCTGTATTATAAAAAATAAACGAAAACACGTCAGCGACATAATAATAATAGGCGAAAGAATAATAACAGGCGAAAGACCAGCAATCTTTGGGCTTTCTTCACAAAAGTTGATGTAAATTATGCTACTTGTAATTTATGCAAGTTGAAATTATCTTTCAAAATCACCTCTTCAAATTTGAGGAAACATTTGAAAAATCGATATCCTTCTGTTACGTTCCTAACTAAATCTGAAATAAGGAAAAGAGTTGAATATGTAAGAAAAATGGATGTTTTCATAACAATTTTGCTTTGAATGAGTGACCAATTCGAGTTGCAAAGATAAACGAACTAAGGTTTGGGTGATTCATACAAATATTATTAACAAGCAACCTAAACAGTGATCACGTCACGCTTTAATTTCACTGATATCATAAAGTAACGTTCACGTTTCACAACGTGATCTAGAAATCACGGTATCGCTTCTCTCTAATGCTGGTCATCAGAATCTTTTGCAGTTGAATGATCGAATTGGAAATAAGACGGCATAATTTGCTTCCAGCTTAAAATAAGCTATTGCGCCAAGATATAGAGGATATCAAAAGACTGATGAAAAATCCATAATCAAAATTGAAATTCGTAACGCATTTTGTTGGAAGAAATTAAGTAAGGTTATATTGCACTATTGATATCGGATCTTTAATTTGGGATACCTTATAAGAAATCAATCAATTGTATAAATGTAAAAAAAAAAGTTGTGGTTCTGAAAAGAACCGATTTTAAACTTTGTGAAAAAGATGCTTAAGCACGTTCGCCACGGATACGTCGAGCAAGTTGAATGTCCTTCGGCATAATGGTTACTCTCTTGGCGTGAATGGCACATAAATTTGTATCTTCGAATAGACCGACCAGATAAGCTTCGCTAGCTTCTTGAAGGGCCATCACGGCGGAGCTCTGGAAACGGAGATCGGTCTTGAAGTCTTGGGCAATTTCGCGCACTAACCTTTGGAAAGGAAGTTTGCGAATCAACAGCTCGGTACTTTTCTGATAACGACGGATCTCACGAAGAGCTACGGTACCTGGACGGTAACGATGAGGTTTTTTTACGCCACCAGTAGCGGGTGCACTTTTACGTGCCGCTTTTGTGGCAAGTTGCTTACGCGGTGCCTTTCCGCCAGTGGATTTTCTTGCGGTTTGCTTCGTACGGGCCATCTCGAGTATGGGTATAAACTAGTTGAGGGAAATCTTAGATTCATCTATTTATAGCGGAATAGGTAGGCGGTTCCACTGCACATTCTCGCAATATCATTGGTTGGTCGTGTAGATCTAGTGGTGGGGAAAACTGTGA
Source organism: Harmonia axyridis (assembly GCF_914767665.1). Taxonomy (NCBI): domain Eukaryota; kingdom Metazoa; phylum Arthropoda; class Insecta; order Coleoptera; family Coccinellidae; genus Harmonia; species Harmonia axyridis. The sequence continues at coordinate 27,740,362 of NC_059508.1, read as the reverse complement.
TGGTATAAAAGCCGTATTTTCCGCTAAAACCTTTAGTTAATTCTTGTTATTGTAGTCGTTAACTGAAAAATGACTGGCAGAGGCAAAGGTGGTAAGGGTTTGGGAAAAGGTGGCGCTAAGCGTCACAGGAAAGTTCTACGAGACAATATCCAAGGAATCACGAAGCCCGCTATCAGAAGATTGGCCCGCCGCGGTGGGGTGAAACGTATCTCTGGTTTGATTTACGAAGAAACTAGAGGTGTACTTAAGGTATTCCTAGAAAACGTTATTAGAGACGCTGTAACTTACACCGAACACGCAAAAAGGAAGACTGTAACAGCAATGGACGTCGTATATGCTTTGAAACGCCAAGGTCGTACGTTGTACGGTTTCGGAGGTTAAATTTCACCATCGAAATATTGCTATCGGTCCTTTTCAGGACCACAAAGTTAACTTTTTCTCGTTTTTTCCATTACACAAATATCATACAATCCGAAAGCAAACAAAATTCCCACAAAGCCTAAGCCTGTCCGTGAGATGGGCAACCAAATTACTATGACGAGATAATTCTTTTGGAATTCAGCGTTAAGGGTAAACAGCTAACATTTTCATTCACCTAACTATAAATATTATTTATTAATTTTTTTTTTACTTAGAATTGCTGTGACCATACGATCGCAAAATGTAAAAATATTCCGAGGACAAACAAAAGTGTTATCAATTCAAGTTTATAAGCATTTGGTTAGTAGTGCACTAGGAGTAACATTTCTCATCCAAATTTTATTGCCACCTTATTTTATCAATTTGAACAAATTAAGAAATGGGCTTATATAAATTATTCCATAAAATATTTTCACAGAATCGATGACGGTAGGCGGCGATAAGATATATAATTATTTCTTCTGCGCGTTCCGTTCATCAACTTTACATCGACAACAGAATGGTAAAGAGTCGAAACAATTTCGTACCTCGGCATGGGATCATTCGAGGGAAATCCGCTGTAGGATTGAAAAGGCAAGAGCAGCTTCCATTAAAATGAAAAAACTTTTCACGATTCACGACCTGAACAAGAAGACCAAAATACGACTTCTGAAGTGCTATGTCTTTCCTGTGCTTCTGTATGGGTGGAGTCATGGACGCTTACTGAAGCTTCGTGTAAGAAGCTTGAAGTATTCGAGATGTGGCTCTACAGAAGAATACTCCGAATCAATTGGACAGAGCACATGACCAATGAGAGGGTTCTAATATTAGTCAACAAGAAAACTGAAATTGTTGACACCGTGAAGAGGAGGAAACTGGAGTACTTGGGCCACATCATGCGGAATGAACAAAGATACAGCCTTCTCCAGCTTATACAGCATGGCATGGTTGGGGGAAGGAGAGGTCCCGGCAGGAGGAGAATTTCGTGGCTCAGAAATTTGAGGGTCTGGTTCTGGGAAACAACAATTGGACTGTTTCGTGCAACAGTGAATAAGGTCACAATAGCCAGAATGGTCTCCAATATCCGATAACGGATTGGCACTATCAAGAAGAAGAAGTTCCGTTCATCCCACCCGTTTGAGTTGATAATTCTCGCTAAGTTAATCCCCTCCGCGTATAACGAGATCACACATTTTCTAATCGAGAAGCCAATTTTCTCATTCCTATCCCGTATTGCACAATATTTCACACACGGTACAATCCATATTATATTTACAAAGAAAAAACATATATATCAACCGTTGAACTTATCTCTCATAAGGGTGTCAAATATGAACCGATGGGTTCATATATATATATATATATATATATATATATATATATATATATATATATAGAATGTTTATTTTTTCTCTTTATTGTAACTGATAATTTTTGTTGATATCTTGTAGAAGCCCTGAGGATGGATTGAATAAAATCCGAAAGCTCGGCAAAGAAAACAGAGTATTTTTTTGGTGTTCACACCGATTCCCTGAGAAATCATTCTGTATAAATCACGACCATTATTGCGTATATACTTCGAAAATGTGATTACGAGATCCCTGTAAAATTTCAACGCTACGAGGTCCATGTCTTATAAACCAACAATCCGAGATCCTTTCCTATATACCCTATATACATTGTATACCGCGTGGCAATGAGATCCGTTCAACGTTGCCACTAAGACGGATCTCGTTAGATGCGAGATAAGTATCAAAATCTTTGTATATCGATAAGGGTCAAAATCGCATATTCGTCGGATCTCGCAAGATGCAGAACATGTCGTGTACTTGGAATATGTATTTATGCCAACGCCAGAGTCAATCATTGTAGCAGGTGTTCCTATTTCATCAGTTTTAGGGCTGAACTCTGTCATAATCTCACCGATTTTTGAGTGGTCGAAATTTAAGTTTCGACTCCCTGTTGATGAATTCGTCTTCAAATGTAAATCTGTTTGCGTGTTTGTATACACGAAACATTCGAGATGAAGGACAGTGTACTTGGGTGGTTTCGTATCGCGAAGTTCGTTAACTGGTAAAATCTGACCAAGATTTTAGTGAATATGTCTTTTAGAAATGTTGAGTTTCTATTTATTTCAAAACTATGAGTTTGACTTGAATGAAATTACGCACTCCCTTGAAATACGACAATTTGAAGCCTTCCGTGAAATTTCATGTTGCTCAGTGAACCAGAACCATAGAGCAATTGAAAAGGATATCGAAAGGCGACTATCAAATATCTCTGATACCACAGAACCGATAGGATCGAGTTTTCAGAGGCTTCAACTAAAACACAGCCCGGAACTGTGCGAAATATAAAGCTGATCATATCATCAGTATAATCAAATATAGACCAAGGATAATTCAAGAAAAATATGGAATATGCCATAATGAGAATTTCGGTAATTGATCTTTCGAACGGGTTGCATTTTTACGCATATATATGAAATAAGCATTTCAAGCTTGTTGCAAAATTTCGAGTGCCTTGCTAGAATAAGGTTTGAAGTAGTCATACTCATTTCAATTAATTTGAAGAATAATTGATAAAAGTAGTTTTTCCTCCACGATTTCTTGCCAACACTTATATGTAGGGTTTAGCCAATAACTGAATTGTAGTTTGATTAATTCAATAATTTTGGTTTGAATCGAATTTCAGTATTGAATTTAGGTGAAAATTCAACATTTTGAGTTTCAAGGAACATTATAGATCGAATAGTTCCTCTCACTTATCAATCAGATTTAAAAATGTTATTATCAGAAGTGGAAGTGACGCTTTTTATTAGGCCGTATATTGAACATAACTAAAAACATATATTTCAGTAACAAAACATTCATTTTATGGAAATTAAACAGATAATAATCTACAACAGTATCAGTTATTAATGAATAATGAATACATTATTCCTAGTAAAAACACTGTCCATTTCGTTATAAATGTTATTTGCCTCAAAATTTTGGTCACCGAATCAATTTAATCATTCTGAAAGGTTTTCGATATAATTTGCAAAATACACTAATACAGACGGAACGGAAATATATTCTAATAACGTCTGACGTCATGGCGACTTCAACAAGCTTCTCCAAATTTCCTCGAATGTCAGTATTAACACTTTCATTGATTCCCCTAAATGCTCTTGTGTCGATAGGAAAATGATCATGTTCACTAGATACTTTATCATTTTACGATTTTCCCTAACCTCATTATTAACACTGTTATGAATTTGCTTGAGCACTGTACATAGTAGGTATTTACAATATTTTGTTTCACGAACAATTCAGATTTTATAGCCGGATGAATATGTTTTTTGGAAATTTCATGTTTACTCGTAAAACAAGGAATTTCAAGTTATCGTATCCAGTCGAAACGAAAGGGCTTTTTGATTGAAATGTAGCAGGCAGTATCAACAGAAAAGTTTGTTTTGAATTTCGTTACCGGTTAACCAAATGAGTTTTTCGTGAATGGTTTTTGAAAGGGCACAATAATAATGAAAAGCTAACACAGTCACCGTTACTTGCACGGTTACTTGACACAACCCCCTTATGTTAGAAATCACTCGATTACTCAAATTGACCGATCAAGAAATTCAGAATTCACTCAGATTTAACGAAATGAAACAAAGAAAACAAAAAATTTGTGCATCCCAAACTTTCTCTCATTTTAACACGTTATTCTAACTAGCGATTCGCATCTTGGTCGGCTGGTCAATGTTACCAAGTATTCCAATTATCCGCATGGGATTCACTCAACCCAGGATACAATTCAAATTGTCCTTATATTTCTACTTGAGTAATACTCATGCATATTCTCTCAAAAATATTATATTCAGAGAGGAGTTTTTAATCAACATATTTTTTCGATAATTCAGAAGATGAATTTCATTTTAATAACATAACATAACATACTTTATTGATCCTGTAAAACAATAACAATAATTTCTGTTTGTTTTCTTATTTATGTGATAATTGAAAACGTTTTGTGGAAATACGTGTTATATGCTATTGACTAAATTTCAGGCAATGCACAAAAAAAAATGGAATATAGAGTCCGAGAAAGAAATGAAATACAAGAAAAATTAACGAGAATGAGAAACACTTTATGTTTTTTATGTCTGATTCTCATACATTATATAGGTAAATTTTTTTTCTGATAAAATTAAGGATTTATCAGTATTATTTTCTTAACATGTATAAAAATTGACGAGGGAAATTGTTTCGCTGTCAAAAGCAGGTTCAATTGGTTTTGATATATTTTCTACCCCAACTGTATCATGAAGAACCAATCAAAATATACCTCTACTTCTAGGACATTGTTGTTATAAAATATAAAGTTCCAAGACAATGAACACCAAGTTGAACGTTTTATGTCCTATTGTCTTCATATTAAAATTGATATTGTTTTCGAACTATAATATATATTGATATTGTGTGCTAATGTCCTGAAAGTGGAGGTTATATGAGCAAATATTTCGATTCATTTGAATCATACTATAATATAATACATCACTTTAATATGACTCGTTTCTGCTTATATTTGGATCTCTGCCTACAACTTCGACTAAATATTATAGATGATTAGAGATTATAAAAATTTAACTCCAAAGTTTTATATATGTATAAGCAGGTGATATTGCTTTCATCGATATAGAAAATAGAATGCAGGTATCAAATCTCAAGAAAGATGTGCACCACTTGCGCATCAGGTAACACATTTCATCGAAATAACATGAGTTACTTATTAAAAGATAAAACACTTCGAACAAATAATTGTATTTTCCTATATATATATAAACATGGGATCAATGCATCGTTAATATCTATATACTTTATTGTGTAAGTACACACGAATATTTTAATATTCACACAGATACATATATAGTACTTACATCGTTTTATCTAAGACTGTACATTGCTGTACATTGTTTTGATTGAATATTGTGAAATTACACTTTTTCCCTTCTTGATTTCCACCAATCTGAAACGCTCGATTTTGAATTACAAATAATTACCTTGATGGAAAACTGTATGATATCATCTTTCATCAGTTTTTTCGAGTTTACCCGTTGTAAAACTCGACAGCTCTTGTCACCAAAATCAAAATACCTTTGATAAAAAGAATTTATGGTTTCATGGAATAGTCCTGTCGATTACTATTTCGGAATCTCATTTTTCCTGTGAAAAATTATAAAAAACACAAACCAAAATAATGTGTTTCTAACGAGAAGCATTCGTGAAAGATCCTTGTCTTGAACTCAGATTTTTGTTGCCACAAGCACTCATGTTTTTTGTTGAAATATTATTCAGCAATGCGTTTTTTCGTAAAAATAAAATGCCGTTAAATTATCACTTACCACAATATATTGATTAAAATAAATTGCCTTGGTATTTGATGAAATTTTCAAAAATAAATCATTTATTTTTAATATGTACAATACCACTTCGGATATTTTAAATTTGATATTTTGAATTTTTTTTGGATGACGCACGGGTTTCGTCTGAAATAATAAAATCTACTTATGTCTCTGTATGATGATATTGTCAAATCAACGATATTGTTATGATCATGCAGAGAAACAGTTTTTAGTTTTTTAACGAAAACCGTGCATCGAATTGAAAAAAGTTAGATTATCAACTTTGGTGAAAAATGATTGGGAATTTCGAGAATAATTTTTATTTGAGGAAAAATATGTGGTATACTATCAATGTCTACCGAAATAGGCAAGTCATTTGACCTGCCTATTTCCGGCCTATTTACCCACTGGTGGAAATAAAAAAAAAAGGTGATAGATTAAAGAATGCCTCTTGATTCATAGTACATGAATGACAACTTTCATTGAAATATCGGAAGTGTTATTGGAGATATTAAAAATGAATTAATTATTTTCGAAAACTTTACCACCCTGAAAAGGTTAGGACATATGTTCATATGAAGTTTTTTTCTTAAAATGGGCACCAAAATCACCTCCATGGATATTGACATTCAATTACACTCTGTATATAAGAAGCAGTGCTGGTTATTCATGAGTCTGTTTCTGAATTCGTTCATTTCGTGATGAATTGCCTGATTAGTATTCTTACGCAACGCAAATGAACCACAATTATTGGCATTAGAGCTTCAAAATCAAGCAGTCGTGGATGATAGTTATTTTCTATACAAGTGGGATAAAATTATTATTATTATATGAGTGTGTATGTTGAAAACGAGTGCGTAGCACGAGTTATGTAAGCACACGAATATATCAATAATGATGCATTATCAAACATTTATATAGTACGACGATTAATCTACGACTGCCTATAATGAACAAAATATAGCACAACATTGTACTGTTGTTGATATAATTTCCCTCGAAATCATAAGAATATGTTTATTACATTGATGACTACTTGACGTCAAACAAGTTGGTTTGCAAACAACGCCTTTTTAGAAAAATATTCAGCTGGTATTCAATGTGTTTGGTCCAAATGAGTTATTCAAAAAGACTTCCACATTATACAGGGTGTTTCATTCGAAAACGGAAATACTTCCTGGTGCATAGGTGGCACCAAGGCGGTTCTGGGGATACCCCATTTATTGGGTCTTACTGTCTTCATAGTCGAGATACAGGGTGTTTTATGAATTTCACCCGTTTCTTTCTGAAGCCATATCGAACGAACCACCCGGTATATTTTCTTCATATTTGGCAAATATATTCCTGATTGAGAGCCCAAACGTATCATGCAATAACCGCCTCGAAAATCCATGTCTGGGTTAACAAAAAATTATGAATCGTTTGAATCCTCGTAACAACACCCTGTAGATCGGAATTTTGAAAATCTGAACTAAAAACTGAACTGGGAGGTGTACTTCAAATTTTAGCGCAGACAGTTTTACTGCACAAATTTTCAACGTAAAAGTGAAGTTTTTAAACTTCGATACCTGAAAGTGGTTTGAAATGACTTCTAACAATAAATCATGAAAAATATTGAATTCTTAATTATTTCAAGATTACTTTGTAATTAATTTCTACATTGGTTGTTTGTCACCTATGCACCTGTGAAATATTTCTGTTGCCCAATGAAACACCCTTTATAAAAAAACAGTTACGGCTATTGGTAGAGTTTAAGTTCTTTAGAGTGAATTCTTTTCCGAAAAATATGTAACTTAATGAAGTTTGAGTTGTGTAGTGAATTCTACTACGTAACGCGAATGAATCAAATTATGTGGTCCAATAGCTCAAAAATGAGGAGGTCGTAAAACATAAAGTACATTTACGGCAATTCGATTAAACATCGCTATTTTCTCTTTAGTTCAAATTATGTGTCAAGACAGCGTTGAACACAAAAATTTTACAGACTTATATCGATACAGTGTTGGTTTAGAAAACTGATATGAATGCGTTAAAAATTATCTTCGTCTGGGCAAATTATACCTGTCAACGCTTGAAGTGCCCCCTGCATATCGGTCTCCTCTTCCAGATGACACCAGATGACGGGCCGTCGTGGTAGAATGAAGGAACGTCGATATTATGCATAACTCTAACGTTTGTTTCTTTTTCTAAAACGGTCATATACAGAGCGTTCATCAATTTTTCAGTATCGCTTGAAATAACAGAATAGCTCTTAGGAACCAATACAATTAATATTACTTCCGAACGAACCATCAAACGTTTTGTTTATTTTTTGTTCCGAAGATGCAGGATATTCTCCGGCAAATACGAAAATATTGAAAAGCAATAACTTTCAAGCCACAGGATGATTATTATGGTTTGATATTCTATTACTAATACATAACCTTCGAATTCTAATAAATGTTCAAGACGTAATTCAAACTTATTGTTAATAACCCTTTCTGGTATATGTGAAACTAACATATTTCTAAGATAATGTGAAAAAATATTTTTATCAATTAGTCGTGAACACAAGGAAAATTTTTCATTTCGAGTGGAACAAATTTAATTACCCAAACCAACGATGGTTTTAATATACAATGTGTCCCGAAACTATGATGCCAAAACAGAACATTTCTCTTGAAAAATCAATAAGACTTCATTTTTTTCCCAAAAATCATTCGTTGCAGAGATTATAAAAAATTGAATGTAATTTTTATTCGTTAATTCCACATTTTCCGAAATTGTTCAAAGAAGTTTGTTCTTTTTCAATTCGGCGTAATAGTTTCCGGACACTCTGTATGTACAGGATGAGCTAAATTCGATGCTCACTGAACGTATCTCGAGACTCATAAGACAAGATGAAAAAATCTTCAAGGACTCCTGAGCTCTTCTTTCGAAATAAACCAAGATCAGAAAGCTGATCATAGATATCTTGCTCAGTTCTCAAGTTACAAGACATTCATGAAAAATTACTGTTTCAAATATTTCAATATATATATCTTATATTCAAGATATTCAATACATTCTAAAATATTGTCTTCAGTAATTTTTATGTTTCATATGATACTGATAACACATCATAGAAATCATTACCTACCGTTAAAAAAATAAAGAGTAAAATTGATGTTTCTCAAATGGTACACCATATATTTTTCGACGCAGGTTTTTGTCCGCAGATTTGTCGAAAAGCATCCCGTTATCGCTTTTTAAAAAATGTTATCTGTTTCAAAGATATTGTATTTTTGACTTCGTTGTTTCGATGGGACACCTCGTATATAAATATTTTTCATTTATCTTGAGATTCAATTTATTTCCCGTTATTCCAGTAATTTTAATGGTCAATATTTTAAGAATAACACAGCATAGGAATTAATAATCGTTTTAGAAATATAGACGGGAATTGGTCTCATTTAAATGGGACACCCTACATAATATTCGATTGAAATTATACAATGGACACAACATTTTGTGTAAAAATGTTTCACTTATTTCGAGATCTAATTCATCAGTTAGATCCCGAAAGAAATGAAACATATTTAAATCTATCCAATCAAAAAAAAATTTCTGTTATCCGTTTCAAACATAGGACACCGTTTTGATGGCACACCTCATATATACATATTTTTCATCAATTTCGAGATCAATTCATTTTGTATTCTTCGTATTATTGTAATTGAGTTATATATAGGGTGTTCCCACTTAATTAGAAATCAAATATCGATTCAGAGATATAGAGGAGTGTTGGTATTTTGAAAATTGGACACTTTAATGACTGGATTACAATTCTACGATGAACACAAAATGAATTAAATGTGCAGATAAATGAGAAATATTTAGTGTTTGATTGTTTCAGTCTTTACTTGTCGGAAATTCCGCTTTATATTATATAAAGCGGAAATAAGTTATTTTACTTTTTAAACATCGAGAAATATTTATATATGAGGCGTCCCATCAAATAATAAAGACAAATTACTCAAATCTTTGAAACAGATGACATTTTTGAAAAATCGATAACGGTACACTTTTCGACAATTCTGAGGTTGAAAAACTTTTCAACGCAGTTTCTTGTTTTTTAAATGGAACTCTACATATTTAGAGTGTCCCATTTATGAAACACCAACTTTGCTTTATGTCTCTGACACGTTAATTAATTTCTATGATCTGTTAAGAGTATTCTTTAAACCATAAAAACTACTGAAAAAAATCGTTTAAGAATTTTTCGAATTCCGAAGGAATTCCTATTATATATTATGTCAACTTTCCACATCAAATTTCCTTGATATTGAATGAAATTTTGTGGTTTATTTCTCGTGTAAAATCTTTTTTGTAAAGGTTCTATTCTAGAAAACACAAATGTGCGGTGCAATTTGATGGAAAATAACCTGGAATCATAAAAAACCTTTTTGTTAAACTCGCATATTAACTAGTGGAATCTGAGGTGGAATTTAATGTCAGCTTAGAGCTACGGGATTTAGAGTAGAATGGTGTGAGAAACACACAAGCAAAAGCATATTTCTTATTACATCATTCTTAGTAGATTCCAATATAAATCTCTTCAATCAGCAGATTCAATTTGAGACGTTTGGTGCAAAAATCGGTTTTAATTTAAAATTTTCGAAATTGAGTTGTAGGTGTAGTCTTTTTTGATATACAATAATTTTATTCGACTTATTATTCATATGTACTAACCAATTTTCATAGTTTATCCTGCTATTTCATGTTAAAGAATAATATTCGCATTCAAACTCAAATTGTTCATTCAATAAATAATTTGTTATAAATAATTGGATACCTTCCTCATGTTTGTTCCCACTGAAAAAATAACAAGCAGGTGCTACCTTTTAAATAACCAACAGTTATTAAATCGCAAAATTATGTGAGCGCTCTTGTATTATGGTAACAAAATAGCTTCGCCTCTTGTATATCACAATTTGAAAAACGGTACTCATCGTCGAAGGCTCTGAACTTATCCATTTTCGAGAGAATAATCAACAAAAATTTTAAGATTTGATTCTTTCTGAAATTGGAATTCAAGCAATTCGAATAAGATGTTCTAATTAAAAATGATGTTTTAGATAGGAGTATTGACCTCAAATTCATAGTTACTTGTTATAAATGTTTTCATTTAGTAAAAAGAGTTAGCACCTATGTTTGCAATGAATTAAGTTATATTATCATTAGTCTTCTAGCAAAAAATTCATTTTTCAAAAGAAAACGAGAGTTTTCGGGGAATACCCTATAAGAAGAAATCTTATTCCCTTACATATTACTGATTGACAAATACAACAGAGCAAAGGAAATTACATTCAACAATACCTAAGTTTTTCCAAAAAAAAGCCATAGACGAATATTCGGTATATACGAGAAATTGTAGAAAATATTGAAGCTTGTCAATGATACCTACAATCCGCCTAGTATAATTCGAAATCATTTGGTACGTGTCCCAGATATGATATTTTGCATTCCACCCTACATTAATCTTCAGTAGGTACTTCTGTTTATTGTTGGATACAAAATCCGATTCAGTAGGCTGGTGTAACATATCAATTTTCATAGAAAATTTTTCTTGGGAAAATGTAACGAAACTTTTCCTCCAACAATTTTTTTTTTAATTATTCAGCGACGTCACTTTCAGCCTAAAACTAATTGATCTGCGATCCGACATAATGATATCCGTTCTTAGAATTATAAATTGACAATAACAAAATTCCAAAGAAATATCTATTGACCGATTTTCAAGAAGATACTCCAAAAATTTCCATGAATTGATTTATGGTTTATAAAATCAATTCAACATATTGGCTCTTGAATTTGAGCTCTATCAATAAATATTTTATGATCAAAGCCTAGAACAACATTATGCAAAGGTACGAGTACTCAATATTTTTCTGTCTCGAGTACATTAAATTAGGAAAGGAAACGTACGTCTCGAATGATTTCATTTATAGTATTGAAGAAGAGATAAATTTTTCCTCATAAATATGAAATACTTCGATGAATATCATTTATTCATTAGATAAAACTCGCTCTTATTCATTTCGTTCAATTTTACTTATGTATATTCGAACACCTAAATTAAAAAGTTGAAAATTTCCAACAAAGACCATCCTATACACTTATCGAAATAACAGTTCAAACTGCCCTAGCTAGACTTTCAAGCGTTGTCAGGAATTCGAGTATCAGAAAGCGAAATAAATGCATTCCCAAACCCTTCTCGTCATTCCACTTAGATAAATCACCACGAGTCATGACATGAATAATAGGTATGTATTTAATTCATCAAATTGATAAAGAGTTTCGACTTTCCGAGATCCACACAGTGTTGCAATTCAAGGATCTCCCAAAGTACGCACGACACCTCTAGGACGATATACATTTTCGATGCCAGCGCCAATTTTCCCGAACTTCATTTGTACAATTTGCATGTAATTAGTGACCGCTATGAGCTCCATCTCAAACTTCGCCAGAATGATATATACTACCTCAGGATACCGAAAATGAACGAAATACGTTACGAGATCCGGCCATCGGATCTCATGATCTCGTAGCGTTGATAACTTGGCTGTATACGGATCTCGTATTCCTACACCATACATATATATATATATATATATATATATATATATATATATATATATATATATATATATATATATATATATATATATATATATATATATATATATATATATATATATATATATATATATATATATATATATATATATATATATATATATATATATATATATATATATATATATATATATATATATATATATCAACGATTTTTAATTCCCAATATACAACAATAGTTATAAGTATGATAAGGGGTGTGGGAAAATTGATAAGTGTTATAATTTCATTCTTCTTTATTTCATTTAATCGACGTTTCGATCCCGATGGGGACCATCTTCAGGACTACAATAGCAATAGAAAACAGTCAAAAACGTGGCAACCACAAAACATGTAAAAATAGTATATGTCCCACCTATGTGGGACAGACATCTCAATGGTTAAAGAGTCGATTAACGTTACATAAGAGTGATATCCGGACAATGAACCCACGATGTGCTTTAGCTGTACACTCAATGAAAAAGGATCATAAAATTGATTTTGAAAATACAGAAGTATTATGTACGGAAGGTAAATATAATAAAAGACTGATACAAGAAATGATCAACATAAGAAATCAAGAAAATCCAATAAATAAAAAAACTGACGTACAAAGATTAAGCAATGTTTACACGTTCCTGTTAACATATCCAAACCGGGAACGATTCTATGATGGACCACTAGACGAATAAAAATAAGAAAAAGTAAACCAAAGTTGACGCGATGCGATTCTGTGATATGTACCAAAGAAAATAATTAAGTTAGGTTAGACACACTGTTTATACTTCACATCCAATTGACAAAGAAAGATTAATCCAACTGATAGAGTATTTGAGACTAATTTACTTAAAAATTTGCGTTAATTGATGAATTTTAACTTATTAAGGAGACAACCTCAAATTCTGTGACTGTTTTTAAAGATTTGGGATAGTTCTTTTCTTATCAGTCGAATTCCCTTAATTGATTCACGATATATATATATATATATATATATATATATATATATATATATATATATATATATATATATATATATATATATATATATATATATATATATATATATATATATATATATATATATATATATATATATATATATATATATATATATATATATATATATATATATATGTATTTATCTCAAGGAGCTGAATCTGCCTAAGAACACGATCACATGGATGCAGAAGGCTGTGATTTTGGGAACCGTGAATATCTTACGGAAGGTCGTATACCCCCATTGATCAAAAAGAGGGTTATCCTTGATGCCTTGGCGTCCGGATAACTCTACCAAACCCACTAATGAGTGTTCAGATGTTCATTTCTGTTCTATATTGTTAACAAGTGTCGGGGACGTGGCACATCTTTGTATTAATGCTTTTTGAACAATATTCCTTATTCTTCATATAGGGATCTTGTTTTCGCTGTATATTTCATTACTCCGATCAACAATAACATTGCATAAACCTGCAAATATTCTTCATTGCTCACCTCTTTCTTTCTTCTTTTCTTCAATAACAGATTTATGGAAAATTACATTACGGCACTATTATGACCGTTAATAACAATAAAAATTAAATCTGCCAGTATGTACTCATCATCATAAACATTTCAGGCTCTCTTCATCGTTCAGCTTAATGACTAGTTGATGGAAATTTATACTTTCGATTCTATGACCATTCAATCTGCCAGTGAGTTATCAGACTCATCATCAAGACATTCCATATCCATTATAATATAATTATAATACAATATTATTATAATATAATAATAATAATGAGTGGCGTGTGAAGCAACTTTACCTAGACATTCTTCCAGTGCCCATTGGACTGTCAATATTATACTTGAGATTTATACTCTCCCGTGTTACTTAAGTTTCACATGTTTGAAGTGCAGAATTAACAATTTACTATTTCACTTGAATTATTAAAAGTAGTTTACTTACTGAATTATTTGATATCTTAATTAAATGAGGTAATATAGTTTTGTTTGCACGATATCGCTGGTTCCCATTTATATCATTCGCTGATTCCTGCTTCCAGTATGGGATTACAAATTGTTTTTTTTTATGGAGATTTTATATTATCCTTTTTTTTTTTCAAACTATTAATTTGTATGATTCGTTCTTCAGGTAATTCATCCGTTAGTGCGTGTCTAACATTAATCGAGTTTTCATATTAGATTGACTACTTTTTCCGAACGCGCTTTTGTATTACGGCATTATTTAGCGGAAAAGCTTTTCTATGAATTTATGAACAATCAGCTACATTTCCAGCCTGCTCCAAAATACGATTATTATCCTTTCATGTCTGTTATTTCTCACGAGTTGATTTAAAATTGTCTTCATTGAACAGTTAGAAGATTCATCCACACTAGATCACCCTACCGACTCGCCACTTTCAGAACTATAATAACCCTAATTGTAGGAAAGTTATCGATTATATCAAGTATGCTTTGAATTAACGAAATTTCGAACAATTTACGTTCCCTGAAATACAATTGATTATATTTCCTATTAATCAAATTACATGGAGAAAACTGAGGCCAATACTCCGGCTCGAAGGACCACCTTTGTTAACGATAGCGTTTTATACCGGAATTCACATTCCTTCTTTCGAATGTCGTGTATTATCGATTATGGGAAATTTTCCGGGAATATTTCTAGACGAGATGGTGCAGAAATTTTCTATTTTTGATTTTTCCATTCGGAAATTTCAAGGATTGATCAATTGAGCATTTTGCTCGAAATAATCCTCATATTCATACATTTCTAGCCAAAGTTCCGTCGACTTCAGTTTTAATGCATTAATTTTCAGTATTTTTCCTGCAGAAAGTGTATCTAACGTTTTTGAAATATATACAGTGTAACGATTTCATCAATTATCACGATAATGTCTTCTGCCGATACAGAGGTGCAACAAAGCGGTGCGTCCGTTCCAATCGGTGCGAAAACTGCGAAGAAATCCGAGAAAAAGACTGCGACCGCGAAACAGGCCAAACCCAACCATCCTCCGACTTCAGAGATGGTTAATAACGCCATCAAAGATTTGAAAGAAAGAAGTGGATCGTCATTGCAGGCCATCAAGAAATTTATAGCTTCCAACTATAAAGTAGATTCGGAAAAATTGGCTCCTTTCATTAAGAAATACCTCAAATCAGCTGTGCAATCTGGATCTTTAGTTCAGACAAAAGGAAAAGGCGCATCTGGTTCGTTCAAATTGGCAGCTGGTGGTTCGACATCGGGATCCCAGAAGAAAGTGATTAAAAAAGCCACCTCCAAGTCCAAAGATGATCTTAAAAAATCCACTTCGGCATCAGCTGTGGTGACCGACAAGAAGAAAAAGAAGTCTACTGTTGCCAAAAAACAAGCCGCTGTAACGAAAACGAAGAAAGCAGTTGCAACAACCGAGAAGAAGAGCCCCAAAGCCGCCAAGTCCCCTTCTAAAGCTAAGAAGATTGCGAAATCGCCAACTAAGAAACCGAAAGCTCCAAAACCCAAATCAGTCAAGTCTGTGGCAACTCCGAAAAAAGCAGCACCTTTGAAGAAGAAGAAGTGAATAAATATATGAAAATTACTGTTGTGATGAGAATGGTTCGTCTAACTAATCGGTCCTTCTCAGGACCTTCAAAAATTATCGATCAAATTTGAAATATTCATCTTGTTCTCCAATTTTTCTGATTCCCCATTTCTCTGTCCACCTTGAAACCGAAAGTCCTTACCGTATTGATTGTTGTCCTTCAATTTATTTTAAAATGAGACTACAAAAATTTTTTTTACAAATTTTGCCTTGAAAATGTTCTTCATTTCATTTCAGGGATCTTAGGGCTTGATGTGCTCTGAGGTAGATGAAAGACTCTGGCATTCTTGTATCGTCAGGTTCTGCGTGCCGACCAGATCTGTCCCCTATTGATTGTACTTGACTTCTCTCTTCGCCTGAACCACGGCACATTCATCTTTCCCCGGCTTCATTCCGATAGCCTCAAAGAACGCTACCACATTTCCCAATTGCTCGTCGTTAGCGGAGTAGAGCTTGAGGTCGTCGATGTATCTAACTGGCTTCTCAGTAGGTTTAGCGCCAAACAAAACCAGAAGAGACTCTGCGTGTCCCCCTGAAAAATATCTATCCTGATTTTGATTTCGACAGTTTCAACATAGATCTTGTTCTTATCCAAAAACATGTGGACAAGAGGTGGCGGGTCAGGTTTTTTTACCTTTAAAACAAAGTCAGTACTTGCAATCAATCATTACCGAATACATATAGGTACTTCAAATAAATATATAATTCAAGCGGAATATCGAAAAAATGCCAATATTCACGTAACAATAAATCGGACAAATGCAGGTACCGAATGAATAATATAAGGCTGCTAATTTCACACATACTTTCTGAAGGACTAATTGATACGTAAGTATCTATCACTTTGCAATCACAAATAAACGTTTCAGAAACTATAATTGATCATTTCAAAGAGCGATTAATATTTGTTATTCATATTTAATACCTATATATGTGTGCTCGTTAAATCGCTCTTTGAAATGATCAATTATAGTTTCTGAAAGGTTCTGTGTTTGCAAAATGAAAGGTACCTACGTGTTCATTAGTCCTTTAGGATGTCTGTGTAAAATTAGAAGGTTTTTTCTTATTCCTGCATTTCAAACAGCTGAAAATAGAAAACATGAAATTCGAGCGATTCTTGGGTGTTATTGGTGGTAATAACCTATTGATGGCGGAGCTTATCAGAGAGAAGCACTCTAGCTCAACGATAGAGTCAAGGAGGCTCTCAGAAAGGTCCGGAATGATAGTTGGGAAGAAAAACTACTTTCTCTTTCCACAGAAGACAACAGTGTTTGGCGGATGGCCAAAGCATTGCACTCAGATAGGAAACCAACCCCGCCGATTCACGGTTTACGAGGAATGGTATACAGTCCAGAAGAAAAGTCTGAAGCTTTCGCAGATAACCTCCAACGCCAATGCAGCTGTAGTTACAACTATGCGGAATTGGACCACATTGAGGACGTCAACCGCAAAGTGAAAAATGAATCAACGGAAGCTATTGGTTTCGAACCGTTCAGGAAATCCAGAACACTATTATGTCGAGTAAAGTGAGAACGGCACCAGGACCGGACGGCATTACTAACTTGACGTTGCGGAACCTCCCTCGAAAAGCTTTAGTAGCACTGACGAATATAGTCAATGCTAAAGATTCAACACAATAACGAAAGAAAAGAATATCATACAGTAGGAACAGTTCGGTTTTTAAAGCCAACATTCCACTGTGCAACAAGTGCTCCGAGTAGTGGAACCAATCACGGATGGATATAACCGGAAACAAGTCACAGGAGCTGTGTTTTTGGATGTAGCCAAATCGTTTGATAAAGTACGGCCCAAAGGACTGCTATACAAACTGCTTACGGCAGGTTTCCCACTCTCCATGGTCCAACTTTTAGCTTCTTACCTGCATTCTCGCAAGTTTAGAGCCAGATTTGACGGAGTATTGTCTTCAGAGAGGTCTCTTTCAGCCGGAGTTCCGCAAGGATCTCTGCTGTCTCCAATATTTTTCACAATATATGTATCCGAAATGCCAAAAACGGTGAAAAACTCCATGGCACTTTACGCTGACGATACCGCCTTTCTTGCCAGTTCTTGGTGTCCCAAAATGGCAACGAAGTACCTACAAGAAACCCTGAGAAGATCGAAGCAGTTTTTTTTAGCCGAAAGAAAATAGATCCCATCGGACTCGTCGTAATGTTCGGTAGGAGGATTGTAATGGAAAAACGAGGCCAAGTATCTGGGAGTGATACTTGACAAAAAGCTCACTTGGAACCAACACGTCACATCAGCTGTGACGAAGGGGAAAGACAACAGCGGCAGCGTTGCAACCGCTACTTTGCAAAAGCACAAAAATGTTTCTTTCCAACAAGCTTCTTCTTTATAAGTCCACCATCCGGCCGGTCATGTGTTACGCATGTTCGGCTTGGGGATACGCCGCAAAGACGCACCTGCAGAGACTTCAAGTCGTGCAGAATACGATCCTAAGACCAGCCGTAAATGCAGCTTGGTTTGTCAGCAAGGTACGGATAGGTACATGAAGACCTGAAAATACCATTCCTGGGCGACCATCTAAAAGATCTGAGCGTGAAGACCTTCATTGAAATGGAAAATCATGCAAACCCTTTTATAAGGAAGGCTTGCGACTACGATGAAAAAGCTCCTAGGAAACACAAACGACCGAAGATGGCACTTCTCTAGGAAGTGTGTATTAGAGCCAAACCCTTACTGGCACAGAGATTGTGTAATGATTACACAAACTTTGCCACCTGCTAGAGCAGATCAAAATAGCTCACCAGAGGTGAATTATATTGAGATGGAGCAGTAAAAGGCTAATTTATAGCCTGACTGCAAAAGAGAAAGAAGTTGTTAGCTCTTCACTGTATTTAATAAGTAGAGCGAGTATGGACTGTATTTTTATTATAGATGTTGCGATGGCAAAAACAATTCACAGATTTTCCGCTAATGAGAAACTGAATATAAAAGCTCCTTTTCTTTCGTAGGCCTGGAGGGATCCCTCAATGATGGCACACCAGTGGTCATGCACTTGATATTCTTGAACCTTATAACTAATTACTGTCTCTATCAGTTACTAACACTTGAATTAATTTGCCACACACAGCGAAGTTAATAAACTTATCGAAATTAGCGATAATGCGAATACTATTGTTTATAGCGACGAAATATGCGGAGAACAAGAAAGTATATCACTCTCATTAACAGTTCCAATTAATAATAATGTTTTTGCTGTTATAAAAAACCGCTCGTTCCATATTGGCTCATATTGCCAATATTTTCAAATCATTTTATGAGTCAGCAACCCACAATACAGAAAAGTGCAATTGTGTGCTGCCGACACAACAGAAGTTGTAAGTTAAAAAAATTCATACTACCTTTTTTTCTCAAAAATAAAGGGGGAATTCATTTGTTTCAAATTTGATTCACAATGCATTGGGGAGAAGACACAGTAATAACACTAAGAAGTTTTAACACATGATTTATTACAATTTCGATAAGTATGACAGCTTCATGATTTTTCTTTTTGGGTTGAAGGAATCAATAAGGTCAATTGGCTTGAAAAACATTTATGTATGATAATCAAAAAAACAGTTCCTCTGTCCGAAATGATCAATGAGCCTCTCCTCCAACGGAATCGTTCTTCTAATTCTTTCTTTCTACTGATTACTGGTTTTGGAGTTATCTACTAAAAATCTACCATCATCGTTCAGAAATCTATCAAAAATCTACTGACATACTTTTCAGAAAAAATTCCACAGTTGGCACTGCATTACAATTTCACATTTTTCAGATTACACTTCATTCTAGTGTCTCTTATGGTTAAATTTTACTTCATGAATAGGATAGATATTAGAGATGCGTATAGATTCGAACATAAAACAAGAAAATTTTTAGGAAATCGTTAAAGAATGGATCGAATTTTTTAGACGAGATATATTCTACGCCTATGGACTCAAAACGCGAACTTACCTATGATAGGTTAGGTTTTCATTTCCGGATGTTTTACATACTATACATGTTTTTCGAGGTTTTACCATGATTAAAATTAACAATATGTAACTTTAAATTCACAAACTTGTATAAAATAACGACGATTACAAACCAGTGGCGGCCGCTCAGAGGAGGCAGAGGAGGCCGGGCCTCCCCAAATTTTACCGCATTATAATTCTTAGTTCAAGTCCAACTATATTATGTTAACCTAAATCAATAGAATATTCAAATTTCTGGATACTTTTTACCCCAATATTTCATCATATTTATACATTCTCCGCAACAGACTTCAAAACTGAGAAGATTGCGCATCGCTGCACCGTACTACAGGCATGCGATGCGCTAAAGAATACAGCAGACTCCAGACGCGGGTCGCGGAGGCCCAATTCCTCTCTAGTCGCGTTTGTCTTGAACGTAGAATTTCAAATTTCTCCCGATACGAAGCTCCAGCCACTCTAAATTCGAGCTGGATATCACGTGCCGGAGGCCCTGTCTCCGTTGACCGAAAGCGCCCGAACATGATCCACGGCGATTAACGATGGGTCAGCTCAGCTGTTTCTGTTTATTAGCGCCAGAATTAGGGAAAGATAAAGATAGGCCAGTACTTTTTATTCCTTTCGGCGTCTTGTTTGTGGTTTCGTGTTAGGATTGTTCGGCAAAGTTTGTAGGTAAGGAAGGATATTGGCTGGCTATTCAGATATATTTTATCGAGAAAAATGGAAACGGAAACGTCGGAAACTAGAAATGAAAATGATAGTGTCAGTAGGGAACTCAGAGTTACTGAAGATATTGTAGATTTTATTTTGATTAAAAAGTTCAGCCAAATGCCTTACGATGACAAAATTTTCATTACCAAAACTACAAAAACACCTCAGCCTGCTATGCAAAATTTAATTGTCAATTCCAGGCATAATCCTATCTATCTATCTATAATTGTTCCTTCTGCGTCCAATGGTACACTAAATGCGAGTGGCTGACCGGAAGTACAGTTCGGAATAAATTATTTTGTTGGTTTTGTTTACTTTTCTCCGACGATTCAGAAAACAATGTGTGGTCAAAATTAGGGTATTCGGATTTAAAAAATTTACAGAGGTCTATTGAAAGACATGGCAGATCAAAATCTCATTTAGGCGCATCAATTAAATTTAAATTGTTCGGAAAACTCAATATTGTAAATTCACTTGATCAGGGTCATAGACAAACTATCATAGATCATAACGAAAAGGTCAAAGAAAACAGGGATATTTTGAAAAGATTATTATTTGACGCAGTTATGTTCCTTTGTTTTCAAGAATTGCCGTTTAGAGGACATGATGAAAGTGTAGATTCGGATAATAGGGGAAATTTTAAAAAGCTATTGTGTTTCATTAGCCGCTATGATTCAAAATTAGAAAATTTTTTGAATGATGCCACTGTCTTCTCTGGAACGTCAAAAACCTATTTTTTTTGCTTGGCCTCCTCTGAATGAAAGCTCACGAGCCGCCACTGTTACAAACGTGAAATTAAAATGAACAGTTAACCCTTAACGTCCCTCTAGTTGTCACGTGCAATAACAACAACAGAACCGTGTTGCCAAATCCCCACAATATTCGCAAAACATCTATGCCACAGAACGGAGAAAAGTTTACTTCTTCCTCAGAATGGCAACGCAGTACATTATAAGTGTTTGTAAACAAAAATGTTATAGCGATGTCAACAAATGCTATAAGGCACCTCTATATTTTCTTTCCTCTGACGTATTCACCATAAAATCGTACTCAACTTATTATATTTTTCTGTTTATCAATAAGAATTTTCCTTTTATTTACTGTTTTGAACTTGTGACCAATAAATTTTATGTAATGTTGTCTTTGATTTATTGAAATTCAGATGCTTTTTGGTCAAATTTTATCCAGACTGATATATTGGTTGCTTTTGGTAACGATCAAATCATTCAATGATTCTTTGAAGGTGAAATCGTATTGCACAGATTTTCTTCCTCTAATAATCCAGGCTGTAATGACTTGCCTTCTTTTTTCAAACAGTACTGTGAGAAATACTCAAATAAACTAATCAATGTGTGTTTGAAATTGATACAACTTTTTAGTTTAAAAATTTCTTGGATCAAAACCAATAATACAAACAAACTGAATAATCTAACCTTCTGTCAATGACATTTCCAATGCCAACCCGAAATCTGCAATTCAAAATGTTACTGATCGAATGAGCCATTACCAACTTAATTTCGATTTTCCACCAGCCACCCGGGATGTCAATAATTCCTGAACGGACTATATTCTAAAACAAGTTGCAGAATGGGCTTCTATTCTAACACGAATGCGAAATTCGAACGCATGAGTGTTGGAATTGCCTTCTGCAACGAGTATTAGACGATATTTTCTCTATTTCAGTCAAGTTTTGTGAATTATTGTCGAAATTAAATGAAAACTTTAGATTGAATATCCTAGTGACAGTTGTATTGTATCATTGCAGTTGGTGTGACTGTTACGAACATTGACAGATTACGGAATTTGAATATGAATCGTACATTTAGAATTTTGAAATAATTTACAATTACTCATTAAATTCGTTAGTTATGTCTGACGAAATCGATTTAACACCACCAGAATTAAGAGAAATTGCGATTAATGTTGCAAATCATTTCACTATATCCGAATTACTGTCTCCAATGAGTAACGTCATAAAATTCGTACACTCGCTCATAGATGTCCCTAGCAGTATTAAAAATACGATATATCAAATATGATAATTAATGCAGTTAAGAGTTAACTCGTATAACTCGAAACACCACGGGAGCAAGATTTTTCGTTGAGTTACGTATAGTTCGACATAGGCGTAGTTCGAGTTATACAATTCGTTCTTACAGCTTGTTAGAATGAGAAACATTGAAGGAAATAACAAACAAATGAAATCAACAACAGAAGTCAGCCGTCCAATTGTGGTTACAGCAGCAATTGACCTTACCACGTGGGAGATTATAGCTACCTGCGTGACATCCGAGTCTAAGAAAATCAACAATGTGGAATGGCTTACTTGGATAATTGTTCATTAAACAAAAAGAAGGGAATAAGAACAGTCCCTTATACCAAAGTGGTTTCCTTAGACACGTGTGTCAAGCTTTCGTCCCTGTGCAATACGATGAAAAGTGTTAGAATGAAAAACATTGAAGAAAATAACAAACGAATGAAATCAACAACAGAAGTCAGTCGTGCATTTGTGGTTACAGCAGCAATTGACCTTACCACGTGTGAGATTATAGCTTCCTGCGTGACATCCGAGTCCAAGAAAATCAACAACGTGGAATGGCTTACTTGGATAATTGATCATTATACAGAAGGAAGGGAATAAGAACAGTCCCTTATACCAAAGTGGTTTCCTTAGACACGTGTGTCAAGCTTTCGTCCCTGTGCAATACGATGCAAAGTGTTAGAATGAGAAACATAGAAGGAAATAACAAACAAATGAAATCAACAACAGAAGTCAGTCGTGCATTTGTGGTTACAGCAGCAATTGACCATACCACGTGGGAGTTTATAGCTACCTGCGTGACATCCGAGTCCAAGAAAATCAACAATGTGAAATGGCTTACTTGGATAATTGTTCATTAAACAAAAAGAAGGGAATAAGAACAGTCCCTTATACAAAAGTGGTTTCCTTAGACACGTGTGTCAAGCTTTCGTCCCTGTGCAATACGATGAAAAGAGTTAGAATGAGAAACATTGAAGGAAATAAAAAACAAATGAAATCAACAACAGAAGTCAGTCGTGCATTTGTGGTTACAGCAGCAATTGACCTCACCACATGGGAGATTATACCTGCGTGTCATCCGAGTCCAAGAAAATCAACAAAGTGGAATGGCTTACTTGGATAATTGATCATTATACAGAAAGAAGGGAATAAGAACAGTCCCTTATACCAATGTGGTTTCCATAGAAACGTGTGTCAATCTTTCGTCCCTGTGCAATACGATGAGAAGTGTAAGAATGAGAAACATTGAAGGAAATAACAAACGAATGAAATCAACAACAGAAGTCAGTCGTGCATTCGTGGTTACAGCAGCAATTGACCTTACCACGTGGGAGATTAGAGCTACCTGCGTGACATCCGTGTCCAAGAAAATCAACAATGTGGAATGACTTACTTGGATAATTGTTCATTAAACAAAAAGAAGGGTATAAGAACAGTCCCTTATACCAAAGTGGTTTCCTAAGACACGTGTGTCAAGCTTTCGTCCCTGTGCAATACGATGAAAAGTGTTAGAATGAGAAACATAGAAGGAAATAACAAACAAATGAAATCAACAACAGAAGTCAGTCGTGCATTTGTGGTTACAGTAGCAATTGACCTTACCACGTGGGAGATTATAGCTACCTGCTTGACATCCGAGTCCAAGAAAATCAACAATGTGGAATGGCTTATTTGGATAATTGTTCATTAAACAAAAAGAAGGGAATAAGAACAGTCCCTTATACCAAAGTGGTTTCCTTAGACACGTGTGTCAAGCTTTCGTCCCTGTGTAATACGATGAAAAGAGTTAGAATGAGAAACATTGAAGGAAATAACAAACAAATGAAATCAACAACAGAAGTCAGTCGTGCATTTGTGGTTACAGCAGCAATTGACCTTACCACGTGGGAGATTATACCTGCGTGTCATCCGAGTCCAAGAAAATCGACAATGTGGAATGGCTTACTTGGATAATTGATCATTATACAGTAAGAAGGGAATAAGAACAGTCCCTTATACCAATGTGGTTTCCATAGACACGTGTGTCAAGCTTTCGTCCCTGTGCAATACGATGTGAAGTGTTAGAATGAGAAACATTGAAGGAAATATCAAACGAATGAAATCAACAATAGAAGTCAGTCGTGCATTTGTGGTTACAGCAGCAATTGACCATACCACGTGGGAGTTTATAGCTACCTGCGTGACATCCGAGTCCAAGAAAATCAACAATGTGGAATGGCTTACTTGGATAATTGTTCATCAAAAAGCAAAAAGGGAATAAGAACAGTCCCTCATACCAATGTGGTTTCCTTACACATGTGTGTCAAGCTTTCGTCCCTGTGTAATACGATGAAAAGAGTTAGAATGAGAAACATTGAGGGAAATAACAAACAAAGAAAATCAACAATGTGGAATGGCTTACTTGGATAATTGTTCATTAAACAAAAAGAAGGGAAAAAGAACAGTCCCTTATACCAAAGTGGTTTCCTTAGACCCGTGTGTCAAGCTTTCGTCCCTGTGTAACCCGATGAAAAGAGTTAGAATGAGAAACATTGAAGGAAATAACAAACGAATGAAATCAACAACAGAAGTCAGTCGTGCATTAGTGGTTACAGCAGCAATTGACCATACCACGTGGGAGTTTTTAGCTACCTGCGTGACATCCGAGTCCAAGAAAATCAATAATGTGGAATGGCTTACTTGGATAATTGTTCATCAAAAAGCAAAAAGGGAATAAGAACAGTCCCTTATACCAATGTGGTTTCCTTAGACACGTGTGTCAAGCTTTCGTCCCTGTGCAATACGATGAAAAGTGTTAGAATGAGAAACATTGAAGGAAATAACAAACAAATGAAATCAACAACAGAAGTCAGTCGTGCATTTGTGGTTACAGTAGCAATTGACCTTACCACGTGGGAGATTATAGCTACCTGCGTGTCATCCGAGTCCAAGAAAATCAACAATGTGGAATGGCTTACTTGGATAATTGATCATTATACAGAAAGAAGGGAATAAGAACAGTCCCTTATACCAATGTGGTTTCCATAGACACGTGTGTCAAGCTTTCGTCCCTGTGCAATACGATGAGAAGTGTAAGAATGAGAAACATTGAAGGAAATAACAAACGAATGAAATCAACAACAGAAGTCAGTCGTGCATTCGTGGTTACAGCAGCAATTGACCTTACCACGTGGGAGATTAGAGCTACCTGCGTGACATCCGAGTCCAAGAAAATCAACAATGTGGAATGTCTTACTTGGATAATTGTTCATTAAACAAAAAGAAGGGAGTAAGAACAGTCCCTTATACCAAAGTTGTTTCCTTAGGCACGTGTGTCAAGCTTTCGTCCCTGTGCAATACGATGAGAAGTGTTAGAATGAGAAACATTGAAGGAAATAACAAACGTATGAAATCAACAACAGAAGTCAGTCGTGCATTAGTGGTTACAGCAGCAATTGACCATACCACGTGGGAGTTTATAGCTACCTGCGTGACATCCGAGTCCAAGAAAATCAACAATGTGGAATGGCTCACTTGGATAATTGATCATTATACAGTAAGAAGGGAAAAAGAACAGTCCCTTATACCAAAGTGGTTTCCTTAGACACGTTTGTCAAGCTTTCGTCCCTGTGTAATACGATCAAAAGAGTTAGAATGAGAAACATTGAAGGAAATAACAAACGAATGAAATCAACAACAGAAGTCAGTCGTGCATTAGTGGTTACAGCAGCAATTGACCATACCACGTGGGAGTTTATAGCTACCTGCGTGACATCCGAGTCCAAGAAAATCAACAATGTGGAATGGCTTACTTGGATAATTGTTCATCAAAAAGCAAAAAGGGAATAAGAACAGTCCCTTATACCAATGTGGTTTCCTTAGACACGTGTGTCAAGCTTTCGTCCCTGTGCAATACGATGAAAAGAGTTAGAATGAGAAACATTGAAGGAAATAAAAAACAAATGAAATCAACAACAGAAGTCAGTCGTGCATTTGTGGTTACAGCAGCAATTGACCTCACCACATGGGAGATTATACCTGCGTGTCATCCGAGTCCAAGAAAATCAACAATGTGGAATGGCTTACTTGGATAATTGATCATTATACAGAAAGAAGGGAATAAGAACAGTCCCTTATACCAATGTGGTTTCCATAGAAACGTGTGTCAATCTTTCGTCCCTGTGCAATACGATGAGAAGTGTAAGAATGAGAAACATTGAAGGAAATAACAAACGAATGAAATCAACAACAGAAGTCAGTCGTGCATTCGTGGTTACAGCAGCAATTGACCTTACCACGTGGGAGATTAGAGCTACCTGCGTGACATCCGTGTCCAAGAAAATCAACAATGTGGAATGACTTACTTGGATAATTGTTCATTAAACAAAAAGAAGGGTATAAGAACAGTCCCTTATACCAAAGTGGTTTCCTAAGACACGTGTGTCAAGCTTTCGTCCCTGTGCAATACGATGAAAAGTGTTAGAATGAGAAACATAGAAGGAAATAACAAACAAATGAAATCAACAACAGAAGTCAGTCGTGCATTTGTGGTTACAGCAGCAATTGACCTTACCACGTGGGAGATTATAGCTACCTGCGTGACATCCGAGTCCAAGAAAATCAACAATGTGGAATGGCTTACTTGGATAATTGTTCATTAAACAAAAAGAAGGGAATAAGAACAGTCCCTTATACCAAAGTGGTTTCCTTAGACACGTGTGTCAAGCTTTCGTCCCTGTGTAATACGATGAAAAGAGTTAGAATGAGAAACATTGAAGGAAATAACAAACAAATGAAATCAACAACAGAAGTCAGTCGTGCATTTGTGGTTACAGCAGCAATTGACCTTACCACGTGGGAGATTATACCTGCGTGTCATCCGAGTCCAAGAAAATCGACAATGTGGAATGGCTTACTTGGATAATTGATCATTATACAGTAAGAAGGGAATAAGAACAGTCCCTTATACCAATGTGGTTTCCATAGACACGTGTGTCAAGCTTTCGTCCCTGTGCAATACGATGTGAAGTGTTAGAATGAGAAACATTGAAGGAAATATCAAACGAATGAAATCAACAATAGAAGTCAGTCGTGCATTTGTGGTTACAGCAGCAATTGACCATACCACGTGGGAGTTTATAGCTACCTGCGTGACATCCGAGTCCAAGAAAATCAACAATGTGGAATGGCTTACTTGGATAATTGTTCATCAAAAAGCAAAAAGGGAATAAGAACAGTCCCTCATACCAATGTGGTTTCCTTACACATGTGTGTCAAGCTTTCGTCCCTGTGTAATACGATGAAAAGAGTTAGAATGAGAAACATTGAGGGAAATAACAAACAAAGAAAATCAACAATGTGGAATGGCTTACTTGGATAATTGTTCATTAAACAAAAAGAAGGGAAAAAGAACAGTCCCTTATACCAAAGTGGTTTCCTTAGACCCGTGTGTCAAGCTTTCGTCCCTGTGTAACCCGATGAAAAGAGTTAGAATGAGAAACATTGAAGGAAATAACAAACGAATGAAATCAACAACAGAAGTCAGTCGTGCATTAGTGGTTACAGCAGCAATTGACCATACCACGTGGGAGTTTTTAGCTACCTGCGTGACATCCGAGTCCAAGAAAATCAACAATGTGGAATGGCTTACTTGGATAATTGTTCATCAAAAAGCAAAAAGGGAATAAGAACAGTCCCTTATACCAATGTGGTTTCCTTAGACACGTGTGTCAAGCTTTCGTCCCTGTGCAATACGATGAAAAGTGTTAGAATGAGAAACATTGAAGGAAATAACAAACAAATGAAATCAACAACAGAAGTCAGTCGTGCATTTGTGGTTACAGGAGCAATTGACCTTACCACGTGGGAGATTATAGCTACCTGCGTGTCATCCGAGTCCAAGAAAATCAACAATGTGGAATGGCTTACTTGGATAATTGATCATTATACAGAAAGAAGGGAATAAGAACAGTCCCTTATACCAATGTGGTTTCCATAGACACGTGTGTCAAGCTTTCGTCCCTGTGCAATACGATGAGAAGTGTAAGAATGAGAAACATTGAAGGAAATAACAAACGAATGAAATCAACAACAGAAGTCAGTCGTGCATTCGTGGTTACAGCAGCAATTGACCTTACCACGTGGGAGATTAGAGCTACCTGCGTGACATCCGAGTCCAAGAAAATCAACAATGTGGAATGTCTTACTTGGATAATTGTTCATTAAACAAAAAGAAGGGAGTAAGAACAGTCCCTTATACCAAAGTTGTTTCCTTAGGCACGTGTGTCAAGCTTTCGTCCCTGTGCAATACGATGAGAAGTGTTAGAATGAGAAACATTGAAGGAAATAACAAACGTATGAAATCAACAACAGAAGTCAGTCGTGCATTAGTGGTTACAGCAGCAATTGACCATACCACGTGGGAGTTTATAGCTACCTGCGTGACATCCGAGTCCAAGAAAATCAACAATGTGGAATGGCTCACTTGGATAATTGATCATTATACAGTAAGAAGGGAAAAAGAACAGTCCCTTATACCAAAGTGGTTTCCTTAGACACGTTTGTCAAGCTTTCGTCCCTGTGTAATACGATCAAAAGAGTTAGAATGAGAAACATTGAAGGAAATAACAAACGAATGAAATCAACAACAGAAGTCAGTCGTGCATTAGTGGTTACAGCAGCAATTGACCATACCACGTGGGAGTTTATAGCTACCTGCGTGACATCCGAGTCCAAGAAAATCAACAATGTGGAATGGCTTACTTGGATAATTGTTCATCAAAAAGCAAAAAGGGAATAAGAACAGTCCCTTATACCAATGTGGTTTCCTTAGACACGTGTGTCAAGCTTTCGTCCCTGTATAATACGATGAAAAGAGTAAGAATGAGAAGCATTGAAGGAAATAACAAACAAATGAAATCAACAACAGAAGTCAGTCGTGCATTTGTGGTTACAGCAGCAGTTGACCTCACTACGTGGGAGATTATACCTGCGTGTCATCCGAGTCCAAGAAAATCAACAATGCGGAATGGCTTACTTGGATAATTGATCATTATACAGTAAGAAGGGAATAAGAACTGTCCCTTATACCAATGTGGTTTCCATAGACACGTGTGTCAAGCTTTCGTCCCTGTGCAATACGATGATAAGTGTAAGAATGAGAAACATTGAAGGAAATAACAAACAAATGAAATCAACAACAGAAGTCAGCCGTCCAATTGTGGTTACAGCAGCAATTGACCTTACCACGTGGGAGATTATAGCTACCCGCGTGTCATCCGAGTCCAAGAAACTCAACAATGTGGAATGGCTTACTTGGATAATTGTTCATCAAAAAGCAAAAAGGGAATAAGAACAGTCCCTTTTACCAATGTGATTTCCTTAGACACGTGTGTCAAGCTTTCGTCCGTGTGCAATACGATGAGAAGTGTTAGAATGAGAAACATTGAAGGAAATAACAAACGAATGAAATCAACAACAGAAGTCAGTCGTGCATTTGTGGTTACAGCAGCAATTGACCTTACCACGTGGGAGATTATAGCTACCTGCGTGACATCCGAGTCTAAGAAAATCAACAATGTGGAATGGCTAACTTGGATAATTGTTCATTAAACAAAAAGAAGGGAATAAGAACAGTCCCTTATACCAATGTGGTTTCCTTAGACACGTGTGTCAAGCTTTCGTCCCTGTGCAATACGATGAGAAGTGTTAGAATGAGAAACATAGAAGGAAATAACAAACAAATGAAATCAACAATAGAGGTCAGTCGTGCATTTGTGGTTACAGCAGCAATTGACCTTACCACGTGGGAGATTAGAGCTACCTGCGTGACATCCGAGTCCAAGAAAATCAACAATGTGGAATGGCTTACTTGGATAATTGTTCATTAAACAAAAAGAAGGGAATAAGAACAGTCCCTTATACCAAAGTGGTTTCCTTAGACACGAGTGTCAAGCTTTCGTCCCTGTGTAATACGATGAAAAGAGTTAGAATGAGAAACATTGAAGGAAATAACAAACAAATGAAATCAACAACAGAAGTCAGTCGTGCATTTGTGGTTACAGCAGAAATTGACCTCATCACGTGGAAGATTATACCTGCGTGTCATCCGAGTCCAAGGAAATCAACAATGTGGAATGGCTTACTTGAATAATTGATCATTATACGGTAAGAAGGGAATAAGAACAGTCCCTTATACCAATGTGGTTTCCTTAGACACGTGTGTCAAGCTTTCGTCCCTGTGCAATACCATGAAAAGTGTTAGAATGAGAAACATTGAAGGAAATAACAAACGAATGAAATCAACAACAGAAGTCTGTCGTGCATTTGTGGTTACAGCAGCAATTGACCTTACCACGTGGGAGATTATAGCTACCTGCGTGACATCCGAGTCCAAGAAAATCAACAATGTGGAATGGCTAACTTGGATAATTGTTCATTAAACAAAAAGAAGGGAATAAGAACAGTCCCTTATACCAAAGTGGATTCCTTAGACACGTGTGTCAAGCTTTCGTCCCTGTGCAATACGATGAATAGTGTTAGAATGAGAAACATTGAAGGAAATAACAAACGAATGAAATCAACAACAGAAATTCTTCGTGCATTTGTGGTTACAGCAGCAATTGACCTTACCACGTGGGAGATTATAGCTACCTGCGTGACATCCGAGTCCAAGAAAATCAACAATGTGGAATGGCTAACTTGGATAATTGTTCATTAAACAAAAAGAAGGGAATAAGAACAGTCCCTTATACCAATGTGGTTTCCATAGACACGTGTGTCAAGCTTTCGTCCCTGTGCAATACGATGAGAAGTGTTAGAATGAGAAACATTGACGGAAATAACAAACAAATGAAATCAACAACAGAAGTCAGCCGTCCAATTGTGGTTACAGCAGCAATTGACCTCACCACGTGGGAGATTATAGCTACCTGCGTGACATTCGAGTCTAAGAAAATCAACAATGTGGAATGGCTTACTTGGATAATTGATCATTATACAGAAAGAAGGGAATAAGAACAGTCCCTTATACCAATGTGGTTTCCATAGACACGTGTGTCAAGCTTTCGTCCCTGTGCAATACGATGAGAAGTGTTAGAATGAGAAACATTGAAGGAAATAACAAACGAATGAAATCAACAACAGAAGTCAGTCGTGCATTTGTGGTTACAGCAGCAATTGACCTTACCACGTGGGAGATTATAGCTACCTGCGTGACATCCGAGTCCAAGAAAATCAACAATGTGGAATGGCTAACTTGGATAATTGTTCATTAAACAAAAAGAAGGGAATAAGAACAGTCCCTTATACCAAAGTGGATTCCTTAGACACGTGTGTCAAGCTTTCGTCCTTGTGTAATACGATGAAAAGAGTTAGAATGAGAAACATTGAAGGAAATAACAAACAAATGAAATCAACAACAGAAGTCAGTCGTGCATTTGTGGTTACAGCAGCAATTGACCTCACCACGTGGGAGATTATAGCTACCTGCGTGACATTCGAGTCTAAGAAAATCAACAATGTGGAATGGCTTACTTGGATAATTGATCATTATACGGAAAGAAGGGAATAAGAACAGTCCCTTATACCAATGTGGTTTCCATAGACACGTGTGTCAAGCTTTCGTCCCTGTGCAATACGATGAGAAGTGTTAGAATGAGAAACATTGACGGAAATAACAAACAAATGAAATCAACAACAGAAGTCAGCCGTCCAATTGTGGTTACAGCAGCAATTGACCTCACCACGTGGGAGATTATAGCTACCTGCGTGACATCAATTGCTGCTGTAACCACAAATGCACGACTGACTTCTGTTGTTGATTTCATTCGTTTGTTATTTCCTTCAATGTTTCTCATTCTAACACTTCTCATCGTATTGCACAGGGACGAAAGCTTGACACACGTGTCTATGGAAACCACATTGGTATAAGGGACTGTTCTTATTCCCTTCTTTCTGTATAATGATCAATTATCCAAGTAAGCCATTCCACATTGTTGATTTTCTTAGACTCGAATGTCACGCAGGTAGCTATAATCTCCCACGTGGTGAGGTCAATTGCTGCTGTAACCACAATTGGACGGCTGACTTCTGTTGTTGATTTCATTTGTTTGTTATTTCCGTCAATGTTTCTCATTCTAACACTTCTCATCGTATTGCACAGGGACGAAAGCTTGACACACGTGTCTATGGAAACCACATTGGTATAAGGGACTGTTCTTATTCCCTTCTTTTGGTTTAATGAACAATTATCCAAGTTAGCCATTCCACATTGTTGATTTTCTTGGACTCGGATGACACGCAGGTATAATCTCCCACGTAGTGAGGTCAACTGCTGCTGTAACCACAAATGCACGACTGACTTCTGTTGTTGATTTCATTTGTTTGTTATTTCCTTCAATGTTTCTCATTCTAACTCTTTTCATCGTATTACACAGGGACGAAAGCTTGACACTCGTGTCTAAGGAAACCACTTTGGTATAAGGGACTGTTCTTATTCCCTTCTTTTTGTTTAATGAACAATTATCCAAGTAAGCCATTCCACATTGTTGATTTTCTTGGACTCGGATGTCACGCAGGTAGCTCTAATCTCCCACGTGGTAAGGTCAATTGCTGCTGTAACCACAAATGCACGACTGACCTCTATTGTTGATTTCATTTGTTTGTTATTTCCTTCTATGTTTCTCATTCTAACACTTCTCATCGTATTGCACAGGGACGAAAGCTTGACACACGTGTCTAAGGAAACCACATTGGTATAAGGGACTGTTCTTATTCCCTTCTTTTTGTTTAATGAACAATTATCCAAGTTAGCCATTCCACATTGTTGATTTTCTTAGACTCGGATGTCACGCAGGTAGCTATAATCTCCCACGTGGTAAGGTCAATTGCTGCTGTAACCACAAATGCACGACTGACTTCTGTTGTTGATTTCATTCGTTTGTTATTTCCTTCAATGTTTCTCATTCTAACACTTCTCATCGTATTGCACACGGACGAAAGCTTGACACACGTGTCTAAGGAAATCACATTGGTAAAAGGGACTGTTCTTATTCCCTTTTTGCTTTTTGATGAACAATTATCCAAGTAAGCCATTCCACATTGTTGAGTTTCTTGGACTCGGATGACACGCGGGTAGCTATAATCTCCCACGTGGTAAGGTCAATTGCTGCTGTAACCACAATTGGACGGCTGACTTCTGTTGTTGATTTCATTTGTTTGTTATTTCCTTCAATGTTTCTCATTCTTACACTTATCATCGTATTGCACAGGGACGAAAGCTTGACACACGTGTCTATGGAAACCACATTGGTATAAGGGACAGTTCTTATTCCCTTCTTACTGTATAATGATCAATTATCCAAGTAAGCCATTCCGCATTGTTGATTTTCTTGGACTCGGATGACACGCAGGTATAATCTCCCACGTAGTGAGGTCAACTGCTGCTGTAACCACAAATGCACGACTGACTTCTGTTGTTGATTTCATTTGTTTGTTATTTCCTTCAATGCTTCTCATTCTTACTCTTTTCATCGTATTATACAGGGACGAAAGCTTGACACACGTGTCTAAGGAAACCACATTGGTATAAGGGACTGTTCTTATTCCCTTTTTGCTTTTTGATGAACAATTATCCAAGTAAGCCATTCCACATTGTTGATTTTCTTGGACTCGGATGTCACGCAGGTAGCTATAAACTCCCACGTGGTATGGTCAATTGCTGCTGTAACCACTAATGCACGACTGACTTCTGTTGTTGATTTCATTCGTTTGTTATTTCCTTCAATGTTTCTCATTCTAACTCTTTTGATCGTATTACACAGGGACGAAAGCTTGACAAACGTGTCTAAGGAAACCACTTTGGTATAAGGGACTGTTCTTTTTCCCTTCTTACTGTATAATGATCAATTATCCAAGTGAGCCATTCCACATTGTTGATTTTCTTGGACTCGGATGTCACGCAGGTAGCTATAAACTCCCACGTGGTATGGTCAATTGCTGCTGTAACCACTAATGCACGACTGACTTCTGTTGTTGATTTCATACGTTTGTTATTTCCTTCAATGTTTCTCATTCTAACACTTCTCATCGTATTGCACAGGGACGAAAGCTTGACACACGTGCCTAAGGAAACAACTTTGGTATAAGGGACTGTTCTTACTCCCTTCTTTTTGTTTAATGAACAATTATCCAAGTAAGACATTCCACATTGTTGATTTTCTTGGACTCGGATGTCACGCAGGTAGCTCTAATCTCCCACGTGGTAAGGTCAATTGCTGCTGTAACCACGAATGCACGACTGACTTCTGTTGTTGATTTCATTCGTTTGTTATTTCCTTCAATGTTTCTCATTCTTACACTTCTCATCGTATTGCACAGGGACGAAAGCTTGACACACGTGTCTATGGAAACCACATTGGTATAAGGGACTGTTCTTATTCCCTTCTTTCTGTATAATGATCAATTATCCAAGTAAGCCATTCCACATTGTTGATTTTCTTGGACTCGGATGACACGCAGGTAGCTATAATCTCCCACGTGGTAAGGTCAATTGCTCCTGTAACCACAAATGCACGACTGACTTCTGTTGTTGATTTCATTTGTTTGTTATTTCCTTCAATGTTTCTCATTCTAACACTTTTCATCGTATTGCACAGGGACGAAAGCTTGACACACGTGTCTAAGGAAACCACATTGGTATAAGGGACTGTTCTTATTCCCTTTTTGCTTTTTGATGAACAATTATCCAAGTAAGCCATTCCACATTATTGATTTTCTTGGACTCGGATGTCACGCAGGTAGCTAAAAACTCCCACGTGGTATGGTCAATTGCTGCTGTAACCACTAATGCACGACTGACTTCTGTTGTTGATTTCATTCGTTTGTTATTTCCTTCAATGTTTCTCATTCTAACTCTTTTCATCGGGTTACACAGGGACGAAAGCTTGACACACGGGTCTAAGGAAACCACTTTGGTATAAGGGACTGTTCTTTTTCCCTTCTTTTTGTTTAATGAACAATTATCCAAGTAAGCCATTCCACATTGTTGATTTTCTTTGTTTGTTATTTCCCTCAATGTTTCTCATTCTAACTCTTTTCATCGTATTACACAGGGACGAAAGCTTGACACACATGTGTAAGGAAACCACATTGGTATGAGGGACTGTTCTTATTCCCTTTTTGCTTTTTGATGAACAATTATCCAAGTAAGCCATTCCACATTGTTGATTTTCTTGGACTCGGATGTCACGCAGGTAGCTATAAACTCCCACGTGGTATGGTCAATTGCTGCTGTAACCACAAATGCACGACTGACTTCTATTGTTGATTTCATTCGTTTGATATTTCCTTCAATGTTTCTCATTCTAACACTTCACATCGTATTGCACAGGGACGAAAGCTTGACACACGTGTCTATGGAAACCACATTGGTATAAGGGACTGTTCTTATTCCCTTCTTACTGTATAATGATCAATTATCCAAGTAAGCCATTCCACATTGTCGATTTTCTTGGACTCGGATGACACGCAGGTATAATCTCCCACGTGGTAAGGTCAATTGCTGCTGTAACCACAAATGCACGACTGACTTCTGTTGTTGATTTCATTTGTTTGTTATTTCCTTCAATGTTTCTCATTCTAACTCTTTTCATCGTATTACACAGGGACGAAAGCTTGACACACGTGTCTAAGGAAACCACTTTGGTATAAGGGACTGTTCTTATTCCCTTCTTTTTGTTTAATGAACAATTATCCAAGTAAGCCATTCCACATTGTTGATTTTCTTGGACTCGGATGTCAAGCAGGTAGCTATAATCTCCCACGTGGTAAGGTCAATTGCTGCTGTAACCACAAATGCACGACTGACTTCTGTTGTTGATTTCATTTGTTTGTTATTTCCTTCTATGTTTCTCATTCTAACACTTTTCATCGTATTGCACAGGGACGAAAGCTTGACACACGTGTCTTAGGAAACCACTTTGGTATAAGGGACTGTTCTTATACCCTTCTTTTTGTTTAATGAACAATTATCCAAGTAAGTCATTCCACATTGTTGATTTTCTTGGACACGGATGTCACGCAGGTAGCTCTAATCTCCCACGTGGTAAGGTCAATTGCTGCTGTAACCACGAATGCACGACTGACTTCTGTTGTTGATTTCATTCGTTTGTTATTTCCTTCAATGTTTCTCATTCTTACACTTCTCATCGTATTGCACAGGGACGAAAGATTGACACACGTTTCTATGGAAACCACATTGGTATAAGGGACTGTTCTTATTCCCTTCTTTCTGTATAATGATCAATTATCCAAGTAAGCCATTCCACATTGTTGATTTTCTTGGACTCGGATGACACGCAGGTATAATCTCCCATGTGGTGAGGTCAATTGCTGCTGTAACCACAAATGCACGACTGACTTCTGTTGTTGATTTCATTTGTTTTTTATTTCCTTCAATGTTTCTCATTCTAACTCTTTTCATCGTATTGCACAGGGACGAAAGCTTGACACACGTGTCTAAGGAAACCACTTTTGTATAAGGGACTGTTCTTATTCCCTTCTTTTTGTTTAATGAACAATTATCCAAGTAAGCCATTCCACATTGTTGATTTTCTTGGACTCGGATGTCACGCAGGTAGCTATAAACTCCCACGTGGTATGGTCAATTGCTGCTGTAACCACAAATGCACGACTGACTTCTGTTGTTGATTTCATTTGTTTGTTATTTCCTTCTATGTTTCTCATTCTAACACTTTGCATCGTATTGCACAGGGACGAAAGCTTGACACACGTGTCTAAGGAAACCACTTTGGTATAAGGGACTGTTCTTATTCCCTTCCTTCTGTATAATGATCAATTATCCAAGTAAGCCATTCCACATTGTTGATTTTCTTGGACTCGGATGTCACGCAGGAAGCTATAATCTCACACGTGGTAAGGTCAATTGCTGCTGTAACCACAAATGCACGACTGACTTCTGTTGTTGATTTCATTCGTTTGTTATTTTCTTCAATGTTTTTCATTCTAACACTTTTCATCGTATTGCACAGGGACGAAAGCTTGACACACGTGTCTAAGGAAACCACTTTGGTATAAGGGACTGTTCTTATTCCCTTCTTTTTGTTTAATGAACAATTATCCAAGTAAGCCATTCCACATTGTTGATTTTCTTAGACTCGGATGTCACGCAGGTAGCTATAATCTCCCACGTGGTAAGGTCAATTGCTGCTGTAACCACAATTGGACGGCTGACTTCTGTTGTTGATTTCATTTGTTTGTTATTTCCTTCAATGTTTCTCATTCTAACAAGCTGTAAGAACGAATTGTATAACTCGAACTACGCCTATGTCGAACTATACGTAACTCAACGAAAAATCTTGCTCCCGTGGTGTTTCGAGTTATACGAGTTAACTCTTAACTGCATTAAATATCGTATTTTTAATACTGCTAGGGACATCTATGAGCGAGTGTACGAATTTTATGACGTTACTCATTGGAGACAGTAATTCGGATATAGTGAAATGATTTGCAACATTAATCGCAATTTCTCTTAATTCTGGTGGTGTTAAATCGATTTCGTCAGACATAACTAACGAATTTAATGAGTAATTGTAAATTATTTCAAAATTCTAAATGTACGATTCATATTCAAATTCCGTAATCTGTCAATGTTCGTAACAGTCACACCAACTGCAATGATACAATACAACTGTCACTAGGATATTCAATCTAAAGTTTTCATTTAATTTCGACAATAATTCACAAAACTTGACTGAAATAGAGAAAATATCGTCTAATACTCGTTGCAGAAGGCAATTCCAACACTCATGCGTTCGAATTTCGCATTCGTGTTAGAATAGAAGCCCATTCTGCAACTTGTTTTAGAATATAGTCCGTTCAGGAATTATTGACATCCCGGGTGGCTGGTGGAAAATCGAAATTAAGTTGGTAATGGCTCATTCGATCAGTAACATTTTGAATTGCAGATTTCGGGTTGGCATTGGAAATGTCATTGACAGAAGGTTAGATTATTCAGTTTGTTTTTGTTCAAATTGATAAAATAAGGTGGCAATAAAATTTGGATGAGAAATGTTACTCCTAGTGCACTACTAACCAAATGCTTATAAACTTGAATAGATAACACTTTTGTTTGTCCTCGGAATATTTTTACATTTTGCGATCGTATGGTCATAGCAATTCTAAGTAAAAAAAAAATTAATAAATAATATTTATAGTTAGGTGAATGAAAATGTTAGCTGTTTACCCTTAACGCTGAATTCCAAAAGAATTATCTCGTCATAGTAATTTGGTTGCCCATCTCACGGACAGGCTTAGGCTTTGTGGGAATTTTGTTTGCTTTCGGATTGTATGATATTTGTGTAATGGAAAAAACGAGAAAAAGTTAACTTTGTGGTCCTGAAAAGGACCGATAGCAATATTTCGATGGTGAAATTTAACCTCCGAAACCGTACAACGTACGACCTTGGCGTTTCAAAGCATATACGACGTCCATTGCTGTTACAGTCTTCCTTTTTGCGTGTTCGGTGTAAGTTACAGCGTCTCTAATAACGTTTTCTAGGAATACCTTAAGTACACCTCTAGTTTCTTCGTAAATCAAACCAGAGATACGTTTCACCCCACCGCGGCGGGCCAATCTTCTGATAGCGGGCTTCGTGATTCCTTGGATATTGTCTCGTAGAACTTTCCTGTGACGCTTAGCGCCACCTTTTCCCAAACCCTTACCACCTTTGCCTCTGCCAGTCATTTTTCAGTTAACGACTACAATAACAAGAATTAACTAAAGGTTTTAGCGGAAAATACGGCTTTTATACCATCACAGTTTTCCCCACCACTAGATCTACACGACCAACCAATGATATTGCGAGAATGTGCAGTGGAACCGCCTACCTATTCCGCTATAAATAGATGAATCTAAGATTTCCCTCAACTAGTTTATACCCATACTCGAGATGGCCCGTACGAAGCAAACCGCAAGAAAATCCACTGGCGGAAAGGCACCGCGTAAGCAACTTGCCACAAAAGCGGCACGTAAAAGTGCACCCGCTACTGGTGGCGTAAAAAAACCTCATCGTTACCGTCCAGGTACCGTAGCTCTTCGTGAGATCCGTCGTTATCAGAAAAGTACCGAGCTGTTGATTCGCAAACTTCCTTTCCAAAGGTTAGTGCGCGAAATTGCCCAAGACTTCAAGACCGATCTCCGTTTCCAGAGCTCCGCCGTGATGGCCCTTCAAGAAGCTAGCGAAGCTTATCTGGTCGGTCTATTCGAAGATACAAATTTATGTGCCATTCACGCCAAGAGAGTAACCATTATGCCGAAGGACATTCAACTTGCTCGACGTATCCGTGGCGAACGTGCTTAAGCATCTTTTTCACAAAGTTTAAAATCGGTTCTTTTCAGAACCACAACTTTTTTTTTTACATTTATACAATTGATTGATTTCTTATAAGGTATCCCAAATTAAAGATCCGATATCAATAGTGCAATATAACCTTACTTAATTTCTTCCAACAAAATGCGTTACGAATTTCAATTTTGATTATGGATTTTTCATCAGTCTTTTGATATCCTCTATATCTTGGCGCAATAGCTTATTTTAAGCTGGAAGCAAATTATGCCGTCTTATTTCCAATTCGATCATTCAACTGCAAAAGATTCTGATGACCAGCATTAGAGAGAAGCGATACCGTGATTTCTAGATCACGTTGTGAAACGTGAACGTTACTTTATGATATCAGTGAAATTAAAGCGTGACGTGATCACTGTTTAGGTTGCTTGTTAATAATATTTGTATGAATCACCCAAACCTTAGTTCGTTTATCTTTGCAACTCGAATTGGTCACTCATTCAAAGCAAAATTGTTATGAAAACATCCATTTTTCTTACATATTCAACTCTTTTCCTTATTTCAGATTTAGTTAGGAACGTAACAGAAGGATATCGATTTTTCAAATGTTTCCTCAAATTTGAAGAGGTGATTTTGAAAGATAATTTCAACTTGCATAAATTACAAGTAGCATAATTTACATCAACTTTTGTGAAGAAAGCCCAAAGATTGCTGGTCTTTCGCCTGTTATTATTCTTTCGCCTATTATTATTATGTCGCTGACGTGTTTTCGTTTATTTTTTATAATACAGAGTACCATTTATTGCTTCGGTCGACAACTTCAATATAGAAAGAATTTCTTTGGGGTTGTTTATCAA
Source organism: Harmonia axyridis (assembly GCF_914767665.1). Lineage (NCBI taxonomy): Eukaryota > Metazoa > Arthropoda > Insecta > Coleoptera > Coccinellidae > Harmonia > Harmonia axyridis. Next base: position 27,699,432 of record NC_059508.1, on the reverse strand, counting down.
AGATAAGCATAAAATTAGAATTTTATTGCCACCACCAATTATGCAGTAATGCAGTAGTTATTAGTTTGCAGCAAGTATTTATTGTTCAACTAGTTCTACAAAAATACTTCCTACAGCATGCGAAGTTGCCTACGATGCTGGGATTGTCATAAAAATATGCAATTATGTTAGTCGAAAAAGGTTCCGAAGCAATAAAAACATCAGGCTGCCTTCATAATTTACGATTGCAACGGACGATGATATGCCCTGAAAAGATCTGTGAAATGTTCAAACTGTGATCCCGTCACGCTCTGTATTCGTTTTTCGGAACCGTGACTACCTGTGACATTCTGATCTCAGTTAAATCACAGTTCGTGAAATATAGCTCTTCTCTAATCAGCATTCCACCGACTGTTTCATAACATTTTGAAGAGGATAATGAGCATACAAGTTGTAAATAACATCCCATCACCAGTAAGGGTTAATGTACAACAATCTAGCTTGCGACATGTTTGGAATACCATAGACGATGAGATGGCGGTAGTTTTTGCAGACACTCGCCATTGCTAGAGTCCATCGAACTCTGTGCTAAGCTTTAATTCTTCGGGTTTGATGAAATGTCCATCAGTTGATTATTCAGGTGATGCGTCAGCAGTGTTGTGAAAGGCAGTGCTATGGTTCCTAAATGGTTTTGTCGGAGATGACCCGGGACCAACTTCTATTTTCTTTTGAAGTTTGTAGGTTCGGGTATATACCCGAACTTAAATAGGTGGAGTCAATTTAGGTGGTACGATCTCAAATAAAAAGTTTACACTGAGAAGGTAATTTTTTAGTTTTCACTTATCGTCAGATTGATCGATTGAAGATGCCTCCTAAAACTAGCGGAAAAGCTGCCAAGAAAGCTGGCAAGGCCCAAAAAAACATTTCTAAAAGCGACAAGAAGAAGAAACGCAAGAGGAAGGAAAGTTACGCTATCTACATTTATAAAGTATTGAAACAAGTCCATCCGGATACGGGTATTTCAAGCAAGGCTATGAGCATCATGAACAGTTTCGTTAATGATATTTTCGAACGCATCGCCGCCGAGGCGAGTAGACTTGCTCACTACAACAAACGTTCGACAATAACCAGCAGGGAAATTCAAACAGCAGTGCGCCTTCTCTTGCCCGGTGAGTTGGCAAAACACGCCGTCAGCGAAGGAACTAAAGCAGTAACAAAATACACCAGTTCCAAATAAAGCAGGAATTGTTGTTGCATATCAAACGGTTCTTTTCAGAACCACAAATTTTTAAAACTTATAATTATAGTCTGATCTCTAATTTCACCGTTAACGACATGTAGATTTATCAATTTGAAATAATCCATACTAATATAATTCGAATATGTTCGTCAACTTCCTATACCATGTCTGATAATTTTGCACACCAATATCATATATATATATATATATATATATATATATATATATATATATATATTCGGTTCAATGTTATTTACCTGCTTTTCAATTGTTACTATATATATATATATATATATAAATATATATTTATACCGTTGCAGGGTAAGGCTTAGAGGTTGCCGGTTCCTCTCAGAACAAGGCAACACTCAATTGCTTCTGAGGAAACTTCTCACAATTCTCGTGGTCCACAAGATCATCTCCTTTTGCGCCTTCTCTATTAGATCTTCGTGAAGTCCAAGTTTGGCTGTGTTCCCAGTTAGATGCATCTCAACCAGCCCATTCGTGGTGTGAGTAGATATATATATATATATATATATATATATATATATATATATATATATATATATATATATATATATATATATATATATAAACCTGTTGCAAACAGTGATTGTTAAAAAAAAAAAAATATATATATATATATATATATATATATTGATATATATAGATATATATATATATCTATATATATCAATATATATATCTATATATATATATATATATATATATATCTATATAAGGATAAGGACAGTCCCTCTCAGAGAAATACTAACCGTAGACACGTGTTTCGGGCTTTCGGCCCTCATCAGTACGGTGAACAAGTGTTAGGATGTGCAGCACTTGAAAGAAACAACAAACAAACAGAGTCAACAACAGAAGCCAGCAATCCATTTGTGGTTTCAGCAGGAAGACCCAATGTGTTTTCGGGCAACAACCGACATCACCACGCGAAAAGCTATAACTAACTGCGTGACATCCGAATCCAGGAATAATAACATGTCGGAAGGATAACGAGGGTAATTGTTCATAAAACAAATGATAAGGATAAGGACAGTTCTCTGAGAGGGACTGTCCTTATCCTTATGATTTGTTTTATGAACAATTACCCTCGTTATCCTTCCGACATATATATATATATATATATATATATATATATATATATATATATATATATATATACAGGGTGAGTCTTTGACTTGTACATATATTTTAACCGAAGGTTCTTGAGGTCAAAAGAAACACTTTTTTCATTTACCATTTTTTCCGATTCGGCCCTGTTAAGAAGATATAGCCATTTTAAATTTTCAAAATGAGCTAATTCACCCCTGAAAACCGGAACACTGAAGTTTTCTCAAGCATAAGATATACCTCTTGAACCTTGGAAATAAGCTACTAAATTAGAAAAATCATCATAAACTCACGTTTAACATTCCATTTGTTGAACAAAGTAGTGTTTATAATCAAATAAATGAGTTATTCCAATTTCGTTGTCGCTAAAGATTAAATATTCTTCTCTTGATTTCTATTTCATTTTCGATAATTATAACGAATTGAGCTCGCTACCAGCCATATTAGCTCTGATACTCATATCCATTCATTCATTATATTTCATTTATATGATATCGTTGTTTATTTTTCGTGCAAGAATTAACCTTAAAATCTCAAATAAATAATATTCATCTATGAAAGATCTAACACAGACTATAGTAATCTGTGGTTTTAAGTTTGAATTTCAAATTTCGAGTGATGCCAAATATAAACACAGCAGTTCGGTTCGAATAATCTATGTTCTAACCTAAAATTTTCATTTACAGTTTACACTGTTATTGTTATAAGATATTTGTTATGAAATGAAGCATTTGATTTGTTCCAACTATCTCATAAAAATATTGAAATGCATCAATATTTTTGAAACCATCAGTATGAAAATATGGAAATATGTAAAATATTCTGGCTCTGTAATCAATGGAAAATGTTAGACTCCACTTGTAATCAAATTTGTTGTTAATGTGTACCTACATTATAGCCAACTTTACTACTTAATTCATCTTGATTTTGGCATTGAAAATAAATGAGAAGTATTCAATATAATTATCCACAATAGAATATTTGGTTTCTTTCAACTCACCTGATTTGTTTTCACATTAAAACAATTATGGCCCTCTTGGAAGTATGTCAATCATAAGCTCTTAGGATGAATTTATGGAATAGCAAAAGAATAAAAGTATTCAATCTCAATCACATGAAAATTTGTCTAGTATGTACCTAGTGGTATGTTTCGATGTGTGTGGTATGTTTCGATGTGAGTTAGAATGAGCCGAAGAAGAATACAGTATTGTTCGATAGCAGCAGTCTTTAGTGGGATATTGATTGTTGTCATTATAATGGGACTATTTTGTGAAAACTTTTTTAAACATGGGTTTTATGAATAATCTGGACTTTTCAAAAAGAATGTTGATTTTAGTGAAGTATCTTCTTATTATCAGGGCTGTGCCAAAGCTCAGTGATTTTTAATCAAATCGAGGAGTTGAGGTGAGCTTATTCAAATAACTTCATTTTCAAACTAAGTTGGCTAGTACTTCAATTCTTAAATCTGAGACATGACTTCATAGTAAATATTCATTTCTGTGGTTTTTTTTCCACAATAGAACAGAGTTGCATTCAGCCAAAGTACCCAATTTTTTTAATTTCACAGATAATTTTTTTTTTTTAAGATCAAGTTATTCGAAAACGGCGCTTTGTACGAGAAAATATGAAGAATACTTTTATTTTTCAAATTAGCCAAATATTCTTCAATGAACGTTCAAATTACTATTAAGAGTTGGTTTCTTCGAATTTCTGGTATTTTGATGGTATGTTATGTTCATAACATAGAAACAGAAGAATGTGTATGGAATCTGGTGTTCGGAGAAGATGTATCACATCAAAAAAAAGCTATATTTCAAAAATCATTTCCTTCGATACAACCATTTCCGAGATATAGCCGATAATCACATTTTTTTAACGATTTTCAACAGCCTGTATCTTTTTAACCGGGCCGAATCGGAAAAAATGGTAAAGGAAAAAAGTGTTTCTTTTGACCTCAGGAATCTTGGGTTAAAATATATGTACAAGTCAAAGACTCACCCTGTATATATATATATATATATATATATATATATATTTTCAGTACTGCATTATATATATATATATATATATATAATGCAGTACTGAAAATATATATATATATATATATATATATATATATACGTAATGATTGTAACAGCATGATATATGTTATCTTTTAGCGTTAGTTACTCTGAGAAATACAGAGTTGAAAATTACTACACAGCAGAAAGGATGCCCCAAGAATAGGATCGAAAGAACAGCTAATAGACATCCTAATTAGGAAAAAATCTGGGTAAATCTTTTTACGACATACATATTTAAATTTTGAGAATATACAAGATCCGACCCCAATTAAAATAAACTTCCTGGAGTATGCGACTGGAGAACTATGATATCATCTAACATTCTAAGGCAAACATAACCACTAAGCAGATCCCCAATTAATGGGGGCCATTTCTATCGAGACTCCTCCACCCCTACTCAACTCTATCTATAAACAACTGAACGGCTACTGAAACGAAAAAAAAAGGTTTCAATATCAGAGGCAACAATCTACACAACAGTTGTAGAATCTATTTTAACTTATGGCTGTGAATGCTGGCAACTTCCAGAAAAAAAAGACCATAGACAAATTAGAGATGGACATTTCGATAAGATCTTGTAGAGTTTCCAGATTGCAACATATCAGGAACGAAGAGATAAGAAGGGAAACTGGGCGGGATTTTACAAACGGCAGAACGCATGGAAACTAAACAGTTACTGATATTATTTATATATATATATATATATATATATATATATATATATATATATATATATATATATATATATATATATATATATATATATATATATATATATATATATATATATATATATATATATATATATATATATATATATATATATATATATATTTTCAGTACTGCATTATATATATATATATATATATATATATATATATATATATAGAGTATATTTCAACCAACAAAGAAAATCGTGATTCAAGACGAGACAACCAAACATACACCTCGATTTATATATATATATATATATATATATATATATATATATATATATATATATATATATATATATATATATAAATAATATCAGTAACTGTTTAGTTTCCATGCGTTCTGCCGTTTGTAAAATCCCGCCCAGTTTCCCTTCTTATCTCTTCGTTCCTGATATGTTGCAATCTGGAAACTCTACAAGATCTTATCGAAATGTCCATCTCTAATTTGTCTATGGTCTTTTTTTTCTGGAAGTTGCCAGCATTCACAGCCATAAGTTAAAATAGATTCTACAACTGTTGTGTAGATTGTTGCCTCTGATATTGAAACCTTTTTTTTTCGTTTCAGTAGCCGTTCAGTTGTTTATAGATAGAGTTGAGTAGGGGTGGAGGAGTCTCGATAGAAATGGCCCCCATTAATTGGGGATCTGCTTAGTGGTTATGTTTGCCTTAGAATGTTAGATGATATCATAGTTCTCCAGTCGCATACTCCAGGAAGTTTATTTTAATTGGGGTCGGATCTTGTATATTCTCAAAATTTAAATATGTATGTCGTAAAAAGATTTACCCAGATTTTTTCCTAATTAGGATGTCTATTAGCTGTTCTTTCGATCCTATTCTTGGGGCATCCTTTCTGCTGTGTAGTAATTTTCAACTCTGTATTTCTCAGAGTAACTAACGCTAAAAGATTACATATATCATGCTGTTACAATCATTACGTGTTCTTCAATTAACGGAAACTCTAGAGCCCGTAAGCAATCAGAGGTCTCCCCAAAGGACGTAGTTAATATCACACAATCTACTTCTACGAAAGATGAAAAAAAACTCCTCTCCTGACCTATCTAGCTGCCGGTATCACTAGGCAACAACAGTACCTAGAAGTGAAGGGAATCCAATATGCTGATGTCATCATCAAAATGACATCACACCGAATAAATAAGTCAAAATCATTATTTTGATCCGTATCTGATAGAACGCTCGAGCTTTTCGGATTCTGAAGAGTTTTTATGTCAAAATAGACGACGTAATATCCCCACCAGACAAATGGAAGCAGGAGTGCCTCAAGGTTCAGTTCTAAGCCCAAAATCAACAACATCTGCATATGCAACGCCCCAAAAAGGTCAAGGAATATGCTAGCTCTATACGCAGATGATAGATGTCATTTACAGAATAGTGATCGCAGCACTAGATGATTTATATATTACAGACGAATGTTTCATTAAGGTGAAAGATTCAAATGAAATGACTAAACCTGCATAGTCAACTGTGCGATTGTATTTTTCTTCCTGTTAATTTCTAGCTGTTTGCGGAACCAATTATCAAATATATTGGGACTGTATGCAAATAAAAAAACAAACAAAAAACAAATAATAATTCAAACTCTATGGATGGCAATCAATGGCATTCAATGTATGAAATTAGTATACTAAGCCCTACCTCATTCAGAGTATGGAACGTACTACGCTGATTGGTCGAAACCGCGAGTATATATATATGTATACGAGGACATATTCGAGGAATTATCAAAGCCCAACAATCATTTTACTCTCCCATATTCGCGTATTATATTATTATATTATAATGTCTGGTCGCGGTAAAGGTGGAAAAGTTAAGGGTAAGGCAAAGTCTCGTTCCAACCGAGCTGGATTACAATTTCCAGTTGGTCGTATTCATCGTTTATTACGCAAAGGAAATTATGCTGAACGAGTTGGAGCTGGAGCACCCGTCTATCTAGCCGCTGTTATGGAATATCTAGCCGCCGAAGTTTTGGAATTGGCCGGTAACGCAGCACGTGACAACAAGAAAACCAGAATTATTCCCAGACATCTTCAGCTGGCAATCAGAAACGACGAAGAGTTGAACAAATTGCTATCGGGAGTAACTATCGCTCAAGGTGGTGTTTTACCGAATATCCAAGCCGTCCTCTTGCCAAAGAAGACAGAAAAGAAATCATAAATACAATCTGTATGTGAAACGGCCCTTTTCAGGGCCACAATATTTCCTCATTGAAAAGATTTTTTTATCATCTGATCACTTTGGTTATGATAAAATTGCGACAATTTCAAGGTCCTACTGACATTCGTAAGTAGGGTAAATGCTCTGATTTTCGACCAAATTAACAAAAACATCGATTTCGGGTACGACTTTTTCACACATAAACTAATCAAATTTTGAAGGTGTTGATGTTCATCGATTCTTTGGCTAGTTTTAAATAATTTGTCATATAATTTTAAACGTTCTCTTCGCATTCAACCTTCGAAATGTGAAAACAGAAAATCTGAATAACATTCGGGTCACGACCATGCCGCAGAGTTCTCGACCATTTTTTTGTTTGTTTTCGACCACTAATAATAGTGGCCGCTCGCTTCTCGTCTTCACTTAAAAATTTTATATTTATATCAATCAGATGGATTTCAGATGAGGTAATTGAGTAAGAAACACTGGGAACGTAAAAAAATTATTCTGCAAAAGTTTCAAAGTGGTCGAGAATTAAGTATAGTATATCCAAAGTCACTTGGAGGAACCAGAATATTTCAATTATATGTTCAAGGGTTGTCCAAGTTTCCAGAAATTCCTTTGGGGCCAGTGAATTTATTGCCTAACAATACTTTCGAATAAACCCCCGGTATTTAGCGGATCGCGGTTTCCATTTCAAAGAGACATCTGGCCGAGCGTTTTTATGGACTAGTTCAAGTGGCTTTGTATATACTATACAATCAAATTGGTTCTCGACCGAGAATAAATGAAAGGTAGAATAAGTATGTTTCAACGTTAATTCAGTGGTCGCAAACTAATATTCAAAAAAAAAAACGAACATGATCCAACAGAAATATATCGGTTGAAATAAACAATTATTGAAATTACATATTGGTTGTCGACCACTTTGGTCGAGAAATAAAAGGTAAAAATTTTCCAATACCAGTTCGCGACTGCCGAATAATATACATTTTCCCACAACTGCTATGAAAAGTAGCGTATTCTTCATAGCTTACTCAATTTCAAAACTATGTATTGCTCATACTGTGGGAAATATTATTTCTCACAGCACTTTGCCCACACCTCGCTTGGTAGACCAATGTAATTGGGCTTTTGAGTCGTTTCTATGGAAACGCAATAAATTCGCACATACTGTCAACGAAGGCCATTTTGATTTGAATCAAGTCCATTACTTGAATTATTGAAATTTGTGCAGTTGTAGGAAAAGTACAGTGTGCAACATGTGGAGAAAGTCCTTTTCTCGCTCGTGTGAACTCGCGAGAAAAGTTGGACTTTCCCCACTTGTTGCACAATATACTATTTCAGCGCGAAAACTTTGACCTATACCCCTACTATGCAAACTATCTTGAAAGGGTAGCAATGGTCGAGAAAACACGTACGGCGGAAATATTTTACACTACAAGATATATTTTATTATTATTTTATCTCAAATCACGGAATGGTCGAGTCGAGAGACACTGACGGTCGGCTAACCAGTGCATTTACCCTATATACAGTGGCTTAGGTAGCTATTAGACCCGGGTCGATCGCAACCCACCGACGAGATAATCGGGTCGAAAGACATAATATAATACAGTGGGAGATCAGGTAAGAAATTTACGAAATGGGTTGTTCTGAATAATGGTCTATTTTCGAATAAAAATGAACAAATTTGTAAAACAGTCCCCCACTATGAACAGTAGAAAAGGACTTATTCTAGTTAACTAGACCTTCAAACTTCGATTTATCGAATCGAATAAATTATCGTATAATTCGATAATTATCGTACCGGTGGCAACGATGGATTTCGGAGTTACTTTCGAGCTACAATTTATTTATTTTGTATTATTCAATAGTTATGTCAACTAATGGGGCTATGTTAATTGGTGCTTTTATCTTTTGAAAATGAAATAAAACAAAAGTAAAAGATAATGAAATCAAACTCAATAAAAAATAACTATACTACGAGGTTGCAACAGGTAAGTCGAGTCCGATTGTTCATTAAATTAGTGGAGAAATGGTGGACTGTATAAGCGACAGCGAAACATATGAAAATGATACTAAAGTCTAAAATTGTGGTTAACATTATAACTTACCTGATGGGCGTCAGGTTAGAAAACATAGCCTCTCCACAGGGCCCTTGGTGCGGGATATACAGGGTGTTTCCTAAACATACGGCAAAAATTCAGGGGGTTGTTCCTTGGACTATTTTAAGCATGTTTTGTCCTTGGATGATTTTTGAAAAACCTCTTTGTTTCGAAGATACAGGGGAACAACATTTTTCATATTTTTAAAATTAATAATAGTTCAATAATTAATAATAATTTGGATTGGAAGAGGTGGACCTCATTTATGGCCTGCTCGTTCCCCAGACTTAAACCCCCTAGATTATTTCCTATGGGGCCATCTAAAATCATCAGTTTATACCACTCCAGTAGAAAATGTGGAAGACTTGCGAAATCGGATCATTGCTGGGTGTAACTTAATAAGAAATGATCCTGGTGTTTTTGAAAGGGTTCGGCAGTCAATGAGGAGAAGATTGGATGCTTGTATGCTGGCTAGAGGTGGTCATTTTCAACAGTTTTTGTAGGTTGAGTTGAATTTTCATGTAATTTTTCATAATAAAATGTTATTATCTGAAATTTTGTTTCCCCTATATCTTCAAAACAAATAGGTTTTTCAAAAATCATCAAAGGACAAAATATTCTTAGAATAGTCCAAGGAACAACCCCCTGAATTTTTGCCGCATGTTTAGGAAACACCCTGTATTTCAGCTCCAACTTTCGGTTTTCAAGGGCGGTGTAGAAAAGCTCTAACATAATGCGTTCGAGCGAATATAAAATCGACGAATAATGCGGGAGTTTCCGAATGAAGCCACCAATTGTTCACTTGTACACTCGCGAACTTACCATCTTTCGCTATACCTCGAACTCACACTAACAGGTAGGAAAGCTACACCTATCAATAACGCTCCCATGGTTTGAAAAATGCTAGGGTTCGTGTTGTAGTAAGGAAAATGTATCGACGAAAAGCTACAAAAATTCTACTTGCTGAAGAATCCGACAATCCGACAAGTTCGACAATCTAGGAATAAAAGTCGTAACTTAACAACATGAACACCTAATTGAAAATGCGTAAAGTGAATGATATCTTACCTACAAAAGGAAATTTTTTTACGGTTAATTGGGATCCGGGAATTGAAAGCACGCGGGATGATTTTATATCATCCCGATATGAAAAATTCAACGAGGTAGAGAATGATGAAAATGTTTCACGATTAATGAATTATGTAGAACCACACTCGAATCGTTTCGCCAACGATGTGATCTTCAGAAACGTTAGGCTACTAACTATATATAGCAAAACATGTCCCTGGGGAGGGGGGCTCAAACTACCTCCACTACCTACCACATTATAGGTTAATCGTAACACCTACCAATCACAGTATATCGTTATAATCTACTTATAACTAAACTACAATTTGTCACTAAGAACCGTAAACTTCAGCGGATTGTTAATTTTCCCTTTGAACATACGTTCCATTGTGGCCAAAAACACTCTTCATTAGAATACTTGAACAGTTTTAACGATCTATCACACCAATAATCAAGTTTTGATAATACTGACGACAGTTGAGTCATTAATTAAATTATCGCCGATTTCAACGGATAATGTTCGACTGTGAATTTGAATCCACGCCACCAGAACTTCGAGTAGCTATCCGAAAAGCGTACGAAGCTTTTATAAACTGGTGTGCGAGTGAAGATGAAATAAGTCCAGTGCATTATGCTAAATAGCGAGCATAGATACTTGAAAAGGCAGAATGTTGGATACAAAGCGAATAAGTCAAGTGTTCCTTCCGGAGCAATAAAAATTTCTGAACGATGCTCCTGTAGAATGTCTCCCTAGTGACGTAACTTCTGAATTCCTTCAGTGCATATTAAAACAGGTTGCTTTGATTATTGCCATCTCCTGAGTTGGCGCAGGTGCGATGAACTTCTGAAATTGAGAATGAATGTGATATGGAAACGTTAGAAAATCGGATCATAATAACTTATTCTCGCGCAAATCTTTCAATTACATAAGCAGAGTGGATCAAAATAGCGAAACAATACTGTGACACGCGCAACAAAAACTGCGACTGTAAAAAGGGTTATTCTTACAAATGAGGGGTTTGGCAAAGTTACACGACAGCCTTTAGAGCAGGGGGGTGAAACCGCTAGTGCTAACACTGGCAACGGATGTGACGTCACAGTCACTCAGCATTACACGGTATACGTATCACGATGTAAAAATTTTATTCTCATAACAAGCCAATCAGCGTTCGAGGTTTCCAATAAATAGGTATTTGATTGAACAGCCAACAATTAATTGTGTTTGTAATGCATGTATGGTAGCAATGAACAGATCAAGTAGTTTTTATTGTCGCTTATTACAAGTTCTGTTTTAGGTTTCAGGTAATCCATGAGAAACTAAATTTAGAACATAATTAGACTGGGTTTTTCCTCATATCCTATTTCAATGTACTAATATATCTGAAAGCCCTCTTACTTGCGATTATAATATTCCTTCAAAATCAACTGGATTTAAGTTAAATTCTGTTCCTCGGCCTTTACTGAAATATCAAATTAATTATCATCATCCCTATGATTCCAGAACTTCCCCAAATGTTTCTTGTATGGAAAATATTAATGATTTTAACATGCCATGTGAAAGTAAAACTTTCGATGATTTTTGAAGTTTGATGAATAATTAATATTTAGTTTTTTATGTTTCAGAAGGAAGAAAATCGTTATTTTGCATAGAAATATTTCTGATTTACATCTGAAAAAACACGTTTGTATAATGATTTCAAAACTTAATTGCAATGAAAAATGAATGATGACTATTTTGAGCAGTTCAATAGTTAATTTATGTTGTATATCTGGGACAAAATTTGATTTTCTCCTCACAAACAGAGTGGGCATATTTCGATGTTTTTGCACTACAACTTCTAAACCTGAGGTGATAGACAAAATCTGATATCCCATATTCTCGGTCTCTTGTTTTGAGAAACTAACAAGGTTAGAATTCATTTTTGGCCACCTTTTGTTTTCGAGTTATAAGCGAAAATTGGAAAAATGGCGATATCGAAAGCTTTTACATCTCCGCTTATACTGATGCTAGAGCTCCGAAATTTAAACATTATACAGACACTTTTTTACGTAGAATCCAGTGGCGTGCTCGTGTTTTCGAAAAGGTTTTTAATTACGAAGCTATGACCCAAAGTTATGTTTTTTCAAAGGGAACACTAAATTTCTATGCCATGTTTTGAAAGCTTAATTTTTCCTGATTTCAAAAATTTATAACATTGAATGATTTGTATTAAAATAAACAACAGAAAATGGTCAAAAACCTTTTTTTACCTAAGAGTCTCAATATTTCTATGGTTTCAACTGTTGATGAGCTCATAAAAATTGAGCTTTCTATAACAAGAGCAGTGTCCTTCCGGCAATCTGATTATTTCTATGCTTCTTACTCATTTCTACAAAATTCGAATCAATTCGGCAATTGTTCATAAAACAAATCATAAGGATAAGGACAGTCCCTCTCAGAGAAATACCAACCGTAGACACGTGTTTCGGGCTTTCGGCCCTCATCAGTACGGTGAACAAGTGTTAGGATGTGCAACACTTGAAAGAAACAACAAACAAACAGTTGTTCTGTTGTTGACTCTGTTTGTTTGTTGTTTCTTTCAAGTGTTGCACATCCTAACACTTGTTCACCGTACTGATGAGGGCCGAAAGCCCGAAACACGTGTCTACGGTTGGTATTTCTCTGAGAGGGACTGTCCTTATCCTTATGATTTGTTTTATGAACAATTGCCCTCGTTATCCTTCCGACATATATATATATATATATATATATATATATATATATATATATTTACCAACCATGCAGCGTCCTGGAAAACGATGTCTACAAACTGTACTGGGACACAACTATGGTCACGGACAGGGCAATATCGCATAACCGGCCGGACATAGTTCTGTTTAATAAGACCGAAAAATTGGTGCAGATAATAGACATAACGGTACCCGCCGATGATAATATCGCCCGAGCGTACACTGAGAAACTCACCAAATATCATGACCTCGCGTTTGAGCTGAAAGAAATGTACGGTCTGAGGAAAACATCAATTCTCCCACTCATAATATCGGTAAATGGCCTGGTGGAGACACACATGATTGAAAACACGAAACGTCTACAATTAGATACTTACCTGATTAGCCAAGCACAGAAAGAGGTCATCCTAGGTACCACGCGGACAGTCAGAAGATTTCTTACTAGCTCCTGAGTACAACCTTGGTCGCTGTGGTGACCCGGTTGTCTTGGATCCATCCCGCTTGTCGGTGAATAAAAAAAAAAAAAAAAAATATATATATATATATTTTGATCATGTTATTTACCTGCTTTTTAATAGTCAATAGTATTTTCTTTATTTGGAAGTGTCAGGTTTTTAATGAAGTTGTTTAGTTCATATAAAAAAATATATAATTATACGTTTCGGAGACATTCTCCTTCTTCAGTAAAAATGACTCATCTGATAGTTTACAATATGAAATATTAATTAAAATTGAGCCTTCAATTTCTCGTCATTTTACCTGAAATGACGAGAATAGTATGTTATGGAAAGAAAATAAATTTGTATTGTCTTCTAGATGTTCATCAACACGTTTATGGGCTGGAGGTGCATCATATCAAATATTCAATATGAAAGTTAATTTTTATGAATTTCAGATATCAAATGGATTGATAACTGTTAGAATATTAAGCTAGAGCACACATGTACCTAAGTTGATACTTTGAGGTCCTAAAATAGATTTGTAGAGAAAATAATTATACATCTTCAGAAGTAAATGAAGATAACAATAAAGGTCATCATCAAAAGTTTGTTATATGTACAATTTGGCGATATGAAGAAGAGAAAACGGATTCAAAATTGAAAAAATTTATGGCGCTTGAAATATGACGATTGAATTAATTTGAATGAAGAATAATCAGAAACGTTATCGGAGCATATTTGTTTGCACACTGCAGAGACAGTCACTGTACTTCTATGGGTTGATGTAATAACTGTGACGATACTGTACAAAAATATGATGAGTGGAGCAATTGATAATTAAATATGTCATATAGATATTGCTTCATGTTATGGAATTTCATTATTAATGAATCGTCTGATATCCACTAACAATGTACTTTTCAATGAGTGCTTCGAATGATGAGTCATCTTGGGGGATCGTTATATCCTTATAACGATTCCTTCAGATTCGAACAGAATTCTAGTTTGCTAGTTTTATAAATCTAGAATCGACCACAAATCTGATGAAATTAATATTTAATCGATAAATAGGTACATACAGATTACATGACTTACCTATTCACCTTCAATAGCGTCATCGAATGATTCATACAGTTTTATTAAAATAACCTATGTATTATTTTCCGAACACTGCGTAGAATGAAGAATTATTATATTCACATAACGACGCACCTAAAACTCACTTATCAGCTCAACGCACATAATTGAAATGAACCGTTTTCTGCTGCAAAATATTTGGTGAATGGTTACATCTGGTCTAATACTCTAGTGGGTTTTACGATTGTTGTTATTCACTTCTTTGAAAATGCCGCTCGCCTTTTCTGGGAAGAAATGTTTTCAAAAATAACCTTTTTTTATGACCTTTCCCTCTGGATATTAGGGGTAAATATACCTCCTGTAGGTATATCTTTCCTAACGAACTTCCGTGCTTTTCGTGTTTGATAAAAAAAAAATTTCGAATGTATTAGGTATTCCTAATTCATGGTTATGTAACAGCTGATTGGATGAATTATATATTTCAGAAAAATTATTCCTTCAAATCCCTACCTACCGACCTAATATTTATTTCACAAAAATTTGCTCAAAATTATCATCATAATTATAAGCTTGCGAAATGAAAAAAAAGGAATTTTTATGTTGCAGATTTGTCTGTTTTTCTCGAACGATAACAAGAAATAGTTCATAACGCGAAATAATACATATAATATGTAAATGAACTGATATGATAGACCGAAAAAAAATCGAAAACATTTTTTGACGACAACGTTTACTCATACCTGTAATGTGAGAAAGAAAGGTTCGATAACGAAGTTCGAAGCAAACATCACTCAAAATAATAGCAATTTTTTGATTACCGATTCGATCATCAACCCTTATACAGGGTGTTCCTAAATTGGAGGTACCGCAATCGCTTTGTTTTCAAGATACAGGGTGTTCCTTGTAGTTCTACATATAGAATATATCTCGTATATGGTGTAGTATTTGCGCGATATCGTAAAACTCAATTCAATGCTTACATTTATAGGTTTCCTTCAAATAGTGAATTTAGCAAAATGTGGTGTCACGCGTTAAGATTGTTTTCATTTTGAAATATGATAAGTCATTTATATTCCTCTGAGGGGACGCCGACGAAAGCGGGTAGATAAAGGAAAATAATAAATTTCGGACATAGACGTGCTCGCAGTGCAATAAAAGTAATCATCTTGAAAGCGATAATAAACTGAAATTCTATATTTTGTAAATCTTGGGGGGGGGGAAGTAATTACCCCGAGTATCCTCTCATTTCTACGCCCTTGGCCCTCTGGTTATTACTCGAACAAAAGGATTTGTAGGTCCTGTCTTTCAGAAGGCAAATTCGTTATTAATGAGCAGATATTTTGAATAGATAAAGTTGGTAGCTTCTCAGAATCGAAGATACCCATATAAAAGTGAAATCAACCTTTCCTATGTATATAATAAAACAGGTCTGAAATCCTTTGAATGCAATAATAAACGCTACCTATACAATAGCTAAATAACCATCTTTTTCTTTGAAAGTTGACATTAACAATATTACAAATAGTTCCCATAGAATTTCCGAGAAAAGGTCCTTTTTCACATAATCGAAAATCAGGGGTAGGAATATTAATAATGACTCAGATGTTCATTTTAGGTATAAGGACTGGAATTTTATTCCCTACGCCTCTACTTTAATTTCTCCGATTTCCTACTAATGTCTAATTGTGAGACTTTTCTCCCTAATATTAATACTGTTTGACAATCGGTTTTTAATTTATACCAACTTTGATACGAATCGTTTCAGAGAACGGTGTACGGAAGTATCATTATTATTTCTCTATTGAGTAGGGGAGAACGGGGGAATTTCGCGCACCTAACGGAAAAGGTTTCAAAAAAGTTTCCTATGTAAATGCAAACTTTCACAATTTAACTTCGAAATTTTGCATTTATTCGACGAATCGCTTTGAGAATATATTAAAAATCTGAAATAATAATGTCATTGCGCGAAATTCCCCATGTGCTGGGATAATACCGCGCATGGGATGGGGTAATTCTGCGCAAGTATATATTGAATGAAGCGGGTACTGTTCCAGCATTATTATGCTCCCAAATTCAATAATTTAAAAGTCATTCGAGATTTTATCAATCAATGTTATCTATTTATTTATACGTAGGGTTAATTCCATCTAATGTGTTTTTAGGGTGCGTTTCAAATAAATATTCTATAGCATAGAAATTAAACTATGTAATTTTTTCACAAGTGACAGGTGTATTCATTATTAAAAGTAGTGCAATATAATTTCACGAACTGAATCTCCGCTATTCAATTAATTAAATTTTGGATCTTGTCGAACATTCAATTAAAAATATCCACATTCAACTCCGATGAGGGAGAAGATATTTTGGAAGTATGTCGCAAACTTTCTAAGTTTTGGAACAGTTGAAGCATCTAGAAATTCTGAAAAGGATATATTTGAAGTTCTAGATAACCAGATAAATGTGCGTATCAAAAAAAAATTGTTGACGACGTTTACTCATATCTGTAATGTGAGAAAAAGTTCGATAATGAAGTTTGAAGCAAAAATTAAAATAGAATTTTTCTAATTCGATTGTTCATACCATTCGATTGTTCCTAAATTGGAGGTGCGAAGAAAAATGATAAATTCCCTGAATAATTTTAAGGAGCAAATGTCCTATACATGGGCCCGCAAATGCTATGTTTTCTGGATAGAGGGTACCTACGTTTCTTGTAGTCCTACTTTTTTGTGATGCATATAACATTTTATCGAATCTCTTATTGATCCTCTCTACAGATTGAATAAATAAATACCAAAAATTATAATTAATTATTTATCACTGGATCCTATAATAATTTGAATTTTCCTTGGGATTTCTGAAAATTTGTTTGACAAGAAACCGTAAAGTGTAGTACTGGACCAGAGATTCTTTTCACATTTTTCTAAACAACCAGTGGTTCATCAAAAAGGTCTGGTGAAAAGAAGCGGGCACTCTTCCAGAAAAAATATCACAAAAACTTTAAATTGGAATATCTATGCCAAATTCAGTTAAATATCTTGTGGGGAGAAGGTGCACCATCGTTAAGCTAGCAGAAAGACTTTCGAATTTTTGATTTTTATTTTGATTTTGTAGGCTTATTTATTATTACCTTATTCAAAAATTTTTTTTTCTTGAATTGTCGGAGAAATCGCGGGTTCTGCGAGCTTTACGGTTGAGCTAGCGGAACCCAATCGTAACTATACTCCTCAGAATAATTTAAATAACATAATAATTTTAGGCTCTATTCAAACTAATTTATCACCCTATTCCGGCGTTTTGATAAGTAAATACACCTTTGACGACTTGGTATAATCGTTTTGGTGTTTCGCCTCCTGTCAGATTGTGATTATTTCCATAGTAACGTACTTGGAAAAAAAAAAAAGTCAAGCTCACTGAAATGTCATTGAATTTTTTAAAAGGCAGCGCTTTGGTTATAGGTCCATTAATAAATAAGAAATTGAAATTATTTTTCGTGATATAATCATAACGAATACCAGAGTGTAGACTATATATTTCGATTATGCGGACCTTTTCATCTCGTCGTATATCGGGAAACACCACGCGAGTTGCACTCTCGTGTCTCAGTGTTTAATCGAATATTATATATGCTCTTATGACATAATAACTGATCATTCAATGAATATTAAGTGAATATTCAATGATTATTTTGTTAATACTTATTCGAATATTCCAGTATTCCACTCAAAAAACCTAGCCACCTATGACTGGAACTTTGTTGATATCTTTAAATAAATAAATATATTTCCGGTGGTTTAAAAAATAATGAGCATTTCACAATTGAAAAAAGATGGAATTGTCATAAATAATATTTTGCTATTAAAGTCATCTAGACTTTCTTCCTCCAATCCATGTTTGAATGCCTTTAAAACTGGCACAGAATCTCCATCAATATCACGATATTCCAACATAGCCACCATGCCATCAATTTCCATAGCAGAAAAATATGCATAATTATTCAACAGATTTATTGAATGAACAGGTAATACTGAACACAGTTTACTGTTATCTGATGGATAAATGTAAAAATGTTCGTTATTCTTGGAAAGTCGAGAGTACCCTGGTTTTACCGAAAAAATGGTTACTTATATTTTTATAATCAAATTGTCGTTTGGAAAATCCAGCAATTAGTTCTATTCCATGACAACGTACAAAATACAATAGATCTTTAAGTAGACGCAGTAAAACCTGCGCTGGGACACTACAATCTACATAGACCCATTACAGGTATACAGGTATATGAACCCATTATAGCTATACAGGTATATTTTTTTTATTTTCCATTATCTTTCTTACTTTCGTAGAATTTATTTCATTGAAAAAACCAAAGAACCCATATCATACTGATCTTTCCGAATGTATTTTCTATCCGTAGAATCTTATGTTATTATTATTAGAACTCTTTATTGCTAAACTCATATGTTAGAATTCATATTCGATTTGCATTTTTCACGTACTGGCGGTATGAGATTAGGGGAGAGTGGGGCTGGAAGTTCCCGGGGTAAGGTGTTCCGATGGTAATAACTTTTTAACAAAAAGAGATATCAAGAAAATGTAAATTAGGCTTTTTTGTGAACCACTGGTAGTTTAAAAAAAATAAGAAAGAAACTCTTGTTCAGTACTACACTTTGGTTTGTTATAGTTTTGTCGTATTTGCATTCGATTTCGAGAAAAAAATTCAAACAGCTCTCTATAGCAATTCTCAGGAAAATCCAAATGATTATAAAGATCCAGTTAGGTAGCTGTGATGAATAAATTAATTATAAGTTTTGATACTTATTTACCAACTGTGTAGCGAAGATTAATAAAGATTCGATAAACTGGTTAAGCATCACAAAAAGTAGGACTACAAGAAACACCCTGTATCTCGAAACCAAAGCGTTTGCGGGCTCATGTTTAAGTGCCTTGATACAAAGGGCGGTAAGGCATGCAAAGCTTCGAAAACTAAATGAGATTAAAAACATATGTTCAGCTGAAAACACTTAGCCTTTGTCAGTAACTAGTTTCGAACGCAGAATCGTAGGAAATTTCCATATGTTAAATGTGTAAACAACTTCCACGTAATTCGAAGTGTTGTTTTTCGTCTTTGTGAAATACATTACATCCCTGATTCAGTTAGGGTAATAGGCAATACCAGTGCCGTATCTAGGGCGTGGCAAAGGTGCACTTGTCACGGGCGCAAGGTCTGCAGGGGCGCCCAAAAATATCAAGAGAAAAAATAATTGGAGCACCACACATAATAATTCGAAAGATCACAACTCGGTTTTCAAGTATACGCCTCGCAACGAGCAATGACGAGGAATCTGGAAACCAAGGACGGAGATCTTTCTTTTTTCTTGGGGGGGGGGGGGGGTTATTCTCGAACAAAATTTTTTTTTACAACAACGTTTACTCATATCTGTAATGTGGGAAAAAAGTTTGATAACGAAGTTGAATCTTAATTACTCAATATTTTTTTTTATTACCAATTCGATTGTTCTCACCTTATACTGGGTTTTCCTAAAAAGGAGTTACGAAGGAAAATATTCCTTGGATAATTTTAAGAAAAAAAAGTCCTATAAACATGAGACCGCAAACGCTTTGTTTTCGAGATACAGGGTGTTTCTTGTATAGTCATACTTTTTAGTGATGCTTATATTTATTAGTTTATCGAATCTTTATTAATCTTCGCTACAGAATTTGTTGATAAGTACCAGAAGTTATAATCAATTTATTCATCACAGCTTACTAACTGGATTTTTATAATAATTTGGATTTTCCTGAGGATTACCAGAGAGCTGTTTGAATTTTTTTTTCGAAATCGATAGCAGATACGACAAAACTATAACAAACCAAAAAGTGTTGTACTAGACAAGAGTTTCTTTCCACATTTTTCTATAGAACCAGTGCTTCACCAAAAAATAGTTCTGGTGGAAAGAAGCAGGTACCCTTCCACAAAAAATATCACACTGCAGATTTGCAAGCATATCACAAGCTGAAAACTTTAAATCGGAAGATCTATGCCAATTCAAATTGAATATCTTGTGAAGGATAGGTGATATGAGAAAAAAACTTGAACTTTAACACCGGCATCTCAAAAACAAAGCGTTTGCGTAATCGTGTTAGGACTTTTTTTCCTAATAGGATCCGAGAAATCTGTCATTTTCATTTGTACCTCCAATTTAGGAACACCGTTCAGATATAATCAATTCAAAACTGATATATTCACAAAAAAAATTGCAATTTGAATGATCCACAATAAATTATATAACACAGCCCAGACAATTTTCAGATGGGAATTACTCAGTTCAGTTCTTCGACAAGTACAGTATTGTGACGAAAATTATACAAAAAACCGAAAACAACGGGTAGGTAAGTGTATACCGATGACGAATGCAAAAATCACAGGTAACAAAAAAGGGGCGATGCCGAGAAAACGGATAGATGAAGGAAAATAATAAACCTCGGACAAAGACGAGCTGAAATGCAATTAATGTACTCATTTTGAAAGCGATAATAAACTCATAAACGGTAAAGGGGTCCGATTTTTTACTGACGTGTCGATTTCAAAGGAAAGAAAAATGATTATTATTATTGGTTCATTTGATGGAGAAATTTTCGTTATTCGTATTCGCGATATTTCTAGAATTTTATATTTTGAAAATCTTGGGGTGGGGTAATCACACCCTGTACCTCCCCATTTCTACGCTCTTGGATTGAAAAAAATGTTGACGAAAAAATGGAATACTTACACTTTGAATTAATTAACCTTTGTTTTAGAGTCTAAATCAGACTCCTCCATTAGACAAACTCTTAAAATGTTCAGAATTTGTCAACACAGAGAGACATATTGGTCTATCTCATTATAAAATTTTTCACTGTCAATTCATTTTTCAGTAAATTCATCAAATATGTACGATCTACTCCTATTATAGGGAATAAATATCACTATTCTTTACCTCTATAAAGCGGTTTAGGTCTATATTATCTTGTAGGGGAGAGTTGGATAATACCGCGCGGTTGATAATTCCGCGCTTCAGTATTATTCAAAAACTATCCACTTTTTCTTTGATGTAGTGTGTATACATCAAAGCTGGACATGCCTACATCCTTCTCCGCGCAATGCCATCACGGTCCCTGAAACGACGAAAATAGCACGCCCTGTAGAAGTTTTTTTCGTCACTCCTTATAATTTTTCGCGTACTTTCAGTAAGAGGTAAGTAATACTGTATTTATATTGTAATACTTTGATACTATAAATTTCTAATGCTTGTACACTGTAGAATTATTGACCGAATACTTTTTTACGTACTATAATATTTCCCATAAAATTTTGAGCTTAAAAAATAAAATTATCAAGATTGATTATTCCGCGCCGGGGCGCGATATTATCAATCCGTAAAATATGAAGTCTGTACTTGAGGCTATTCGAAACGGAAATAAAATAAAGACATCTGCTAGAAACTTCAGACGAAAATTTACTTAGACTTCATGTTATAAAAAAATATTTACGTTTTGTTGTCATATAGACTTTAAGTTTCCATCAATACTTATTGCGTGATATTTTATATACTGATTTAATTTTGAGAAGAAGATTCGGCTCTCCCTATCTTCACGCAGAAAAATTACTCAGAAAGATATCAATTTTTTTATTATTAGATACTTTTGTTACTTACCCATTCGCGAGCAAATAATGTGGGCACGATTTTGTCAAACCTGGGCACGATAATATCGAATCAGTTCGATAATACCGCGCCTCTATTTTTTTTTATAAATTGACAATAAATACTTTTTGATTAAATTTCAGAAGTTTTTGTTATGCGGTTATTGTACCTGAATAAATGTCCTACTAATTACTCAATATTGTTTCTTTCAATATCAAATAGTTTCCTAATTATAGGTCCAAGTCCTTAGGGGCTCGGTATTATCCAACTCTCCCGTAAGTCGAATTTAATCAAGAACGAATTGTATAACTCGAACTACGCCTATGTCGAACTATACGTAACTCGACGAAAAATCTTGCTCCCGTGGTGTTTCGAGTTATACGAGTTAACTCTTAACTGCATTAATTATCATATTTGATATATCGTATTTTTAATACTGCTAGGGCTAGGGACATCTATGAGCGAGTGTACGAATTTTATGACGTTACTCATTGGAGACAGTAATTCGGATATAGTGAAATGATTTGCAACATTAATCGCAATTTCTCTTAATTCTGGTGGTGTTAAATCGATTTCGTCAGACATAACTAACGAATTTAATGAGTAATTGTAAATTATTTCAAAATTCTAAATGTACGATTCATATTCAAATTCCGTAATCTGTCAATGTTCGTAACAGTCACACCAACTGCAATGATACAATACAAATGTCACTAGGATATTCAATCTAAAATTTTCATTTAATTTCGACAATAATTCACAAAACTTGACTGAAATAGAGAAAATATCGTCTAATACTCGTTGCAGAAGGCAATTCCAACACTCATGCGTTCGAATTTCGCATTCGTGTTAGAATAGAAGCCCATTCTGCAACTTGTTTTAGAATATAGTCCGTTCAGGAATTATTGACATCCCGGGTGGCTGGTGGAAAATCGAAATTAAGTTGGTAATGGCTCATTCGATCAGTAACATTTTGAATTGCAGATTTCGGGTTGGCATTGGAAATGTCATTGACAGGAGGTTAGATTATTCAGTTTGTTTGTATTATTGGTTTCTTTGCAAGAAATTTTGAAACTAAAAAGTTGTATCAATTTCAAACACACATTGATTAGTTTATTTGAGTATTTCTCACAGTACTGTTTGAAAAAAGAAGGCAAGTCATTACAGCCTGGATTATTAGAGGAAGAAAATCTGTGCAATACGATTTCACCTTCAAAGAATCATTGAATGATTTGATCGTTACCAAAAGCAACCAATATATCAGTCTGGATAAAATTTGACCAAAAAGCATCTGAATTTCAATAAATCAAAGACAACATTACATAAAATTTATTGGTCACAAGTTCAAAACAGTAAATAAAAGGAAAATTCTTATTGATAAACAGAAAAATATAATAAGTTGAGTACGATTTTATGGTGAATACGTCAGAGGAAAGAAAATATAGAGGTGCCTTATAGCATTTGTTGACATCGCTATAACATTTTTGTTTACAAACACTTATAATGTACTGCGTTGCCATTCTGAGGAAGAAGTAAACTTTTCTCCGTTCTGTGGCATAGATGTTTTGCGAATATTGTGGGGATTTGGCAACACGGTTCTGTTGTTGTTATTGCACGTGACAACTAGAGGGACGTTAAGGGTTAACTGTTCATTTTAATTTCACGTTTGTAATCGTCGTTATTTTATACAAGTTTGTGAATTTAAAGTTACATATTGTTAATTTTAATCATGGTAAAACCTCGAAAAACATGTATAGTGTGTAAAACATCCGGAAATGAAAACCTAACCTATCATAGGTAAGTTCGCGTTTTGAGTCCATAGGCGTAGAATATATCTCGTCTAAAAAATTCGATCCATTCTTTAACGATTTCCTAAAAATTTTCTTGTTTTATGTTCGAATCTATACGCATCTCTAATATCTATCCTATTCATGAAGTAAAATTTAACCATAAGAGACACTAGAATGAAGTGTAATCTGAATAATGTGAAATTGTAATGCAGTGCCAACTGTGGAATTTTTTCTAAAAAGTATGTCAGTAGATTTTTGATAGATTTCTGAACGATGATGGTAGATTTTTAGTAGATAACTCCAAAACCAGTAATCAGTAGAAAGAAAGAATTAGAAGAACGATTCCGTTGGAGGAGAGGCTCATTGATCATTTCGGACAGAGGAACTGTTTTTTTGATTATCATACATAAATGTTTTTCAAGCCAATTGACCTTATTGATTCCTTCAACCCAAAAAGAAAAATCATGAAGCTGTCATACTTATCGAAATTGTAATAAATCATGTGTTAAAACTTCTTGGTGTTATTACTGTGTCTTCTCCCCAATGCATTGTGAATCAAATTTGAAACAAATGAATTCCCCCTTTATTTTTGAGAAAAAAAGGTAGTATGAATTTTTTCAACTTACAACTTCTGTTGTGTCGGCAGCACACAATTGCACTTTTCTGTATTGTGGGTTGCTGACTCATAAAATGATTTGAAAATATTGGCAATATGAGCCAATATGGAACGAGCGGTTTTTTATAACAGCAAAAACATTATTATTAATTGGAACTGTTAATGAGAGTGATATACTTTCTTGTTCTCCGCATATTTCGTCGCTATAAACAATAGTATTCGCATTATCGCTAATTTCGATAAGTTTATTGACTTCGCTGTGTGTGGCAAATTAATTCAAGTGTAAGTAACTGATAGAGACAGTAATTAGTTATAAGGTTCAAGAATATCAAGTGCATGACCACTGGTGTGCCATCATTGAGGGATCCCTCCAGGCCTACGAAAGAAAAGGAGCTTTTATATTCAGTTTCTCATTAGCGGAAAATCTGTGAATTGTTTTTGCCATCGCAACATCTATAATAAAAATACAGTCCATACTCGCTCTACTTATTAAATACAGTGAAGAGCTAACAACTTCTTTCTCTTTTGCAGTCAGGCTATAAATTAGCCTTTTACTGCTCCATCTCAATATAATTCACCTCTGGTGAGCTATTTTGATCTGCTCTAGCAGGTGGCAAAGTTTGTGTAATCATTACACAATCTCTGTGCCAGTAAGGGTTTGGCTCTAATACACACTTCTTAGAGAAGTGCCATCTTCGGTCGTTTGTGTTTCCTAGGAGCTTTTTCATCGTAGTCGCAAGCCTTCCTTATAAAAGGGTTTGCATGATTTTCCATTTCAATGAAGGTCTTCACGCTCAGATCTTTTAGATGGTCGCCCAGGAATGGTATTTTCAGGTCTTCATGTACCTATCCGTACCTTGCTGACAAACCAAGCTGCATTTACGGCTGGTCTTAGGATCGTATTCTGCACGACTTGAAGTCTCTGCAGGTGCGTCTTTGCGGCGTATCCCCAAGCCGAACATGCGTAACACATGACCGGCCGGATGGTGGACTTATAAAGAAGAAGCTTGTTGGAAAGAAACATTTTTGTGCTTTTGCAAAGTAGCGGTTGCAACGCTGCCGCTGTTGTCTTTCCCCTTCGTCACAGCTGATGTGACGTGTTGGTTCCAAGTGAGCTTTTTGTCAAGTATCACTCCCAGATACTTGGCCTCGTTTTTCCATTACAATCCTCCTACCGAACATTACGACGAGTCCGATGGGATCTATTTTCTTTCGGCTAAAAAAACTGCTTCGATCTTCTCAGGGTTTCTTGTAGGTACTTCGTTGCCATTTTGGGACACCAAGAACTGGCAAGAAAGGCGGTATCGTCAGC
The DNA here is from genome assembly GCF_914767665.1 of Harmonia axyridis. NCBI lineage: Eukaryota > Metazoa > Arthropoda > Insecta > Coleoptera > Coccinellidae > Harmonia > Harmonia axyridis. The sequence continues at coordinate 27,673,314 of NC_059508.1, read as the reverse complement.
GTAAAGTGCCATGGAGTTTTTCACCGTTTTTGGCATTTCGGATACATATATTGTGAAAAATATTGGAGACAGCAGAGATCCTTGCGGAACTCCGGCTAAAAGAGACCTCTCTGAAGACAATACTCCGTCAAATCTGGCTCTAAACTTGCGAGAATGCAGGTAAGAAGCTAAAAGTTGGACCATGGAGAGTGGGAAACCTGCCGTAAGCAGTTTGTATAGCAGTCCTTTGGGCCGTACTTTATCAAACGATTTGGCTACATCCAAAAACACAGCTCCTGTGACTTGTTTCCGGTTATATCCATCCGTGATTGGTTCCACTACTCGGAGCACTTGTTGCACAGTGGAATGTTGGCTTTAAAAACCGAACTGTTCCTACTGTATGATATTCTTTTCTTTCGTTATTGTGTTGAATCTTTAGCATTGACTATATTCGTCAGTGCTACTAAAGCTTTTCGAGGGAGGTTCCGCAACGTCAAGTTAGTTATGCCGTCCGGTCCTGGTGCCGTTCTCACTTTACTCGACATAATAGTGTTCTGGATTTCCTGAACGGTTCGAAACCAATAGCTTCCGTTGATTCATTTTTCACTTTGCGGTTGACGTCCTCAATGTGGTCCAATTCCGCATAGTTGTAACTACAGCTGCATTGGCGTTGGAGGTTATCTGCGAAAGCTTCAGACTTTTCTTCTGGACTGTATACCATTCCTCGTAAACCGTGAATCGGCGGGGTTGGTTTCCTATCTGAGTGCAATGCTTTGGCCATCCGCCAAACACTGTTGTCTTCTGTGGAAAGAGAAAGTAGTTTCTCTTCCCAACTATCATTCCGGACCTTTCTGAGAGCCTCCTTGACTCTATCGTTGAGCTAGAGTGCTTCTCTCTGATAAGCTCCGCCATCAATAGGTTATTACCACCAATAACACCCAAGAATCGCTCGAATTTCATGTTTTCTATTTTCAGCTGTTTGAAATGCAGGAATAAGAAAAAACCTTCTAATTTTACACAGACATCCTAAAGGACTAATGAACACGTAGGTACCTTTCATTTTGCAAACACAGAACCTTTCAGAAACTATAATTGATCATTTCAAAGAGCGATTTAACGAGCACACATATATAGGTATTAAATATGAATAACAAATATTAATCGCTCTTTGAAATGATCAATTATAGTTTCTGAAACGTTTATTTGTGATTGCAAAGTGATAGATACTTACGTATCAATTAGTCCTTCAGAAAGTATGTGTGAAATTAGCAGCCTTATATTATTCATTCGGTACCTGCATTTGTCCGATTTATTGTTACGTGAATATTGGCATTTTTTCGATATTCCGCTTGAATTATATATTTATTTGAAGTACCTATATGTATTCGGTAATGATTGATTGCAAGTACTGACTTTGTTTTAAAGGTAAAAAAACCTGACCCGCCACCTCTTGTCCACATGTTTTTGGATAAGAACAAGATCTATGTTAAAACTGTCGAAATCAAAATCAGGATAGATATTTTTCAGGGGGACACGCAGAGTCTCTTCTGGTTTTGTTTGGCGCTAAACCTACTGAGAAGCCAGTTAGATACATCGACGACCTCAAGCTCTACTCCGCTAACGACGAGCAATTGGGAAATGTGGTAGCGTTCTTTGAGGCTATCGGAATGAAGCCGGGGAAAGATGAATGTGCCGTGGTTCAGGCGAAGAGAGAAGTCAAGTACAATTAATAGGGGACAGATCTGGTCGGCACGCAGAACCTGACGATACAAGAATGCCAGAGTCTTTCATCTACCTCAGAGCACATCAAGCCCTAAGATCCCTGAAATGAAATGAAGAACATTTTCAAGGCAAAATTTGTAAAAAAAATTTTTGTAGTCTCATTCTAAAATAAATTGAAGGACAACAATCAATACGGTAAGGACTTTCGGTTTCAAGGTGGACAGAGAAATGGGGAATCAGAAAAATTGGAGAACAAGATGAATATTTCAAATTTGATCGATAATTTTTGAAGGTCCTGAGAAGGACCGATTAGTTAGACGAACCATTCTCATCACAACAGTAATTTTTATATATTTATTCACTTCTTCTTCTTCAAAGGTGCTGCTTTTTTCGGAGTTGCCACAGACTTGACTGATTTGGGTTTTGGAGCTTTCGGTTTCTTAGTTGGCGATTTCGCAATCTTCTTAGCTTTAGAAGGAGACTTGGCGGCTTTGGGGCTCTTCTTCTCGGTTGTTGCAACTGCTTTCTTCGTTTTCGTTACAGCGGCTTGTAATTGTAATTGTAAATTATTTCAAAATTCTAAATGTACGATTCATATTCAAATTCCGTAATCTGTCAATGTTCGTAACAGTCACACCAACTGCAATGATACAATACAAATGTCACTAGGATATTCAATCTAAAGTTTTCATTTAATTTCGACAATAATTCACAAAACTTGACTGAAATAGAGAAAATATCGTCTAATACTCGTTGCAGAAGGCAATTCCAACACTCATGCGTTCGAATTTCGCATTCGTGTTAGAATAGAAGCCCATTCTGCAACTTGTTTTAGAATATAGTCCGTTCAGGAATTATTGACATCCCGGGTGGCTGGTGGAAAATCGAAATTAAGTTGGTAATGGCTCATTCGATCAGTAACATTTTGAATTGCAGATTTCGGGTTGGCATTGGAAATGTCATTGACAGGAGGTTAGATTATTCAGTTTGTTTGTATTATTGGTTTTGATCCAAGAAATTTTGAAACTAAAAAGTTGTATCAATTTCAAACACACATTGATTAGTTTATTTGAGTATTTCTCACAGTACTGTTTGAAAAAAGAAGGCAAGTCATTACAGCCTGGATTATTAGAGGAAGAAAATCTGTGCAATACGATTTCACCTTCAAAGAATCATTGAATGATTTGATCGTTACCAAAAGCAACCAATATATCAGTCCGGATAAAATTTGACCAAAAAGCATCTGAATTTCAATAAATCAAAGACAACATTACATAAAATCTATTGGTCACAAGTTCAAAACAGTAAATAAAAGGAAAATTCTTATTGATAAACAGAAAAATATAATAAGTTGAGTACGATTTTATGGTGAATACGTCAGAGGAAAGAAAATATAGAGGTGCCTTATAGCATTTGTTGACATCGCTATAACATTTTTGTTTACAAACACTTATAATGTACTGCGTTGCCATTCTGAGGAAGAAGTAAACTTTTCTCCGTTCTGTGGCATAGATGTTTTGCGAATATTGTGGGGATTTGGCAACACGGTTCTGTTGTTGTTATTGCACGTGACAACTAGAGGGACGTTAAGGGTTAACTGTTCATTTTAATTTCACGTTTGTAATCGTCGTTATTTTATACAAGTTTGTGAATTTAAAGTTACATATTGTTAATTTTAATCATGGTAAAACCTCGAAAAACATGTATAGTGTGTAAAACATCCGGAAATGAAAACCTAACCTATCATAGGTAAGTTCGCGTTTTGAGTCCATAGGCGTAGAATATATCTCGTCTAAAAAATTCGATCCATTCTTCAACGATTTCCTAAAAATTTTCTTGTTTTATGTTCGAATCTATACGCATCTCTAATATCTATCCTATTCATGAAGTAAAATTTAACCATAAGAGACACTAGAATGAAGTGTAATCTGAATAATGTGAAATTGTAATGCAGTGCCAACTGTGGAATTTTTTCTAAAAAGTATGTCAGTAGATTTTTGATAGATTTCTGAACGATGATGGTAGATTTTTAGTAGATAACTCCAAAACCAGTAATCAGTAGAAAGAAAGAATTAGAAGAACGATTCCGTTGGAGGAGAGGCTCATTGATCATTTCGGACAGAGGAACTGTTTTTTTGATTATCATACATAAATGTTTTTCAAGCCAATTGACCTTATTGATTCCTTCAACCCAAAAAGAAAAATCATGAAGCTGTCATACTTATCGAAATTGTAATAAATCATGTGTTAAAACTTCTTAGTGTTATTACTGTGTCTTCTCCCCAATGCATTGTGAATCAAATTTGAAACAAATGAATTCCCCCTTTATTTTTGAGAAAAAAAGGTAGTATGAATTTTTTTAACTTACAACTTCTGTTGTGTCGGCAGCACACAATTGCACTTTTCTGTATTGTGGGTTGCTGACTCATAAAATGATTTGAAAATATTGGCAATATGAGCCAATATGGAACGAGCGGTTTTTTATAACAGCAAAAACATTATTATTAATTGGAACTGTTAATGAGAGTGATATACTTTCTTGTTCTCCGCATATTTCGTCGCTATAAACAATAGTATTCGCATTATCGCTAATTTCGATAAGTTTATTAACTTCGCTGTGTGTGGCAAATTAATTCAAGTGTTAGTAACTGATAGAGACAGTAATTAGTTATAAGGTTCAAGAATATCAAGTGCATGACCACTGGTGTGCCATCATTGAGGGATCCCTCCAGGCCTACGAAAGAAAAGGAGCTTTTATATTCAGTTTCTCATTAGCGGAAAATCTGTGAATTGTTTTTGCCATCGCAACATCTATAATAAAAATACAGTCCATACTCGCTCTACTTATTAAATACAGTGAAGAGCTAACAACTTCTTTCTCTTTTGCAGTCAGGCTATAAATTAGCCTTTTACTGCTCCATCTCAATATAATTCACCTCTGGAGAGCTATTTTGATCTGCTCTAGCAGGTGGCAAAGTTTGTGTAATCATTACACAATCTCTGTGCCAGTAAGGGTTTGGCTCTAATACACACTTCCTAGAGAAGTGCCATCTTCGGTCGTTTGTGTTTCCTAGGAGCTTTTTCATCGTAGTCGCAAGCCTTCCTTATAAAAGGGTTTGCATGATTTTCCATTTCAATGAAGGTCTTCACGCTCAGATCTTTTAGATGGTCGCCCAGGAATGGTATTTTCAGGTCTTCATGTACCTATCCGTACCTTGCTGACAAACCAAGCTGCATTTACGGCTGGTCTTAGGATCGTATTCTGCACGACTTGAAGTCTCTGCAGGTGCGTCTTTGCGGCGTATCCCCAAGCCGAACATGCGTAACACATGACCGGCCGGATGGTGGACTTATAAAGAAGAAGCTTGTTGGAAAGAAACATTTTTGTGCTTTTGCAAAGTAGCGGTTGCAACGCTGCCGCTGTTGTCTTTCCCCTTCGTCACAGCTGATGTGACGTGTTGGTTCCAAGTGAGCTTTTTGTCAAGTATCACTCCCAGATACTTGGCCTCGTTTTTCCATTACAATCCTCCTACCGAACATTACGACGAGTCCGATGGGATCTATTTTCTTTCGGCTAAAAAAAACTGCTTCGATCTTCTCAGGGTTTCTTGTAGGTACTTCGTTGCCATTTTGGGACACCAAGAACTGGCAAGAAAGGCGGTATCGTCAGCGTAAAGTGCCATGGAGTTTTTCACCGTTTTTGGCATTTCGGATACATATATTGTGAAAAATATTGGAGACAGCAGAGATCCTTGCGGAACTCCGGCTGAAAGAGACCTCTCTGAAGACAATACTCCGTCAAATCTGGCTCTAAACTTGCGAGAATGCAGGTAAGAAGCTAAAAGTTGGACCATGGAGAGTGGGAAACCTGCCGTAAGCAGTTTGTATAGCAGTCCTTTGGGCCGTACTTTATCAAACGATTTGGCTACATCCAAAAACACAGCAACTGTGACTTGTTTCCGGTTATATCCATCCGTGATTGGTTCCACTACTCGGAGCACTTGTTGCACAGTGGAATGTTGGCTTTAAAAACCGAACTGTTCCTACTGTATGATATTCTTTTCTTTCGTTATTGTGTTGAATCTTTAGCATTGACTATATTCGTCAGTGCTACTAAAGCTTTTCGAGGGAGGTTCCGCAACGTCAAGTTAGTTATGCCGTCCGGTCCTGGTGCCGTTCTCACTTTACTCGACATAATAGTGTTCTGGATTTCCTGAACGGTTCGAAACCAATAGCTTCCGTTGATTCATTTTTCACTTTGCGGTTGACGTCCTCAATGTGGTCCAATTCCGCATAGTTGTAACTACAGCTGCATTGGCGTTGGAGGTTATCTGCGAAAGCTTCAGACTTTTCTTCTGGACTGTATACCATTCCTCGTAAACCGTGAATCGGCGGGGTTGGTTTCCTATCTGAGTGCAATGCTTTGGCCATCCGCCAAACACTGTTGTCTTCTGTGGAAAGAGAAAGTAGTTTCTCTTCCCAACTATCATTCCGGACCTTTCTGAGAGCCTCCTTGACTCTATCGTTGAGCTAGAGTGCTTCTCTCTGATAAGCTCCGCCATCAATAGGTTATTACCACCAATAACACCCAAGAATCGCTCGAATTTCATGTTTTCTATTTTCAGCTGTTTGAAATGCAGGAATAAGAAAAAACCTTCTAATTTTACACAGACATCCTAAAGGACTAATGAACACGTAGGTACCTTTCATTTTGCAAACACAGAACCTTTCAGAAACTATAATTGATCATTTCAAAGAGCGATTTAACGAGCACACATATATAGGTATTAAATATGAATAACAAATATTAATCGCTCTTTGAAATGATCAATTATAGTTTCTGAAACGTTTATTTGTGATTGCAAAGTGATAGATACTTACGTATCAATTAGTCCTTCAGAAAGTATGTGTGAAATTAGCAGCCTTATATTATTCATTCGGTACCTGCATTTGTCCGATTTATTGTTACGTGAATATTGGCATTTTTTCGATATTCCGCTTGAATTATATATTTATTTGAAGTACCTATATGTATTCGGTAATGATTGATTGCAAGTACTGACTTTGTTTTAAAGGTAAAAAAACCTGACCCGCCACCTCTTGTCCACATGTTTTTGGATAAGAACAAGATCAATAACAATAACAATAACAATAATTTATTAATCCTGTTTGACATAAGAATGTATAGGACAGGTCAGTATTACAATAATGTACAGTAATTTACTCCACAATACTCTTATCACTCAAATATTCGTTAATACTATAATAAGCCTTTTTTATTAACAAAGACTTTACCGTCATCCTGAACCTCCGTCCACTCATTGCTCGTACCGCAGATGGTAAATGATTATATAGTTTTATTCCTGTATACGAGATAGAAGACTGGTACTTAGTGGTTCTATGCAATGGAATTGAGAGAGTATCAGGATTTCTGGTGTTATAACTGTGAAAGGTTGACAGTTTATTGAATCTACTTAGATTTTCATTCATGTACAATAAACATTTATAAATATATATACAAGGGGCGGTGAGAATATCATTAGCAGTAAACACAGGCCGACAGGATGTACGCGGATGAAGGCCAAAAATCATACGTATTATACGTTTTTGATTGACTAATATTCTGTCAAAATCGATTGAATTTCCCCAGACCAAGATACAATAGGAGATATGGCTGTAAGCCAAACTGTAGTATATACTAATTACACTGCTTAAAGGAAGAGTATCTTTTATACGACAAATGGCATAGAAAGATGAGCTAAGCTTTCTACAGACATGGTCTACATGATGACACCATCTCAATCTATCATCCACGTAAACACCCAAGAATTTGACGACTTCCTTCGAATTCAAGGACTCTCCTTCATAATATACACCAAATGGATTTGTTGTTGGATTCCTAGCTGTGAAGCGAACGCATTCAGTTTTATCTATATTTATGATCAGTGCATTTTCCCTGCACCAGCTCTCAAACTGGCCTATTAGTGACTCACATATATTCTTGAGTTCATCCAAGGTTTCTGCGGACACAGCAATTGATAAGTCGTCGACAAATATGATCAACTGAACCAGAATCAATACCAGATGTTTGGGTAGATCATTTATGAAAAGGATGAAGAGTAGCGGTCCTAATATTGAACCCTGGGGAACGCCTAGCTCACTTATGTGACTAGAGGACCAACAGTCTCCCACTTTCACAGACATGACACGGCCATTTATGAAACTGGATAACCAGTCCAAGAAGACTCCTCTGAAGCCAAGATTGTGAAGTTTATTCAGAATGTACCTGAATGTAATGCAGTCAAAAGCACGAGAGAGGTCAAAGAAAAGACCTGCGACAAAAAGACCCTTATCCAGGGACTCGTAGACATGCTCGAAGAAATCAGTTGTAGCAGTCTGTGTAGATCTTCGTGATCTGAAACCATGTTGACAACTAGTAAGAAGGTTGTACTTATTTAGATATTCGGTCATACGATTTAGAACTATTCTCTCAATAACTTTTGAGAAAACACCAAGTATGGAGATAGGCCTATAATTTGACACATCTTCCATGTCGTTTTTCTTATGTACCGGAATTACTGTAGCATGCTTCAACAACTCGGGAAAACAGCCTGAAGAAATAGAAAGATTTATCAAGTTGGAAAAAGGTTCAGCAATGTATTCAGACATTGATTTCAGCATCCTCACGGAGATGAAATCGGCGCCGACACTCTTCTTATTTTTTAGTGATCTTATGGTATCAATAACCTCATAACTATCTACTGGATGAAAGAAGAACGTATTATTGTGTAGGGGTGAAGATGTGCAAGAAAGGGATACCAGATGGCCATATTTATTATCAAGACTTGTACGTGCTATAGAAGAAAAGTAATCAGCAAAAGTCTCCGCTACTAATTTGTTGTCGGAAATCAGAACTCCACCTACGTTCAAAGTAGTGTTGTGAGTTTGTATTTTAGATTTTCTACCGCTTTCTTGATTCACAATATTCCAGACTACTTTGCTCTGGTTATCAGATGAGCTTATAAGTTTCGCATGAAATGCAAGTTTAGATGATTGAAGTAGTAGTTCATGCTGTCTTTTTGCCTCTCTGTAAATATCAAACGATTGTTGGGTTCTCAAGTTCATATGAAGCCAATATATTTTCTTCAAGTTTACACTTGACATTTTAACCTCCGCTGTTACCCATCCTGTTTTGAAGCAGTTTGAGGTACTGCGGTATCTTAGTGGACAACACTTATCAACACAATATTTAACTATATCAATGAAACAGTTATAGGCTATGTTTACATCTGAGGAAGAGTATACAGCATCAAAACTTGTATTAGAAACTAACAAGCTCAGTTCCCTCAAGTTATGTGTTGAGATATTTCTACATAATTTGTTAACCTTATTGTCAGTTTTGGTTTTTTCAGAAATATTCGCAAATATACACTCTGATATAAGCGCTCTATGATCTCCGATATGGACTTCGACTACATTAGTTTTACAATAATTAAGGTCAGCATTAGTAAGCAAATAATCAACCTTTGTGGCTGACATATGACCATTTCTATCAACAAATACTCTGGTTGGCTCTGAGTTAGTAATATTCAAATTAAAACAGTTAAACAAGTCTATAAGAAGTGGCTTCAGTCTACAGCCATTATTCAGAAAGTCTATATTGAAATCGCCACAGAGGAATATGCAATCAACAATTGACTGGCTATGTTGTAATAGATATGAAATCTTGCTCAAAAATACCTGAAAGCTGCCAGAGGGCGGTCTATATGCACTGATAACTCCCACCCTAACACCACCAATAACACACTTTGCCGCACAGAACTCACACTCCATCTCAACCGAATAGTTGGAAACCCCCAAATCACCCATTTGCAGTCCAATCTTGGCATATATCGCCGATCCACCGTGCTTTCTAGAAGGTCTACAGAACGATGATATCAATGTATAACCAGGAATTGCCATTGTACGCATATTGTCCACATCACACCAATGTTCAGCAATAGTGACGATATCTGGCAATTCTTCCTCAAGTAATAGTGTCAACCTGTTTATTTTATTTGGCAATGACTGAACATTCAACTGCAAAAGTTTAAGTGTATGTTTTACATTCATGACTGCCAGATCATGTCTTAACTCACTTCTTCCACCGTCTTGCGCTGATAAAAATTATGAACACTACATCTCTTTGGCCAGTTTGACTCTTGTTTAACTTTATCATATTCATCGTAAGGAATGAGAACCTTGAATGAAGTATAGCTTGCTGGAAAGCGAGATTTGAGAGCCTCGCACTTAACGTTAGTGAAATTTTTCGACAGAAATTCTTGGAGATCAGTCACAGTAGTAGCTGGCCTAAGATTAGTAACATGTAGAGCCTTGTATTTCACAATTCCTTCTACAGTAGTTGATCCATCAAAGTTTCCTACAACCAGAGGTTTTCGAGCACTACGTTTACGCTTTTTGTGTGATACAGTTTGCCACTCAGTGGTCGTCTGATCTCCTTTCAACGATTTACTATATGATTTACTGTTTTCAGAGATCGGAATATGTGAATTATTCATTGGGACTGAGGTTATGTTGTTTACATTCTTTACTTGTTTGTTTACCGCTGTGGTATAGGTACGCGGTACTGCAACTGTGAGATCTACCGTTGACGCGGTTTCAGGAACAGGACCGACGGGAGTGTCAGTTACAGTAAGCGGCACTTGTTTATTTGTGTATGATTCATTTCCACTGAACTGAATAGCGTTACTGTTTTTGTTAGGTCTGTTTACTTTTTTATTGAGATCTTTTATCAGTGAATCTTTCTCAGTAACTTCTCTCTCTAGCACAGAAATTTTGTATTTGAGTAACAATGAATTTTCGATAAGTATCGAATTTTTACTTTCGAGTTCAGAAATAATTCTCAGCAGAAAATCCTGTTGTGAAAATTCCGAAATTGTTGTCGGAGTTTTGGGTTCCGATACACAATCTGTCCACGGCGCAGGTATGATGTCGTCCCCATTCTTATCAGTAACAGAGGAAACCGCGAATTCTTGTTCACAACACTTTCCAATTTTGTTTCCACATGCTTTATGGTATACTTTAGGGCACAAACTACACTTCAACGCAATTTTCGCCATTGTCCGGTTACAGTAGGCGCACTTACAGGGATTAATCTGTAGAGCGTCACTCACACCAACTTTACTCGTCGCAGCCATCTTTATATTCCCATCTATGTTAAAACTGTCGAAATCAAAATCAGGATAGATATTTTTCAGGGGGACACGCAGAGTCTCTTCTGGTTTTGTTTGGCGCTAAACCTACTGAGAAGCCAGTTAGATACATCGACGACCTCAAGCTCTACTCCGCTAACGACGAGCAATTGGGAAATGTGGTAGCGTTCTTTGAGGCTATCGGAATGAAGCCGGGGAAAGATGAATGTGCCGTGGTTCAGGCGAAGAGAGAAGTCAAGTACAATTAATAGGGGACAGATCTGGTCGGCACGCAGAACCTGACGATACAAGAATGCCAGAGTCTTTCATCTACCTCAGAGCACATCAAGCCCTAAGATCCCTGAAATGAAATGAAGAACATTTTCAAGGCAAAATTTGTAAAAAAAATTTTTGTAGTCTCATTCTAAAATAAATTGAAGGACAACAATCAATACGGTAAGGACTTTCGGTTTCAAGGTGGACAGAGAAATGGGGAATCAGAAAAATTGGAGAACAAGATGAATATTTCAAATTTGATCGATAATTTTTGAAGGTCCTGAGAAGGACCGATTAGTTAGACGAACCATTCTCATCACAACAGTAATTTTTATATATTTATTCACTTCTTCTTCTTCAAAGGTGCTGCTTTTTTCGGAGTTGCCACAGACTTGACTGATTTGGGTTTTGGAGCTTTCGGTTTCTTAGTTGGCGATTTCGCAATCTTCTTAGCTTTAGAAGGAGACTTGGCGGCTTTGGGGCTCTTCTTCTCGGTTGTTGCAACTGCTTTCTTCGTTTTCGTTACAGCGGCTTGTAATTGTAATTGTAAATTATTTCAAAATTCTAAATGTACGATTCATATTCAAATTCCGTAATCTGTCAATGTTCGTAACAGTCACACCAACTGCAATGATACAATACAAATGTCACTAGGATATTCAATCTAAAGTTTTCATTTAATTTCGACAATAATTCACAAAACTTGACTGAAATAGAGAAAATATCGTCTAATACTCGTTGCAGAAGGCAATTCCAACACTCATGCGTTCGAATTTCGCATTCGTGTTAGAATAGAAGCCCATTCTGCAACTTGTTTTAGAATATAGTCCGTTCAGGAATTATTGACATCCCGGGTGGCTGGTGGAAAATCGAAATTAAGTTGGTAATGGCTCATTCGATCAGTAACATTTTGAATTGCAGATTTCGGGTTGGCATTGGAAATGTCATTGACAGGAGGTTAGATTATTCAGTTTGTTTGTATTATTGGTTTTGATCCAAGAAATTTTGAAACTAAAAAGTTGTATCAATTTCAAACACACATTGATTAGTTTATTTGAGTATTTCTCACAGTACTGTTTGAAAAAAGAAGGCAAGTCATTACAGCCTGGATTATTAGAGGAAGAAAATCTGTGCAATACGATTTCACCTTCAAAGAATCATTGAATGATTTGATCGTTACCAAAAGCAACCAATATATCAGTCCGGATAAAATTTGACCAAAAAGCATCTGAATTTCAATAAATCAAAGACAACATTACATAAAATCTATTGGTCACAAGTTCAAAACAGTAAATAAAAGGAAAATTCTTATTGATAAACAGAAAAATATAATAAGTTGAGTACGATTTTATGGTGAATACGTCAGAGGAAAGAAAATATAGAGGTGCCTTATAGCATTTGTTGACATCGCTATAACATTTTTGTTTACAAACACTTATAATGTACTGCGTTGCCATTCTGAGGAAGAAGTAAACTTTTCTCCGTTCTGTGGCATAGATGTTTTGCGAATATTGTGGGGATTTGGCAACACGGTTCTGTTGTTGTTATTGCACGTGACAACTAGAGGGACGTTAAGGGTTAACTGTTCATTTTAATTTCACGTTTGTAATCGTCGTTATTTTATACAAGTTTGTGAATTTAAAGTTACATATTGTTAATTTTAATCATGGTAAAACCTCGAAAAACATGTATAGTGTGTAAAACATCCGGAAATGAAAACCTAACCTATCATAGGTAAGTTCGCGTTTTGAGTCCATAGGCGTAGAATATATCTCGTCTAAAAAATTCGATCCATTCTTCAACGATTTCCTAAAAATTTTCTTGTTTTATGTTCGAATCTATACGCATCTCTAATATCTATCCTATTCATGAAGTAAAATTTAACCATAAGAGACACTAGAATGAAGTGTAATCTGAATAATGTGAAATTGTAATGCAGTGCCAACTGTGGAATTTTTTCTAAAAAGTATGTCAGTAGATTTTTGATAGATTTCTGAACGATGATGGTAGATTTTTAGTAGATAACTCCAAAACCAGTAATCAGTAGAAAGAAAGAATTAGAAGAACGATTCCGTTGGAGGAGAGGCTCATTGATCATTTCGGACAGAGGAACTGTTTTTTTGATTATCATACATAAATGTTTTTCAAGCCAATTGACCTTATTGATTCCTTCAACCCAAAAAGAAAAATCATGAAGCTGTCATACTTATCGAAATTGTAATAAATCATGTGTTAAAACTTCTTAGTGTTATTACTGTGTCTTCTCCCCAATGCATTGTGAATCAAATTTGAAACAAATGAATTCCCCCTTTATTTTTGAGAAAAAAAGGTAGTATGAATTTTTTTAACTTACAACTTCTGTTGTGTCGGCAGCACACAATTGCACTTTTCTGTATTGTGGGTTGCTGACTCATAAAATGATTTGAAAATATTGGCAATATGAGCCAATATGGAACGAGCGGTTTTTTATAACAGCAAAAACATTATTATTAATTGGAACTGTTAATGAGAGTGATATACTTTCTTGTTCTCCGCATATTTCGTCGCTATAAACAATAGTATTCGCATTATCGCTAATTTCGATAAGTTTATTAACTTCGCTGTGTGTGGCAAATTAATTCAAGTGTTAGTAACTGATAGAGACAGTAATTAGTTATAAGGTTCAAGAATATCAAGTGCATGACCACTGGTGTGCCATCATTGAGGGATCCCTCCAGGCCTACGAAAGAAAAGGAGCTTTTATATTCAGTTTCTCATTAGCGGAAAATCTGTGAATTGTTTTTGCCATCGCAACATCTATAATAAAAATACAGTCCATACTCGCTCTACTTATTAAATACAGTGAAGAGCTAACAACTTCTTTCTCTTTTGCAGTCAGGCTATAAATTAGCCTTTTACTGCTCCATCTCAATATAATTCACCTCTGGTGAGCTATTTTGATCTGCTCTAGCAGGTGGCAAAGTTTGTGTAATCATTACACAATCTCTGTGCCAGTAAGGGTTTGGCTCTAATACACACTTCCTAGAGAAGTGCCATCTTCGGTCGTTTGTGTTTCCTAGGAGCTTTTTCATCGTAGTCGCAAGCCTTCCTTATAAAAGGGTTTGCATGATTTTCCATTTCAATGAAGGTCTTCACGCTCAGATCTTTTAGATGGTCGCCCAGGAATGGTATTTTCAGGTCTTCATGTACCTATCCGTACCTTGCTGACAAACCAAGCTGCATTTACGGCTGGTCTTAGGATCGTATTCTGCACGACTTGAAGTCTCTGCAGGTGCGTCTTTGCGGCGTATCCCCAAGCCGAACATGCGTAACACATGACCGGCCGGATGGTGGACTTATAAAGAAGAAGCTTGTTGGAAAGAAACATTTTTGTGCTTTTGCAAAGTAGCGGTTGCAACGCTGCCGCTGTTGTCTTTCCCCTTCGTCACAGCTGATGTGACGTGTTGGTTCCAAGTGAGCTTTTTGTCAAGTATCACTCCCAGATACTTGGCCTCGTTTTTCCATTACAATCCTCCTACCGAACATTACGACGAGTCCGATGGGATCTATTTTCTTTCGGCTAAAAAAAACTGCTTCGATCTTCTCAGGGTTTCTTGTAGGTACTTCGTTGCCATTTTGGGACACCAAGAACTGGCAAGAAAGGCGGTATCGTCAGCGTAAAGTGCCATGGAGTTTTTCACCGTTTTTGGCATTTCGGATACATATATTGTGAAAAATATTGGAGACAGCAGAGATCCTTGCGGAACTCCGGCTGAAAGAGACCTCTCTGAAGACAATACTCCGTCAAATCTGGCTCTAAACTTGCGAGAATGCAGGTAAGAAGCTAAAAGTTGGACCATGGAGAGTGGGAAACCTGCCGTAAGCAGTTTGTATAGCAGTCCTTTGGGCCGTACTTTATCAAACGATTTGGCTACATCCAAAAACACAGCAACTGTGACTTGTTTCCGGTTATATCCATCCGTGATTGGTTCCACTACTCGGAGCACTTGTTGCACAGTGGAATGTTGGCTTTAAAAACCGAACTGTTCCTACTGTATGATATTCTTTTCTTTCGTTATTGTGTTGAATCTTTAGCATTGACTATATTCGTCAGTGCTACTAAAGCTTTTCGAGGGAGGTTCCGCAACGTCAAGTTAGTAATGCCGTCCGGTCCTGGTGCCGTTCTCACTTTACTCGACATAATAGTGTTCTGGATTTCCTGAACGGTTCGAAACCAATAGCTTCCGTTGATTCATTTTTCACTTTGCGGTTGACGTCCTCAATGTGGTCCAATTCCGCATAGTTGTAACTACAGCTGCATTGGCGTTGGAGGTTATCTGCGAAAGCTTCAGACTTTTCTTCTGGACTGTATACCATTCCTCGTAAACCGTGAATCGGCGGGGTTGGTTTCCTATCTGAGTGCAATGCTTTGGCCATCCGCCAAACACTGTTGTCTTCTGTGGAAAGAGAAAGTAGTTTCTCTTCCCAACTATCATTCCGGACCTTTCTGAGAGCCTCCTTGACTCTATCGTTGAGCTAGAGTGCTTCTCTCTGATAAGCTCCGCCATCAATAGGTTATTACCACCAATAACACCCAAGAATCGCTCGAATTTCATGTTTTCTATTTTCAGCTGTTTGAAATGCAGGAATAAGAAAAAACCTTCTAATTTTACACAGACATCCTAAAGGACTAATGAACACGTAGGTACCTTTCATTTTGCAAACACAGAACCTTTCAGAAACTATAATTGATCATTTCAAAGAGCGATTTAACGAGCACACATATATAGGTATTAAATATGAATAACAAATATTAATCGCTCTTTGAAATGATCAATTATAGTTTCTGAAACGTTTATTTGTGATTGCAAAGTGA
Organism: Harmonia axyridis; assembly: GCF_914767665.1. NCBI lineage: Eukaryota > Metazoa > Arthropoda > Insecta > Coleoptera > Coccinellidae > Harmonia > Harmonia axyridis. Next base: position 27,657,291 of record NC_059508.1, on the reverse strand, counting down.
TAGATACTTACGTATCAATTAGTCCTTCAGAAAGTATGTGTGAAATTAGCAGCCTTATATTATTCATTCGGTACCTGCATTTGTCCGATTTATTGTTACGTGAATATTGGCATTTTTTCGATATTCCGCTTGAATTATATATTTATTTGAAGTACCTATATGTATTCGGTAATGATTGATTGCAAGTACTGACTTTGTTTTAAAGGTAAAAAAACCTGACCCGCCACCTCTTGTCCACATGTTTTTGGATAAGAACAAGATCTATGTTAAAACTGTCGAAATCAAAATCAGGATAGATATTTTTCAGGGGGACACGCAGAGTCTCTTCTGGTTTTGTTTGGCGCTAAACCTACTGAGAAGCCAGTTAGATACATCGACGACCTCAAGCTCTACTCCGCTAACGACGAGCAATTGGGAAATGTGGTAGCGTTCTTTGAGGCTATCGGAATGAAGCCGGGGAAAGATGAATGTGCCGTGGTTCAGGCGAAGAGAGAAGTCAAGTACAATTAATAGGGGACAGATCTGGTCGGCACGCAGAACCTGACGATACAAGAATGCCAGAGTCTTTCATCTACCTCAGAGCACATCAAGCCCTAAGATCCCTGAAATGAAATGAAGACCATTTTCAAGGCAAAATTTGTAAAAAAAATTTTTGTAGTCTCATTCTAAAATAAATTGAAGGACAACAATCAATACGGTAAGGACTTTCGGTTTCAAGGTGGACAGAGAAATGGGGAATCAGAAAAATTGGAGAACAAGATGAATATTTCAAATTTGATCGATAATTTTTGAAGGTCCTGAGAAGGACCGATTAGTTAGACGAACCATTCTCATCACAACAGTAATTTTTATATATTTATTCACTTCTTCTTCTTCAAAGGTGCTGCTTTTTTCGGAGTTGCCACAGACTTGACTGATTTGGGTTTTGGAGCTTTCGGTTTCTTAGTTGGCGATTTCGCAATCTTCTTAGCTTTAGAAGGGGACTTGGCGGCTTTGGGGCTCTTCTTCTCGGTTGTTGCAACTGCTTTCTTCGTTTTCGTTACAGCGGCTTGTTTTTTGGCAACAGTAGACTTCTTTTTCTTCTTGTCGGTCACCACAGCTGATGCCGAAGTGGATTTTTTAAGATCATCTTTGGACTTGGAGGTGGCTTTTTTAATCACTTTCTTCTGGGATCCCGATGTCGAACCACCAGCTGCCAATTTGAACGAACCAGATGCGCCTTTTCCTTTTGTCTGAACTAAAGATCCAGATTGCACAGCTGATTTGAGGTATTTCTTAATGAAAGGAGCCAATTTTTCCGAATCTACTTTATAGTTGGAAGCTATAAATTTCTTGATGGCCTGCAATGACGATCCACTTCTTTCTTTCAAATCTTTGATGGCGTTATTAACCATCTCTGAAGTCGGAGGATGGTTGGGTTTGGCCTGTTTCGCGGTCGCAGTCTTTTTCTCGGATTTCTTCGCAGTTTTCGCACCGATTGGAACGGACGCACCGCTTTGTTGCACCTCTGTATCGGCAGAAGACATTATCGTGATAATTGATGAAATCGTTACACTGTATATATTTCAAAAACGTTAGATACACTTTCTGCAGGAAAAATACTGAAAATTAATGCATTAAAACTGAAGTCGACGGAACTTTGGCTAGAAATGTATGAATATGAGGATTATTTCGAGCAAAATGCTCAATTGATCAATCCTTGAAATTTCCGAATGGAAAAATCAAAAATAGAAAATTTCTGCACCATCTCGTCTAGAAATATTCCCGGAAAATTTCCCATAATCGATAATACACGACATTCGAAAGAAGGAATGTGAATTCCGGTATAAAACGCTATCGTTAACAAAGGTGGTCCTTCGAGCCGGAGTATTGGCCTCAGTTTTCTCCATGTAATTTGATTAAGAGGAAATATAATCAATTGTATTTCAGGGAACGTAAATTGTTCGAATTTTCGTTAATTCAAAGCATACTTGATATAATCGATAACTTTCCTACAATTAGGGTTATTATAGTTCTGAAAGTGGCGAGTCGGTAGGGTGATCTAGTGTGGATGAATCTTCTAACTGTTCAATGAAGACAATTTTAAATCAACTCGTGAGAAATAACAGACAGGAAAGGATAATAATCGTATTTTGGAGCAGGCTGGAAATGTAGCTGATTGTTCATAAATTCATAGAAAAGCTTTTCCGCTAAATAATGCCGTAATACAAAAGCGCGTTCGGAAAAAGTAGTCAATCTAATATGAAAACTCGATTAATGTTAGACACGCACTAACGGATGAATTACCTGAAGAACGAATCATACAAATTAATAGTTTGAAAAAAAAAAAGGATAATATAAAATCTCCATAAAAAAAAAAAATTTGTAATTCCATACTGGAAGCAGGAATCAGCGAATGATATAAATGGGAACCAGCGATATCGTGCAAACAAAACTATATTACCTCATTTAATTAAGATATCAAATAATTCAGTAAGTAAACTACTTTTAATAATTCAAGTGAAATAGTAAATTGTTAATTCTGCACTTCAAACATGTGAAACTTAAGTAACACGGGAGAGTATAAATCTCAAGTATAATATTGACAGTCCAATGGGCACTGGAAGAATGTCTAGGTAAAGTTGCTTCACACGCCACTCATTATTATTATTATATTATAATAATATTGTATTATAATTATATTATAATGGATATGGAATGTCTTGATGATGAGTCTGATAACTCACTGGCAGATTGAATGGTCATAGAATCGAAAGTATAAATTTCCATCAACTCGTCATTAAGCTGAACGATGAAGAGAGCCTGAAATGTTTATGATGATGAGTACATACTGGCAGATTTAATTTTTATTGTTATTAACGGTCATAATAGTGCCGTAATGTAATTTTCCATAAATCTGTTATTGAAGAAAAGAAGAAAGAAAGAGGTGAGCAATGAAGAATATTTGCAGGTTTATGCAATGTTATTGTTGATCGGAGTAATGAAATATACAGCGAAAACAAGATCCCTATATGAAGAATAAGGAATATTGTTCAAAAAGCATTAATACAAAGATGTGCCACGTCCCCGACACTTGTTAACAATATAGAACAGAAATGAACATCTGAACACTCATTAGTGGGTTTGGTAGAGTTATCCGGACGCCAAGGCATCAAGGATAACCCTCTTTTTGATCAATGGGGGTATACGACCTTCCGTAAGATATTCACGGTTCCCAAAATCACAGCCTTCTGCATCCATGTGATCGTGTTCTTAGGCAGATTCAGCTCCTTGAGATAAATACATATATATATATATATATATATATATATATATATATATATATATATATATATATATATATATTTATATATATATATATATATATCGTGAATCTATTAAGGGAATTCGACTGATAAGAAGGATTTCAGTTTTACTCTTTATTCATACCAAGCTTTCGGAACTGGTTGGTTCCTTTCTCAGGGTTACTACAATTTTAACAATTAAAATTAAAATTACATATACAAAAAGAACTATCCCAAATCTTTAAAAACAGTCACAGAATTTGAGGTTGTCTCCTTAATAAGTTAAAATTCATCAATTAACGCAAATTTTTAAGTAAATTAGTCTCAAATACTCTATCAGTTGGATTAATCTTTCTTTGTCAATTGGATGTGAAGTATAAACAGTGTGTCTAACCTAACTTAATTATTTTCTTTGGTACATATCACAGAATCGCATCGCGTCAACTTTGGTTTACTTTTTCTTCTTATTTTTATTCGTCTAGTGGTCCATCATAGAATCGTTCCCGGTTTGGATATGTTAACAGGAACGTGTAAACATTGCTTAATCTTTGTACGTCAGTTTTTTTATTTATTGGATTTTCTTGATTTCTTATGTTGATCATTTCTTGTATCAGTCTTTTATTATATTTACCTTCCGTACATAATACTTCTGTATTTTCAAAATCAATTTTATGATCCTTTTTCATTGAGTGTACAGCTAAAGCACATCGTGGGTTCATTGTCCGGATATCACTCTTATGTAACGTTAATCGACTCTTTAACCATTGAGATGTCTGTCCCACATAGGTGGGACTTATACTATTTTTACATGTTTTGTGGTTGCCACGTTTTTGACTGTTTTCTATTGCTATTGTAGTCCTGAAGATGGTCCCCATCGGGATCGAAACGTCGACTAAATGAAATAAAGAAGAATGAAATTATAACACTTATCAATTTTCCCACACCCCTTATCATACTTATAACTATTGTTGTATATTGGGAATTAAAAATTGTTGATATATATATATATATATATATATATATATATATTTTTTTTTTTTTTTTTTTTTTTTTTTTAATCACCTTAATAGGGTTTGGCTGTCGATAATGCCGGATCGGTCGGATCAAGACATTTATCAGCTGGTGGTCAGGAAACTTCGGACTATTCGGGTGGTCCATAAGATGACCTCCTTCTGTGCTTTTTCAATCAGTTTTTCGTCAAGTCCCAGCCTTTCCGTGTTTTCCGCCAGATGCTTTTCAACAAGTCCATTGGTGGTGATGATGAGAGGAAGAATTGTTGTTGAGGTAAGATGGTTTATTTCCTTCAGCTCAAAAGCGAGGTCATGATATTTGACAATTTTTTCAGTATGCGCTTTGTCAGCATTATCATCCGCTGGTATGGTTATGTCGAGTATTGTCACCTTCTTTGGATCTTTTTCGAAGATGACGATGTCAGGTCGGTTGTGGGCAATCGATCTGTCCGTGGCGAAAGGATGGTCCCAGTAGAGTTTTACCTTATCATTCTCCATGAAATCCCGAGGTAAGTATTCATGTATTTTTTTGGATGTTTTCAGCAACCCGTATTTTATGGCGATGGCCTGATGGTATGCCTTAGCCATGGCATTGTGGCGTTCTGTATATATATATATATATATATATATATATATATATATATATATATATATATATATAACTTAGACGCAATAATGGTCGTGATTTATACAGAATGATTTCTCAGGGAATCGGTGTGAACACCAAAAAAATACTCTGTTTTCTTTGCCGAGCTTTCGGATTTTATTCAATCCATCCTCAGGGCTTCTACAAGATATCAACAAAAATTATCAGTTACAATAAAGAGAAAAAATAAACATTCTATATATATATATATATATATGAACCCATCGGTTCATATTTGACACCCTTATGAGAGATAAGTTCAACGGTTGATATATATGTTTTTTCTTTGTAAATATAATATGGATTGTACCGTGTGTGAAATATTGTGCAATACGGGATAGGAATGAGAAAATTGGCTTCTCGATTAGAAAATGTGTGATCTCGTTATACGCGGAGGGGATTAACTTAGCGAGAATTATCAACTCAAACGGGTGGGATGAACGGAACTTCTTCTTCTTGATAGTGCCAATCCGTTATCGGATATTGGAGACCATTCTGGCTATTGTGACCTTATTCACTGTTGCACGAAACAGTCCAATTGTTGTTTCCCAGAACCAGACCCTCAAATTTCTGAGCCACGAAATTCTCCTCCTGCCGGGACCTCTCCTTCCCCCAACCATGCCCTGCTGTATAAGCTGGAGAAGGCTGTATCTTTGTTCATTCCGCATGATGTGGCCCAAGTACTCCAGTTTCCTCCTCTTCACGGTGTCAACAATTTCAGTTTTCTTGTTGACTAATATTAGAACCCTCTCATTGGTCATGTGCTCTGTCCAATTGATTCGGAGTATTCTTCTGTAGAGCCACATCTCGAATACTTCAAGCCTCTTACACGAAGCTTCAGTAAGCGTCCATGACTCCACCCATACAGAAGCACAGGAAAGACATAGCACTTCAGAAGTCGTATTTTGGTCTTCTTGTTCAGGTCCTGAATCGTGAAAAGTTTTTTCATTTTAATGGAAGCTGCTCTTGCCTTTTCAATCCTACAGCGGATTTCCCTCGAATGATCCCATGCCGAGGTACGAAATTGTTTCGACTCTTTACCATTCTGTTGTCGATGTAAAGTTGATGAACGGAACGCGCAGAAGAAATAATTATATATCTTATCGCCGCCTACCGTCATCGATTCTGTGAAAATATTTTATGGAATAATTTATATAAGCCCATTTCTTAATTTGTTCAAAATGATAAAATAAGGTGGCAATAAAATTTGGATGAGAAATGTTACTCCTAGTGCACTACTAACCAAATGCTTATAAACTTGAATAGATAACACTTTTGTTTGTCCTCGGAATATTTTTACATTTTGCGATCGTATGTTCACAGCAATTCCAAGTAAAAAAAAAATTAATAAATAATATTTATAGTTAGGTGAATGAAAATGTTAGCTGTTTACCCTTAACGCTGAATTCCAAAAGAATTATCTCGTCATAGTAATTTGGTTGCCCATCTCACGGACAGGCTTAGGCTTTGTGGGAATTTTGTTTGCTTTCGGATTGTATGATATTTGTGTAATGGAAAAAACGAGAAAAAGTTAACTTTGTGGTCCTGAAAAGGACCGATAGCAATATTTCGATGGTGAAATTTAACCTCCGAAACCGTACAACGTACGACCTTGGCGTTTCAAAGCATATACGACGTCCATTGCTGTTACAGTCTTCCTTTTTGCGTGTTCGGTGTAAGTTACAGCGTCTCTAATAACGTTTTCTAGGAATACCTTAAGTACACCTCTAGTTTCTTCGTAAATCAAACCAGAGATACGTTTCACCCCACCGCGGCGGGCCAATCTTCTGATAGCGGGCTTCGTGATTCCTTGGATATTGTCTCGTAGAACTTTCCTGTGACGCTTAGCGCCACCTTTTCCCAAACCCTTACCACCTTTGCCTCTGCCAGTCATTTTTCAGTTAACGACTACAATAACAAGAATTAACTAAAGGTTTTAGCGGAAAATACGGCTTTTATACCATCACAGTTTTCCCCACCACTAGATCTACACGACCAACCAATGATATTGCGAGAATGTGCAGTGGAACCGCCTACCTATTCCGCTATAAATAGATGAATCTAAGATTTCCCTCAACTAGTTTATACCCATACTCGAGATGGCCCGTACGAAGCAAACCGCAAGAAAATCCACTGGCGGAAAGGCACCGCGTAAGCAACTTGCCACAAAAGCGGCACGTAAAAGTGCACCCGCTACTGGTGGCGTAAAAAAACCTCATCGTTACCGTCCAGGTACCGTAGCTCTTCGTGAGATCCGTCGTTATCAGAAAAGTACCGAGCTGTTGATTCGCAAACTTCCTTTCCAAAGGTTAGTGCGCGAAATTGCCCAAGACTTCAAGACCGATCTCCGTTTCCAGAGCTCCGCCGTGATGGCCCTTCAAGAAGCTAGCGAAGCTTATCTGGTCGGTCTATTCGAAGATACAAATTTATGTGCCATTCACGCCAAGAGAGTAACCATTATGCCGAAGGACATTCAACTTGCTCGACGTATCCGTGGCGAACGTGCTTAAGCATCTTTTTCACAAAGTTTAAAATCGGTTCTTTTCAGAACCACAACTTTTTTTTTTACATTTATACAATTGATTGATTTCTTATAAGGTATCCCAAATTAAAGATCCGATATCAATAGTGCAATATAACCTTACTTAATTTCTTCCAACAAAATGCGTTACGAATTTCAATTTTGATTATGGATTTTCCATCAGTCTTTTGATATCCTCTATATCTTGGCGCAATAGCTTATTTTAAGCTGGAAGCAAATTATGCCGTCTTATTTCCAATTCGATCATTCAACTGCAAAAGATTCTGATGACCAGCATTAGAGAGAAGCGATACCGTGATTTCTAGATCACGTTGTGAAACGTGAACGTTACTTTATGATATCAGTGAAATTAAAGCGTGACGTGATCACTGTTTAGGTTGCTTGTTAATAATATTTGTATGAATCACCCAAACCTTAGTTCGTTTATCTTTGCAACTCGAATTGGTCACTCATTCAAAGCAAAATTGTTATGAAAACATCCATTTTCTTACATATTCAACTCTTTTCCTTATTTCAGATTTAGTTAGGAACGTAACAGAAGGATATCGATTTTTCAAATGTTTCCTCAAATTTGAAGAGGTGATTTTGAAAGATAATTTCAACTTGCATAAATTACAAGTAGCATAATTTACATCAACTTTTGTGAAGAAAGCCCAAAGATTGCTGGTCTTTCGCCTGTTATTATTCTTTCGCCTATTATTATTATGTCGCTGACGTGTTTTCGTTTATTTTTTATAATACAGAGTACCATTTATTGCTTCGGTCGACAACTTCAATATAGAAAGAATTTCTTTGGGGTTGTTTATCAAAGATAAGCATAAAATAGAATTTTATTGCCACCACCAATTATGCAGTAATGCAGTAGTTATTAGTTTGCAGCAAGTATTTATTGTTCAACTAGTTCTACAAAAATACTTCCTACAGCATGCGAAGTTGCCTACGATGCTGGGATTGTCATAAAAATATGCAATTATGTTAGTCGAAAAAGGTTCCGAAGCAATAAAAACATCAGGCTGCCTTCATAATTTACGATTGCAACGGACGATGATATGCCCTGAAAAGATCTGTGAAATGTTCAAACTGTGATCCCGACACGCTCTGTATTCGTTTTTCGGAACCGTGACTACCTGTGACATTCTGATCTCAGTGATTAAATCACAGTTCGTGAAATATCGCTCTTCTCTAATCAGCATTCCACCGACTGTTTCATAACATTTTGAAGAGGATAATGAGCATACAAGTTGTAAATAACATCCCATCACCAGTAAGGGTTAATGTACAACAATCTAGCTTGCGACATGTTTGGAATACCATAGACGATGAGATGGCGGTAGTTTTTGCAGACACTCGCCATTGCTAGAGTCCATCGAACTCTGTGCTAAGCTTTAATTCTTCGGGTTTGATGAAATGTCCATCAGTTGATTATTCAGGTGATGCGTCAGCAGTGTTGTGAAAGGCAGTGCTATGGTTCCTAAATGGTTTTGTCGGAGATGACCCGGGACCAACTTCTATTTTCTTTTGAAGTTTGTAGGTTCGGGTATATACCCGAACTTAAATAGGTGGAGTCAATTTAGGTGGTACGATCTCAAATAAAAAGTTTACACTGAGAAGGTAATTTTTTAGTTTTCACTTATCGTCAGATTGATCGATTGAAGATGCCTCCTAAAACTAGCGGAAAAGCTGCCAAGAAAGCTGGCAAGGCCCAAAAAAACATTTCTAAAAGCGACAAGAAGAAGAAACGCAAGAGGAAGGAAAGTTACGCTATCTACATTTATAAAGTATTGAAACAAGTCCATCCGGATACGGGTATTTCAAGCAAGGCTATGAGCATCATGAACAGTTTCGTTAATGATATTTTCGAACGCATCGCCGCCGAGGCGACTAGACTTGCTCACTACAACAAACGTTCGACAATAACCAGCAGGGAAATTCAAACAGCAGTGCGCCTTCTCTTGCCCGGTGAGTTGGCAAAACACGCCGTCAGCGAAGGAACTAAAGCAGTAACAAAATACACCAGTTCCAAATAAAGCAGGAATTGTTGTTGCATATCAAACGGTTCTTTTCAGAACCACAAATTTTTAAAACTTATAATTATAGTCTGATCTCTAATTTCACCGTTAACGACATGTAGATTTATCAATTTGAAATAATCCATACTAATATAATTCGAATATGTTCGTCAACTTCCTATACCATGTCTGATAATTTTGCACACCAATATCATATATATATATATATATATATATATATATATATATATATATATATATATATATATATATATATATATATATTCGGTTCAATGTTATTTACCTGCTTTTCAATTGTTACTATATATATATATATATAAATATATATTTATACCGTTGCAGGGTAAGGCTTAGAGGTTGCCGGTTCCTCTCAGAACAAGGCAACACTCAATTGCTTCTGAGGAAACTTCTCACAATTCTCGTGGTCCACAAGATCATCTCCTTTTGCGCCTTCTCTATTAGATCTTCGTGAAGTCCAAGTTTGGCTGTGTTCCCAGTTAGATGCATCTCAACCAGCCCATTCGTGGTGTGAGTAGATATATATATATATATATATATATATATATAAGGATAAGGACAGTCCCTCAAAGAGAAATGCTAACCGTAGACACGTGTTTCGGGCTTTAGGCCCTCATCAGTACGGTGCAAAAGTGTTAGGATGAGCAACACCTGAAACAAACAACAAACAAACAGAGTCAACAACAGAAGCCAGCCGTCCATTTGTGGTTTCAGCAGGAAGACCCAATGGGTTTTTAGGGAAACAACCAACATCACCACGTAGGAAGCTATAGCTACCTGCGTGACATCCGAGTCCCGGGATAATCACATGTGTTAAGGATAACGAGGGTTTTTGTTCATAAAACAAAGCACAAAAGGATAAGGACAGTCCCTCACAGAGAAATGCTAACCGTAGACACGTGTTTCGGGCTTTAGGCCCTCATCAGTACGGTGCAAAAGTGTTAGGATGAGCAACACCTGAAACAAACAACAAACAAACAGAGTCAACAACAGAAGCCAGCCGTCCATTTGTGGTTTCAGCAGGAAGACCCAATGGGTTTTTAGGGAAACAACCAACATCACCACGTAGGAAGCTATAGCTACCTGCGTGACATCCGAGTCCCGGGATAATCACATGTGTTAAGGATAACGAGGGTTTTTGTTCATAAAACAAAGCACAAAAGGATAAGGACAGTCTCTCACAGAGAAATGCTAACCGTAGACTCGTGTTTCGGGCTTTAGGCCCCCATCAGTACGGTGCAAAAGTGTTAGGATGAGCAACACCTGAAACAAACAACAAACAAACAGAGTCAACAACAGAAGCCAGCCGTCCATTTGTGGTTTCAGCAGGAAGACCCAATGGGTTTTTAGGGAAACAACCAACATCACCACGTAGGAAGCTATAGCTACCTGCGTGACATCCGAGTCCCGGGATAATCACATGTGTTAAGGATAACGAGGGTTTTTGTTCATAAAACAAAGCACAAAAGGATAAGGACAGTCCCTCACAGAGAAATGCTAACCGTAGACACGTGTTTCGGGCTTTAGGCCCTCATCAGTACGGTGCAAAAGTGTTAGGATGAGCAACACCTGAACCAACAACAAACAAACAGAGTCAACAACAGAAGCCAGCCGTCCATTTGTGGTTTCAGCAGGAAGACCCAATGGGTTTTCGGGAAACAACCAACATCACCACGTAGGAAGCTATAGCTACCTGCGTGACATCCGAGTCCCGGGATAATCACATGTGTTAAGGATAACGAGGGTTTTTGTTCATAAAACAAAGCACAAAAGGATAAGGACAGTCCCTCACAGAGAAATGCTAACCGTAGACACGTGTTTCGGGCTTTAGGCCCTCATCAGTACGGTGCAAAAGTGTTAGGATGAGCAACACCTGAAACAAACAACAAACAAACAGAGTCAACAACAGAAGCCAGCCGTCCATTTGTGGTTTCAGCAGGAAGACCCAATGGGTTTTTAGGGAAACAACCAACATCACCACGTAGGAAGCTATAGCTACCTGCGTGACATCCGAGTCCCGGGATAATCACATGTGTTAAGGATAACGAGGGTTTTTGTTCATAAAACAAAGCACAAAAGGATAAGGACAGTCCCTCACAGAGAAATGCTAACCGTAGACACGTGTTTCGGGCTTTAGGCCCTCATCAGTACGGTGCAAAAGTGTTAGGATGAGCAACACCTGAAACAAACAACAAACAAACAGAGTCAACAACAGAAGCCAGCCGTCCATTTGTGGTTTCAGCAGGAAGACCCAATGGGTTTTCGGGAAACAACCAACATCACCACGTAGGAAGCTATAGCTACCTGCGTGACATCCGAGTCCCGGGATAATCACATGTGTTAAGGATAACGAGGGTTTTTGTTCATAAAACAAAGCACAAAAGGATAAGGACAGTCCCTCACAGAGAAATGCTAACCGTAGACACGTGTTTCGGGCTTTAGGCCCTCATCAGTACGGTGCAAAAGTGTTAGGATGAGCAACACCTGAAACAAACAACAAACAAACAGAGTCAACAACAGAAGCCAGCCGTCCATTTGTGGTTTCAGCAGGAAGACCCAATGGGTTTTCGGGAAACAACCAACATCACCACGTAGGAAGCTATAGCTACCTGCGTGACATCCGAGTCCCGGGATAATCACATGTGTTAAGGATAACGAGGGTTTTTGTTCATAAAACAAAGCACAAAAGGATAAGGACAGTCCCTCACAGAGAAATGCTAACCGTAGACACGTGTTTCGGGCTTAAGGCCCTCATCAGTACGGTGCAAAAGTGTTAGGATGAGCAACACCTGAAACAAACAACAAACAAACAGAGTCAACAACAGAAGCCAGCCGTCCATTTGTGGTTTCAGCAGGAAGACCCAATGGGTTTTCGGGAAACAACCAACATCACCACGTAGGAAGCTATAGCTACCTGCGTGACATCCGAGTCCCGGGATAATCACATGTGTTAAGGATAACGAGGGTTTTTGTTCATAAAACAAACATTTGTTTTATGAACAAAAACCCTCGTTATCCTTAACACATGTGATTATCCCGGGACTCGGATGTCACGCAGGTAGCTATAGCTTCCTACGTGGTGATGTTGGTTGTTTCCCGAAAACCCATTGGGTCTTCCTGCTGAAACCACAAATGGACGGCTGGCTTCTGTTGTTGACTCTGTTTGTTTGTTGTTTGTTTCAGGTGTTGCTCATCCTAACACTTTTGCACCGTACTGATGGGGGCCTAAAGCCCGAAACACGAGTCTACGGTTAGCATTTCTCTGTGAGGGACTGTCCTTATCCTTTTGTGCTTTGTTTTATGAACAAAAACCCTCGTTATCCTTAACACATGTGATTATCCCGGGACTCGGATGTCACGCAGGTAGCTATAGCTTCCTACGTGGTGATGTTGGTTGTTTCCCTAAAAACCCATTGGGTCTTCCTGCTGAAACCACAAATGGACGGCTGGTTTCTGTTGTTGACTCTGTTTGTTTATTGTTTGTTTCAGGTGTTGCTCATCCTAACACTTTTGCACCGTACTGATGAGGGCCTAAATCCCGAAACACGTGTCTACGGTTAGCATTTCTCTGTGAGGGACTGTCCTTATCCTTTTGTGCTTTGTTTCATGAACAAAAACCCTCGTTATCCTTAACACATGTGATTATCCCGGGACTCGGATGTCACGCAGGTAGCTATAGCTTCCTACGTGGTGATGTTGGTTGTTTCCCTAAAAACCCATTGGGTCTTCCTGCTGAAACCACAAATGGACGGCTGGCTTCTGTTGTTGACTCTGTTTGTTTGTTGTTTGTTTCAGGTGTTGCTCATCCTAACACTTTTGCACCGTACTGATGAGGGCCTAAAGCCCGAAACACGAGTCTACGGTTAGCATTTCTCTGTGAGAGACTGTCCTTATCCTTTTGTGCTTTGTTTTATGAACAAAAACCCTCGTTATCCTTAACACATGTGATTATCCCGGGACTCGGATGTCACGCAGGTAGCTATAGCTTCCTACGTGGTGATGTTGGTTGTTTCCCTAAAAACCCATTGGGTCTTCCTGCTGAAACCACAAATGGACGGCTGGCTTCTGTTGTTGACTCTGTTTGTTTGTTGTTTGTTTCAGGTGTTGCTCATCCTAACACTTTTGCACCGTACTGATGAGGGCCTAAAGCCCGAAACACGTGTCTACGGTTAGCATTTCTCTGTGAGGGACTGTCCTTATCCTTTTGTGCTTTGTTTTATGAACAAAAACCCTCGTTATCCTTAACACATGTGATTATCCCGGGACTCGGATGTCACGCAGGTAGCTATAGCTTCCTACGTGGTGATGTTGGTTGTTTCCCGAAAACCCATTGGGTCTTCCTGCTGAAACCACAAATGGACGGCTGGCTTCTGTTGTTGACTCTGTTTGTTTGTTGTTTGTTTCAGGTGTTGCTCATCCTAACACTTTTGCACCATACTGATGAGGGCCTAAAGCCCGAAACACGTGTCTACGGTTAGCATTTCTCTGTGAGGGACTGTCCTTATCCTTTTGTGCTTTGTTTTATGAACAAAAACCCTCGTTATCCTTAACACATGTGATTATCCCGGGACTCGGATGTCACGCAGGTAGCTATAGCTTCCTACGTGGTGATGTTGGTTGTTTCCCTAAAAACCCATTGGGTCTTCCTGCTGAAACCACAAATGGACGGCTGGCTTCTGTTGTTGACTCTGTTTGTTTGTTGTTTGTTTCAGGTGTTGCTCATCCTAACACTTTTGCACCGTACTGATGAGGGCCTAAAGCCCGAAACACGTGTCTACGGTTAGCATTTCTCTGTGAGGGACTGTCCTTATCCTTTTGTGCTTTGTTTTATGAACAAAAACCCTCGTTATCCTTAACACATGTGATTATCCCGGGACTCGGATGTCACGCAGGTAGCTATAGCTTCCTACGTGGTGATGTTGGTTGTTTCCCGAAAACCCATTGGGTCTTCCTGCTGAAACCACAAATGGACGGCTGGCTTCTGTTGTTGACTCTGTTTGTTTGTTGTTTGTTTCAGGTGTTGCTCATCCTAACACTTTTGCACCGTACTGATGAGGGCCTAAAGCCCGAAACACGTGTCTACGGTTAGCATTTCTCTGTGAGGGACTGTCCTTATCCTTTTGTGCTTTGTTTTATGAACAAAAACCCTCGTTATCCTTAACACATATATATATATATATATATATATATATATATATATATATATATATATATATATATATATATATATATATATATATATATATATATAAACCTGTTGCAAACAGTGATTGTTAAAAAAAAAAATATATATATCTATATATATATATATATATATATATCTATATAAGGATAAGGACAGTCCCTCTCAGAGAAATACTAACCGTAGACACGTGTTTCGGGCTTTCGGCCCTCATCAGTACGGTGAACAAGTGTTAGGATGTGCAGCACTTGAAAGAAACAACAAACAAACAGAGTCAACAACAGAAGCCAGCAATCCATTTGTGGTTTCAGCAGGAAGACCCAATGTGTTTTCGGGCAACAACCGACATCACCACGCGAAAAGCTATAACTAACTGCGTGACATCCGAATCCAGGAATAATAACATGTCGGAAGGATAACGAGGGTAATTGTTCATAAAACAAATGATAAGGATAAGGACAGTTCTCTGAGAGGGACTGTCCTTATCCTTATGATTTGTTTTATGAACAATTACCCTCGTTATCCTTCCGACATATATATATATATATATATATATATATATATATATATATATATATATATATATATATATATATATATATATATATATATATATATATATATATATATATATATATATATATATACAGGGTGAGTCTTTGACTTGTACATATATTTTAACCGAAGGTTCTTGAGGTCAAAAGAAACACTTTTTTCATTTACCATTTTTTCCGATTCGGCCCTGTTAAGAAGATATAGCCATTTTAAATTTTCAAAATGAGCTAATTCACCCCTGAAAACCGGAACACTGAAGTTTTCTCAAGCATAAGATATACCTCTTGAACCTTGGAAATAAGCTACTAAATTAGAAAAACCATCATAAACTCACGTTTAACATTCCATTTGTTGAACAAAGTAGTGTTTATAATCAAATAAATGAGTTATTCCAATTTCGTTGTCGCTAAAGATTAAATATTCTTCTCTTGATTTCTATTTCATTTTCGATAATTATAATGAATTGAGCTCGCTACCAGCCATATTAGCTCTGATACTCATATCCATTCATTCATTATATTTCATTTATATGATATCGTTGTTTATTTTTCGTGCAAGAATTAACCTTAAAATCTCAAATAAATAATATTCATCTATGAAAGATCTAACACAGACTATAGTAATCTGTGGTTTTAAGTTTGAATTTCAAATTTCGAGTGATGCCAAATATAAACACAGCAGTTCGGTTCGAATAATCTATGTTCTAACCTAAAATTTTCATTTACAGTTTACACTGTTATTGTTATAAGATATTTGTTATGAAATGAAGCATTTGATTTGTTCCAACTATCTCATAAAAATATTGAAATGCATCAATATTTTTGAAACCATCAGTATGAAAATATGGAAATATGTAAAATATTCTGGCTCTGTAATCAATGGAAAATGTTAGACTCCACTTGTAATCAAATTTGTTGTTAATGTGTACCTACATTATAGCCAACTTTACTACTTAATTCATCTTGATTTTGGCATTGAAAATAAATGAGAAGTATTCAATATAATTATCCACAATAGAATATTTGGTTTCTTTCAACTCACCTGATTTGTTTTCACATTAAAACAATTATGGCCCTCTTGGAAGTATGTCAATCATAAGCTCTTAGGATGAATTTATGGAATAGCAAAAGAATAAAAGTATTCAATCTCAATCACATGAAAATTTGTCTAGTATGTACCTAGTGGTATGTTTCGATGTGTGTGGTATGTTTCGATGTGAGTTAGAATGAGCCGAAGAAGAATACAGTATTGTTCGATAGCAGCAGTCTTTAGTGGGATATTGATTGTTGTCATTATAATGGGACTATTTTGTGAAAACTTTTTTAAACATGGGTTTTATGAATAATCTGGACTTTTCAAAAAGAATGTTGATTTTAGTGAAGTATCTTCTTATTATCAGGGCTGTGCCAAAGCTCAGTGATTTTTAATCAAATCGAGGAGTTGAGGTGAGCTTATTCAAATAACTTCATTTTCAAACTAAGTTGGCTAGTACTTCAATTCTTAAATCTGAGACATGACTTCATAGTAAATATTCATTTCTGTGGTTTTTTTTCCACAATAGAACAGAGTTGCATTCAGCCAAAGTACCCAATTTTTTTAATTTCACAGATAATTTTTTTTTTTTAAGATCAAGTTATTCGAAAACGGCGCTTTGTACGAGAAAATATGAAGAATACTTTTATTTTTCAAATTAGCCAAATATTCTTCAATGAACGTTCAAATTACTATTAAGAGTTGGTTTCTTCGAATTTCTGGTATTTTGATGGTATGTTATGTTCATAACATAGAAACAGAAGAATGTGTATGGAATCTGGTGTTCGGAGAAGATGTATCACATCAAAAAAAAGCTATATTTCAAAAATCATTTCCTTCGATACAACCATTTCCGAGATATAGCCGATAATCACATTTTTTTAACGATTTTCAACAGCCTGTATCTTTTTAACCGGGCCGAATCGGAAAAAATGGTAAAGGAAAAAAGTGTTTCTTTTGACCTCAGGAATCTTGGGTTAAAATATATGTACAAGTCAAAGACTCACCCTGTATATATATATATATATATATATATATATATATATATATATATATATATATATATATATATTTTCAGTACTGCATTATATATATATATATATATATATATATATATATATATATATATATATATATATAGTATATTTCAACCAACAAAGAAAATCGTGATTCAAGACGAGACAACCAAACATACACCTCGATTTATATATATATATATATATATATATATATATATATATATATATATATATATATATATATAAATAATATCAGTAACTGTTTAGTTTCCATGCGTTCTGCCGTTTGTAAAATCCCGCCCAGTTTCCCTTCTTATCTCTTCGTTCCTGATATGTTGCAATCTGGAAACTCTACAAGATCTTATCGAAATGTCCATCTCTAATTTGTCTATGGTCTTTTTTTTCTGAAAGTTGCCAGCATTCACAGCCATAAGTTAAAATAGATTCTACAACTGTTGTGTAGATTGTTGCCTCTGATATTGAAACCTTTTTTTTTCGTTTCAGTAGCCGTTCAGTTGTTTATAGATAGAGTTGAGTAGGGGTGGAGGAGTCTCGATAGAAATGGCCCCCATTAATTGGGGATCTGCTTAGTGGTTATGTTTGCCTTAGAATGTTAGATGATATCATAGTTCTCCAGTCGCATACTCCAGGAAGTTTATTTTAATTGGGGTCGGATCTTGTATATTCTCAAAATTTAAATATGTATGTCGTAAAAAGATTTACCCAGATTTTTTCCTAATTAGGATGTCTATTAGCTGTTCTTTCGATCCTATTCTTGGGGCATCCTTTCTGCTGTGTAGTAATTTTCAACTCTGTATTTCTCAGAGTAACTAACGCTAAAAGATAACATATATCATGCTGTTACAATCATTACGTGTTCTTCAATTAACGGAAACTCTAGAGCCCGTAAGCAATCAGAGGTCTCCCCAAAGGACGTAGTTAATATCACACAATCTACTTCTACGAAAGATGAAAAAAAACTCCTCTCCTGACCTATCTAGCTGCCGGTATCACTAGGCAACAACAGTACCTAGAAGTGAAGGGAATCCAATATGCTGATGTCATCATCAAAATGACATCACACCGAATAAATAAGTCAAAATCATTATTTTGATCCGTATCTGATAGAACGCTCGAGCTTTTCGGATTCTGAAGAGTTTTTATGTCAAAATAGACGACGTAATATCCCCACCAGACAAATGGAAGCAGGAGTGCCTCAAGGTTCAGTTCTAAGCCCAAAATCAACAACATCTGCATATGCAACGCCCCAAAAAGGTCAAGGAATATGCTAGCTCTATACGCAGATGATAGATGTCATTTACAGAATAGTGATCGCAGCACTAGATGATTTATATATTACAGACGAATGTTTCATTAAGGTGAAAGATTCAAATGAAATGACTAAACCTGCATAGTCAACTGTGCGATTGTATTTTTCTTCCTGTTAATTTCTAGCTGTTTGCGGAACCAATTATCAAATATATTGGGACTGTATGCAAATAAAAAAACAAACAAAAAACAAATAATAATTCAAACTCTATGGATGGCAATCAATGGCATTCAATGTATGAAATTAGTATACTAAGCCCTACCTCATTCAGAGTATGGAACGTACTACGCTGATTGGTCGAAACCGCGAGTATATATATATGTATACGAGGACATATTCGAGGAATCATAGAATTAGTGGTAGACGTTGTAGAGTGAAGGTTGCGCAGCGAGGTGCGCAAAGAGTGAGTGAGTGAACACGTGGTGAAACACGTGGTAGCAAAAAGTGAGAGAGTGAACACGTGGTGAAACACGTGGTAATTGAGTCGTTAAGTGAATGTTGTGTTCCGTTACGGCTCAAGAAGTTTTTAAGTACTTTTCAGTACTAGTTATCAGTGAAAAAAAAAAAAAATAATAATAAATAAAAAAAATGGAGAATAAGGTGACCAGACCAATCACAAATGAAGATATTCTGGGTTTTATGGCTGAAATACGGGAGTTAAGAGAGACAGTAGCTGCCCTCAGCCGTAGAAATACGGAACTTGAAACATTGCTCACGCAATGTTCAAGCATAGGCCACGCCCCCTCAGGAACAACTTCGACCAATAAGGAGGCGATAACCGAGATGGAAGTCGACCATCAGATTCAGGGGAAAAATAAAGCGGATGAAATAGTCTCAAACGACGAGGATGACGAGGAATTCCAACTCGTCAGTAGAAAAAAGAAAAGGAGGACTGAGGCGCCGGTATCACCCAAACCGGCTGCTGCGGATGAGAAAAAAACGAGAGTTCCGCCTATTATCTTGCGGACCAAGGAAAATTGGTCGCAGATAATACGGTTCCTGAAACAGTGCGGAATAAATATTCTGAGGAGTCAGAATATTAAAGATGGGGTCAGAATACAACCCGCTGGAGCCGACGATTATCGGAGAATCACCAAAATCTTCGACCAGAAAGATCTCCCGTATCACTCTTTCTCCCTTCCTGAGGAGAAAGCTCTAAAAGTGGTATTGAGGGGAATACCTGAAACGGTTGAGATGACAACCGTCGAAGAGGACTTGAAGAAACAAGGCTTCCACCCAACGGGAGCCTTTAGGATGAGAAGCGGCAAAGAAAGAAAGCCAACCCCCCTGGTTCTAGTCCACTTGCCGCGAGATGAAAGTCGTATTTACGAAATAAGAACTGCCGCTGATGTCTGCGTTAAGGTGGAAACATTACGCAGAAAACCCGGTCTGGGCCAATGCCATCGGTGCCAGAAATTTGGGCATGCGGCAAATAGATGCAACGCACCAAGGAAATGCGTTGCCTGCGCAGAGGACCACAATGGGGTGACGAAGTGCCCCAAGGACAAAAAGAGCCCGGCGAAATGCGCTCTATGTAATGGCCCTCATCCGGCCAATTACAAGGGATGCCCCCTCAATCCCTCAAAGGGAAATCCGACGGTTTCCCTTTCAAAGCCGGCCGTCTCACAGAAAGATCAGGCCAAACCCATTTCGGCACCAAAAAGGACGGTTCCTGCCAAAGTAGAGCAGAAACCCGAGAAGAAGACCCCGAAGGAAAAGAATCCAGCGTTCAAAACGAAAAAGAAAATTTCTCCGAAAAAGGCAGAAATTGAAAAACTCATGGCCACATTCCAGGTCATGATGAACCAGATGATCAAACTTCTGGAATAGCACTGGAGTACAGAAGGAAGCCAAAATCTCTGGAGATAGCCGTCTGGAATGCAGACGGCATCACCAATAAAAAGGACGAGTTCGAAGACTTCTTGAACAGGCATGAAGTGGATGTAGCACTGGTGTGTGAAACCCACCTCAAACCATGCCTCTCTCTGAAAATCCGCAACTACCAGACCTATCGTAGGGACCGGAATGACGAGAGAAAAGGTGGAACAGCCATCTTGATCAAGAAGTCTATTGCTCATTCAGAAATAGATCTACCCGATCTTCAGCATCTGGAAGCCAACGCAATAACTGTGTACACCAACTCCGGTGACATAAGATTGATTGCCGCTTATAATAGACCGGGCCGAAAACTACTCAATGAGGACTTGAGGCGTGTTTTCGATCCCAGAACTCCGACACTGATGGCAGGCGATCTGAACGCCAAGCATCCAGCATGGCATAGCAGAATCACAAATGCTAGTGGAAGAACACTGAACGATTTTGCGGACAATAACCAAGAAATCGTTATAGATGCCCCGAATGAGCCAACTCATTACGGACCGATAGGTCGCCCGGATGTATTGGACATCGCGATGTTTAAGAACATCCCATTAGTTCATCGGATCACAGCCATATCTGAGCTGAGTTCCGATCATAATCCTTTTTTGGTTCATCTTGGAGATGAATTCGACGTGGATCCGCCAAAAACCAAGTCATGGACAGACTGGCAGGTTTTCAAGGAACAAATGACGACGAATATGGGTCCACTTAGACTCATATATGACTCCAAGGAACTGGACTCAGCCGTCGAGTCCCTCACGAAGATCATCAAAACGTCATTGGACGGTTCAACACTAATTTCTTCTTTGCCTAGTCAGAAGAACTCGATCCCAGAAGACATCAAGGAGCTTATCAGGGAGAAGCATAGAGCGAGGCGTAGAGCTCAGAACACACTCAGCCCTGAGGACCGTCGAGTGTTCAATCAGCTCAACGCTAGAGTCAAGGAGGCTCTCAGAAAGGTCCGGAATGATCGTTGGGAAGAGAAATTAATCTCTCTTTCCATAGAAGACAACAGTGTTTGGCGGATGGCCAAAGCACTGCGCTCAGATAGAAAACCAACCCCACCGATTCACGGTTTACAAGGAATGGTATATAGTCCAGAAGAAAAGGCTGAAGCTTTCGCGGATAACCTCGAAAGCCAATGCAGTTGTACCTACAACTATGCGGATTTGGACCACATCGAGGACGTCAACCGCAAAGTGAGAAGAGACCTGAAAAAGGAATCAACGGAAGCTATTGGTTTCGCAACCGTTCAGGAAATCCAGAACACTATTATGTCGAGTAAAGTGAAAACGGCACCAGGACCAGACGGCATCACTAGTTTGACGTTGCGAAACCTCCCTCGAAAAGCCTTAGTTGCATTGACGAATATAGTCAATGCTACGCTACGACTAAGGTACTTTCCGAAGGAATGGAAGAAAGCCAACGTGGTTTCAATCCACAAGGCCGGCAAAGATGCTAAATTCCCGCAGAACTACCGTCCTATCAGTCTTCTCTCGTGCATAGGGAAGATTACGGAAGCGGTCATTCTGAAAAGACTGAAGACAATAACAGAAGAAAAGAAGATTATACAGTTGGAACAGTTCGGTTTTCAAAGCCAACACTCCACTGTGCAACAGGTGCTCCGAGTAGTGGAACAACTCACGGATGGATATAACCGCAAACAAGTCACAGGGGCTGTGTTCTTGGATGTGGCCAAAGCGTTTGATAAAGTATGGCACAAAGGACTGCTATACAAACTGCTTGCGGCCGGATTTCCACTCTCCATGGTCCAACTTCTAGCATCTTACCTGCATTCTCGCAAGTTTAGAGCCAGAGTTGACGGAGTATTGTCTTCAGAGAGGTCTCTTCCAGCCGGAGTTCCGCAAGGATCTCTGCTGTCTCCAATATTATTCACAATATATGTATCCGACATGCCAAAAACGGTGAAAACCTCCATGGCACTGTACGCTGACGACACCGCCATTCTTGCCAGTTCATGGTGTCCCAAAATGGCAACGAAGTATCTACAGGAAGCCATCTATAGACTTCAATCCTGGTTTGCTCGATGGAGAATCGAAGTAAACCCTGAGAAGAGCGAAGCCGTTCTTTTCAGTCGAAAGAAAAAAGATCCCATAGGACATGTCGTAATGTTCGGCAGGAGGATCGAATGGAAAGACGAGGCCAAGTATCTGGGAGTGATACTTGACAAGAAGCTTACTTGGAAACAACACGTCACATCAGCTGTGACGAAGGGAAAGACAGCAGCGGCAGCGTTGCAACCGCTACTTTGCAAAAGCAGCAAAATGTCTCTTTCCAACAAGCTTCTTCTCTATAAGTCCACCATTCGGCCGGTCATGTCTTACGCATGCCCGGCTTGGGGATACGCCGCAAAGACGCATCTGCAGGGACTTCAAGTCGTGCAGAGTACGATCCTGAGACGGGCCGTAAATGCACCATGGTTTGTCAGCAACGTACGGATACATGAAGACCTGCATATACCATTCTTAGACGACCATTTAAAAGATCTGAGCGTGAAGACCTTCAACAAAATGAAAAATCACGCAAACCCTCTTATAAGGAAGGCTTGCGACTATGATGAAAAAGCCCCTAGGAAACACAAAAGACCGAAGATGGCACTTCCCTAGGAAGTGTGTATTAGAGCCAAACCCTTACTGGCACAGAGATAATTACACAAACCTTCTGAAGTGGCATATTGCCACCTGCTAGAGCAGACCAAATTAGCTCACCAGAGGTAAATCATATTGAGACTGAGCAGTAAAAGGCTAATAGCCTGACTGCAAAAGAGAACGAAGTTCCAAGTTCCAAGTTGTTGTTTCTTTCAAGTGTTGCACATCCTAACACTTGTTCACCGTACTGATGAGGGCCGAAAGCCCGAAACACGTGTCTACGGTTGGTATTTCTCTGAGAGGGACTGTCCTTATCCTTATGATTTGTTTTATGAACAATTGCCCTCGTTATCCTTCCGACATATATATATATATATATATATATATATATATATATATATATATATATATATATATATATATATTTACCAACCATGCAGCGTCCTGGAAAACGATGTCTACAAACTGTACTGGGACACAACTATGGTCACGGACAGGGCAATATCGCATAACCGGCCGGACATAGTTCTGTTTAATAAGACCGAAAAATTGGTGCAGATAATAGACATAACGGTACCCGCCGATGATAATATCGCCCGAGCGTACACTGAGAAACTCACCAAATATCATGACCTCGCGTTTGAGCTGAAAGAAATGTACGGTCTGAGGAAAACATCAATTCTCCCACTCATAATATCGGTAAATGGCCTGGTGGAGACACACATGATTGAAAACACGAAACGTCTACAATTAGATACTTACCTGATTAGCCAAGCACAGAAAGAGGTCATCCTAGGTACCACGCGGACAGTCAGAAGATTTCTTACTAGCTCCTGAGTACAACCTTGGTCGCTGTGGTGACCCGGTTGTCTTGGATCCATCCCGCTTGTCGGTGAATAAAAAAAAAAAAAAATATATATATATATATTTTGATCATGTTATTTACCTGCTTTTTAATAGTCAATAGTATTTTCTTTATTTGGAAGTGTCAGGTTTTTAATGAAGTTGTTTAGTTCATATAAAAAAATATATAATTATACGTTTCGGAGACATTCTCCTTCTTCAGTAAAAATGACTCATCTGATAGTTTACAATATGAAATATTAATTAAAATTGAGCCTTCAATTTCTCGTCATTTTACCTGAAATGACGAGAATAGTATGTTATGGAAAGAAAATAAATTTGTATTGTCTTCTAGATGTTCATCAACACGTTTATGGGCTGGAGGTGCATCATATCAAATATTCAATATGAAAGTTAATTTTTATGAATTTCAGATATCAAATGGATTGATAACTGTTAGAATATTAAGCTAGAGGACACATGTACCTAAGTTGATACTTTGAGGTCCTAAAATAGATTTGTAGAGAAAATAATTATACATCTTCAGAAGTAAATGAAGATAACAATAAAGGTCATCATCAAAAGTTTGTTATATGTACAATTTGGCGATATGAAGAAGAGAAAACGGATTCAAAATTGAAAAAATTTATGGCGCTTGAAATATGACGATTGAATTAATTTGAATGAAGAATAATCAGAAACGTTATCGGAGCATATTTGTTTGCACACTGCAGAGACAGTCACTGTACTTCTATGGGTTGATGTAATAACTGTGACGATACTGTACAAAAATATGATGAGTGGAGCAATTGATAATTAAATATGTCATATAGATATTGCTTCATGTTATGGAATTTCATTATTAATGAATCGTCTGATATCCACTAACAATGTACTTTTCAATGAGTGCTTCGAATGATGAGTCATCTTGGGGGATCGTTATATCCTTATAACGATTCCTTCAGATTCGAACAGAATTCTAGTTTGCTAGTTTTATAAATCTAGAATCGACCACAAATCTGATGAAATTAATATTTAATCGATAAATAGGTACATACAGATTACATGACTTACCTATTCACCTTCAATAGCGTCATCGAATGATTCATACAGTTTTATTAAAATAACCTATGTATTATTTTCCGAACACTGCGTAGAATGAAGAATTATTATATTCACATAACGACGCACCTAAAACTCACTTATCAGCTCAACGCACATAATTGAAATGAACCGTTTTCTGCTGCAAAATATTTGGTGAATGGTTACATCTGGTCTAATACTCTAGTGGGTTTTACGATTGTTGTTATTCACTTCTTTGAAAATGCCGCTCGCCTTTTCTGGGAAGAAATGTTTTCAAAAATAACCTTTTTTTATGACCTTTCCCTCTGGATATTAGGGGTAAATATACCTCCTGTAGGTATATCTTTCCTAACGAACTTCCGTGCTTTTCGTGTTTGATAAAAAAAAAATTTCGAATGTATTAGGTATTCCTAATTCATGGTTATGTAACAGCTGATTGGATGAATTATATATTTCAGAAAAATTATTCCTTCAAATCCCTACCTACCGACCTAATATTTATTTCACAAAAATTTGCTCAAAATTATCATCATAATTATAAGCTTGCGAAATGAAAAAAAAGGAATTTTTATGTTGCAGATTTGTCTGTTTTTCTCGAACGATAACAAGAAATAGTTCATAACGCGAAATAATACATATAATATGTAAATGAACTGATATGATAGACCGAAAAAAAATCGAAAACATTTTTTGACGACAACGTTTACTCATACCTGTAATGTGAGAAAGAAAGGTTCGATAACGAAGTTCGAAGCAAACATCACTCAAAATAATAGCAATTTTTTGATTACCGATTCGATCATCAACCCTTATACAGGGTGTTCCTAAATTGGAGGTACCGCAATCGCTTTGTTTTCAAGATACAGGGTGTTCCTTGTAGTTCTACATATAGAATATATCTCGTATATGGTGTAGTATTTGCGCGATATCGTAAAACTCAATTCAATGCTTACATTTATAGGTTTCCTTCAAATAGTGAATTTAGCAAAATGTGGTGTCACGCGTTAAGATTGTTTTCATTTTGAAATATGATAAGTCATTTATATTCCTCTGAGGGGACGCCGACGAAAGCGGGTAGATAAAGGAAAATAATAAATTTCGGACATAGACGTGCTCGCAGTGCAATAAAAGTAATCATCTTGAAAGCGATAATAAACTGAAATTCTATATTTTGTAAATCTTGGGGGGGGGGAAGTAATTACCCCGAGTATCCTCTCATTTCTACGCCCTTGGCCCTCTGGTTATTACTCGAACAAAAGGATTTGTAGGTCCTGTCTTTCAGAAGGCAAATTCGTTATTAATGAGCAGATATTTTGAATAGATAAAGTTGGTAGCTTCTCAGAATCGAAGATACCCATATAAAAGTGAAATCAACCTTTCCTATGTATATAATAAAACATGTCTGAAATCCTTTGAATGCAATAATAAACGCTACCTATACAATAGCTAAATAACCATCTTTTTCTTTGAAAGTTGACATTAACAATATTACAAATAGTTCCCATAGAATTTCCGAGAAAAGGTCCTTTTTCACATAATCGAAAATCAGGGGTAGGAATATTAATAATGACTCAGATGTTCATTTTAGGTATAAGGACTGGAATTTTATTCCCTACGCCTCTACTTTAATTTCTCCGATTTCCTACTAATGTCTAATTGTGAGACTTTTCTCCCTAATATTAATACTGTTTGACAATCGGTTTTTAATTTATACCAACTTTGATACGAATCGTTTCAGAGAACGGTGTACGGAAGTATCATTATTATTTCTCTATTGAGTAGGGGAGAACGGGGGAATTTCGCGCACCTAACGGAAAAGGTTTCAAAAAAGTTTCCTATGTAAATGCAAACTTTCACAATTTAACTTCGAAATTTTGCATTTATTCGACGAATCGCTTTGAGAATATATTAAAAATCTGAAATAATAATGTCATTGCGCGAAATTCCCCATGTGCTGGGATAATACCGCGCATGGGATGGGGTAATTCTGCGCAAGTATATATTGAATGAAGCGGGTACTGTTCCAGCATTATTATGCTCCCAAATTCAATAATTTAAAAGTCATTCGAGATTTTATCAATCAATGTTATCTATTTATTTATACGTAGGGTTAATTCCATCTAATGTGTTTTTAGGGTGCGTTTCAAATAAATATTCTATAGCATAGAAATTAAACTATGTAATTTTTTCACAAGTGACAGGTGTATTCATTATTAAAAGTAGTGCAATATAATTTCACGAACTGAATCTCCGCTATTCAATTAATTAAATTTTGGATCTTGTCGAACATTCAATTAAAAATATCCACATTCAACTCCGATGAGGGAGAAGATATTTTGGAAGTATGTCGCAAACTTTCTAAGTTTTGGAACAGTTGAAGCATCTAGAAATTCTGAAAAGGATATATTTGAAGTTCTAGATAACCAGATAAATGTGCGTATCAAAAAAAAATTGTTGACGACGTTTACTCATATCTGTAATGTGAGAAAAAGTTCGATAATGAAGTTTGAAGCAAAAATTAAAATAGAATTTTTCTAATTCGATTGTTCATACCATTCGATTGTTCCTAAATTGGAGGTGCGAAGAAAAATGATAAATTCCCTGAATAATTTTAAGGAGCAAATGTCCTATACATGGGCCCGCAAATGCTATGTTTTCTGGATAGAGGGTACCTACGTTTCTTGTAGTCCTACTTTTTTGTGATGCATATAACATTTTATCGAATCTCTTATTGATCCTCTCTACAGATTGAATAAATAAATACCAAAAATTATAATTAATTATTTATCACTGGATCCTATAATAATTTGAATTTTCCTTGGGATTTCTGAAAATTTGTTTGACAAGAAACCGTAAAGTGTAGTACTGGACCAGAGATTCTTTTCACATTTTTCTAAACAACCAGTGGTTCATCAAAAAGGTCTGGTGAAAAGAAGCGGGCACTCTTCCAGAAAAAATATCACAAAAACTTTAAATTGGAATATCTATGCCAAATTCAGTTAAATATCTTGTGGGGAGAAGGTGCACCATCGTTAAGCTAGCAGAAAGACTTTCGAATTTTTGATTTTTATTTTGATTTTGTAGGCTTATTTATTATTACCTTATTCAAAAATTTTTTTTTCTTGAATTGTCGGAGAAATCGCGGGTTCTGCGAGCTTTACGGTTGAGCTAGCGGAACCCAATCGTAACTATACTCCTCAGAATAATTTAAATAACATAATAATTTTAGGCTCTATTCAAACTAATTTATCACCCTATTCCGGCGTTTTGATAAGTAAATACACCTTTGACGACTTGGTATAATCGTTTTGGTGTTTCGCCTCCTGTCAGATTGTGATTATTTCCATAGTAACGTACTTGGAAAAAAAAAAAAGTCAAGCTCACTGAAATGTCATTGAATTTTTTAAAAGGCAGCGCTTTGGTTATAGGTCCATTAATAAATAAGAAATTGAAATTATTTTTCGTGATATAATCATAACGAATACCAGAGTGTAGACTATATATTTCGATTATGCGGACCTTTTCATCTCGTCGTATATCGGGAAACACCACGCGAGTTGCACTCTCGTGTCTCAGTGTTTAATCGAATATTATATATGCTCTTATGACATAATAACTGATCATTCAATGAATATTAAGTGAATATTCAATGATTATTTTGTTAATACTTATTCGAATATTCCAGTATTCCACTCAAAAAAC
Source organism: Harmonia axyridis (assembly GCF_914767665.1). Classification (NCBI taxonomy): domain Eukaryota; kingdom Metazoa; phylum Arthropoda; class Insecta; order Coleoptera; family Coccinellidae; genus Harmonia; species Harmonia axyridis. The sequence continues at coordinate 27,628,528 of NC_059508.1, read as the reverse complement.
CTAGCCACCTATGACTGGAACTTTGTTGATATCTTTAAATAAATAAATATATTTCCGGTGGTTTAAAAAATAATGAGCATTTCACAATTGAAAAAAGATGGAATTGTCATAAATAATATTTTGCTATTAAAGTCATCTAGACTTTCTTCCTCCAATCCATGTTTGAATGCCTTTAAAACTGGCACAGAATCTCCATCAATATCACGATATTCCAACATAGCCACCATGCCATCAATTTCCATAGCAGAAAAATATGCATAATTATTCAACAGATTTATTGAATGAACAGGTAATACTGAACACAGTTTACTGTTATCTGATGGATAAATGTAAAAATGTTCGTTATTCTTGGAAAGTCGAGAGTACCCTGGTTTTACCGAAAAAATGGTTACTTATATTTTTATAATCAAATTGTCGTTTGGAAAATCCAGCAATTAGTTCTATTCCATGACAACGTACAAAATACAATAGATCTTTAAGTAGACGCAGTAAAACCTGCGCTGGGACACTACAATCTACATAGACCCATTACAGGTATACAGGTATATGAACCCATTATAGCTATACAGGTATATTTTTTTTATTTTCCATTATCTTTCTTACTTTCGTAGAATTTATTTCATTGAAAAAACCAAAGAACCCATATCATACTGATCTTTCCGAATGTATTTTCTATCCGTAGAATCTTATGTTATTATTATTAGAACTCTTTATTGCTAAACTCATATGTTAGAATTCATATTCGATTTGCATTTTTCACGTACTGGCGGTATGAGATTAGGGGAGAGTGGGGCTGGAAGTTCCCGGGGTAAGGTGTTCCGATGGTAATAACTTTTTAACAAAAAGAGATATCAAGAAAATGTAAATTAGGCTTTTTTGTGAACCACTGGTAGTTTAAAAAAAATAAGAAAGAAACTCTTGTTCAGTACTACACTTTGGTTTGTTATAGTTTTGTCGTATTTGCATTCGATTTCGAGAAAAAAATTCAAACAGCTCTCTATAGCAATTCTCAGGAAAATCCAAATGATTATAAAGATCCAGTTAGGTAGCTGTGATGAATAAATTAATTATAAGTTTTGATACTTATTTACCAACTGTGTAGCGAAGATTAATAAAGATTCGATAAACTGGTTAAGCATCACAAAAAGTAGGACTACAAGAAACACCCTGTATCTCGAAACCAAAGCGTTTGCGGGCTCATGTTTAAGTGCCTTGATACAAAGGGCGGTAAGGCATGCAAAGCTTCGAAAACTAAATGAGATTAAAAACATATGTTCCGCTGAAAACACTTAGCCTTTGTCAGTAACTAGTTTCGAACGCAGAATCGTAGGAAATTTCCATATGTTAAATGTGTAAACAACTTCCACGTAATTCGAAGTGTTGTTTTTCGTCTTTGTGAAATACATTACATCCCTGATTCAGTTAGGGTAATAGGCAATACCAGTGCCGTATCTAGGGCGTGGCAAAGGTGCACTTGTCACGGGCGCAAGGTCTGCAGGGGCGCCCAAAAATATCAAGAGAAAAAATAATTGGAGCACCACACATAATAATTCGAAAGATCACAACTCGGTTTTCAAGTATACGCCTCGCAACGAGCAATGACGAGGAATCTGGAAACCAAGGACGGAGATCTTTCTTTTTTCTTGGGGGGGGGGGGTATTCTCGAACAAAATTTTTTTTTACAACAACGTTTACTCATATCTGTAATGTGGGAAAAAAGTTTGATAACGAAGTTGAATCTTAATTACTCAATATTTTTTTTTATTACCAATTCGATTGTTCTCACCTTATACTGGGTTTTCCTAAAAAGGAGTTACGAAGGAAAATATTCCTTGGATAATTTTAAGAAAAAAAAGTCCTATAAACATGAGACCGCAAACGCTTTGTTTTCGAGATACAGGGTGTTTCTTGTATAGTCATACTTTTTAGTGATGCTTATATTTATTAGTTTATCGAATCTTTATTAATCTTCGCTACAGAATTTGTTGATAAGTACCAGAAGTTATAATCAATTTATTCATCACAGCTTACTAACTGGATTTTTATAATAATTTGGATTTTCCTGAGGATTACCAGAGAGCTGTTTGAATTTTTTTTTCGAAATCGATAGCAGATACGACAAAACTATAACAAACCAAAAAGTGTTGTACTAGACAAGAGTTTCTTTCCACATTTTTCTATAGAACCAGTGCTTCACCAAAAAATAGTTCTGGTGGAAAGAAGCAGGTACCCTTCCACAAAAAATATCACACTGCAGATTTGCAAGCATATCACAAGCTGAAAACTTTAAATCGGAAGATCTATGCCAATTCAAATTGAATATCTTGTGAAGGATAGGTGATATGAGAAAAAAACTTGAACTTTAACACCGGCATCTCAAAAACAAAGCGTTTGCGTAATCGTGTTAGGACTTTTTTTCCTAATAGGATCCGAGAAATCTGTCATTTTCATTTGTACCTCCAATTTAGGAACACCGTTCAGATATAATCAATTCAAAACTGATATATTCACAAAAAAAATTGCAATTTGAATGATCCACAATAAATTATATAACACAGCCCAGACAATTTTCAGATGGGAATTACTCAGTTCAGTTCTTCGACAAGTACAGTATTGTGACGAAAATTATACAAAAAACCGAAAACAACGGGTAGGTAAGTGTATACCGATGACGAATGCAAAAATCACAGGTAACAAAAAAGGGGCGATGCCGAGAAAACGGATAGATGAAGGAAAATAATAAACCTCGGACAAAGACGAGCTGAAATGCAATTAATGTACTCATTTTGAAAGCGATAATAAACTCATAAACGGTAAAGGGGTCCGATTTTTTACTGACGTGTCGATTTCAAAGGAAAGAAAAATGATTATTATTATTGGTTCATTTGATGGAGAAATTTTCGTTATTCGTATTCGCGATATTTCTAGAATTTTATATTTTGAAAATCTTGGGGTGGGGTAATCACACCCTGTACCTCCCCATTTCTACGCTCTTGGATTGAAAAAAATGTTGACGAAAAAATGGAATACTTACACTTTGAATTAATTAACCTTTGTTTTAGAGTCTAAATCAGACTCCACCATTAGACAAACTCTTAAAATGTTCAGAATTTGTCAACACAGAGAGACATATTGGTCTATCTCATTATAAAATTTTTCACTGTCAATTCATTTTTCAGTAAATTCATCAAATATGTACGATCTACTCCTATTATAGGGAATAAATATCACTATTCTTTACCTCTATAAAGCGGTTTAGGTCTATATTATCTTGTAGGGGAGAGTTGGATAATACCGCGCGGTTGATAATTCCGCGCTTCAGTATTATTCAAAAACTATCCACTTTTTCTTTGATGTAGTGTGTATACATCAAAGCTGGACATGCCTACATCCTTCTCCGCGCAATGCCATCACGGTCCCTGAAACGACGACAATAGCACGCCCTGTAGAAGTTTTTTTCGTCACTCCTTATAATTTTTCGCGTACTTTCAGTAAGAGGTAAGTAATACTGTATTTATATTGTAATACTTTGATACTATAAATTTCTAATGCTTGTACACTGTAGAATTATTGACCGAATACTTTTTTACGTACTATAATATTTCCCATAAAATTTTGAGCTTAAAAAATAAAATTATCAAGATTGATTATTCCGCGCCGGGGCGCGATATTATCAATCCGTAAAATATGAAGTCTGTACTTGAGGCTATTCGAAACGGAAATAAAATAAAGACATCTGCTAGAAACTTCAGACGAAAATTTACTTAGACTTCATGTTATAAAAAAATATTTACGTTTTGTTGTCATATAGACTTTAAGTTTCCATCAATACTTATTGCGTGATATTTTATATACTGATTTAATTTTGAGAAGAAGATTCGGCTCTCCCTATCTTCACGCAGAAAAATTACTCAGAAAGATATCAATTTTTTTATTATTAGATACTTTTGTTACTTACCCATTCGCGAGCAAATAATGTGGGCACGATTTTGTCAAACCTGGGCACGATAATATCGAATCAGTTCGATAATACCGCGCCTCTATTTTTTTTTATAAATTGACAATAAATACTTTTTGATTAAATTTCAGAAGTTTTTGTTATGCGGTTATTGTACCTGAATAAATGTCCTACTAATTACTCAATATTGTTTCTTTCAATATCAAATAGTTTCCTAATTATAGGTCCAAGTCCTTAGGGGCTCGGTATTATCCAACTCTCCCGTAAGTCGAATTTAATCAAGAACGAATTGTATAACTCGAACTACGCCTATGTCGAACTATACGTAACTCGACGAAAAATCTTGCTCCCGTGGTGTTTCGAGTTATACGAGTTAACTCTTAACTGCATTAATTATCATATTTGATATATCGTATTTTTAATACTGCTAGGGCTAGGGACATCTATGAGCGAGTGTACGAATTTTATGACGTTACTCATTGGAGACAGTAATTCGGATATAGTGAAATGATTTGCAACATTAATCGCAATTTCTCTTAATTCTGGTGGTGTTAAATCGATTTCGTCAGACATAACTAACGAATTTAATGAGTAATTGTAAATTATTTCAAAATTCTAAATGTACGATTCATATTCAAATTCCGTAATCTGTCAATGTTCGTAACAGTCACACCAACTGCAATGATACAATACAAATGTCACTAGGATATTCAATCTAAAATTTTCATTTAATTTCGACAATAATTCACAAAACTTGACTGAAATAGAGAAAATATCGTCTAATACTCGTTGCAGAAGGCAATTCCAACACTCATGCGTTCGAATTTCGCATTCGTGTTAGAATAGAAGCCCATTCTGCAACTTGTTTTAGAATATAGTCCGTTCAGGAATTATTGACATCCCGGGTGGCTGGTGGAAAATCGAAATTAAGTTGGTAATGGCTCATTCGATCAGTAACATTTTGAATTGCAGATTTCGGGTTGGCATTGGAAATGTCATTGACAGGAGGTTAGATTATTCAGTTTGTTTGTATTATTGGTTTTGATCCAAGAAATTTTGAAACTAAAAAGTTGTATCAATTTCAAACACACATTGATTAGTTTATTTGAGTATTTCTCACAGTACTGTTTGAAAAAAGAAGGCAAGTCATTACAGCCTGGATTATTAGAGGAAGAAAATCTGTGCAATACGATTTCACCTTCAAAGAATCATTGAATGATTTGATCGTTACCAAAAGCAACCAATATATCAGTCCGGATAAAATTTGACCAAAAAGCATCTGAATTTCAATAAATCAAAGACAACATTACATAAAATCTATTGGTCACAAGTTCAAAACAGTAAATAAAAGGAAAATTCTTATTGATAAACAGAAAAATATAATAAGTTGAGTACGATTTTATGGTGAATACGTCAGAGGAAAGAAAATATAGAGGTGCCTTATAGCATTTGTTGACATCGCTATAACATTTTTGTTTACAAACACTTATAATGTACTGCGTTGCCATTCTGAGGAAGAAGTAAACTTTTCTCCGTTCTGTGGCATAGATGTTTTGCGAATATTGTGGGGATTTGGCAACACGGTTCTGTTGTTGTTATTGCACGTGACAACTAGAGGGACGTTAAGGGTTAACTGTTCATTTTAATTTCACGTTTGTAATCGTCGTTATTTTATACAAGTTTGTGAATTTAAAGTTACATATTGTTAATTTTAATCATGGTAAAACCTCGAAAAACATGTATAGTGTGTAAAACATCCGGAAATGAAAACCTAACCTATCATAGGTAAGTTCGCGTTTTGAGTCCATAGGCGTAGAATATATCTCGTCTAAAAAATTCGATCCATTCTTTAACGATTTCCTAAAAATTTTCTTGTTTTATGTTCGAATCTATACGCATCTCTAATATCTATCCTATTCATGAAGTAAAATTTAACCATAAGAGACACTAGAATGAAGTGTAATCTGAATAATGTGAAATTGTAATGCAGTGCCAACTGTGGAATTTTTTCTAAAAAGTATGTCAGTAGATTTTTGATAGATTTCTGAACGATGATGGTAGATTTTTAGTAGATAACTCCAAAACCAGTAATCAGTAGAAAGAAAGAATTAGAAGAACGATTCCGTTGGAGGAGAGGCTCATTGATCATTTCGGACAGAGGAACTGTTTTTTTGATTATCATACATAAATGTTTTTCAAGCCAATTGACCTTATTGATTCCTTCAACCCAAAAAGAAAAATCATGAAGCTGTCATACTTATCGAAATTGTAATAAATCATGTGTTAAAACTTCTTGGTGTTATTACTGTGTCTTCTCCCCAATGCATTGTGAATCAAATTTGAAACAAATGAATTCCCCCTTTATTTTTGAGAAAAAAAGGTAGTATGAATTTTTTCAACTTACAACTTCTGTTGTGTCGGCAGCACACAATTGCACTTTTCTGTATTGTGGGTTGCTGACTCATAAAATGATTTGAAAATATTGGCAATATGAGCCAATATGGAACGAGCGGTTTTTTATAACAGCAAAAACATTATTATTAATTGGAACTGTTAATGAGAGTGATATACTTTCTTGTTCTCCGCATATTTCGTCGCTATAAACAATAGTATTCGCATTATCGCTAATTTCGATAAGTTTATTGACTTCGCTGTGTGTGGCAAATTAATTCAAGTGTAAGTAACTGATAGAGACAGTAATTAGTTATAAGGTTCAAGAATATCAAGTGCATGACCACTGGTGTGCCATCATTGAGGGATCCCTCCAGGCCTACGAAAGAAAAGGAGCTTTTATATTCAGTTTCTCATTAGCGGAAAATCTGTGAATTGTTTTTGCCATCGCAACATCTATAATAAAAATACAGTCCATACTCGCTCTACTTATTAAATACAGTGAAGAGCTAACAACTTCTTTCTCTTTTGCAGTCAGGCTATAAATTAGCCTTTTACTGCTCCATCTCAATATAATTCACCTCTGGTGAGCTATTTTGATCTGCTCTAGCAGGTGGCAAAGTTTGTGTAATCATTACACAATCTCTGTGCCAGTAAGGGTTTGGCTCTAATACACACTTCTTAGAGAAGTGCCATCTTCGGTCGTTTGTGTTTCCTAGGAGCTTTTTCATCGTAGTCGCAAGCCTTCCTTATAAAAGGGTTTGCATGATTTTCCATTTCAATGAAGGTCTTCACGCTCAGATCTTTTAGATGGTCGCCCAGGAATGGTATTTTCAGGTCTTCATGTACCTATCCGTACCTTGCTGACAAACCAAGCTGCATTTACGGCTGGTCTTAGGATCGTATTCTGCACGACTTGAAGTCTCTGCAGGTGCGTCTTTGCGGCGTATCCCCAAGCCGAACATGCGTAACACATGACCGGCCGGATGGTGGACTTATAAAGAAGAAGCTTGTTGGAAAGAAACATTTTTGTGCTTTTGCAAAGTAGCGGTTGCAACGCTGCCGCTGTTGTCTTTCCCCTTCGTCACAGCTGATGTGACGTGTTGGTTCCAAGTGAGCTTTTTGTCAAGTATCACTCCCAGATACTTGGCCTCGTTTTTCCATTACAATCCTCCTACCGAACATTACGACGAGTCCGATGGGATCTATTTTCTTTCGGCTAAAAAAACTGCTTCGATCTTCTCAGGGTTTCTTGTAGGTACTTCGTTGCCATTTTGGGACACCAAGAACTGGCAAGAAAGGCGGTATCGTCAGCGTAAAGTGCCATGGAGTTTTTCACCGTTTTTGGCATTTCGGATACATATATTGTGAAAAATATTGGAGACAGCAGAGATCCTTGCGGAACTCCGGCTAAAAGAGACCTCTCTGAAGACAATACTCCGTCAAATCTGGCTCTAAACTTGCGAGAATGCAGGTAAGAAGCTAAAAGTTGGACCATGGAGAGTGGGAAACCTGCCGTAAGCAGTTTGTATAGCAGTCCTTTGGGCCGTACTTTATCAAACGATTTGGCTACATCCAAAAACACAGCTCCTGTGACTTGTTTCCGGTTATATCCATCCGTGATTGGTTCCACTACTCGGAGCACTTGTTGCACAGTGGAATGTTGGCTTTAAAAACCGAACTGTTCCTACTGTATGATATTCTTTTCTTTCGTTATTGTGTTGAATCTTTAGCATTGACTATATTCGTCAGTGCTACTAAAGCTTTTCGAGGGAGGTTCCGCAACGTCAAGTTAGTTATGCCGTCCGGTCCTGGTGCCGTTCTCACTTTACTCGACATAATAGTGTTCTGGATTTCCTGAACGGTTCGAAACCAATAGCTTCCGTTGATTCATTTTTCACTTTGCGGTTGACGTCCTCAATGTGGTCCAATTCCGCATAGTTGTAACTACAGCTGCATTGGCGTTGGAGGTTATCTGCGAAAGCTTCAGACTTTTCTTCTGGACTGTATACCATTCCTCGTAAACCGTGAATCGGCGGGGTTGGTTTCCTATCTGAGTGCAATGCTTTGGCCATCCGCCAAACACTGTTGTCTTCTGTGGAAAGAGAAAGTAGTTTCTCTTCCCAACTATCATTCCGGACCTTTCTGAGAGCCTCCTTGACTCTATCGTTGAGCTAGAGTGCTTCTCTCTGATAAGCTCCGCCATCAATAGGTTATTACCACCAATAACACCCAAGAATCGCTCGAATTTCATGTTTTCTATTTTCAGCTGTTTGAAATGCAGGAATAAGAAAAAACCTTCTAATTTTACACAGACATCCTAAAGGACTAATGAACACGTAGGTACCTTTCATTTTGCAAACACAGAACCTTTCAGAAACTATAATTGATCATTTCAAAGAGCGATTTAACGAGCACACATATATAGGTATTAAATATGAATAACAAATATTAATCGCTCTTTGAAATGATCAATTATAGTTTCTGAAACGTTTATTTGTGATTGCAAAGTGATAGATACTTACGTATCAATTAGTCCTTCAGAAAGTATGTGTGAAATTAGCAGCCTTATATTATTCATTCGGTACCTGCATTTGTCCGATTTATTGTTACGTGAATATTGGCATTTTTTCGATATTCCGCTTGAATTATATATTTATTTGAAGTACCTATATGTATTCGGTAATGATTGATTGCAAGTACTGACTTTGTTTTAAAGGTAAAAAAACCTGACCCGCCACCTCTTGTCCACATGTTTTTGGATAAGAACAAGATCTATGTTAAAACTGTCGAAATCAAAATCAGGATAGATATTTTTCAGGGGGACACGCAGAGTCTCTTCTGGTTTTGTTTGGCGCTAAACCTACTGAGAAGCCAGTTAGATACATCGACGACCTCAAGCTCTACTCCGCTAACGACGAGCAATTGGGAAATGTGGTAGCGTTCTTTGAGGCTATCGGAATGAAGCCGGGGAAAGATGAATGTGCCGTGGTTCAGGCGAAGAGAGAAGTCAAGTACAATTAATAGGGGACAGATCTGGTCGGCACGCAGAACCTGACGATACAAGAATGCCAGAGTCTTTCATCTACCTCAGAGCACATCAAGCCCTAAGATCCCTGAAATGAAATGAAGAACATTTTCAAGGCAAAATTTGTAAAAAAAATTTTTGTAGTCTCATTCTAAAATAAATTGAAGGACAACAATCAATACGGTAAGGACTTTCGGTTTCAAGGTGGACAGAGAAATGGGGAATCAGAAAAATTGGAGAACAAGATGAATATTTCAAATTTGATCGATAATTTTTGAAGGTCCTGAGAAGGACCGATTAGTTAGACGAACCATTCTCATCACAACAGTAATTTTTATATATTTATTCACTTCTTCTTCTTCAAAGGTGCTGCTTTTTTCGGAGTTGCCACAGACTTGACTGATTTGGGTTTTGGAGCTTTCGGTTTCTTAGTTGGCGATTTCGCAATCTTCTTAGCTTTAGAAGGAGACTTGGCGGCTTTGGGGCTCTTCTTCTCGGTTGTTGCAACTGCTTTCTTCGTTTTCGTTACAGCGGCTTGTAATTGTAATTGTAAATTATTTCAAAATTCTAAATGTACGATTCATATTCAAATTCCGTAATCTGTCAATGTTCGTAACAGTCACACCAACTGCAATGATACAATACAAATGTCACTAGGATATTCAATCTAAAGTTTTCATTTAATTTCGACAATAATTCACAAAACTTGACTGAAATAGAGAAAATATCGTCTAATACTCGTTGCAGAAGGCAATTCCAACACTCATGCGTTCGAATTTCGCATTCGTGTTAGAATAGAAGCCCATTCTGCAACTTGTTTTAGAATATAGTCCGTTCAGGAATTATTGACATCCCGGGTGGCTGGTGGAAAATCGAAATTAAGTTGGTAATGGCTCATTCGATCAGTAACATTTTGAATTGCAGATTTCGGGTTGGCATTGGAAATGTCATTGACAGGAGGTTAGATTATTCAGTTTGTTTGTATTATTGGTTTTGATCCAAGAAATTTTGAAACTAAAAAGTTGTATCAATTTCAAACACACATTGATTAGTTTATTTGAGTATTTCTCACAGTACTGTTTGAAAAAAGAAGGCAAGTCATTACAGCCTGGATTATTAGAGGAAGAAAATCTGTGCAATACGATTTCACCTTCAAAGAATCATTGAATGATTTGATCGTTACCAAAAGCAACCAATATATCAGTCCGGATAAAATTTGACCAAAAAGCATCTGAATTTCAATAAATCAAAGACAACATTACATAAAATCTATTGGTCACAAGTTCAAAACAGTAAATAAAAGGAAAATTCTTATTGATAAACAGAAAAATATAATAAGTTGAGTACGATTTTATGGTGAATACGTCAGAGGAAAGAAAATATAGAGGTGCCTTATAGCATTTGTTGACATCGCTATAACATTTTTGTTTACAAACACTTATAATGTACTGCGTTGCCATTCTGAGGAAGAAGTAAACTTTTCTCCGTTCTGTGGCATAGATGTTTTGCGAATATTGTGGGGATTTGGCAACACGGTTCTGTTGTTGTTATTGCACGTGACAACTAGAGGGACGTTAAGGGTTAACTGTTCATTTTAATTTCACGTTTGTAATCGTCGTTATTTTATACAAGTTTGTGAATTTAAAGTTACATATTGTTAATTTTAATCATGGTAAAACCTCGAAAAACATGTATAGTGTGTAAAACATCCGGAAATGAAAACCTAACCTATCATAGGTAAGTTCGCGTTTTGAGTCCATAGGCGTAGAATATATCTCGTCTAAAAAATTCGATCCATTCTTCAACGATTTCCTAAAAATTTTCTTGTTTTATGTTCGAATCTATACGCATCTCTAATATCTATCCTATTCATGAAGTAAAATTTAACCATAAGAGACACTAGAATGAAGTGTAATCTGAATAATGTGAAATTGTAATGCAGTGCCAACTGTGGAATTTTTTCTAAAAAGTATGTCAGTAGATTTTTGATAGATTTCTGAACGATGATGGTAGATTTTTAGTAGATAACTCCAAAACCAGTAATCAGTAGAAAGAAAGAATTAGAAGAACGATTCCGTTGGAGGAGAGGCTCATTGATCATTTCGGACAGAGGAACTGTTTTTTTGATTATCATACATAAATGTTTTTCAAGCCAATTGACCTTATTGATTCCTTCAACCCAAAAAGAAAAATCATGAAGCTGTCATACTTATCGAAATTGTAATAAATCATGTGTTAAAACTTCTTAGTGTTATTACTGTGTCTTCTCCCCAATGCATTGTGAATCAAATTTGAAACAAATGAATTCCCCCTTTATTTTTGAGAAAAAAAGGTAGTATGAATTTTTTTAACTTACAACTTCTGTTGTGTCGGCAGCACACAATTGCACTTTTCTGTATTGTGGGTTGCTGACTCATAAAATGATTTGAAAATATTGGCAATATGAGCCAATATGGAACGAGCGGTTTTTTATAACAGCAAAAACATTATTATTAATTGGAACTGTTAATGAGAGTGATATACTTTCTTGTTCTCCGCATATTTCGTCGCTATAAACAATAGTATTCGCATTATCGCTAATTTCGATAAGTTTATTAACTTCGCTGTGTGTGGCAAATTAATTCAAGTGTTAGTAACTGATAGAGACAGTAATTAGTTATAAGGTTCAAGAATATCAAGTGCATGACCACTGGTGTGCCATCATTGAGGGATCCCTCCAGGCCTACGAAAGAAAAGGAGCTTTTATATTCAGTTTCTCATTAGCGGAAAATCTGTGAATTGTTTTTGCCATCGCAACATCTATAATAAAAATACAGTCCATACTCGCTCTACTTATTAAATACAGTGAAGAGCTAACAACTTCTTTCTCTTTTGCAGTCAGGCTATAAATTAGCCTTTTACTGCTCCATCTCAATATAATTCACCTCTGGTGAGCTATTTTGATCTGCTCTAGCAGGTGGCAAAGTTTGTGTAATCATTACACAATCTCTGTGCCAGTAAGGGTTTGGCTCTAATACACACTTCCTAGAGAAGTGCCATCTTCGGTCGTTTGTGTTTCCTAGGAGCTTTTTCATCGTAGTCGCAAGCCTTCCTTATAAAAGGGTTTGCATGATTTTCCATTTCAATGAAGGTCTTCACGCTCAGATCTTTTAGATGGTCGCCCAGGAATGGTATTTTCAGGTCTTCATGTACCTATCCGTACCTTGCTGACAAACCAAGCTGCATTTACGGCTGGTCTTAGGATCGTATTCTGCACGACTTGAAGTCTCTGCAGGTGCGTCTTTGCGGCGTATCCCCAAGCCGAACATGCGTAACACATGACCGGCCGGATGGTGGACTTATAAAGAAGAAGCTTGTTGGAAAGAAACATTTTTGTGCTTTTGCAAAGTAGCGGTTGCAACGCTGCCGCTGTTGTCTTTCCCCTTCGTCACAGCTGATGTGACGTGTTGGTTCCAAGTGAGCTTTTTGTCAAGTATCACTCCCAGATACTTGGCCTCGTTTTTCCATTACAATCCTCCTACCGAACATTACGACGAGTCCGATGGGATCTATTTTCTTTCGGCTAAAAAAAACTGCTTCGATCTTCTCAGGGTTTCTTGTAGGTACTTCGTTGCCATTTTGGGACACCAAGAACTGGCAAGAAAGGCGGTATCGTCAGCGTAAAGTGCCATGGAGTTTTTCACCGTTTTTGGCATTTCGGATACATATATTGTGAAAAATATTGGAGACAGCAGAGATCCTTGCGGAACTCCGGCTGAAAGAGACCTCTCTGAAGACAATACTCCGTCAAATCTGGCTCTAAACTTGCGAGAATGCAGGTAAGAAGCTAAAAGTTGGACCATGGAGAGTGGGAAACCTGCCGTAAGCAGTTTGTATAGCAGTCCTTTGGGCCGTACTTTATCAAACGATTTGGCTACATCCAAAAACACAGCAACTGTGACTTGTTTCCGGTTATATCCATCCGTGATTGGTTCCACTACTCGGAGCACTTGTTGCACAGTGGAATGTTGGCTTTAAAAACCGAACTGTTCCTACTGTATGATATTCTTTTCTTTCGTTATTGTGTTGAATCTTTAGCATTGACTATATTCGTCAGTGCTACTAAAGCTTTTCGAGGGAGGTTCCGCAACGTCAAGTTAGTTATGCCGTCCGGTCCTGGTGCCGTTCTCACTTTACTCGACATAATAGTGTTCTGGATTTCCTGAACGGTTCGAAACCAATAGCTTCCGTTGATTCATTTTTCACTTTGCGGTTGACGTCCTCAATGTGGTCCAATTCCGCATAGTTGTAACTACAGCTGCATTGGCGTTGGAGGTTATCTGCGAAAGCTTCAGACTTTTCTTCTGGACTGTATACCATTCCTCGTAAACCGTGAATCGGCGGGGTTGGTTTCCTATCTGAGTGCAATGCTTTGGCCATCCGCCAAACACTGTTGTCTTCTGTGGAAAGAGAAAGTAGTTTCTCTTCCCAACTATCATTCCGGACCTTTCTGAGAGCCTCCTTGACTCTATCGTTGAGCTAGAGTGCTTCTCTCTGATAAGCTCCGCCATCAATAGGTTATTACCACCAATAACACCCAAGAATCGCTCGAATTTCATGTTTTCTATTTTCAGCTGTTTGAAATGCAGGAATAAGAAAAAACCTTCTAATTTTACACAGACATCCTAAAGGACTAATGAACACGTAGGTACCTTTCATTTTGCAAACACAGAACCTTTCAGAAACTATAATTGATCATTTCAAAGAGCGATTTAACGAGCACACATATATAGGTATTAAATATGAATAACAAATATTAATCGCTCTTTGAAATGATCAATTATAGTTTCTGAAACGTTTATTTGTGATTGCAAAGTGATAGATACTTACGTATCAATTAGTCCTTCAGAAAGTATGTGTGAAATTAGCAGCCTTATATTATTCATTCGGTACCTGCATTTGTCCGATTTATTGTTACGTGAATATTGGCATTTTTTCGATATTCCGCTTGAATTATATATTTATTTGAAGTACCTATATGTATTCGGTAATGATTGATTGCAAGTACTGACTTTGTTTTAAAGGTAAAAAAACCTGACCCGCCACCTCTTGTCCACATGTTTTTGGATAAGAACAAGATCTATGTTAAAACTGTCGAAATCAAAATCAGGATAGATATTTTTCAGGGGGACACGCAGAGTCTCTTCTGGTTTTGTTTGGCGCTAAACCTACTGAGAAGCCAGTTAGATACATCGACGACCTCAAGCTCTACTCCGCTAACGACGAGCAATTGGGAAATGTGGTAGCGTTCTTTGAGGCTATCGGAATGAAGCCGGGGAAAGATGAATGTGCCGTGGTTCAGGCGAAGAGAGAAGTCAAGTACAATCAATAGGGGACAGATCTGGTCGGCACGCAGAACCTGACGATACAAGAATGCCAGAGTCTTTCATCTACCTCAGAGCACATCAAGCCCTAAGATCCCTGAAATGAAATGAAGAACATTTTCAAGGCAAAATTTGTAAAAAAAATTTTTGTAGTCTCATTCTAAAATAAATTGAAGGACAACAATCAATACGGTAAGGACTTTCGGTTTCAAGGTGGACAGAGAAATGGGGAATCAGAAAAATTGGAGAACAAGATGAATATTTCAAATTTGATCGATAATTTTTGAAGGTCCTGAGAAGGACCGATTAGTTAGACGAACCATTCTCATCACAACAGTAATTTTTATATATTTATTCACTTCTTCTTCTTCAAAGGTGCTGCTTTTTTCGGAGTTGCCACAGACTTGACTGATTTGGGTTTTGGAGCTTTCGGTTTCTTAGTTGGCGATTTCGCAATCTTCTTAGCTTTAGAAGGGGACTTGGCGGCTTTGGGGCTCTTCTTCTCGGTTGTTGCAACTGCTTTCTTCGTTTTCGTTACAGCGGCTTGTAATTGTAATTGTAAATTATTTCAAAATTCTAAATGTACGATTCATATTCAAATTCCGTAATCTGTCAATGTTCGTAACAGTCACACCAACTGCAATGATACAATACAAATGTCACTAGGATATTCAATCTAAAGTTTTCATTTAATTTCGACAATAATTCACAAAACTTGACTGAAATAGAGAAAATATCGTCTAATACTCGTTGCAGAAGGCAATTCCAACACTCATGCGTTCGAATTTCGCATTCGTGTTAGAATAGAAGCCCATTCTGCAACTTGTTTTAGAATATAGTCCGTTCAGGAATTATTGACATCCCGGGTGGCTGGTGGAAAATCGAAATTAAGTTGGTAATGGCTCATTCGATCAGTAACATTTTGAATTGCAGATTTCGGGTTGGCATTGGAAATGTCATTGACAGGAGGTTAGATTATTCAGTTTGTTTGTATTATTGGTTTTGATCCAAGAAATTTTGAAACTAAAAAGTTGTATCAATTTCAAACACACATTGATTAGTTTATTTGAGTATTTCTCACAGTACTGTTTGAAAAAAGAAGGCAAGTCATTACAGCCTGGATTATTAGAGGAAGAAAATCTGTGCAATACGATTTCACCTTCAAAGAATCATTGAATGATTTGATCGTTACCAAAAGCAACCAATATATCAGTCCGGATAAAATTTGACCAAAAAGCATCTGAATTTCAATAAATCAAAGACAACATTACATAAAATCTATTGGTCACAAGTTCAAAACAGTAAATAAAAGGAAAATTCTTATTGATAAACAGAAAAATATAATAAGTTGAGTACGATTTTATGGTGAATACGTCAGAGGAAAGAAAATATAGAGGTGCCTTATAGCATTTGTTGACATCGCTATAACATTTTTGTTTACAAACACTTATAATGTACTGCGTTGCCATTCTGAGGAAGAAGTAAACTTTTCTCCGTTCTGTGGCATAGATGTTTTGCGAATATTGTGGGGATTTGGCAACACGGTTCTGTTGTTGTTATTGCACGTGACAACTAGAGGGACGTTAAGGGTTAACTGTTCATTTTAATTTCACGTTTGTAATCGTCGTTATTTTATACAAGTTTGTGAATTTAAAGTTACATATTGTTAATTTTAATCATGGTAAAACCTCGAAAAACATGTATAGTGTGTAAAACATCCGGAAATGAAAACCTAACCTATCATAGGTAAGTTCGCGTTTTGAGTCCATAGGCGTAGAATATATCTCGTCTAAAAAATTCGATCCATTCTTCAACGATTTCCTAAAAATTTTCTTGTTTTATGTTCGAATCTATACGCATCTCTAATATCTATCCTATTCATGAAGTAAAATTTAACCATAAGAGACACTAGAATGAAGTGTAATCTGAATAATGTGAAATTGTAATGCAGTGCCAACTGTGGAATTTTTTCTGAAAAGTATGTCAGTAGATTTTTGATAGATTTCTGAACGATGATGGTAGATTTTTAGTAGATAACTCCAAAACCAGTAATCAGTAGAAAGAAAGAATTAGAAGAACGATTCCGTTGGAGGAGAGGCTCATTGATCATTTCGGACAGAGGAACTGTTTTTTTGATTATCATACATAAATGTTTTTCAAGCCAATTGACCTTATTGATTCCTTCAACCCAAAAAGAAAAATCATGAAGCTGTCATACTTATCGAAATTGTAATAAATCATGTGTTAAAACTTCTTAGTGTTATTACTGTGTCTTCTCCCCAATGCATTGTGAATCAAATTTGAAACAAATGAATTCCCCCTTTATTTTTGAGAAAAAAAGGTAGTATGAATTTTTTTAACTTACAACTTCTGTTGTGTCGGCAGCACACAATTGCACTTTTCTGTATTGTGGGTTGCTGACTCATAAAATGATTTGAAAATATTGGCAATATGAGCCAATATGGAACGAGCGGTTTTTTATAACAGCAAAAACATTATTATTAATTGGAACTGTTAATGAGAGTGATATACTTTCTTGTTCTCCGCATATTTCGTCGCTATAAACAATAGTATTCGCATTATCGCTAATTTCGATAAGTTTATTAACTTCGCTGTGTGTGGCAAATTAATTCAAGTGTTAGTAACTGATAGAGACAGTAATTAGTTATAAGGTTCAAGAATATCAAGTGCATGACCACTGGTGTGCCATCATTGAGGGATCCCTCCAGGCCTACGAAAGAAAAGGAGCTTTTATATTCAGTTTCTCATTAGCGGAAAATCTGTGAATTGTTTTTGCCATCGCAACATCTATAATAAAAATACAGTCCATACTCGCTCTACTTATTAAATACAGTGAAGAGCTAACAACTTCTTTCTCTTTTGCAGTCAGGCTATAAATTAGCCTTTTACTGCTCCATCTCAATATAATTCACCTCTGGTGAGCTATTTTGATCTGCTCTAGCAGGTGGCAAAGTTTGTGTAATCATTACACAATCTCTGTGCCAGTAAGGGTTTGGCTCTAATACACACTTCCTAGAGAAGTGCCATCTTCGGTCGTTTGTGTTTCCTAGGAGCTTTTTCATCGTAGTCGCAAGCCTTCCTTATAAAAGGGTTTGCATGATTTTCCATTTCAATGAAGGTCTTCACGCTCAGATCTTTTAGATGGTCGCCCAGGAATGGTATTTTCAGGTCTTCATGTACCTATCCGTACCTTGCTGACAAACCAAGCTGCATTTACGGCTGGTCTTAGGATCGTATTCTGCACGACTTGAAGTCTCTGCAGGTGCGTCTTTGCGGCGTATCCCCAAGCCGAACATGCGTAACACATGACCGGCCGGATGGTGGCCTTATAAAGAAGAAGCTTGTTGGAAAGAAACATTTTTGTGCTTTTGCAAAGTAGCGGTTGCAACGCTGCCGCTGTTGTCTTTCCCCTTCGTCACAGCTGATGTGACGTGTTGGTTCCAAGTGAGCTTTTTGTCAAGTATCACTCCCAGATACTTGGCCTCGTTTTTCCATTACAATCCTCCTACCGAACATTACGACGAGTCCGATGGGATCTATTTTCTTTCGGCTAAAAAAAACTGCTTCGATCTTCTCAGGGTTTCTTGTAGGTACTTCGTTGCCATTTTGGGACACCAAGAACTGGCAAGAAAGGCGGTATCGTCAGCGTAAAGTGCCATGGAGTTTTTCACCGTTTTTGGCATTTCGGATACATATATTGTGAAAAATATTGGAGACAGCAGAGATCCTTGCGGAACTCCGGCTGAAAGAGACCTCTCTGAAGACAATACTCCGTCAAATCTGGCTCTAAACTTGCGAGAATGCAGGTAAGAAGCTAAAAGTTGGACCATGGAGAGTGGGAAACCTGCCGTAAGCAGTTTGTATAGCAGTCCTTTGGGCCGTACTTTATCAAACGATTTGGCTACATCCAAAAACACAGCAACTGTGACTTGTTTCCGGTTATATCCATCCGTGATTGGTTCCACTACTCGGAGCACTTGTTGCACAGTGGAATGTTGGCTTTAAAAACCGAACTGTTCCTACTGTATGATATTCTTTTCTTTCGTTATTGTGTTGAATCTTTAGCATTGACTATATTCGTCAGTGCTACTAAAGCTTTTCGAGGGAGGTTCCGCAACGTCAAGTTAGTAATGCCGTCCGGTCCTGGTGCCGTTCTCACTTTACTCGACATAATAGTGTTCTGGATTTCCTGAACGGTTCGAAACCAATAGCTTCCGTTGATTCATTTTTCACTTTGCGGTTGACGTCCTCAATGTGGTCCAATTCCGCATAGTTGTAACTACAGCTGCATTGGCGTTGGAGGTTATCTGCGAAAGCTTCAGACTTTTCTTCTGGACTGTATACCATTCCTCGTAAACCGTGAATCGGCGGGGTTGGTTTCCTATCTGAGTGCAATGCTTTGGCCATCCGCCAAACACTGTTGTCTTCTGTGGAAAGAGAAAGTAGTTTCTCTTCCCAACTATCATTCCGGACCTTTCTGAGAGCCTCCTTGACTCTATCGTTGAGCTAGAGTGCTTCTCTCTGATAAGCTCCGCCATCAATAGGTTATTACCACCAATAACACCCAAGAATCGCTCGAATTTCATGTTTTCTATTTTCAGCTGTTTGAAATGCAGGAATAAGAAAAAACCTTCTAATTTTACACAGACATCCTAAAGGACTAATGAACACGTAAGTATCTATCACTTTGCAATCACAAATAAACGTTTCAGAAACTATAATTGATCATTTCAAAGAGCGATTTAACGAGCACACATATATAGGTATTAAATATGAATAACAAATATTAATCGCTCTTTGAAATGATCAATTATAGTTTCTGAAACGTTTATTTGTGATTGCAAAGTGATAGATACTTACGTATCAATTAGTCCTTCAGAAAGTATGTGTGAAATTAGCAGCCTTATATTATTCATTCGGTACCTGCATTTGTCCGATTTATTGTTACGTGAATATTGGCATTTTTTCGATATTCCGCTTGAATTATATATTTATTTGAAGTACCTATATGTATTCGGTAATGATTGATTGCAAGTACTGACTTTGTTTTAAAGGTAAAAAAACCTGACCCGCCACCTCTTGTCCACATGTTTTTGGATAAGAACAAGATCTATGTTAAAACTGTCGAAATCAAAATCAGGATAGATATTTTTCAGGGGGACACGCAGAGTCTCTTCTGGTTTTGTTTGGCGCTAAACCTACTGAGAAGCCAGTTAGATACATCGACGACCTCAAGCTCTACTCCGCTAACGACGAGCAATTGGGAAATGTGGTAGCGTTCTTTGAGGCTATCGGAATGAAGCCGGGGAAAGATGAATGTGCCGTGGTTCAGGCGAAGAGAGAAGTCAAGTACAATTAATAGGGGACAGATCTGGTCGGCACGCAGAACCTGACGATACAAGAATGCCAGAGTCTTTCATCTACCTCAGAGCACATCAAGCCCTAAGATCCCTGAAATGAAATGAAGACCATTTTCAAGGCAAAATTTGTAAAAAAAATTTTTGTAGTCTCATTCTAAAATAAATTGAAGGACAACAATCAATACGGTAAGGACTTTCGGTTTCAAGGTGGACAGAGAAATGGGGAATCAGAAAAATTGGAGAACAAGATGAATATTTCAAATTTGATCGATAATTTTTGAAGGTCCTGAGAAGGACCGATTAGTTAGACGAACCATTCTCATCACAACAGTAATTTTTATATATTTATTCACTTCTTCTTCTTCAAAGGTGCTGCTTTTTTCGGAGTTGCCACAGACTTGACTGATTTGGGTTTTGGAGCTTTCGGTTTCTTAGTTGGCGATTTCGCAATCTTCTTAGCTTTAGAAGGGGACTTGGCGGCTTTGGGGCTCTTCTTCTCGGTTGTTGCAACTGCTTTCTTCGTTTTCGTTACAGCGGCTTGTTTTTTGGCAACAGTAGACTTCTTTTTCTTCTTGTCGGTCACCACAGCTGATGCCGAAGTGGATTTTTTAAGATCATCTTTGGACTTGGAGGTGGCTTTTTTAATCACTTTCTTCTGGGATCCCGATGTCGAACCACCAGCTGCCAATTTGAACGAACCAGATGCGCCTTTTCCTTTTGTCTGAACTAAAGATCCAGATTGCACAGCTGATTTGAGGTATTTCTTAATGAAAGGAGCCAATTTTTCCGAATCTACTTTATAGTTGGAAGCTATAAATTTCTTGATGGCCTGCAATGACGATCCACTTCTTTCTTTCAAATCTTTGATGGCGTTATTAACCATCTCTGAAGTCGGAGGATGGTTGGGTTTGGCCTGTTTCGCGGTCGCAGTCTTTTTCTCGGATTTCTTCGCAGTTTTCGCACCGATTGGAACGGACGCACCGCTTTGTTGCACCTCTGTATCGGCAGAAGACATTATCGTGATAATTGATGAAATCGTTACACTGTATATATTTCAAAAACGTTAGATACACTTTCTGCAGGAAAAATACTGAAAATTAATGCATTAAAACTGAAGTCGACGGAACTTTGGCTAGAAATGTATGAATATGAGGATTATTTCGAGCAAAATGCTCAATTGATCAATCCTTGAAATTTCCGAATGGAAAAATCAAAAATAGAAAATTTCTGCACCATCTCGTCTAGAAATATTCCCGGAAAATTTCCCATAATCGATAATACACGACATTCGAAAGAAGGAATGTGAATTCCGGTATAAAACGCTATCGTTAACAAAGGTGGTCCTTCGAGCCGGAGTATTGGCCTCAGTTTTCTCCATGTAATTTGATTAAGAGGAAATATAATCAATTGTATTTCAGGGAACGTAAATTGTTCGAATTTTCGTTAATTCAAAGCATACTTGATATAATCGATAACTTTCCTACAATTAGGGTTATTATAGTTCTGAAAGTGGCGAGTCGGTAGGGTGATCTAGTGTGGATGAATCTTCTAACTGTTCAATGAAGACAATTTTAAATCAACTCGTGAGAAATAACAGACAGGAAAGGATAATAATCGTATTTTGGAGCAGGCTGGAAATGTAGCTGATTGTTCATAAATTCATAGAAAAGCTTTTCCGCTAAATAATGCCGTAATACAAAAGCGCGTTCGGAAAAAGTAGTCAATCTAATATGAAAACTCGATTAATGTTAGACACGCACTAACGGATGAATTACCTGAAGAACGAATCATACAAATTAATAGTTTGAAAAAAAAAAAGGATAATATAAAATCTCCATAAAAAAAAAAAATTTGTAATTCCATACTGGAAGCAGGAATCAGCGAATGATATAAATGGGAACCAGCGATATCGTGCAAACAAAACTATATTACCTCATTTAATTAAGATATCAAATAATTCAGTAAGTAAACTACTTTTAATAATTCAAGTGAAATAGTAAATTGTTAATTCTGCACTTCAAACATGTGAAACTTAAGTAACACGGGAGAGTATAAATCTCAAGTATAATATTGACAGTCCAATGGGCACTGGAAGAATGTCTAGGTAAAGTTGCTTCACACGCCACTCATTATTATTATTATATTATAATAATATTGTATTATAATTATATTATAATGGATATGGAATGTCTTGATGATGAGTCTGATAACTCACTGGCAGATTGAATGGTCATAGAATCGAAAGTATAAATTTCCATCAACTCGTCATTAAGCTGAACGATGAAGAGAGCCTGAAATGTTTATGATGATGAGTACATACTGGCAGATTTAATTTTTATTGTTATTAACGGTCATAATAGTGCCGTAATGTAATTTTCCATAAATCTGTTATTGAAGAAAAGAAGAAAGAAAGAGGTGAGCAATGAAGAATATTTGCAGGTTTATGCAATGTTATTGTTGATCGGAGTAATGAAATATACAGCGAAAACAAGATCCCTATATGAAGAATAAGGAATATTGTTCAAAAAGCATTAATACAAAGATGTGCCACGTCCCCGACACTTGTTAACAATATAGAACAGAAATGAACATCTGAACACTCATTAGTGGGTTTGGTAGAGTTATCCGGACGCCAAGGCATCAAGGATAACCCTCTTTTTGATCAATGGGGGTATACGACCTTCCGTAAGATATTCACGGTTCCCAAAATCACAGCCTTCTGCATCCATGTGATCGTGTTCTTAGGCAGATTCAGCTCCTTGAGATAAATACATATATATATATATATATATATATATATATATATATATATATATATATTTATATATATATATCGTGAATCTATTAAGGGAATTCGACTGATAAGAAGGATTTCAGTTTTACTCTTTATTCATACCAAGCTTTCGGAACTGGTTGGTTCCTTTCTCAGGGTTACTACAATTTTAACAATTAAAATTAAAATTACATATACAAAAAGAACTATCCCAAATCTTTAAAAACAGTCACAGAATTTGAGGTTGTCTCCTTAATAAGTTAAAATTCATCAATTAACGCAAATTTTTAAGTAAATTAGTCTCAAATACTCTATCAGTTGGATTAATCTTTCTTTGTCAATTGGATGTGAAGTATAAACAGTGTGTCTAACCTAACTTAATTATTTTCTTTGGTACATATCACAGAATCGCATCGCGTCAACTTTGGTTTACTTTTTCTTCTTATTTTTATTCGTCTAGTGGTCCATCATAGAATCGTTCCCGGTTTGGATATGTTAACAGGAACGTGTAAACATTGCTTAATCTTTGTACGTCAGTTTTTTTATTTATTGGATTTTCTTGATTTCTTATGTTGATCATTTCTTGTATCAGTCTTTTATTATATTTACCTTCCGTACATAATACTTCTGTATTTTCAAAATCAATTTTATGATCCTTTTTCATTGAGTGTACAGCTAAAGCACATCGTGGGTTCATTGTCCGGATATCACTCTTATGTAACGTTAATCGACTCTTTAACCATTGAGATGTCTGTCCCACATAGGTGGGACTTATACTATTTTTACATGTTTTGTGGTTGCCACGTTTTTGACTGTTTTCTATTGCTATTGTAGTCCTGAAGATGGTCCCCATCGGGATCGAAACGTCGACTAAATGAAATAAAGAAGAATGAAATTATAACACTTATCAATTTTCCCACACCCCTTATCATACTTATAACTATTGTTGTATATTGGGAATTAAAAATTGTTGATATATATATATATATATATATATATATATATTTTTTTTTTTTTTTTTTTTTTTTTTTTAATCACCTTAATAGGGTTTGGCTGTCGATAATGCCGGATCGGTCGGATCAAGACATTTATCAGCTGGTGGTCAGGAAACTTCGGACTATTCGGGTGGTCCATAAGATGACCTCCTTCTGTGCTTTTTCAATCAGTTTTTCGTCAAGTCCCAGCCTTTCCGTGTTTTCCGCCAGATGCTTTTCAACAAGTCCATTGGTGGTGATGATGAGAGGAAGAATTGTTGTTGAGGTAAGATGGTTTATTTCCTTCAGCTCAAAAGCGAGGTCATGATATTTGACAATTTTTTCAGTATGCGCTTTGTCAGCATTATCATCCGCTGGTATGGTTATGTCGAGTATTGTCACCTTCTTTGGATCTTTTTCGAAGATGACGATGTCAGGTCGGTTGTGGGCAATCGATCTGTCCGTGGCGAAAGGATGGTCCCAGTAGAGTTTTACCTTATCATTCTCCATGAAATCCCGAGGTAAGTATTCATGTATTTTTTTGGATGTTTTCAGCAACCCGTATTTTATGGCGATGGCCTGATGGTATGCCTTAGCCATGGCATTGTGGCGTTCTGTATATATATATATATATATATATATATATATATATATATATATATATATATATATATATATATATATATATATAACTTAGACGCAATAATGGTCGTGATTTATACAGAATGATTTCTCAGGGAATCGGTGTGAACACCAAAAAAATACTCTGTTTTCTTTGCCGAGCTTTCGGATTTTATTCAATCCATCCTCAGGGCTTCTACAAGATATCAACAAAAATTATCAGTTACAATAAAGAGAAAAAATAAACATTCTATATATATATATATATATATATATATATATATATATATATATATGAACCCATCGGTTCATATTTGACACCCTTATGAGAGATAAGTTCAACGGTTGATATATATGTTTTTTCTTTGTAAATATAATATGGATTGTACCGTGTGTGAAATATTGTGCAATACGGGATAGGAATGAGAAAATTGGCTTCTCGATTAGAAAATGTGTGATCTCGTTATACGCGGAGGGGATTAACTTAGCGAGAATTATCAACTCAAACGGGTGGGATGAACGGAACTTCTTCTTCTTGATAGTGCCAATCCGTTATCGGATATTGGAGACCATTCTGGCTATTGTGACCTTATTCACTGTTGCACGAAACAGTCCAATTGTTGTTTCCCAGAACCAGACCCTCAAATTTCTGAGCCACGAAATTCTCCTCCTGCCGGGACCTCTCCTTCCCCCAACCATGCCCTGCTGTATAAGCTGGAGAAGGCTGTATCTTTGTTCATTCCGCATGATGTGGCCCAAGTACTCCAGTTTCCTCCTCTTCACGGTGTCAACAATTTCAGTTTTCTTGTTGACTAATATTAGAACCCTCTCATTGGTCATGTGCTCTGTCCAATTGATTCGGAGTATTCTTCTGTAGAGCCACATCTCGAATACTTCAAGCCTCTTACACGAAGCTTCAGTAAGCGTCCATGACTCCACCCATACAGAAGCACAGGAAAGACATAGCACTTCAGAAGTCGTATTTTGGTCTTCTTGTTCAGGTCCTGAATCGTGAAAAGTTTTTTCATTTTAATGGAAGCTGCTCTTGCCTTTTCAATCCTACAGCGGATTTCCCTCGAATGATCCCATGCCGAGGTACGAAATTGTTTCGACTCTTTACCATTCTGTTGTCGATGTAAAGTTGATGAACGGAACGCGCAGAAAAAATAATTATATATCTTATCGCCGCCTACCGTCATCGATTCTGTGAAAATATTTTATGGAATAATTTATATAAGCCCATTTCTTAATTTGTTCAAATTGATAAAATAAGGTGGCAATAAAATTTGGATGAGAAATGTTACTCCTAGTGCACTACTAACCAAATGCTTATAAACTTGAATAGATAACACTTTTGTTTGTCCTCGGAATATTTTTACATTTTGCGATCGTATGTTCACAGCAATTCCAAGTAAAAAAAAAATTAATAAATAATATTTATAGTTAGGTGAATGAAAATGTTAGCTGTTTACCCTTAACGCTGAATTCCAAAAGAATTATCTCGTCATAGTAATTTGGTTGCCCATCTCACGGACAGGCTTAGGCTTTGTGGGAATTTTGTTTGCTTTCGGATTGTATGATATTTGTGTAATGGAAAAAACGAGAAAAAGTTAACTTTGTGGTCCTGAAAAGGACCGATAGCAATATTTCGATGGTGAAATTTAACCTCCGAAACCGTACAACGTACGACCTTGGCGTTTCAAAGCATATACGACGTCCATTGCTGTTACAGTCTTCCTTTTTGCGTGTTCGGTGTAAGTTACAGCGTCTCTAATAACGTTTTCTAGGAATACCTTAAGTACACCTCTAGTTTCTTCGTAAATCAAACCAGAGATACGTTTCACCCCACCGCGGCGGGCCAATCTTCTGATAGCGGGCTTCGTGATTCCTTGGATATTGTCTCGTAGAACTTTCCTGTGACGCTTAGCGCCACCTTTTCCCAAACCCTTACCACCTTTGCCTCTGCCAGTCATTTTTCAGTTAACGACTACAATAACAAGAATTAACTAAAGGTTTTAGCGGAAAATACGGCTTTTATACCATCACAGTTTTCCCCACCACTAGATCTACACGACCAACCAATGATATTGCGAGAATGTGCAGTGGAACCGCCTACCTATTCCGCTATAAATAGATGAATCTAAGATTTCCCTCAACTAGTTTATACCCATACTCGAGATGGCCCGTACGAAGCAAACCGCAAGAAAATCCACTGGCGGAAAGGCACCGCGTAAGCAACTTGCCACAAAAGCGGCACGTAAAAGTGCACCCGCTACTGGTGGCGTAAAAAAACCTCATCGTTACCGTCCAGGTACCGTAGCTCTTCGTGAGATCCGTCGTTATCAGAAAAGTACCGAGCTGTTGATTCGCAAACTTCCTTTCCAAAGGTTAGTGCGCGAAATTGCCCAAGACTTCAAGACCGATCTCCGTTTCCAGAGCTCCGCCGTGATGGCCCTTCAAGAAGCTAGCGAAGCTTATCTGGTCGGTCTATTCGAAGATACAAATTTATGTGCCATTCACGCCAAGAGAGTAACCATTATGCCGAAGGACATTCAACTTGCTCGACGTATCCGTGGCGAACGTGCTTAAGCATCTTTTTCACAAAGTTTAAAATCGGTTCTTTTCAGAACCACAACTTTTTTTTTTACATTTATACAATTGATTGATTTCTTATAAGGTATCCCAAATTAAAGATCCGATATCAATAGTGCAATATAACCTTACTTAATTTCTTCCAACAAAATGCGTTACGAATTTCAATTTTGATTATGGATTTTCCATCAGTCTTTTGATATCCTCTATATCTTGGCGCAATAGCTTATTTTAAGCTGGAAGCAAATTATGCCGTCTTATTTCCAATTCGATCATTCAACTGCAAAAGATTCTGATGACCAGCATTAGAGAGAAGCGATACCGTGATTTCTAGATCACGTTGTGAAACGTGAACGTTACTTTATGATATCAGTGAAATTAAAGCGTGACGTGATCACTGTTTAGGTTGCTTGTTAATAATATTTGTATGAATCACCCAAACCTTAGTTCGTTTATCTTTGCAACTCGAATTGGTCACTCATTCAAAGCAAAATTGTTATGAAAACATCCATTTTTCTTACATATTCAACTCTTTTCCTTATTTCAGATTTAGTTAGGAACGTAACAGAAGGATATCGATTTTTCAAATGTTTCCTCAAATTTGAAGAGGTGATTTTGAAAGATAATTTCAACTTGCATAAATTACAAGTAGCATAATTTACATCAACTTTTGTGAAGAAAGCCCAAAGATTGCTGGTCTTTCGCCTGTTATTATTCTTTCGCCTATTATTATTATGTCGCTGACGTGTTTTCGTTTATTTTTTATAATACAGAGTACCATTTATTGCTTCGGTCGACAACTTCAATATAGAAAGAATTTCTTTGGGGTTGTTTATCAAAGATAAGCATAAAATAGAATTTTATTGCCACCACCAATTATGCAGTAATGCAGTAGTTATTAGTTTGCAGCAAGTATTTATTGTTCAACTAGTTCTACAAAAATACTTCCTACAGCATGCGAAGTTGCCTACGATGCTGGGATTGTCATAAAAATATGCAATTATGTTAGTCGAAAAAGGTTCCGAAGCAATAAAAACATCAGGCTGCCTTCATAATTTACGATTGCAACGGACGATGATATGCCCTGAAAAGATCTGTGAAATGTTCAAACTGTGATCCCGTCACGCTCTGTATTCGTTTTTCGGAACCGTGACTACCTGTGACATTCTGATCTCAGTGATTAAATCACAGTTCGTGAAATATCGCTCTTCTCTAATCAGCATTCCACCGACTGTTTCATAACATTTTGAAGAGGATAATGAGCATACAAGTTGTAAATAACATCCCATCACCAGTAAGGGTTAATGTACAACAATCTAGCTTGCGACATGTTTGGAATACCATAGACGATGAGATGGCGGTAGTTTTTGCAGACACTCGCCATTGCTAGAGTCCATCGAACTCTGTGCTAAGCTTTAATTCTTCGGGTTTGATGAAATGTCCATCAGTTGATTATTCAGGTGATGCGTCAGCAGTGTTGTGAAAGGCAGTGCTATGGTTCCTAAATGGTTTTGTCGGAGATGACCCGGGACCAACTTCTATTTTCTTTTGAAGTTTGTAGGTTCGGGTATATACCCGAACTTAAATAGGTGGAGTCAATTTAGGTGGTACGATCTCAAATAAAAAGTTTACACTGAGAAGGTAATTTTTTAGTTTTCACTTATCGTCAGATTGATCGATTGAAGATGCCTCCTAAAACTAGCGGAAAAGCTGCCAAGAAAGCTGGCAAGGCCCAAAAAAACATTTCTAAAAGCGACAAGAAGAAGAAACGCAAGAGGAAGGAAAGTTACGCTATCTACATTTATAAAGTATTGAAACAAGTCCATCCGGATACGGGTATTTCAAGCAAGGCTATGAGCATCATGAACAGTTTCGTTAATGATATTTTCGAACGCATCGCCGCCGAGGCGAGTAGACTTGCTCACTACAACAAACGTTCGACAATAACCAGCAGGGAAATTCAAACAGCAGTGCGCCTTCTCTTGCCCGGTGAGTTGGCAAAACACGCCGTCAGCGAAGGAACTAAAGCAGTAACAAAATACACCAGTTCCAAATAAAGCAGGAATTGTTGTTGCATATCAAACGGTTCTTTTCAGAACCACAAATTTTTAAAACTTATAATTATAGTCTGATCTCTAATTTCACCGTTAACGACATGTAGATTTATCAATTTGAAATAATCCATACTAATATAATTCGAATATGTTCGTCAACTTCCTATACCATGTCTGATAATTTTGCACACCAATATCATATATATATGTATATATGTATATATATTCGGTTCAATGTTATTTACCTGCTTTTCAATTGTTACTATATATATATATAAATATATATTTATACCGTTGCAGGGTAAGGCTTAGAGGTTGCCGGTTCCTCTCAGAACAAGGCAACACTCAATTGCTTCTGAGGAAACTTCTCACAATTCTCGTGGTCCACAAGATCATCTCCTTTTGCGCCTTCTCTATTAGATCTTCGTGAAGTCCAAGTTTGGCTGTGTTCCCAGTTAGATGCATCTCAACCAGCCCATTCGTGGTGTGAGTAGATATATATATATATATATATATATATATATATATATATATATATATATATATATATATACATATATATATATATATATATATATATATATATATATATATATATATATATATATAAACCTGTTGCAAACAGTGATTGTTAAAAATATATATATATATATATATATATATATATATATATATATATATATATATATATATATATATATATATATATATATATATATATATATCTATATATATATATCAATATATATATCTATATATATATATATATCTATATAAGGATAAGGACAGTCCCTCTCAGAGAAATACTAACCGTAGACACGTGTTTCGGGCTTTCGGCCCTCATCAGTACGGTGAACAAGTGTTAGGATGTGCAACACTTGAAAGAAACAACAAACAAACAGAGTCAACAACAGAAGCCAGCAATCCATTTGTGGTTTCAGCAGGAAGACCCAATGTGTTTTCGGGCAACAACCGACATCACCACGCGAAAAGCTATAACTAACTGCGTGACATCCGAATCCAGGAATAATAACATGTCGGAAGGATAACGAGGGTAATTGTTCATAAAACAAATCATAAGGATAAGGACAGTTCTCTGAGAGGGACTGTCCTTATCCTTATGATTTGTTTTATGAACAATTACCCTCGTTATCCTTCCGACATATATCTATATATATATATATATATATATATATATATATATATATACAGGGTGAGTCTTTGACTTGTACATATATTTTAACCGAAGGTTCTTGAGGTCAAAAGAAACACTTTTTTCATTTACCATTTTTTCCGATTCGGCCCTGTTAAAAAGATATAGCCATTTTAAATTTTCAAAATGAGCTAATTCACCCCTGAAAACCGGAACACTGAAGTTTTCTCAAGCATAAGATATACCTCTCGAACCTTGGAAATAAGCTACTAAATTAGAAAAACCATCATAAACTTACGTTTAACATTCCATTTGTTGAACAAAGTAGTGTTTATAATCAAATAAATGAGTTATTCCAATTTCGTTGACGCTAAAGATTAAATATTCTTCTCTTGATTTCTATTTCATTTTCGATAATTATAACGAATTGAGCTCGCTACCAGCCATATTAGTTCTGATACTCATATCCATTCATTCATTATATTTCATTTATATGATATCGTTGTTTATTTTTCGTGCAAGAATTAACCTTAAAATCTCAAATAAATAATATTCATCTATGAAAGATCTAACACAGACTATAGTAATCTGTGGTTTTAAGTTTGAATTTCAAATTTCGAGTGATGCCAAATATAAACACAGCAGTTCGGTTCGAATAATCTATGTTCTAACCTAAAATTTTCATTTACAGTTTACACTGTTATTGTTATAAGATATTTGTTATGAAATGAAGCATTTGATTTGTTCCAACTATCTCATAAAAATATTGAAATGCATCAATATTTTTGAAACCATCAGTATGAAAATATGGAAATATGTAAAATATTCTGGCTCTGTAATCAATGGAAAATGTTAGACTCCACTTGTTATCAAATTTGTTGTTAATGTGTACCTACATTATAGCCAACTTTACTACTTAATTCATCTTGATTTTGGCATTGAAAATAAATGAGAAGTATTCAATATAATTATCCACAATAGAATATTTGGTTTCTTTCAACTCACCTGATTTGTTTTCACATTAAAACAATTATGGCCCTCTTGGAAGTATGTCAATCATAAGCTCTTAGGATGAATTTATGGAATAGCAAAAGAATAAAAGTATTCAATCTCAATCACATGAAAATTTGTCTAGTATGTACCTAGTGGTATGTTTCGATGTGTGTGGTATGTTTCGATGTGAGTTAGAATGAGCCGAAGAAGAATACAGTATTGTTCGATAGCAGCAGTCTTTAGTGGGATATTGATTGTTGTCATTATAATGGGACTATTTTGTGAAAACTTTTTTAAACATGGGTTTTATGAATAATCTGGACTTTTCAAAAAGAATGTTGATTTTAGTGAAGTATCTTCTTATTATCAGAGCTGTGCCAAAGCTCAGTGATTTTTAATCAAATCGAGGAGTTGAGGTGAGCTTATTCAAATAACTTCATTTTCAAACTAAGTTGGCTAGTACTTCAATTCTTAAATCTGAGACATGACTTCATAGTAAATATTCATTTCTGTGGTTTTTTTTCCACAATAGAACAGAGTTGCATTCAGCCAAAGTACCCAATTTTTTGAATTTCACAGATAATTTTTTTTT
The DNA here is from genome assembly GCF_914767665.1 of Harmonia axyridis. NCBI lineage: Eukaryota > Metazoa > Arthropoda > Insecta > Coleoptera > Coccinellidae > Harmonia > Harmonia axyridis. The sequence continues at coordinate 27,596,655 of NC_059508.1, read as the reverse complement.
TTTAAGATCAAGTTATTCGAAAACGGCGCTTTGTACGAGAAAATATGAAGAATACTTTTATTTTTCAAATTAGCCAAATATTCTTCAATGAACGTTCAAATTACTATTAAGAGTTGGTTTCTTCGAATTTCTGGTATTTTGATGGTATGTTATGTTCATAACATAGAAACAGAAGAATGTGTATGGAATCTGGTGTTCGGAGAAGATGTATCACATCAAAAAAAAGCTATATTTCAAAAATCATTTCCTTCGATACAACCATTTCCGAGATATAGCCGATAATCACATTTTTTTAACGATTTTCAACAGCCTGTATCTTTTTAACCGGGCCGAATCGGAAAAAATGGTAAAGGAAAAAAGTGTTTCTTTTGACCTCAGGAATCTTGGGTTAAAATATATGTACAAGTCAAAGACTCACCCTGTATATATATATATATATATATATATATATATATATATATATATATATATATATATATATATATATATATATATATATATATATATATATATATATATATAGTATATTTCAACCAACAAAGAAAATCATGATTCAAGACGAGACAACCAAACATACACCTCGATTTATATATATATATATATATATATATATATATATATATATATATATATATATATATATATATATAAATAATATCAGTAACTGTTTAGTTTCCATGCGTTCTACCGTTGTAAAATCCCGCCCAGTTTCCCTTCTTATCTCTTCGTTCCTGATATGTTGCAATCTGGAAACTCTACAAGATCTTATCGAAATGTCCATCTCTAATTTGTCTATGGTCTTTTTTTTTCTGGAAGTTGCCAGCATTCACAGCCATAAGTTAAAATAGATTCTACAACTGTTGTGTAGATTGTTGCCTCTGATATTGAAACCTTTTTTTTTCGTTTCAGTAGCCGTTCAGTTGTTTATAGAGTTGAGTAGGGGTGGAGGAGTCTCGATAGAAATGGCCCCCATTAATTGGGGATCTGCTTAGTGGTTATGTTTGCCTTAGAATGTTAGATGATATCATAGTTCTCCAGTCGCATACTCCAGGAAGTTTATTTTAATTGGGGTCGGATCTTGTATATTCTCAAAATTTAAATATGTATGTCGTAAAAAGATTTACCCAGATTTTTTCCTAATTAGGATGTCTATTAGCTGTTCTTTCGATCCTATTCTTGGGGCATCCTTTCTGCTGTGTAGTAATTTTCAACTCTGTATTTCTCAGAGTAACTAACGCTAAAAGATTACATATATCATGCTGTTACAATCATTACGTGTTCTTCAATTAACGGAAACTCTAGAGCCCGTAAGCAATCAGAGGTCTCCCCAAAGGACGTAGTTAATATCACACAATCTACTTCTACGAAAGATGAAAAAAAACTCCTCTCCTGACCTATCTAGCTGCCGGTATCACTAGGCAACAACAGTACCTAGAAGTGAAGGGAATCCAATATGCTGATGTCATCATCAAAATGACATCACACCGAATAAATAAGTCAAAATCATTATTTTGATCCGTATCTGATAGAACGCTCGAGCTTTTCGGATTCTGAAGAGTTTTTATGTCAAAATAGACGACGTAATATCCCCACCAGACAAATGGAAGCAGGAGTGCCTCAAGGTTCAGTTCTAAGCCCAAAATCAACAACATCTGCATATGCAACGCCCCAAAAAGGTCAAGGAATATGCTAGCTCTATACGCAGATGATAGATGTCATTTACAGAATAGTGATCGCAGCACTAGATGATTTATATATTACAGACGAATGTTTCATTAAGGTGAAAGATTCAAATGAAATGACTAAACCTGCATAGTCAACTGTGCGATTGTATTTTTCTTCCTGTTAATTTCTAGCTGTTTGCGGAACCAATTATCAAATATATTGGGACTGTATGCAAATAAAAAAACAAACAAAAAACAAATAATAATTCAAACTCTATGGATGGCAATCAATGGCATTCAATGTATGAAATTAGTATACTAAGCCCTACCTCATTCAGAGTATGGAACGTACTACGCTGATTGGTCAAAACCGCGAGTATATATATATGTATACGAGGACATTTTCGAGGAATTCAGCCTTAGTAGCATTGACGAATATAGTCAATGCTACGCTACGACTAAGGTACTTTCCGAAGGAATGGAAGAAAGCCAACGTGGTTTCAATCCACAAGGCCGGCAAAGATGCTAAATTCCCGCAGAACTACCGTCCTATCAGTCTTCTCTCGTGCATAGGGAAGATTACGGAAGCGGTCATTCTGAAAAGACTGAAGACAATAACAGAAGAAAAGAAGATTATACAGTTGGAACAGTTTGGTTTTCAAAGCCAACACTCCACTGTGCAACAGGTGCTCCGAGTAGTGGAACAAATCACGGATGGATATAACCGCAAACAAGTCACAGGAGCTGTGTTCTTGGATGTGGCCAAAGCGTTTGATAAAGTATGGCACAAAGGATTGCTATACAAACTGCTCGCGGCCGGATTTCCACTCTCCATGGTCCAACTTCTAGCTTCTTACCTGCATTCTCGCAAGTTTAGAGCCAGAGTTGACGGAGTATTGTCTTCAGAGAGGTCTCTTTCAGCCGGAGTTCCGCAAGGATCTCTGCTGTCTCCAATATTATTCACAATATATGTATCCGACATGCCAAAAACGGTGAAAACCTCCATGGCACTGTACGCTGACGACACTGCCATTCTTGCCAGTTCATGGTGTCCCAAAATGGCAACGAAGTATCTACAGGAAGCCATCTATAGACTTCAATCCTGGTTTGCTCGATGGAGAATCGAAGTAAACCCTGAGAAGAGCGAAGCCGTTCTTTTCAGTCGAAAGAAAAAAGATCCCATAGGACATGTCGTAATGTTCGGTAGGAGGATCGAATGGAAAGACGAGGCCAAGTATCTGGGAGTGATACTTGACAAGAAGCTTACTTGGAAACAACACGTCACATCAGCTGTGACGAAGGGAAAGACAGCAGCGGCAGCGTTGCAACCGCTACTTTGCAAAAGCAGCAAAATGTCTCTTTCCAACAAGCTTCTTCTCTATAAGTCCACCATTCGGCCGGTCATGTCTTACGCATGCCCAGCTTGGGGATACGCCGCAAAGACGCATCTGCAGGGACTTCAAGTCGTGCAGAGTACGATCCTGAGACGGGCCGTAAATGCACCATGGTTTGTCAGCAACGTACGGATACATGAAGACCTGCATATACCATTCTTAGACGACCATTTAATAGATCTGAGCGTGAAGACCTTCAACAAAATGAAAAATCACGCAAACCCTCTTATAAGGAAGGCTTGCGACTATGATGAAAAAGCCCCTAGGAAACACAAAAGACCGAAGATGGCACTTCCCTAGGAAGTGTGTATTAGAGCCAAACCCTTACTGGCACAGAGATAATTACACAAACCTTCTGAAGTGGCATATTGCCACCTGCTAGAGCAGACCAAATTAGCTCACCAGAGGTAAATCATATTGAGACTGAGCAGTAAAAGGCTAATAGCCTGACTGCAAAAGAGAACGAAGTTCCAAGTTCCAAGTTTCGAGGAATTATCAAAGCCCAACAATCATTTTACTCTCCCATATTCGCGTATTATATTATTATATTATAATGTCTGGTCGCGGTAAAGGTGGAAAAGTTAAGGGTAAGGCAAAGTCTCGTTCCAACCGAGCTGGATTACAATTTCCAGTTGGTCGTATTCATCGTTTATTACGCAAAGGAAATTATGCTGAACGAGTTGGAGCTGGAGCACCCGTCTATCTAGCCGCTGTTATGGAATATCTAGCCGCCGAAGTTTTGGAATTGGCCGGTAACGCAGCACGTGACAACAAGAAAACCAGAATTATTCCCAGACATCTTCAGCTGGCAATCAGAAACGACGAAGAGTTGAACAAATTGCTATCGGGAGTAACTATCGCTCAAGGTGGTGTTTTACCGAATATCCAAGCCGTCCTCTTGCCAAAGAAGACAGAAAAGAAATCATAAATACAATCTGTATGTGAAACGGCCCTTTTCAGGGCCACAATATTTCCTCATTGAAAAGATTTTTTTATCATCTGATCACTTTGGGTATAATAAAATTGCGACAATTTCACGGTCCTACTGACATTCGTAAGTAGGGTAAATGCTCTGATTTTCGACCAAATTAACAAAAACATCGATTTCGGGTACGACTTTTTCACACATAAACTAATCAAATTTTAAAGGTGTTGATGTTCATCGATTCTTTGGCTAGTTTTAAATAATTTGTCATATAATTTTAAACGTTCTCTTCGCATTCAACCTTCGAAATGTGAAAACAGAAAATCTGAATAACATTCGGGTCACGACCATGCCGCAGAGTTCTCGACCATTTTTTTGTTTGTTTTCGACCACTAATAATAGTGGCCGCTCGCTTCTCGTCTTCACTTAAAAATTTTATATTTATATCAATCAGATGGATTTCAGATGAGGTAATTGAGTAAGAAACACTGGGAACGTAAAAAAATTATTCTGCAAAAGTTTTCATTTTCTATAAGTATTTCAAAATAGGAACTCATATTAAATAATATTATTTGGTTATTTTGTTCTTAATATCTTTTCAGAAACTAATGAGTATATAAAACACCGACCACAAGTGGTCGAGAATTAAGTATAGTATATCCAAAGTCACTTGGAGGAACCAGAATATTTCAATTATATGTTCAAGGGTTGTCCAAGTTTCCAGAAATTCCTTTGGGGCCAGTGAATTTATTGCCTAACAATACTTTCGAATAAACCCCCGGTATTTAGCGGATCGCGGTTTCCATTTCAAAGAGACATCTGGCCGAGCGTTTTTATGGACTAGTTCAAGTGGCTTTGTATATACTATACAATCAAATTGGTTCTCGACCGAGAATAAATGAAAGGTAGAATAAGTATGTTTCAACGTTAATTCAGTGGTCGCAAACTAATATTCAAAAAAAAAAAACGAACATGATCCAACAGAAATATATCGGTTGAAATAAACAATTATTGAAATTACATATTGGTTGTCGACCACTTTGGTCGAGAAATAAAAGGTAAAAATTTTCCAATACCAGTTCGCGACTGCCGAATAATATACATTTTCCCACAACTGCTATGAAAAGTAGCGTATTCTTCATAGCTTACTCAATTTCAAAACTATGTATTGCTCATACTGTGGGAAATATTATTTCTCACAGCACTTTGCCCACACCTCGCTTGGTAGACCAATGTAATTGGGCTTTTGAGTCGTTTCTATGGAAACGCGATAAATTCGCACATACATTTTGATTTGAATCAAGTCCATTACTTGAATTATTGAAATTTGTGCAGTTGTAGGAAAAGTACAGTGTGCAACATGTGGAGAAAGTCCTTTTCTCGCTCGTGTGAACTCGCGAGAAAAGTTGGACTTTCCCCACTTGTTGCACAATATACTATTTCAGCGCGAAAACTTTGACCTATACCCCTACTATGCAAACTATCTTGAAAGGGTAGCAATGGTCGAGAAAACACGTACGGCGGAAATATTTTACACTACAAGATATATTTTATTATTATTTTATCTCAAATCACGGAATGGTCGAGTCGAGAGACACTGACGGTCGGCTAACCAGTGCATTTACCCTATATACAGTGGCTTAGGTAGCTATTAGACCCGGGTCGATCGCAACCCACCGACGAGATAATCGGGTCGAAAGAATTAATATAATACAGTGGGAGATCAGGTAAGAAATTTACGAAATGGGTTGTTCTGAATAATGGTCTATTTTCGAATAAAAATGAACAAATTTGTAAAACAGTCCCCCACTATGAACAGTAGAAAAGGACTTATTCTAGTTAACTAGACCTTCAAACTTCGATTTATCGAATCGAATAAATTATCGTATAATTCGATAATTATCGTACCGGTGGCAACGATGGATTTCGGAGTTACTTTCGAGCTACAATTTATTTATTTTGTATTATTCAATAGTTATGTCAACTAATGGGGCTATGTTAATTGGTGCTTTTATCTTTTGAAAATGAAATAAAACAAAAGTAAAAGATAATGAAATCAAACTCAATAAAAAATAACTATACTACGAGGTTGCAACAGGTAAGTCGAGTCCGATTGTTCATTAAATTAGTGGAGAAATGGTGGACTGTATAAGCGACAGCGAAACATATGAAAATGATACTAAAGTCTAAAATTGTGGTTAACATTATAACTTACCTGATGGGCGTCAGGTTAGAAAACATAGCCTCTCCACAGGGCCCTTGGTGCGGGATATACAGGGTGTTTCCTAAACATACGGCAAAAATTCAGGGGGTTGTTCCTTGGACTATTTTAAGCATGTTTTGTCCTTGGATGATTTTTGAAAAACCTCTTTGTTTCGAAGATACAGGGCGAACAACATTTTTCATATTTTTAAAATTAATAATAGTTCAATAATTAATAATAATTTGGATTGGAAGAGGTGGACCTCATTTATGGCCTGCTCGTTCCCCGGACTTAAACCCCTTAGATTATTTCCTATGGGGCCATCTAAAATCATTAGTTTATACCACTCCAGTAGAAAATGTGGAAGACTTGCGAAATCGGATCATTGCTGGGTGTAACTTAATAAGAAATGATCCTGGTGTTTTTGAAAGGGTTCGGCAGTCAATGAGGAGAAGATTGGATGCTTGTATGCTGGCTAGAGGTGGTCATTTTCAACAGTTTTTGTAGGTTGAGTTGAATTTTCATGTAATTTTTCATAATAAAATGTTATTATCTGAAATTTTGTTTCCCCTATATCTTCGAAACAAATAGGTTTTTCAAAAATCATCAAAGGACAAAATATTCTTAGAATAGTCCAAGGAACAACCCCCTGAATTTTTGCCGCATGTTTAGGAAACACCCTGTATTTCAGCTCCAACTTTCGGTTTTCAAGGGCGGTGTAGAAAAGCTCTAACATAATGCGTTCGAGCGAATATAAAATCGACGAATAATGCGGGAGTTTCCGAATGAAGCCACCAATTGTTCACTTGTACACTCGCGAACTTACCATCTTTCGCTATACCTCGAACTCACACTAACAGGTAGGAAAGCTACACCTATCAATAACGCTCCCATGGTTTGAAAAATGCTAGGGTTCGTGTTGTAGTAAGGAAAATGTATCGACGAAAAGCTACAAAAATTCTACTTGCTGAAGAATCCGACAATCCGACAAGTTCGACAATCTAGGAATAAAAGTCGTAACTTAACAACATGAACACCTAATTGAAAATGCGTAAAGTGAATGATATCTTACCTACAAAAGGAAATTTTTTTACGGTTAATTGGGATCCGGGAATTGAAAGCACGCGGGATGATTTTATATCATCCCGATATGAAAAATTCAACGAGGTAGAGAATGATGAAAATGTTTCACGATTAATGAATTATGTAGAACCACACTCGAATCGTTTCGCCAACGATGTGATCTTCAGAAACGTTAGGCTACTAACTATATATAGCAAAACATGTCCCTGGGGAGGGGGGCTCAAACTACCTCCACTACCTACCACATTATAGGTTAATCGTAACACCTACCAATCACAGTATATCGTTATAATCTACTTATAACTAAACTACAATTTGTCACTAAGAACCGTAAACTTCAGCGGATTGTTAATTTTCCCTTTGAACATACGTTCCATTGTGGCCAAAAACACTCTTCATTAGAATACTTGAACAGTTTTAACGATCTATCACACCAATAATCAAGTTTTGATAATACTGACGACAGTTGAGTCATTAATTAAATTATCGCCGATTTCAACGGATAATGTTCGACTGTGAATTTGAATCCACGCCACCAGAACTTCGAGTAGCTATCCGAAAAGCGTACGAAGCTATAAACTGGTGTGCGAGTGAAAATGAAATAAGTCCAGTGCATTATGCTAAATAGCGAGCATAGATACTTGAAAAGGCAGAATGTTGGATACAAAGCGAATAAGTCAAGTGTTCCTTCCGGAGCAATAAAAATTTCTGAACGATGCTCCTGTAGAATGTCTCCCTAGTGACGTAACTTCTGAATTCCTTCAGTGCATATTAAAACAGGTTGCTTTGATTATTGCCATCTCCTGAGTTGGCGCAGGTGCGATGAACTTCTGAAATTGAGAATGAATGTGATATGGAAACGTTAGAAAATCGGATCATAATAACTTATTCTCGCGCAAATCTTTCAATTACATAAGCAGAGTGGATCAAAATAGCGAAACAATACTGTGACACGCGCAACAAAAACTGCGACTGTAAAAAGGGTTATTCTTACAAATGAGGGGTTTGGCAAAGTTACACGACAGCCTTTAGAGCAGGGGGGTGAAACCGCTAGTGCTAACACTGGCAACGGATGTGACGTCACAGTCACTCAGCATTACACGGTATACGTATCACGATGTAAAAATTTTATTCTCATAACAAGCCAATCAGCGTTCGAGGTTTCCAATAAATAGGTATTTGATTGAACAGCCAACAATTAATTGTGTTTGTAATGCATGTATGGTAGCAATGAACAGATCAAGTAGTTTTTATTGTCGCTTATTACAAGTTCTGTTTTAGGTTTCAGGTAATCCATGAGAAACTAAATTTAGAACATAATTAGACTGGGTTTTTCCTCATATCCTATTTCAATGTACTAATATATCTGAAAGCCCTCTTACTTGCGATTATAATATTCCTTCAAAATCAACTGGATTTAAGTTAAATTCTGTTCCTCGGCCTTTACTGAAATATCAAATTAATTATCATCATCCCTATGATTCCAGAACTTCCCCAAATGTTTCTTGTATGGAAAATATTAATGATTTTAACATGCCATGTGAAAGTAAAACTTTCGATGATTTTTGAAGTTTGATGAATAATTAATATTTAGTTTTTTATGTTTCAGAAGGAAGAAAATCGTTATTTTGCATAGAAATATTTCTGATTTACATCTGAAAAAACACGTTTGTATAATGATTTCAAAACTTAATTGCAATGAAAAATGAATGATGACTATTTTGAGCAGTTCAATAGTTAATTTATGTTGTATATCTGGGACAAAATTTGATTTTCTCCTCACAAACAGAGTGGGCAAATTTCGATGTTTTTGCACTACAACTTCTAAACCTGAGGTGATAGACAAAATCTGATATCCCATATTCTTGGTCTCTTGTTTTGAGAAACTAACAAGGTTAGAATTCATTTTTGGCCACCTTTTGTTTTCGAGTTATAAGCGAAAATTGGAAAAATGGCGATATCGAAAAACTTTTACATCTCCGCTTATACTGATGCTAGAGCTCCGAAATTTAAACATTATACAGACACTTTTTTACGTAGAATCCAGTGGCGTGCTCGTGTTTTCGAAAAGGTTTTTAATTACGAAGCTATGACCCAAAGTTATGTTTTTTCAAAGGGAACACTAAATTTCTATGCCATGTTTTGAAAGCTTAATTTTTCCTGATTTCAAAAATTTATAACATTGAATGATTTGTATTAAAATAAACAACAGAAAATGGTCAAAAACCTTTTTTTACCTAAGAGTCTCAATATTTCTATGGTTTCAACTGTTGATGAGCTCATAAAAATTGAGCTTTCTATAACAAGAGCAGTGTCCTTCCGGCAATCTGATTATTTCTATGCTTCTTACTCATTTCTACAAAATTCGAATCAATTCGGCAATTGTTCATAAAACAAATCATAAGGATAAGGACAGTCCCTCTCAGAGAAATACCAACCGTAGACACGTGTTTCGGGCTTTCGGCCCTCATCAGTACGGTGAACAAGTGTTAGGATGTGCAACACTTGAAAGAAACAACAAACAAACAGTTGTTCTGTTGTTGTGTTGTTGACTGTGTTTGTTTGTTGTTTCTTTCAAGTGTTGCACATCCTGTGAATTTGAATCCACGCCACCAGAACTTCGAGTAGCTATCCGAAAAGCGTACGAAGCTTTTATAAACTGGTGTGCGAGTGAAGATGAAAGGAGGGGGGCTCAAACTACCTCCACTACCTACCACATTATAGGTTAATCGTAACACCTACCAATCACAGTATATCGTTATAATCTACTTATAACTAAACTACAATTTGTCACTAAGAACCGTAAACTTCAGCGGATTGTTAATTTTCCCTTTGAACATACGTTCCATTGTGGCCAAAAACACTCTTCATTAGAATACTTGAACAGTTTTAACGATCTATCACACCAATAATCAAGTTTTGATAATACTGACGACAGTTGAGTCATTAATTAAATTATCGCCGATTTCAACGGATAATGTTCGACTGTGAATTTGAATCCACGCCACCAGAACTTCGAGTAGCTATCCGAAAAGCGTACGAAGCTATAAACTGGTGTGCGAGTGAAAATGAAATAAGTCCAGTGCATTATGCTAAATAGCGAGCATAGATACTTGAAAAGGCAGAATGTTGGATACAAAGCGAATAAGTCAAGTGTTCCTTCCGGAGCAATAAAAATTTCTGAACGATGCTCCTGTAGAATGTCTCCCTAGTGACGTAACTTCTGAATTCCTTCAGTGCATATTAAAACAGGTTGCTTTGATTATTGCCATCTCCTGAGTTGGCGCAGGTGCGATGAACTTCTGAAATTGAGAATGAATGTGATATGGAAACGTTAGAAAATCGGATCATAATAACTTATTCTCGCGCAAATCTTTCAATTACATAAGCAGAGTGGATCAAAATAGCGAAACAATACTGTGACACGCGCAACAAAAACTGCGACTGTAAAAAGGGTTATTCTTACAAATGAGGGATTTGGCAAAGTTACACGACAGCCTTTAGAGCAGGGGGGTGAAACCGCTAGTGCTAACACTGGCAACGGATGTGACGTCACAGTCACTCAGCATTACACGGTATACGTATCACGATGTAAAAATTTTATTCTCATAACAAGCCAATCAGCGTTCGAGGTTTCCAATAAATAGGTATTTGATTGAACAGCCAACAATTAATTGTGTTTGTAATGCATGTATGGTAGCAATGAACAGATCAAGTAGTTTTTATTGTCGCTTATTACAAGTTCTGTTTTAGGTTTCAGGTAATCCATGAGAAACTAAATTTAGAACATAATTAGACTGGGTTTTTCCTCATATCCTATTTCAATGTACTAATATATCTGAAAGCCCTCTTACTTGCGATTATAATATTCCTTCAAAATCAACTGGATTTAAGTTAAATTCTGTTCCTCGGCCTTTACTGAAATATCAAATTAATTATCATCATCCCTATGATTCCAGAACTTCCCCAAATGATTCTTGTATGGAAAATATTAATGATTTTAACATGCCATGTGAAAGTAAAACTTTCGATGATTTTTGAAGTTTGATGAATAATTAATATTTAGTTTTTTATGTTTCAGAAGGAAGAAAATCGTTATTTTGCATAGAAATATTTCTGATTTACATCTGAAAAAACACGTTTGTATAATGATTTCAAAACTTAATTGCAATGAAAAATGAATGATGACTATTTTGAGCAGTTCAATAGTTAATTTATGTTGTATATCTGGGACAAAATTTGATTTTCTCCTCACAAACAGAGTGGGCAAATTTCGATGTTTTTGCACTACAACTTCTAAACCTGAGGTGATAGACAAAATCTGATATCCCATATTCTCGGTCTCTTGTTTTGAGAAACTAACAAGGTTAGAATTCATTTTTGGCCACCTTTTGTTTTCGAGTTATAAGCGAAAATTGGAAAAATGGCGATATCGAAAGCTTTTACATCTCCGCTTATACTGATGCTAGAGCTCCGAAATTTAAACATTATACAGACACTTTTTTACGTAGAATCCAGTGGCGTGCTCGTGTTTTCGAAAAGGTTTTTAATTACGAAGCTATGACCCAAAGTTATGTTTTTTCAAAGGGAACACTAAATTTCTATGCCATGTTTTGAAAGCTTAATTTTTCCTGATTTCAAAAATTTATAACATTGAATGATTTGTATTAAAATAAACAACAGAAAATGGTCAAAAACCTTTTTTTACCTAAGAGTCTCAATATTTCTATGGTTTCAACTGTTGATGAGCTCATAAAAATTGAGCTTTCTATAACAAGAGCAGTGTCCTTCCGGCAATCTGATTATTTCTATGCTTCTTACTCATTTCTACAAAATTCGAATCAATTCGGCAATTGTTCATAAAACAAATCATAAGGATAAGGACAGTCCCTCTCAGAGAAATACCAACCGTAGACACGTGTTTCGGGCTTTCGGCCCTCATCAGTACGGTGAACAAGTGTTAGGATGTGCAACACTTGAAAGAAACAACAAACAAACAGTTGTTCTGTTGTTGACTCTGTTTGTTTGTTGTTTCTTTCAAGTGTTGCACATCCTAACACTTGTTCACCGTACTGATGAGGGCCGAAAGCCCGAAACACGTGTCTACGGTTGGTATTTCTCTGAGAGGGACTGTCCTTATCCTTATGATTTGTTTTATGAACAATTGCCCTCGTTATCCTTCCGACATATATATATATATATATATATATATATATATATTTACCAACCATGCAGCGTCCTGGAAAACGATGTCTACAAACTGTACTGGGACACAACTATGGTCACGGACAGGGCAATATCGCATAACCGGCCGGACATAGTTCTGTTTAATAAGACCGAAAAATTGGTGCAGATAATAGACATAACGGTACCCGCCGATGATAATATCGCCCGAGCGTACACTGAGAAACTCACCAAATATCATGACCTCGCGTTTGAGCTGAAAGAAATGTACGGTCTGAGGAAAACATCAATTCTCCCACTCATAATATCGGTAAATGGCCTGGTGGAGACACACATGATTGAAAACACGAAACGTCTACAATTAGATACTTACCTGATTAGCCAAGCACAGAAAGAGGTCATCCTAGGTACCACGCGGACAGTCAGAAGATTTCTTACTAGCTCCTGAGTACAACCTTGGTCGCTGTGGTGACCCGGTTGTCTTGGATCCATCCCGCTTGTCGGTGAATAAAAAAAAAAAAAAAAAAAAAAAATATATATATATATATTTTGATCATGTTATTTACCTGCTTTTTAATAGTCAATAGTATTTTCTTTATTTGGAAGTGTCAGGTTTTTAATGAAGTTGTTTAGTTCATATAAAAAAATATATAATTATACGTTTCGGAGACATTCTCCTTCTTCAGTAAAAATGACTCATCTGATAGTTTACAATATGAAATATTAATTAAAATTGAGCCTTCAATTTCTCGTCATTTAACCTGAAATGACGAGAATAGTATGTTATGGAAAGAAAATAAATTTGTATTGTCTTCTAGATGTTCATCAACACGTTTATGGGCTGGAGGTGCATCATATCAAATATTCAATATGAAAGTTAATTTTTATGAATTTCAGATATCAAATGAATTGATAACTGTTAGAATATTAAGCTAGAGCACACATGTACCTAAGTTGATACTTTGAGGTCCTAAAATAGATTTGTAGAGAAAATAATTATACATCTTCAGAAGTAAATGAAGATAACAATAAAGGTCATCATCAAAAGTTTGTTATATGTACAATTTGGCGATATGAAGAAGAGAAAACGGATTCAAAATTGAAAAAATTTATGGCGCTTGAAATATGACGATTGAATTAATTTGAATGAAGAATAATCAGAAACGTTATCGGAGCATATTTGTTTGCACACTGCAGAGACAGTCACTGTACTTCTATGGGTTGATGTAATAACTGTGACGATACTGTACAAAAATATGATCAGTGGAGCAATTGATAATTAAATATGTCATATAGATATTGCTTCATGTTATGGAATTTCATTATTAATGAATCGTCTGATATCCACTAACAATGTACTTTTCAATGAGTGCTTCGAATGATGAGTCATCTTGGGGGATCGTTATATCCTTATAACGATTCCTTCAGATTCGAACAGAATTCTAGTTTGCTAGTTTTATAAATCTAGAATCGACCACAAATCTGATGAAATTAATATTTAATCGATAAATAGGTACATACAGATTACATGACTTACCTATTCACCTTCAATAGCGTCATCGAATGATTCATACAGTTTTATTAAAATAGCCTATGTATTATTTTCCGAACACTGCGTAGAATGAAGAATTATTATATTCACATAACGACGCACCTAAAACTCACTTATCAGCTCAACGCACATAATTGAAATGAACCGTTTTCTGCTGCAAAATATTTGGTGAATGGTTACATCTGGTCTAATACTCTAGTGGGTTTTACGATTGTTGTTATTCACTTCTTTGAAAATGCCGCTCGCCTTTTCTGGGAAGAAATGTTTTCAAAAATAACCTTTTTTTATGACCTTTTCCTCTGGATATTAGGGGTAAATATACCTCCTGTAGGTATATCTTTCCTAACGAACTTCCGTGCTTTTCGTGTTTGATAAAAAAAAAATTTCGAATGTATTAGGTATTCCTAATTCATGGTTATGTAACAGCTGATTGGATGAATTATATATTTCAGAAAAATTATTCCTTCAAATCCCTACCTACCGACCTAATATTTATTTCACAAAAATTTGCTCAAAATTATCATCATAATTATAAGCTTGCGAAATGAAAAAAAAGGAATTTTTATGTTGCAGATTTGTCTGTTTTTCTCGAACGATAACAAGAAATAGTTCATAACGCGAAATAATACATATAATATGTAAATGAACTGATATGATAGACCGAAAAAAAATCGAAAACATTTTTTGACGACAACGTTTACTCATACCTGTAATGTGAGAAAGAAAGGTTCGATAACGAAGTTCGAAGCAAACATCACTCAAAATAATAGCAATTTTTTGATTACCGATTCGATCATCAACCCTTATACAGGGTGTTCCTAAATTGGAGGTACCGCAATCGCTTTGTTTTCAAGATACAGGGTGTTCCTTGTAGTTCTACATATAGAATATATCTCGTATATGGTGTAGTATTTGCGCGATATCGTAAAACTCAATTCAATGCTTACATTTATAGGTTTCCTTCAAATAGTGAATTTAGCAAAATGTGGTGTCACGCGTTAAGATTGTTTTCATTTTGAAATATGATAAGTCATTTATATTCCTCTGAAGGGACGCCGACGAAAGCGGGTAGATAAAGGAAAATAATAAATTTCGGACATAGACGTGCTCGCAGTGCAATAAAAGTAATCATCTTGAAAGCGATAATAAACTGAAATTCTATATTTTGTAAATCTTGGGGGGGGGGAAGTAATTACCCCGAGTATCCTCTCATTTCTACGCCCTTGGCCCTCTGGTTATTACTCGAACAAAAGGATTTGTAGGTCCTGTCTTTCAGAAGGCAAATTCGTTATTAATGAGCAGATATTTTGAATAGATAAAGTTGGTAGCTTCTCAGAATCGAAGATACCCATATAAAAGTGAAATCAACCTTTCCTATGTATATAATAAAACATGTCTGAAATCCTTTGAATGCAATAATAAACGCTACCTATACAATAGCTAAATAACCATCTTTTTCTTTGAAAGTTGACATTAACAATATTACAAATAGTTCCCATAGAATTTCCGAGAAAAGGTCCTTTTTCACATAATCGAAAATCAGGGGTAGGAATATTAATAATGACTCAGATGTTCATTTTAGGTATAAGGACTGGAATTTTATTCCCTACGCCTCTACTTTAATTTCTCCGATTTCCTACTAATGTCTAATTGTGAGACTTTTCTCCCTAATATTAATACTGTTTGACAATCGGTTTTTAATTTATACCAACTTTGATACGAATCGTTTCAGAGAACGGTGTACGGAAGTATCATTATTATTTCTCTATTGAGTAGGGGAGAACGGGGGAATTTCGCGCACCTAACGGAAAAGGTTTCAAAAAAGTTTCCTATGTAAATGCAAACTTTCACAATTTAACTTCGAAATTTTGCATTTATTCGACGAATCGCTTTGAGAATATATTAAAAATCTGAAATAATAATGTCATTGCGCGAAATTCCCCATGTGCTGGGATAATACCGCGCATGGGATGGGGTAATTCTGCGCAAGTATATATTGAATGAAGCGGGTACTGTTCCAGCATTATTATGCTCCCAAATTCAATAATTTAAAAGTCATTCGAGATTTTATCAATCAATGTTATCTATTTATTTATACGTAGGGTTAATTCCATCTAATGTGTTTTTAGGGTGCGTTTCAAATAAATATTCTATAGCATAGCATAATTCAATATAATTCACCTCTGGTGAGCTATTTTGATCTGCTCTAGCAGGTGGCAAAGTTTGTGTAATCATTACACAATCTCTGTGCCAGTAAGGGTTTGGCTCTAATACACACTTCTTAGAGAAGTGCCATCTTCGGTCGTTTGTGTTTCCTAGGAGCTTTTTCATCGTAGTCGCAAGCCTTCCTTATAAAAGGGTTTGCATGATTTTCCATTTCAATGAAGGTCTTCACGCTCAGATCTTTTAGATGGTCGCCCAGGAATGGTATTTTCAGGTCTTCATGTACCTATCCGTACCTTGCTGACAAACCAAGCTGCATTTACGGCTGGTCTTAGGATCGTATTCTGCACGACTTGAAGTCTCTGCAGGTGCGTCTTTGCGGCGTATCCCCAAGCCGAACATGCGTAACACATGACCGGCCGGATGGTGGACTTATAAAGAAGAAGCTTGTTGGAAAGAAACATTTTTGTGCTTTTGCAAAGTAGCGGTTGCAACGCTGCCGCTGTTGTCTTTCCCCTTCGTCACAGCTGATGTGACGTGTTGGTTCCAAGTGAGCTTTGTGTCAAGTATCACTCCCAGATACTTGGCCTCGTTTTTCCATTACAATCCTCCTACCGAACATTACGACGAGTCCGATGGGATCTATTTTCTTTCGGCTAAAAAAACTGCTTCGATCTTCTCAGGGTTTCTTGTAGGTACTTCGTTGCCATTTTGGGACACCAAGAACTGGCAAGAAAGGCGGTATCGTCAGCGTAAAGTGCCATGGAGTTTTTCACCGTTTTTGGCATTTCGGATACATATATTGTGAAAAATATTGGAGACAGCAGAGATCCTTGCGGAACTCCGGCTGAAAGAGACCTCTCTGAAGACAATACTCCGTCAAATCTGGCTCTAAACTTGCGAGAATGCAGGTAAGAAGCTAAAAGTTGGACCATGGAGAGTGGGAAACCTGCCGTAAGCAGTTTGTATAGCAGTCCTTTGGGCCGTACTTTAACTATTAATCACTTAACTTTATAATTCACTTAATTAATAATAGGGTATCTAATCCTAGTTTATTATAATAATTTCTTAACCTCATAAAAACATAATTAAAAATATTAATAAATTAAAATTTCACCTTAAAACTTAAAATTTCTTTTTTAATTTTTAATTCTATTAATTAAAGCTAATAAATATATATTATATTTTTTGTATAACCGCTGCTGCTGGCACAAAAATTGCAAATACTAAATCTTATCACTAATTCTAAATTTTTTTAATAATTAAAAATATACACTACTAATTTATTAAATTTAAAACAATATTCATATAAATCTTGAATGAATATATATATCTAATACCATAATCAAATATCTAATTAACTAAAACCCAAAAAAGACTACATTTAGTTAAAATTTATTTCAAACAAAAAAAAATTAACTTTATTTAGAAATAATAATAATTAAATTAAATTTAAAAAATTAAATTATTAAAACTAATAATTTTAAAAACTTTATGTTAACAAATCTTTGTAACTTCCTCCCGTCAAAAACGTCCCCTTAGATAATAACCAAACCTTAAACTTTTTAACTCTAAATTAAAAAATTTTCCCCCAAGGATTTACAAGTTATACCCTTAAATTTAGTGCTACCCTACTCACTAAATCCAATACTAAACAATTTAAATTGTAACAATTCTTATTGCCGACTGTTATAGCTTTATTCAAATTTAATTTTAATAAAATAAATTTTGTAATAAACTGAAGCCTACCAAATATCAAAAATATTTTAAATTATCGGATTTAAAAAATTCTTAATAAATACAATAATTTTTAAAAAATAAATTATGATTATAAAAACTTTATGTTAACAAATCTTTGTAACTTCCTCCCGTCAAAAACGTCCCCTTAGATAATAACCAAACCTTAAACTTTTTAACTCTAAATTAAAAAATTTTCCCCCAAGGATTTACAAGTTATACCCTTAAATTTAGTGCTACCCTACTCACTAAATCCAATACTAAACAATTTAAATTGTAACAATTCTTATTGCCGACTGTTATAGCTTTATTCAAATTTAATTTTAATAAAATAAATTTTGTAATAAACTGAAGCCTACCAAATATCAAAAATATTTTAAATTATCGGATTTAAAAAATTCTTAATAAATACAATAATTTTTAAAAAATAAATTATAATTATAAAAACTTTATGTTAACAAATCTTTGTAACTTCCTCCCGTCAAAAACGTCCCCTTAGATAATAACCAAACCTTAAACTTTTTAACTCTAAATTAAAAAATTTTCCCCCAAGGATTTACAAGTTATACCCTTAAATTTAGTGCTACCCTACTCACTAAATCCAATACTAAACAATTTAAATTGTAACAATTCTTATTGCCGACTGTTATAGCTTTATTCAAATTTAATTTTAATAAAATAAATTTTGTAATAAACTGAAGCCTACCAAATATCAAAAATATTTTAAATTATCGGATTTAAAAAATTCTTGATAAATACAATAATTTTAAAAAAATAAATTATAATTTTATTATAAAATAAAATAATCAAAAATTAAATTTTTTAAAATTCAAAATAAATTTAATTTTAAATTTATTAATTTAGTTCCCCCCGAAACTAAACATTTTCTATTTTTATTAAAATATTTAAATTAACCTATTCTAAAAATTTTCAAAATTATATAAAAATCAAATTTATGAAAAATGAAAAAAAAAATTCCTCCCCTAATCATCAAAATTTTCAAAAATCCATAAATTTTGATAAATTTTTAACAATTTTTCACAAAATTTTTAAACGAAATAACTTTATTACACTAACAAATAATTTTTTCAAAAAAAATTATTAGATAATTTCCATATCACAATTTTTAAAAATTATTTAAATTTAAATTTCTAACAAAAAAATATAGATTTTTTTTTTATGAGCGATTTCCTTTTAAGCATTTATATAAAATTTTCAAAAATTACTCGAATTTTATGAAAATCCTAAATTTTTATACATAATTTTTTTAACTATGTAATAATTAAACTTAAAATAATTATAATTTAAATCAAAATATTGACATAATAACTTTACTTTACTAACAAATCATTTTTTTACCCTTTAAGATCACTTTTTATCCAATAAATTAAAAATTATTCGAGACAACCAAAAAATAGACAAATTTAACCAAATATTTAAAAATTACATTTTTTTGTTAGATATTTTAATTTAAATTTTTTATGAAATCTTTATTAATTTTATTTTTCTAAATCTATTTTTCACGTAATTTTTAATAGATTTAGTTAAAATAAGAATAACTTCATTTTCATGATAAATACCATAATACTTTAGAAATAATATTTCTTAATGATAATTTAATTCATTAATACTTAGGTTTTTTTTTTTTTTTTTCATTAATTTTGAATTTTTCATTAAAAATTAACTTTATTAATAACTAATAATTTTTAATATATTATTAATAATTATAGATTAATTATAATTTAATTCTTATATAAATAAAATGTTAATATTTTAATGTTAAATTAATTATTAATAATTTATACTCTTTATATATATATTATAAATATTATTAATATATAAAATATTTATTAATATAGAAATTCTCGAAATTCACCGTCGTTTTTATATACTGATTTACTTTATATATTCTTTCTCTTTTTTTCGGGAGTACTATTATATATCCCTTAAGATACCAATATTAAATCGGTTTTTATATATTTAAAAATGTTTATTTTAACTATTTAATTAAAATTAGCACCTAGAATATTACTAATGGTACTATCCAATGTAAGATATATTTCGCCCTTATATATAAATGATTATATATTAATAAGTAATTATTAATTATTAAATATTATAGATATATATAAATAAATTCTTTAATTAAAAAGGCATAGGGTCCAAGAGAAAAACCCTATTAAAAGACAAAATTTAAATTAATACTGCTAATAAAGTATCGATTTTAGGCCATTTTTTTGCGCCCAAATTTTGACCCAAAAAATGCAAAAAATTGCAAAATTTTGCATTTTTTTCGTTTTTTTTTGAAATTTTTCAAAAAATTTGATCTTTAAAATTGACATTATTGTCTAAAAAACAATTATAACACTTGGATATAAAAACCGATGTATGAGGAAATTCCTATTAGGGCGCCTGAAGAAAGGGTCATTTTGATGAGATGAAACATGTGCAACCCACCCCTAGTTCCATCCCCGAAATTTTTGAAAAAAATGCCAAATTTCGTGAAATTTGATGAAATTTGGAAAAAATCTTCGGATTACAAAATTTTACAGGGATCGATTATTTTTTATGTGAAAAAAGGATTTATCATAAAATCTCTTTTTCCAAACTATTTTGTTAGAAAAATCAACTTTTAGAAAAAATTCTTCTTCTAGTCTAACAGAAAATTTATTTTATAGAAAATTTAAACCTTTTCTGTGAAAATAAAATTGAAGGAATAATTTTTAATTACAAAATTTTTTGATTTTTAAATATAAATCCATTTATTCAAATTTTTGTAAATTGAATTCTATTGATCCCCCCCCATAGAATTCTTATACAAATTTATTAATAAGGTGATATTTAAAAATTTTAAAAATTTAAAAGTCAGTTTCTTAGTTATTCAAAATCAAAAACTAATAATTTTAAAAACTTAAACGTTGATTGTTGGACTTAGCCTCAGGATTGGTTTAGAATATTGAAATTGATCCTGAAGTAGGACGACCAAAATCAACTCAAATTTATCGGGTTTGGTGCTGATTGTTGGACTTAGCCTCAGGGTTAGTTTAGAATGTTGAAATTGATCCTGAAGTAGGACGACTAAAATCAACTCAAATTTATCGGGTTTGGTGTTGATTGTTGGGCTTAGCCTCAGGATTGGTTTAGAATATTGAAATTGATCCTGAAGTAGGACGACCAAAATCAACTCAAATTTATCGGGTTTGGTGCTGATTGTTGGACTTAGCCTCAGGATTGGTTTAGAATATTGGAATTGATCCTGAAGTAGGACGACCAAAATCAACTCAAATTTATCGGGTTTGGTGTTGATTGTTGGACTTAGCCTCAGGATTGGTTTAGAATGTTGAAATTGATCCTGAAGTAGGGCACCAAAATCAACTCAAATTTATCGGATTTGGTGTTGATTGTTGGACTTAGCCTCAGGATTGGTTTAGAATATTGGAATTGATCCTGAAGTAGGACGACCAAAATCAACTCAAATTTATCGGGTTTGGTGTTGATTGTTGGACTTAGCCTCAGGATTGGTTTAGAATGTTGAAATTGATCCTGAAGTAGGGCACCAAAATCAACTCAAATTTATCGGATTTGGTGTTGATTGTTGGGCTTAGTCTCAGGATTGGTTTAGAATGTTGAAATTGATCCTGAAGTAGGACGACTAAAATCAACTCAAATTTATCGGGTTTGGTGTTGATTGTTGGACTTAGCCTCAGGATTGGTTTAGAATGTTGAAATTGATCCTGAAGTAGGGCACCAAAATCAACTCAAATTTATCGGATTTGGTATTGATTGTTGGGCTTAGCCTCAGGATTGGTTTAGAATGTTGAAATTGATCCTGAAGTAGGGCACCAAAATCAACTCAAATTTATCGGATTTGGTGCTGATTGTTGGACTTAGCCTCAGGATTGGTTTAGAATGTTGAAATTGATCCTGAAGTAGGACGACCAAAATCAACTCAAATTTATCGGGTTTGGTGCTGATTGTTGGACTTAGCCTCAGGATTGGTTTAGAATGTTGAAATTGATCCTGAAGTAGGGCACCAAAATCAACTCAAATTTATCGGATTTGGTGTTGATTGTTGGACTTAGCCTCAGGATTGGTTTAGAATGTTGAAATTGATCCTGAAGTAGGGCACCAAAATCAACTCAAATTTATCGGATTTGGTGCTGATTGTTGGACTTAGCCTCAGGATTGGTTTAGAATGTTGAAATTGATCCTGAAGTAGGGCACCAAAATCAACTCAAATTTATCGGATTTGGTGCTGATTGTTGGATTAGCCTCAGGATTAGTTTAGAATGTTGAAATTGATCCTGAAGTAGGACGACCAAAATCAACTCAAATTTATCGGATTTGGTATTGATTGTTGGGCTTAGCCTCAGGATTGGTTTAGAATATTGAAATTGATCCTGAAGTAGGACGACCAAAATCAACTCAAATTTATCGGATTTGGTGTTGATTGTTGGACTTAGCCTCAGGATTGGTTTAGAATGTTGAAATTGATCCTGAAGTAGGGCACCAAAATCAACTCAAATTTATCGGATTTGGTATTGATTGTTGGGCTTAGTCTCAGGATTGGTTTAGAATGTTGAAATTGATCCTGAAGTAGGACGACTAAAATCAACTCAAATTTATCGGATTTGGTGTTGATTGTTGGACTTAGCCTCAGGATTGGTTTAGAATGTTGAAATTGATCCTGAAGTAGGACGACCAAAATCAACTCAAATTTATCGAATATATTTATATAAATAATCCTATTTTATAGGATTTTTTACTTTGTGAATTAATTTTTGTACACTTAAATTAATGAAAATTTAATAGTTTTTATTTAAGGTTAAAATATTAAATTTTAAATTTAACTTAATAAGTTAAATTTTTAATTGTTAATTTTTTTTTGTAATTATATTCAATAAAATTAAATTATTTCTTAGAGTTTCAAAAACTCTTGTACATCTTATACTAGAATATAAAGATAAGCTAAAGAAGCTGATGGGTTCATACCCCATTTATAAAGGTATACCCCTTTTCTTTATAATTAAAACTATAAAATTAATATTTTTAATTTTAATAATAAGAGGAACTCTTATTTCTATTTCTGCTTATTCATGAATTAATATCTGGATTGGTTTAGAATTAAACCTCTTAGCTTTTATTCCTATTATAAATTTAGATAATTTTAAGTATTCTTCTGAATCCTCCTTGAAATATTTTTTAGTTCAAGTTTCTGCATCAATTCTAGTTTTATTTTCTTTTTTAAATTCATTTATTTTAATCAATTCTATCGAGCAATTAATACCTACTTCTATATTTTTGTTTAACAGAGCTATCCTTATAAAAATAGGAGCAGCCCCTTTTCACTTTTGATACCCAGAAGTCCTAGAAGGACTAAGATGAGCTAATGCATTATTATTAATAACTTGACAAAAAATTGCCCCAATAATTTTAATTATATATAATTTTAAATTAAACCTATTCTTTATTTTGATTATTTTGATATGTATAACCTTAGGGAGTGTAAAAACATGGAACCAAACCAGATTAAAAAAAATTCTTGCCTTATCTTCCATTAACCATATTGGTTGAATATTAAGAATAATAATATTAAATCAATCCTTATGAATATTATACTTTTTAATTTATACTTTTATTTCTTTAAATATAATCTTAATTTTTAATAAATATAAAATCTTTAACATTAAAGATCTTATAAATAATATGAATTACAATAAAACTTTAAAATTCTATTTTTTTTTAAATTTCTTTTCTCTAGGAGGAATCCCCCCCTTTTTAGGATTTTTTCCTAAGTGACTAATTCTAAAAACTTTAATTGAAAATCACTTTTATTTTCTATCTTTTATAATAATTTTTATTACTTTAATTTGTATATATATTTATATACGCTTAATACTTCAATCTTTAATAATAAAATTAAATGAAAATAAAAAATTTAATTATATTAACTCTTACTATGTAATTTTTTTAAATTGAGTGAATATTTACGGATTAATCATTTTTACTGTAATTTTTAGAATTTATTAAGGATTTAAGTTAAATAAACTAGTAACCTTCAAAGTTAAAAATAGAATTATTCTAAGCCTTAGAATAATATTCACCTATAAATTTGCAATTTATAATCATAATTGAATATAAGGCTTAATAAAGGAGAAAACTCATAATTAAATTTACAATTTAACGCTTTAATTCAGCCACTTTATCGAATAAATGATTATTTTCTACTAATCATAAAGATATTGGAACATTATACTTTTTATTTGGAATATGGGCAGGAATAGTAGGAACATCGTTAAGTATTTTAATTCGGTTAGAATTAGGAACTAGAGGAAGATTAATTGGAAACGACCAAATTTATAATATAATTGTTACAGCTCATGCTTTCATTATAATTTTCTTTATAGTAATACCTATTATAATTGGGGGTTTTGGAAATTGATTAGTTCCTTTAATAATTGGAGCTCCTGATATAGCATTTCCACGATTAAATAACATAAGATTTTGACTTTTACCCCCTGCTTTAACTCTTTTAATTTTAAGAACAATCGTAGAAATAGGGGCAGGAACAGGATGAACTGTTTACCCTCCTCTTTCTTCTAATTTAACACATAACGGGCCTTCAGTAGATTTAGTGATTTTTAGTTTACATTTAGCAGGAATTTCCTCAATTTTAGGTGCAGTAAATTTCATTTCAACTATTATAAATATACGTCCATTTGGTATAATACTTGATAAAACTCCTTTATTTGTATGATCTGTTCTTATTACAGCAATTCTTTTATTACTATCACTACCAGTTCTTGCAGGAGCAATTACTATACTATTAACTGACCGAAACTTAAATTCTTCTTTTTTTGATCCAACCGGTGGGGGAGACCCAATTTTATACCAACATTTATTTTGATTTTTTGGCCATCCTGAAGTTTATATTTTAATTCTCCCAGGATTTGGTATAATTTCCCATATTATTACACAAGAAAGAGGGAAAAAAATTGCCTTTGGTTCTTTAGGAATAATTTATGCTATATTAGCTATTGGACTTCTAGGATTTGTAGTATGAGCTCATCACATATTTACAGTGGGAATAGATGTTGATACTCGAGCTTATTTTACTTCAGCTACTATAATTATTGCAGTACCCACTGGAATTAAAATTTTTTCTTGATTAGCAACTTTACATGGAATACAATTTTACTATACACCTTCAATTTTATGAACCCTGGGATTTTTATTTTTATTTACAATTGGTGGATTAACAGGAGTAATTTTAGCTAACTCTTCCATAGATATTATTTTACATGATACCTATTATGTTGTAGCTCATTTCCATTACGTTTTATCTATAGGAGCTGTATTTGCCATTATAGCAGGATTTATCCATTGATTCCCTTTAATTACAGGATTCAATCTTAACAATAAATTATTACAAATCCAATTTTTAATTATATTTATTGGGGTAAACTTAACATTTTTTCCTCAACACTTCTTAGGACTAAGAGGAATACCTCGACGATACTCTGATTATCCTGATGCTTATTACAAATGAAATAAAATTTCTTCTATTGGATCTATAATTTCCTCTCTTAGAATAATCTTTATAATCTTAATTATTTGAGAAAGATTTTATTCAATACGTTTAAGAAAGTTTAATTCTAATGTACCCTCTTTAATTGAATGACTCCAACTTTCTCCCCCTAATGAACATTCTTATTCAGAAGTACCAATCTTAGCTCAAAAATTCTAATATGGCAGATTAGTGCATTGGATTTAAACCCCAATTATAAAGATTTACCTTTTTTTAGAAATAGCGACTTGAAAATCATATATATTTTTAGACAGAGCTTCATATTTACTGGAACAATTAAGATTTTTTCATGATCACGCCCTTTTGATCTTAATAATAATCACTTGTATTGTAACATATACCATAATGAGACTAACATTAAATAATTATAACCATCGTTTTATATTAGAAGGACACAATATTGAAACAATTTGAACTATCATACCAGCATTAACTTTAATTTTTATTGCTTTTCCTTCTTTAAAATTAATTTACTTAATTGATGAAATCCGTAACCCTTTAGTTACTATTAAAACTATTGGTCATCAATGATATTGAACCTATGAATATACAGATTTTAAAAATCTTGAATTTGATTCATATTTAATTAATAATAATCAACTTTTTAATTTTCGATTACTAGAAGTTGATAATCGAACTATTTTACCATATCTTTCTCATATTCGAATTCTAACTTCATCTTCTGACGTAATTCATTCTTGAACAGTTCCTTCAACAGGAGTAAAAGTCGATGCCTCCCCAGGGCGATTAAATCAACTTAGATTTAATTTAAATCGAACTGGAATTTTTTTTGGTCAATGTTCAGAAATTTGTGGAGCAAACCATAGATTTATACCTATTTCTATTGAAAGAATTTCTCCCCAAAATTTCATTAAATGGGTAGAAAATTTTTCATTAGATGACTGAAAGATAAGTATTGGTCTCTTAAACCACTTTATAGTAATTAACGACTACTTCTAATGAAAAATTTAGTTAACCTATAACATTAGTTTGTCAAACTAAAATCATTCTCAGAATAATTTTTAATTCCTCAAACTATACCTATGGATTGGTTTTCCTTATATATTTTTATAACACTTTTATTTATTATTTTAAACATTAAAATATTTTATTCTCATAAAAAATCTCCTTTAAAAAATTTTAAATTATTAAATAAAAAACTTTCTTGAAAATGATAATAAATCTTTTTTCTTCTTTTGATCCTTCATCTTATTTTATATTACCTTTAAATTGACTAAGAATAATTATTAGTTTTTTATTTATTCCTTCTATATTCTGACTAATTCCTAATCGATTTAACTTTTTAATTCAAAATATATTAATTACTCTACATAAAGAATTCAAAATCATTACAAAAAAAAATAATACTTTAATATTTATTGTATTATTTTACTTCATTATAATTAATAACTTAATAGGGTTATTTCCTTACATTTTTACAGCCTCAAGTCATATAATTTTTACTCTATCCCTAGCTTTACCTTTATGGTTAAGATTTATATTAAATAGTTGAATTAGTCACACTTATCACTCATTTGCCCATCTAATGCCTCAAGGAACTCCTTCTATTTTAATACCTTTTATAGTATGTATTGAAACAATTAGAAATATTATTCGTCCTGGAACTCTCGCTATTCGTTTATCAGCTAATATAATTGCAGGACACCTTTTATTAACTCTTTTAGGAAACACTGGTCCTATAGTAAATTTGCTTATTTTATTAATTATTATAATTCAATTTATACTAATTTTATTAGAATCAGCAGTAGCTTTAATTCAATCTTATGTTTTTGCTATCCTTAGAACTCTTTATTCTAGAGAAAATAATTATGATAAAAAATCACCCATTTCATTTAGTAGATTATAGTCCTTGACCAATTTTAGGAGCTTTTAGAGCTATAACTGCAATAATAGGAATAATTAAATGATTCCATCTTTTTAACTCTAATTTATTTATTTTAAGAAATATAATTCTTTTACTAATTATATTTCAATGATGACGAGATGTAATTCGAGAAAGAACCTTTCAAGGAAACCACACTCTTTTAGTATCTTTTGGTTTACGATGAGGAATAATTTTATTTATTACCTCAGAGATTTTTTTCTTTGTTAGTTTTTTTTGAAGATTTTATCATATAAGATTATCTCCTTCTATCGAACTAGGAATAGCTTGACCTCCAAAAGGAATTAATACCTTTAATCCTAATGAAATCCCATTATTAAACACTATTATTCTATTAAGATCAGGCCTAAGAGTAACTTGAGCCCACCATAGATTAATAGAAAATAATTTTAATCAAACATTTCAAAGATTAATTATTACTGTTTTTCTAGGAATATATTTTTCTTTACTACAAGGAATTGAATATTTAGAAGCCCCATTTTCTATAGCCGATTCAGTTTATGGAAGAACATTCTTTATAGCTACAGGATTCCATGGTTTACATGTTATTATTGGTTCTATTTTTCTTTTAGTTTGTTTAACTCGATTAAACTTTAATCATTTTAGAAACAATCACCATTTTGGATTTGAAGCAGCAGCATGATATTGACATTTTGTAGACGTAGTATGACTATTCCTATATATATCTATTTATTGATGAGGTAGATATCTATATAGTATAAATATTACATTTGATTTCCAATCAAAAAATCTTTCAAAAGTATAGATAATATTCTTAATTTCATCTTTAATTTTAATAATTCTTAGAATTATAATAATTTTAATAATTACTGCAAATTATATCTCAATAAAAACATTTAAAGATCGAGAAAAAAGTTCTCCCTTTGAATGCGGATTTGACCCTAAAAATTCTGCACGCCTACTATTCTCAATTCACTTTTTTTTAATCGCTTTAATTTTTTTAATTTTTGATGTAGAAATTACCCTTATTATCCCTTTTATTTATAGAATAAAATATTCTAATATTATAATTATTAGCATTATATTTTTTATATTCATAGCAATCTTAATTTTAGGTTTATACCATGAATGAAAACAAGGAGCCTTAAACTGATCTTTATAGGATAATAGTTAAATTAACATTTAATTTGCATTTAAAAAATACTGTTTTTCAGTTTATCTTAAATAAGAAGCAAAATATTGCTTTTAGTTTCGACCTAAAAATTTGAATTTAAATTCCTTATTTAATTGAAACCAAACTAGAGGTAAGTCACTGTTAATGATTCCAATGAGAAACTCTCCAATTAAAGAAATATAAAAATTTAAGCTTCTAACTTAATATATAGCAATTTGTTAATATTTCTATTTATATAGTTTATCTAAAACATTATATTTTCATTATAAAAAAAGATTAATTCTTATAAATACTTAAAAAATATTTTAATTTACCTCAATATCTTCAATATTGCGCTCTATTAAGCTATTTAAGTAGAATATATAAATCAATAACAAAATAATTCAAATTAAAAATATGATTATATAAATCTTTAAACTATTTTTAAAAATATACTGAAATAAAACAGAAATTTTTTTAAAAAATTTAAATAAACCCTGACTTCCTAAGAACTCTGATCAACCCTGATCTAAAAATTTATAATTTAGTATTCCTAAATTAATAAAAAAATAATTTATTCCAAAAGTTGAAATATAAGGCAAATTCCATATTAATACTAAAAAAATTAAAATTTTTATTAAATTAGAAAAAATTAAATTATAATTTAATTTTAATAAAGAAATCTCAAAACCTATAATTACCCCAATTATTACTATAATTAAAATTAAAATTTTCATAAAAAAAGGTAATACAACTAAATTGATATCCTTAAATATAAATCATATAAGAACCGTTCCTGAAAATAATACAATAATAAATATAAATCCTATTCTATAAACTATTTCATCTCTTAATTCTTCAGTTCTATTTATTCTAAACCCACAATAATCTGTAAATATTAAATAATTTAATAAACGCACTGTATAAGAAACTGTTAATGTTAAAGAAATTAATATAATTAAATAAATTACAATATTTAATCTTGTCATAGAATAAACCTCTATAATTAAATCTTTTGAGTAAAATCCAGAAAAAAAGGGAATACCACATAATGATAAATTTCTTACATTAAAATATATTACAGTTATAGGAGTTTTATAAACTAAACCTCCTATAAAACGAATATCTTGACATTCTCCTATTAAATGAATAAAATTACCTGCACATATAAATAATAAGGCTTTAAATAAAGCATGAATTAATAAATGAAAAAAAGCTAATTCATATAAACCTAATCTTAAAATAGTAACTATTAAACCTAACTGACTTAAAGTTGATAAAGCAATAATTTTTTTTAAATCATATTCAAAATTAGCTGCTAAACCTGAGATTAATATTGTTATCAATCCAATGAATATTAACACAAAAGAATAATTTTCCAATAATAAATGAAATCGAATTAATAAATAAACCCCTGCTGTTACTAAAGTTGAAGAATGTACTAATGCTGAAACAGGAGTAGGAGCAGCTATAGCTGCTGGTAATCAAGCTGAAAAAGGAATTTGTGCACTTTTAGTTAAAGCAGCAATAATAATTAACAAACCTACAATTATTATTCTTTTATCTCTATAATAATAATCAATATATAATATAAAATTTCATCTTCCAAAATTTATTATCCAAGCAATAGAAATTATTAATATTGCATCTCCTACTCGATTAGATAAAGCTGTTAATATACCAGCTGAATAAGATTTTACATTTTGATAATAAATTACTAAACAATAAGAAACTAATCCTAACCCATCTCAACCCAATAAAATTGAAATTAAATTTGGACTTAAAATTATTAATAATATAGATAGAACAAATATAAAAACTAGTATAATAAAACGATTAATAGATAAATCCTTAGATATATAAGATTTTCTATAAAAAATTACTATGGTAGAAATAAATAAAACAAAAGAAACAAATAATAAAGATATTCAATCTAAAAGAATTAATATTTCTACTTCTATTGAATTTAAATTAAAAATTCTTCACTCAATAAAATAAACCTTTCCTGTATTAAGTAAAAATAATCTAAAACAAAAAAAAAAAAAAAAAAACCTAAGTATTAATCTAGAAAAAATTACACAAAAAGATATTACTTAAAGTTAAAGTAACTTCATTGACTCCACAAATCAATATTTTATATAAACTATTTAAGTAAAAGAAAAATAAATCTCTTTTTAATAAAATTAAATTTAAAGGAACCCAATGTATGAGTAATAAAATTAATTCTCGATAAGAAATTAATTCAAAAAAATATAATCTTCTGTAAAATTTTCCATGTTGACTAAAAGAATATAAATACAAACTATAAGAAGCTCTCAAAAAAGTTATAATTATTAATATAAATATACAAATATGAGAATAATTAATTAAACTATTAATTAACAAAATTTCTCTTAACAAATTTAAAGAAGGTGGTGCAGCTATATTTCTAATTACTAACAAAAATCACCATAAAGATAAAAAAGGTACAATATTAATTAAACCTTTATTAATAAAAATACTTCGACTAACAATACGTTCATAATTTATATTTACTAAAACAAATAATCCTGAAGAACAACAGCCATGAGCTAATATTATTATTAAAGATCCAGTAATTCCTCAAGAATTAAATGTTAATAAACCTGACAATAAAAGTCCTATATGAACAACTGAAGAATAAGCAATTAAAGATTTTATATCTCTTTGACGTAAACAACTTAAAGAAACTAAAATCCCTCCTATTAAAGATAAATTAATTAAAAAAAAATTAACCTTAACTCCTAGATATATAAATATAGTTAAAAATCGAATAAGTCCATATCTTCCTAACTTTAATATCACTCCTGCTAATATTATAGACCCAGCAACTGAAGCTTCTACATGTGCTTTAGGCAATCATAAATGAAATAAAAATATCGGCATTTTAACTAAAAATACTATTATTATTATAAAATATAAAATAAAACTAAATAAATTTACATTAATATAAGTCAAATCTAATGTTTTAAACTTTGAATAATAAATAAAAATAAACAATATTATTGGTAAAGAAGCTATAATTGTATAAAAAAATATATATATTCCAGCTTGAATACGTTCAGGCTGATATCCTCAACCTAAAATCAAAATCAAAATTGGAATTAACCTAGCCTCAAAAAATATATAAAATAAAAATATATTTATAGAAGAAAAAGTTAATAATAAAAAAAGCAATAATAATAATAATAAAATACTAAATAACTCACTGAAATCTTTTAAATTAAAAAGTTTTTCTCTAGCTATAAATATTAAAAAAGAAATTCAAAACCTTAATAATAACAAAAAATATGATAAAAAATCTATACCTATAAAAAAATTTAATGAACTAAAAAATAAAAAAGAAATTTTTGAAAAAAATCAAATTCTTATTAAAATTAAATAATTTTTAATTAATCAAAATTTATTTATAAAACATAAAGGAATCATAAATACTAATATTATTAATATTATCATAAAATATTTAATGAATTAAAATAATCATTTCCATAAGAACGAATTATTGACACTAATAAAGATAATCCCAAAACTCTTTCACAAACACTTATAGTTAAAAAAACTACTACAAAATAAAATTCATAACTAAAATAAGATAAATAAAAATATATTATTATAAATAAAGTTAAAATTACTAATTCTAATCTAAGTAATGTTAATAATGTTAATTAATAAATGTTTTCGATTAATAAAAAAATTTAAAATTCTAAAAATAAACATACTTAAAAAAATTATTTCCATATTTTAATAATTTAAAATAAATACTGGTCTTGTAAACCAGCTTTAAGATTTAATCTTTTAAAATATCAGAGGAAAACAAATATATCTTTAATCTCCAAAATTAATATTTTTTATTAAACTACCCTCTGAAATCTTAATTTTAACATTTTTAAATTTTTTGGCAATTTTTCTTACCCACCCCCTATCCTTAGGACTACTTATTTTAACTTATACAATTATAACTTGTATCATTATAGGATTAATAAGATCAAACTTTTGATTTTCATATATTTTAATATTAATTATAATTGGAGGTTTACTAATTTTATTTATTTATATAACAAGAACTGCCTCTAATGAAAAATTTAAATTTAATAAATATATTATATTTATTATAATTAGTTTATTTATAATTACTATATTTATAAATAATATAAATCTATATTTAATAAATCAAAATATTAATAATGAAATTTTACATAAAATAGATTTAATTAGAAATTTTTATTTAAATTTAAATAAATTTTTAAATTACCCAAATTCTAACATATTTTTAATTTTGATTTTTTATTTATTAATTTCAATAATTGCAGTTGTAAAAATTACTAAAGTAAAATTTGGACCGTTACGTCAATTTAAATATGAAAATACCAATACGAAAAATTAATTCTTTAACGAAAATTATTAACAACTCTTTAATCGATCTACCTACACCAAGAAATATTTCATATTTATGAAATTTTGGATCTTTATTAGGCTTGTGTTTAATAATACAAATTATTACAGGATTATTTTTATCTATACATTATTGTGCAAACGTAGATTTAGCTTTTAATAGAGTGACTCATATTTGTCGAGACGTAAATATAGGATGGTTAATACGAACTATTCATGCAAATGGAGCCTCTTTATTTTTTATATGTTTATATTTACATATTAGGCGAGGCTTATATTTTGGTTCTTACAAACTTACAGAAACTTGAATGACAGGAACTACTATTTTATTTATATCTATAGCTACAGCCTTTTTAGGTTATGTTCTTCCCTGAGGGCAAATATCTTTTTGAGGAGCAACTGTAATTACAAATTTAGTTTCTGCAATCCCTTACCTAGGAAATTCTATCGTTATTTGACTATGAGGAGGTTTTGCTGTTGACAATGCTACATTAAACCGATTTTATTCATTTCATTTTATTTTACCTTTCATTATTTCAGCTTTAATTATAATTCATTTACTATTTTTACATAACTCTGGCTCTAGTAATCCTTTAGGATCTAATTCTAATCTAGATAAAATTAGTTTTCATCCATATTTCTCCTTTAAAGATATTTTAGGTTTTCTCATTATAATATTTTTTATTTTAAATATTATTATTCTATATCCTTATATATTAAGAGATCCTGATAATTTTATCCCAGCTAATCCTCTTTCCACCCCTCCTCATATTCAACCAGAATGATATTTTTTATTTGCTTATGCAATTCTTCGCTCTATTCCCAATAAACTTGGAGGTGTAATTGCTTTAGTAATATCAATTGCTATTCTTTATTTTATACCTTTTATTAATTTCAAAATAATGAAAAGAAACAGCTTTTATTATATTAATAAAATTATATTTTGAAATTTTATCGTTACAGTTATAATTTTAACATGAATCGGAGCTAAACCAGTTGAAAATCCTTTTATTTTCATAGGACAAATTTTTACCTTAATCTATTTCATATACTTTATATTAAACTCAATTATTTATAAAATTTGAGACTGATGAATATTTAATTAATCAATGAGCTTGAAAAGCATATATTTTGAAAATATAAAAAAGAATTTAAATTTCTATTGATTTATACAAAATTTAATTAACTATATAATTAATACTATAAATAATAATCTTAATCTAAAATTTAATATAAGTATATTCAAAGAAACAGGCAAAAAAACCTTTCAAGATAAATATATTAATTTATCATATCGATAACGAGGTAAAGTCCCTCGAACCCAAATTCATATAAAAGAAAAAAATAATAATTTTAAAAAAAATATAATAGAATAAAAATCTCCTCCTATAAAAATCAACCTTCTTATTATTCTTATAAAAATAATATTAGAATATTCAGCCATAAAAATAAAAGCAAATCCAAAACTTCTATATTCAACGTTAAATCCTGAAACTAACTCTGATTCACCCTCAGAAAAATCAAAAGGAGTTCGATTAGTTTCAGCTAATCTTGAAATAAATCATATTATTCTTAGAGGAAAATTAAATATAACAAATCAAACATATTTTTGATAAAAAATAAAATCTATTAAATTTAAAGATATAATTAACACTAAAAATGATAATAAAATTAAAAATATTCTTACTTCATAAGAAATTACTTGAGCAACAGAACGAAGCCTTCCTAATAAAGAATAAATCGAATTTGAAGATCAACCCGATAATATAATTGTATACACACTAAAACTAGAAATTACAAAAAAAAACAATACAGAAAAATTAAACTTAAATAAATAACAATAAAAAGGTATTCTAATTCATAATATTAATGCTAAAATTAAATTAAAAACTGGTGATATAATATAAATTAAAATATTAGCCATATAAGGAAAAATTATTTCTTTTCTAAATAATTTAATTGCATCACTAAAAGGCTGTAAAATTCCTAAAAAACCTACTTTATTAGGGCCTTTTCGAATTTGAATATACCCTAATAACTTACGTTCTAATAAAGTTAAAAAAGCTACTCTAACTAAAATACAAATAATTATTAAAATAAAAATTATCAAAATTAAAATTATATCAATTATTATTTGTATAAAATACTTATAAAGATTCTAAATCTAACGCACTAATCTGCCAAAATAATAATTTTATTCATTTATAAAATTTTAAATCATAAACTTGGTCCTTTCGTACTAAAATTTATTAAATTATTAAAGATAGAAACCAACCTGGCTTACACCGGTTTAAACTCAGATCATGTAAAGTTTTAATGGTCGAACAGACCAAATATTTAAGCTTCTACACCTAAATTTAACTTTAATCCAACATCGAGGTCGCAATCTTTTCTTTCGATTTGAACTCTAAAAAAAAATAACGCTGTTATCCCTAAGGTAATTTATTCTTTTAATCATAAAAATGGATCAATTTTTCATAAATTAATGGTTAAAATTAAAAAAGTTAATCTAATTTTTTTATCACCCCAATCAAATTTAACAAAAATTTTAAATTTTATAATTCTTTAAATTAAAAATCTTTTATAAATTAAACTCTATAGGGTCTTCTCGTCTTTTAAAAAAATTTAAGCTTTTTAACTTAAAAATAAAATTTTTAAATAATAAAATTTAGAAAGTTATCTTCTCATCAAACCATTCATACAAGCTTTCAATTAAAAAACTAATGATTATGCTACCTTTGCACAGTCAAAATACTGCGGCCCTTCAAATTTTATTCAGTGGGCAGGTCCTACTTTAAATTATAATCAAAAAGAGATGTTTTTATTAAACAGGTGAAAGATATTTTTGCCTAATTACTTAATTATACCTTTCGTAATTACTTATATTTTTACAAAATAATTAATACTAATTTTATCATTATTTCAATATAATTTTTATTATTAAATTTACTTTAATAAAAAAATTAAATTAATATATAAATATTTTTAATTAAATAACAAATTTTAACAAACTTCAAATAGTAAAAATTTCTAATTCTATAAATTATTAATTTATAATATTTAATTATAATAATTTAATTTTAAGCTTATCCCTAAAACTATTAAAATAAAAATTCAAAAAATTAAAAATTAAATTTTTATAATTTTTATAATGAATTAAATTCTTTTCTTAAAAAACTAGATATATTTAAAAACGAATAACGTTTCATTACTATATAATTATTATAAATATTTATTAAACAATAATATTTATAACTATATAGCTCTTTTAAATTCGAGATAAATATATAAATATTAAATTTTTAATAAACCCTGATACACAAGGTACACAATATTGTTTCTTTTATAAATTTATATAATTTTCCTTTTCAGTACTATTAATCTATCATAAAATAAAATTTTTCTTAATCTAATAAAAATACTAATTATTTAATAAAATTATATATATATATATATATATATATATTAATTAAATAAATTTTAAAATTCAATTTAAATTATTAATTATCTTCTTAATGTAAATAAGATGCTTATTCAAGCTCTAAACTGACATTCTAGAATCACTTTCCAGTAAATCTACTATGTTACGACTTATTCCATATTAGATGAAAGCGACGGGCAATATGTGCATATTTTAGTACTAAATCATTAAAAATAAAAATATTTAATTACAATCAAATCCAATTTCATAAAACTTTTAAAATATATAAATCCATAAATATAATTTAATGTAACCCATTTCTACTTTAATATAAACTTCACCTTGATCTGATTTAAATTTTTAAAAAATATCTAAATATTAATTTCTAAAAAAATATTTAACAACGACGATATAAAAGTTTCTAACTAAAGTAATTTTAATCGTGGATTATCGTTTATAGAACAGGTTCCTCTGAAAAGTAAAAATACCGCCAAATCATTTAGCTTTAAAAAACTTAACTATTAATCACTTAACTTTATAATTTACTTAATTAATAATAGGGTATCTAATCCTAGTTTATTATAATAATTTCTTAACCTCATAAAAACATAATTAAAAATATTAATAAATTAAAATTTCACCTTAAAACTTAAAATTTCTTTTTTAATTTTTAATTCTATTAATTAAAGCTAATAAATATATATTATATTTTTTGTATAACCGCTGCTGCTGGCACAAAAATTGCAAATACTAAATCTTATCACTAATTCTAAATTTTTTTAATAATTAAAAATATACACTACTAATTTATTAAATTTAAAACAATATTCATATAAATTTCGAATGAATATATATATCTAATACCATAATCAAATATCTAATTAACTAAAACCCAAAAAAGACTACATTTAGTTAAAATTTATTTCAAACAAAAAAAAATTAACTTTATTTAGAAATAATAATAATTAAATTAAATTTAAAAAATTAAATTATTAAAACTAATAATTTTAAAAACTTTATGTTAACAAATCTTTGTAACTTCCTCCCGTCAAAAGCGTCCCCTTAGATAATAACCAAACCTTAAACTTTTTAACTCTAAATTAAAAAATTTTCCCCCAAGGATTTACAAGTTATACCCTTAAATTTAGTACTACCCTACTCACTAAATCCAATACTAAACAATTTAAAT
Source organism: Harmonia axyridis (assembly GCF_914767665.1). Lineage (NCBI taxonomy): Eukaryota > Metazoa > Arthropoda > Insecta > Coleoptera > Coccinellidae > Harmonia > Harmonia axyridis. The sequence continues at coordinate 27,559,125 of NC_059508.1, read as the reverse complement.
TGTAACAATTCTTATTGCCGACTGTTATAGCTTTATTCAAATTTAATTTTAATAAAATAAATTTTGTAATAAACTGAAGCCTACCAAATATCAAAAATATTTTAAATTATCGGATTTAAAAAATTCTTAATAAATACAATAATTTTTAAAAAATAAATTATAATTATAAAAACTTTATGTTAACAAATCTTTGTAACTTCCTCCCGTCAAAAACGTCCCCTTAGATAATAACCAAACCTTAAACTTTTTAACTCTAAATTAAAAAATTTTCCCCCAAGGATTTACAAGTTATACCCTTAAATTTAGTGCTACCCTACTCACTAAATCCAATACTAAACAATTTAAATTGTAACAATTCTTATTGCCGACTGTTATAGCTTTATTCAAATTTAATTTTAATAAAATAAATTTTGTAATAAACTGAAGCCTACCAAATATCAAAAATATTTTAAATTATCGGATTTAAAAAATTCTTAATAAATACAATAATTTTTAAAAAATAAATTATAATTATAAAAACTTTATGTTAACAAATCTTTGTAACTTCCTCCCGTCAAAAACGTCCCCTTAGATAATAACCAAACCTTAAACTTTTTAACTCTAAATTAAAAAATTTTCCCCCAAGGATTTACAAGTTATACCCTTAAATTTAGTGCTACCCTACTCACTAAATCCAATACTAAACAATATAAATTGTAACAATTCTTATTGCCGACTGTTATAGCTTTATTCAAATTTAATTTTAATAAAATAAATTTTGTAATAAACTGAAGCCTACCAAATATCAAAAATATTTTAAATTATCGGATTTAAAAAATTCTTGATAAATACAATAATTTTAAAAAAATAAATTATAATTTTATTATAAAATAAAATAATCAAAAATTAAATTTTTTAAAATTCAAAATAAATTTAAATTTAAATTTATTAATTTAGTTCCCCCCGAAACTAAACATTTTCTATTTTTATTAAAATATTTAAATTAACCTATTCTAAAAATTTTCAAAATTATATAAAAATCAAATTTATGAAAAATGAAAAAAAAAATTCCTCCCCTAATCATCAAAATTTTCAAAAATCCATAAATTTTGATAAATTTTTAACAATTTTTCACAAAATTTTTAAACGAAATAACTTTATTACACTAACAAATAATTTTTTCAAAAAAAATTATTAGATAATTTCCATATCACAATTTTTAAAAATTATTTAAATTTAAATTTCTAACAAAAAAATATAGATTTTTTTTTTATGAGCGATTTCCTTTTAAGCATTTATATAAAATTTTCAAAAATTACTCGAATTTTATGAAAATCCTAAATTTTTATACATAATTTTTTTAACTATGTAATAATTAAACTTAAAATAATTATAATTTAAATCAAAATATTGACATAATAACTTTATTTTACTAACAAATCATTTTTTTACCCTTTAAGATCACTTTTTATCCAATAAATTAAAAATTATTCGAGACAACCAAAAAATAGACAAATTTAACCAAATATTTTAAAATTACATTTTTTTGTTAGATATTTTAATTTAAATTTTTTATGAAATCTTTATTAATTTTATTTTTCTAAATCTATTTTTCACGTAATTTTTAATAGATTTAGTTAAAATAAGAATAACTTCATTTTCATGATAAATACCATAATACTTTAGAAATAATATTTCTTAATGATAATTTAATTCATTAATACTTAGGTTTTTTTTTTTTTTTTTCATTAATTTTGAATTTTTCATTAAAAATTAACTTTATTAATAACTAATAATTTTTAATATATTATTAATAATTATAGATTAATTATAATTTAATTCTTATATAAATAAAATGTTAATATTTTAATGTTAAATTAATTATTAATAATTTATACTCTTTATATATATATTATAAATATTATTAATATATAAAATATTTATTAATATAGAAATTCTCGAAATTCACCGTCGTTTTTATATACTGATTTACTTTATATATTCTTTCTCTTTTTTTCGGGAGTACTATTATATATCCCTTAAGATACCAATATTAAATCGGTTTTTATATATTTAAAAATGTTTATTTTAACTATTTAATTAAAATTAGCACCTAGAATATTACTAATGGTACTATCCAATGTAAGATATATTTCGCCCTTATATATAAATAATTATATATTAATAAGTAATTATTAATTATTAAATATTATAGATATATATAAATAAATTCTTTAATTAAAAAGGCATAGGGTCCAAGAGAAAAACCCTATTAAAAGACAAAATTTAAAAATACTGCTAATAAAGTATCGATTTTAGGCCATTTTTTTTTGCCCAAATTTTGACCCAAAAAATGCAAAAAATTGCAAAATTTTGCATTTTTTTCGTTTTTTTTTGAAATTTTTCAAAAAATTTGATCTTTAAAATTGACATTATTGTCTAAAAAACAATTATAACACTTGGATATAAAAACCGATGTATGAGGAAATTCCTATTAGGGCGCCTGAAGAAAGGGTCATTTTGATGAGATGAAACATGTGCAACCCACCCCTAGTTCCATCCCCGAAATTTTTGAAAAAAATGCCAAATTTCGTGAAATTTGATGAAATTTGGAAAAAATCTTCGGATTACAAAATTTTACAGGGATCGATTATTTTTTATGTGAAAAAAGGATTTATCATAAAATCTCTTTTTCCAAACTATTTTGTTAGAAAAATCAACTTTTAGAAAAAATTCTTCTTCTAGTCTAACAGAAAATTTATTTTATAGAAAATTTAAACCTTTTCTGTGAAAATAAAATTGAAAGAATAATTTTTAATTACAAAATTTTTTGATTTTTAAATATAAATCCATTTATTCAAATTTTTGTAAATTGAATTCTATTGATCCCCCCCCCATAGAATTCTTATACAAATTTATTAATAAGGTGATATTTAAAAATTTTAAAAATTTAAAAGTCAGTTTCTTAGTTATTCAAAATCAAAAACTAATAATTTTAAAAACTTAAACGTTGATTGTTGGACTTAGCCTCAGGATTGGTTTAGAATATTGAAATTGATCCTGAAGTAGGACGACCAAAATCAACTCAAATTTATCGGATTTGGTGTTGATTGTTGGACTTAGCCTCAGGATTGGTTTAGAATGTTGAAATTGATCCTGAAGTAGGGCACCAAAATCAACTCAAATTTATCGGGTTTGGTGTTGATTGTTGGGCTTAGCCTCAGGATTGGTTTAGAATATTGAAATTGATCCTGAAGTAGGACGACCAAAATCAACTCAAATTTATCGGATTTGGTGCTGATTGTTGGACTTAGCCTCAGGATTAGTTTAGAATGTTGAAATTGATCCTGAAGTAGGACACCAAAATCAACTCAAATTTATCGGATTTGGTGTTGATTGTTGGACTTAGCCTCAGGATTGGTTTAGAATATTGGAATTGATCCTGAAGAAGGACGACCAAAATCAACTCAAATTTATCGGGTTTGGTGTTGATTGTTGGACTTAGCCTCAGGATTAGTTTAGAATGTTGAAATTGATCCTGAAGTAGGGCACCAAAATCAACTCAAATTTATCGGATTTGGTGTTGATTGTTGGACTTAGTCTCAGGATTGGTTTAGAATGTTGAAATTGATCCTGAAGTAGGACGACCAAAATCAACTCAAATTTATCGGGTTTGGTGTTGATTGTTGGACTTAGCCTCAGGATTGGTTTAGAATGTTGAAATTGATCCTGAAGTAGGGCACCAAAATCAACTCAAATTTATCGGATTTGGTATTGATTGTTGGGCTTAGCCTCAGGATTGGTTTAGAATGTTGAAATTGATCCTGAAGTAGGGCACCAAAATCAACTCAAATTTATCGGATTTGGTGCTGATTGTTGGACTTAGCCTCAGGATTAGTTTAGAATGTTGAAATTGATCCTGAAGTAGGGCACCAAAATCAACTCAAATTTATCGGATTTGGTGTTGATTGTTGGGCTTAGCCTCAGGATTGGTTTAGAATGTTGAAATTGATCCTGAAGTAGGGCACCAAAATCAACTCAAATTTATCGGATTTGGTGTTGATTGTTGGACTTAGCCTCAGGATTGGTTTAGAATATTGGAATTGATCCTTAAGTAGGGCACCAAAATCAACTCAAATTTATCGGATTTGATGTTGATTGTTGGGCTTAGTCTCAGGATTGGTTTAGAATGTTGAAATTGATCCTGAAGTAGGGCACCAAAATCAACTCAAATTTATCGGATTTGGTGCTGATTGTTGGGCTTAGTCTCAGAATTGGTTTAGAATGTTGAAATTGATCCTGAAGTAGGGCACCAAAATCAACTCAAATTTATCGGATTTGGTGCTGATTGTTGGACTTAGCCTCAGGATTAGTTTAGAATGTTGAAATTGATCCTGAAGTAGGGCACCAAAATCAACTCAAATTTATCGGATTTGGTGTTGATTGTTGGGCTTAGCCTCAGGATTGGTTTAGAATATTGAAATTGATCCTGAAGTAGGGCACCAAAATCAACTCAAATTTATCGGGTTTGGTGTTGATTGTTGGACTTAGCCTCAGGATTAGTTTAGAATGTTGAAATTGATCCTTAAGTAGGGCACCAAAATCAACTCAAATTTATCGGATTTGGTATTGATTGTTGGACTTAGCCTCAGGATTGGTTTAGAATATTGGAATTGATCCTGAAATAGGGCACCAAAATCAACTCAAATTTATCGGATTTGGTGCTGATTGTTGGACTTAGCCTCAGGATTAGTTTAGAATGTTGAAATTGATCCTGAAGTAGGACGACCAAAATCAACTCAAATTTATCGGATTTGGTGTTGATTGTTGGGCTTAGTCTCAGGATTGGTTTAGAATATTGGAATTGATCCTGAAGTAGGACGACCAAAATCAACTCAAATTTATCGGATTTGGTGTTGATTGTTGGACTTAGCCTCAGGATTGGTTTAGAATGTTGAAATTGATCCTGAAGTAGGACGACCAAAATCAACTCAAATTTATCGAATATATTTATATAAATAATCCTATTTTATAGGATTTTTTACTTTGTGAATTAATTTTTGTACACTTAAATTAATGAAAATTTAATAGTTTTTATTTAAGGTTAAAATATTAAATTTTAAATTTAACTTAATAAGTTAAATTTTTAATTGTTAATTTTTTTTTGTAATTATATTCAATAAAATTAAATTATTTCTTAGAGTTTCAAAAACTCTTGTACATCTTATACTAGAATATAAAGATAAGCTAAAGAAGCTGATGGGTTCATACCCCATTTATAAAGGTATACCCCTTTTCTTTATAATTAAAACTATAAAATTAATATTTTTAATTTTAATAATAAGAGGAACTCTTATTTCTATTTCTGCTTATTCATGAATTAATATCTGGATTGGTTTAGAATTAAACCTCTTAGCTTTTATTCCTATTATAAATTTAGATAATTTTAAGTATTCTTCTGAATCCTCCTTGAAATATTTTTTAGTTCAAGTTTCTGCATCAATTCTAGTTTTATTTTCTTTTTTAAATTCATTTATTTTAATCAATTCTATCGAGCAATTAATACCTACTTCTATATTTTTGTTTAACAGAGCTATCCTTATAAAAATAGGAGCAGCCCCTTTTCACTTTTGATACCCAGAAGTCCTAGAAGGACTAAGATGAGCTAATGCATTATTATTAATAACTTGACAAAAAATTGCCCCAATAATTTTAATTATATATAATTTTAAATTAAACCTATTCTTTATTTTGATTATTTTGATATGTATAACCTTAGGGAGTGTAAAAACATGGAACCAAACCAGATTAAAAAAAATTCTTGCCTTATCTTCCATTAACCATATTGGTTGAATATTAAGAATAATAATATTAAATCAATCCTTATGAATATTATACTTTTTAATTTATACTTTTATTTCTTTAAATATAATCTTAATTTTTAATAAATATAAAATCTTTAACATTAAAGATCTTATAAATAATATGAATTACAATAAAACTTTAAAATTCTATTTTTTTTTAAATTTCTTTTCTCTAGGAGGAATCCCCCCCTTTTTAGGATTTTTTCCTAAGTGACTAATTCTAAAAACTTTAATTGAAAATCACTTTTATTTTCTATCTTTTATAATAATTTTTATTACTTTAATTTGTATATATATTTATATACGCTTAATACTTCAATCTTTAATAATAAAATTAAATGAAAATAAAAAATTTAATTATATTAACTCTTACTATGTAATTTTTTTAAATTGAGTGAATATTTACGGATTAATCATTTTTACTGTAATTTTTAGAATTTATTAAGGATTTAAGTTAAATAAACTAGTAACCTTCAAAGTTAAAAATAGAATTATTCTAAGCCTTAGAATAATATTCACCTATAAATTTGCAATTTATAATCATAATTGAATATAAGGCTTAATAAAGGAGAAAACTCATAATTAAATTTACAATTTAACGCTTTAATTCAGCCACTTTATCGAATAAATGATTATTTTCTACTAATCATAAAGATATTGGAACATTATACTTTTTATTTGGAATATGGGCAGGAATAGTAGGAACATCGTTAAGTATTTTAATTCGGTTAGAATTAGGAACTAGAGGAAGATTAATTGGAAACGACCAAATTTATAATATAATTGTTACAGCTCATGCTTTCATTATAATTTTCTTTATAGTAATACCTATTATAATTGGGGGTTTTGGAAATTGATTAGTTCCTTTAATAATTGGAGCTCCTGATATAGCATTTCCACGATTAAATAACATAAGATTTTGACTTTTACCCCCTGCTTTAACTCTTTTAATTTTAAGAACAATCGTAGAAATAGGGGCAGGAACAGGATGAACTGTTTATCCTCCTCTTTCTTCTAATTTAACACATAACGGGCCTTCAGTAGATTTAGTGATTTTTAGTTTACATTTAGCAGGAATTTCCTCAATTTTAGGTGCAGTAAATTTCATTTCAACTATTATAAATATACGTCCATTTGGTATAATACTTGATAAAACTCCTTTATTTGTATGATCTGTTCTTATTACAGCAATTCTTTTATTACTATCACTACCAGTTCTTGCAGGAGCAATTACTATACTATTAACTGACCGAAACTTAAATTCTTCTTTTTTTGACCCAACCGGTGGGGGAGACCCAATTTTATATCAACATTTATTTTGATTTTTTGGCCATCCTGAAGTTTATATTTTAATTCTCCCAGGATTTGGTATAATTTCCCATATTATTACACAAGAAAGAGGGAAAAAAATTGCCTTTGGTTCTTTAGGAATAATTTATGCTATATTAGCTATTGGACTTCTAGGATTTGTAGTATGAGCTCATCACATATTTACAGTGGGAATAGATGTTGATACTCGAGCTTATTTTACTTCAGCTACTATAATTATTGCAGTACCCACTGGAATTAAAATTTTTTCTTGATTAGCAACTTTACATGGAATACAATTTTACTATACACCTTCAATTTTATGAACCCTGGGATTTTTATTTTTATTTACAATTGGTGGATTAACAGGAGTAATTTTAGCTAACTCTTCCATAGATATTATTTTACATGATACCTATTATGTTGTAGCTCATTTCCATTACGTTTTATCTATAGGAGCTGTATTTGCCATTATAGCAGGATTTATCCATTGATTCCCTTTAATTACAGGATTCAATCTTAACAATAAATTATTACAAATCCAATTTTTAATTATATTTATTGGGGTAAACTTAACATTTTTTCCTCAACACTTCTTAGGACTAAGAGGAATACCTCGACGATACTCTGATTATCCTGATGCTTATTACAAATGAAATAAAATTTCTTCTATTGGATCTATAATTTCCTCTCTTAGAATAATCTTTATAATCTTAATTATTTGAGAAAGATTTTATTCAATACGTTTAAGAAAGTTTAATTCTAATGTACCCTCTTTAATTGAATGACTCCAACTTTCTCCCCCTAATGAACATTCTTATTCAGAAGTACCAATCTTAGCTCAAAAATTCTAATATGGCAGATTAGTGCATTGGATTTAAACCCCAATTATAAAGATTTACCTTTTTTTAGAAATAGCGACTTGAAAATCATATATATTTTTAGACAGAGCTTCATATTTACTGGAACAATTAAGATTTTTTCATGATCACGCCCTTTTGATCTTAATAATAATCACTTGTATTGTAACATATACCATAATGAGACTAACATTAAATAATTATAACCATCGTTTTATATTAGAAGGACACAATATTGAAACAATTTGAACTATCATACCAGCATTAACTTTAATTTTTATTGCTTTTCCTTCTTTAAAATTAATTTACTTAATTGATGAAATCCGTAACCCTTTAGTTACTATTAAAACTATTGGTCATCAATGATATTGAACCTATGAATATACAGATTTTAAAAATCTTGAATTTGATTCATATTTAATTAATAATAATCAACTTTTTAATTTTCGATTACTAGAAGTTGATAATCGAACTATTTTACCATATCTTTCTCATATTCGAATTCTAACTTCATCTTCTGACGTAATTCATTCTTGAACAGTTCCTTCAACAGGAGTAAAAGTCGATGCCTCCCCAGGGCGATTAAATCAACTTAGATTTAATTTAAATCGAACTGGAATTTTTTTTGGTCAATGTTCAGAAATTTGTGGAGCAAACCATAGATTTATACCTATTTCTATTGAAAGAATTTCTCCCCAAAATTTCATTAAATGGGTAGAAAATTTTTCATTAGATGACTGAAAGATAAGTATTGGTCTCTTAAACCACTTTATAGTAATTAACGACTACTTCTAATGAAAAATTTAGTTAACCTATAACATTAGTTTGTCAAACTAAAATCATTCTCAGAATAATTTTTAATTCCTCAAACTATACCTATGGATTGGTTTTCCTTATATATTTTTATAACACTTTTATTTATTATTTTAAACATTAAAATATTTTATTCTCATAAAAAATCTCCTTTAAAAAATTTTAAATTATTAAATAAAAAACTTTCTTGAAAATGATAATAAATCTTTTTTCTTCTTTTGATCCTTCATCTTATTTTATATTACCTTTAAATTGACTAAGAATAATTATTAGTTTTTTATTTATTCCTTCTATATTCTGACTAATTCCTAATCGATTTAACTTTTTAATTCAAAATATATTAATTACTCTACATAAAGAATTCAAAATCATTACAAAAAAAAATAATACTTTAATATTTATTGTATTATTTTACTTCATTATAATTAATAACTTAATAGGGTTATTTCCTTACATTTTTACAGCCTCAAGTCATATAATTTTTACTCTATCCCTAGCTTTACCTTTATGGTTAAGATTTATATTAAATAGTTGAATTAGTCACACTTATCACTCATTTGCCCATCTAATGCCTCAAGGAACTCCTTCTATTTTAATACCTTTTATAGTATGTATTGAAACAATTAGAAATATTATTCGTCCTGGAACTCTCGCTATTCGTTTATCAGCTAATATAATTGCAGGACACCTTTTATTAACTCTTTTAGGAAACACTGGTCCTATAGTAAATTTGCTTATTTTATTAATTATTATAATTCAATTTATACTAATTTTATTAGAATCAGCAGTAGCTTTAATTCAATCTTATGTTTTTGCTATCCTTAGAACTCTTTATTCTAGAGAAAATAATTATGATAAAAAATCACCCATTTCATTTAGTAGATTATAGTCCTTGACCAATTTTAGGAGCTTTTAGAGCTATAACTGCAATAATAGGAATAATTAAATGATTCCATCTTTTTAACTCTAATTTATTTATTTTAAGAAATATAATTCTTTTACTAATTATATTTCAATGATGACGAGATGTAATTCGAGAAAGAACCTTTCAAGGAAACCACACTCTTTTAGTATCTTTTGGTTTACGATGAGGAATAATTTTATTTATTACCTCAGAGATTTTTTTCTTTGTTAGTTTTTTTTGAAGATTTTATCATATAAGATTATCTCCTTCTATCGAACTAGGAATAGCTTGACCTCCAAAAGGAATTAATACCTTTAATCCTAATGAAATCCCATTATTAAACACTATTATTCTATTAAGATCAGGCCTAAGAGTAACTTGAGCCCACCATAGATTAATAGAAAATAATTTTAATCAAACATTTCAAAGATTAATTATTACTGTTTTTCTAGGAATATATTTTTCTTTACTACAAGGAATTGAATATTTAGAAGCCCCATTTTCTATAGCCGATTCAGTTTATGGAAGAACATTCTTTATAGCTACAGGATTCCATGGTTTACATGTTATTATTGGTTCTATTTTTCTTTTAGTTTGTTTAACTCGATTAAACTTTAATCATTTTAGAAACAATCACCATTTTGGATTTGAAGCAGCAGCATGATATTGACATTTTGTAGACGTAGTATGACTATTCCTATATATATCTATTTATTGATGAGGTAGATATCTATATAGTATAAATATTACATTTGATTTCCAATCAAAAAATCTTTTAAAAGTATAGATAATATTCTTAATTTCATCTTTAATTTTAATAATTCTTAGAATTATAATAATTTTAATAATTACTGCAAATTATATCTCAATAAAAACATTTAAAGATCGAGAAAAAAGTTCTCCCTTTGAATGCGGATTTGACCCTAAAAATTCTGCACGCCTACCATTCTCAATTCACTTTTTTTTAATCGCTTTAATTTTTTTAATTTTTGATGTAGAAATTACCCTTATTATCCCTTTTATTTATAGAATAAAATATTCTAATATTATAATTATTAGAATTATATTTTTTATATTCATAGCAATCTTAATTTTAGGTTTATACCATGAATGAAAACAAGGAGCCTTAAACTGATCTTTATAGGATAATAGTTAAATTAACATTTAATTTGCATTTAAAAAATACTGTTTTTCAGTTTATCTTAAATAAGAAGCAAAATATTGCTTTTAGTTTCGACCTAAAAATTTGAATTTAAATTCCTTATTTAATTGAAACCAAACTAGAGGTAAGTCACTGTTAATGATTCCAATGAGAAACTCTCCAATTAAAGAAATATAAAAATTTAAGCTTCTAACTTAATATATAGCAATTTGTTAATATTTCTATTTATATAGTTTATCTAAAACATTATATTTTCATTATAAAAAAAGATTAATTCTTATAAATACTTAAAAAATATTTTAATTTACCTCAATATCTTCAATATTGCGCTCTATTAAGCTATTTAAGTAGAATATATAAATCAATAACAAAATAATTCAAATTAAAAATATGATTATATAAATCTTTAAACTATTTTTAAAAATATACTGAAATAAAACAGAAATTTTTTTAAAAAATTTAAATAAACCCTGACTTCCTAAGAACTCTGATCAACCCTGATCTAAAAATTTATAATTTAGTATTCCTAAATTAATAAAAAAATAATTTATTCCAAAAGTTGAAATATAAGGCAAATTCCATATTAATACTAAAAAAATTAAAATTTTTATTAAATTAGAAAAAATTAAATTATAATTTAATTTTAATAAAGAAATCTCAAAACCTATAATTACCCCAATTATTACTATAATTAAAATTAAAATTTTCATAAAAAAAGGTAATACAACTAAATTGATATCCTTAAATATAAATCATATAAGAACCGTTCCTGAAAATAATACAATAATAAATATAAATCCTATTCTATAAACTATTTCATCTCTTAATTCTTCAGTTCTATTTATTCTAAACCCACAATAATCTGTAAATATTAAATAATTTAATAAACGCACTGTATAAGAAACTGTTAATGTTAAAGAAATTAATATAATTAAATAAATTACAATATTTAATCTTGTCATAGAATAAACCTCTATAATTAAATCTTTTGAGTAAAATCCAGAAAAAAAGGGAATACCACATAATGATAAATTTCTTACATTAAAATATATTACAGTTATAGGAGTTTTATAAACTAAACCTCCTATAAAACGAATATCTTGACATTCTCCTATTAAATGAATAAAATTACCTGCACATATAAATAATAAGGCTTTAAATAAAGCATGAATTAATAAATGAAAAAAAGCTAATTCATATAAACCTAATCTTAAAATAGTAACTATTAAACCTAACTGACTTAAAGTTGATAAAGCAATAATTTTTTTTAAATCATATTCAAAATTAGCCGCTAAACCTGAGATTAATATTGTTATCAATCCAATGAATATTAACACAAAAGAATAATTTTCCAATAATAAATGAAATCGAATTAATAAATAAACCCCTGCTGTTACTAAAGTTGAAGAATGTACTAATGCTGAAACAGGAGTAGGAGCAGCTATAGCTGCTGGTAATCAAGCTGAAAAAGGAATTTGTGCACTTTTAGTTAAAGCAGCAATAATAATTAACAAACCTACAATTATTATTCTTTTATCTCTATAATAATAATCAATATATAATATAAAATTTCATCTTCCAAAATTTATTATCCAAGCAATAGAAATTATTAATATTGCATCTCCTACTCAATTAGATAAAGCTGTTAATATACCAGCTGAATAAGATTTTACATTTTGATAATAAATTACTAAACAATAAGAAACTAATCCTAACCCATCTCAACCCAATAAAATTGAAATTAAATTTGGACTTAAAATTATTAATAATATAGATAGAGCAAATATAAAAACTAGTATAATAAAACGATTAATAGATAAATCCTTAGATATATAAGATTTTCTATAAAAAATTACTATGGTAGAAATAAATAAAACAAAAGAAACAAATAATAAAGATATTCAATCTAAAAGAATTAATATTTCTACTTCTATTGAATTTAAATTAAAAATTCTTCACTCAATAAAATAAACCTTTCCTGTATTAAGTAAAAATAATCTAAAACAAAAAAAAAAAAAAAAAAACCTAAGTATTAATCTAGAAAAAATTACACAAAAAGATATTACTTAAAGTTAAAGTAACTTCATTGACTCCACAAATCAATATTTTATATAAACTATTTAAGTAAAAGAAAAATAAATCTCTTTTTAATAAAATTAAATTTAAAGGAACCCAATGTATGAGTAATAAAATTAATTCTCGATAAGAAATTAATTCAAAAAAATATAATCTTCTGTAAAATTTTCCATGTTGACTAAAAGAATATAAATACAAACTATAAGAAGCTCTCAAAAAAGTTATAATTATTAATATAAATATACAAATATGAGAATAATTAATTAAACTATTAATTAACAAAATTTCTCTTAACAAATTTAAAGAAGGTGGTGCAGCTATATTTCTAATTACTAACAAAAATCACCATAAAGATAAAAAAGGTACAATATTAATTAAACCTTTATTAATAAAAATACTTCGACTAACAATACGTTCATAATTTATATTTACTAAAACAAATAATCCTGAAGAACAACAGCCATGAGCTAATATTATTATTAAAGATCCAGTAATTCCTCAAGAATTAAATGTTAATAAACCTGACAATAAAAGTCCTATATGAACAACTGAAGAATAAGCAATTAAAGATTTTATATCTCTTTGACGTAAACAACTTAAAGAAACTAAAATCCCTCCTATTTAAGATAAATTAATTAAAAAAAAATTAACCTTAACTCCTAGATATATAAATATAGTTAAAAATCGAATAAGTCCATATCTTCCTAACTTTAATATCACTCCTGCTAATATCATAGACCCAGCAACTGAAGCTTCTACATGTGCTTTAGGCAATCATAAATGAAATAAAAATATCGGCATTTTAACTAAAAATACTATTATTATTATAAAATATAAAATAAAACTAAATAAATTTACATTAATATAAGTCAAATCTAATGTTTTAAACTTTGAATAATAAATAAAAATAAACAATATTATTGGTAAAGAAGCTATAATTGTATAAAAAAATATATATATTCCAGCTTGAATACGTTCAGGCTGATATCCTCAACCTAAAATCAAAATCAAAATTGGAATTAACCTAGCCTCAAAAAATATATAAAATAAAAATATATTTATAGAAGAAAAAGTTAATAATAAAAAAAGCAATAATAATAATAATAAAATACTAAATAACTCACTGAAATCTTTTAAATTAAAAAGTTTTTCTCTAGCTATAAATATTAAAAAAGAAATTCAAAACCTTAATAATAACAAAAAATATGATAAAAAATCTATACCTATAAAAAAATTTAATGAACTAAAAAATAAAAAAGAAATTTTTGAAAAAAATCAAATTCTTATTAAAATTAAATAATTTTTAATTAATCAAAATTTATTTATAAAACATAAAGGAATCATAAATACTAATATTATTAATATTATCATAAAATATTTAATGAATTAAAATAATCATTTCCATAAGAACGAATTATTGACACTAATAAAGATAATCCCAAAACTCTTTCACAAACACTTATAGTTAAAAAAACTACTACAAAATAAAATTCATAACTAAAATAAGATAAATAAAAATATATTATTATAAATAAAGTTAAAATTACTAATTCTAATCTAAGTAATGTTATTAATAAATGTTTTCGATTAATAAAAAAATTTAAAATTCTAAAAATAAACATACTTAAAAAAATTATTTCCATATTTTAATAATTTAAAATAAATACTGGTCTTGTAAACCAGCTTTAAGATTTAATCTTTTAAAATATCAGAGGAAAACAAATATATCTTTAATCTCCAAAATTAATATTTTTTATTAAACTACCCTCTGAAATCTTAATTTTAACATTTTTAAATTTTTTGGCAATTTTTCTTACCCACCCCCTATCCTTAGGACTACTTATTTTAACTTATACAATTATAACTTGTATCATTATAGGATTAATAAGATCAAACTTTTGATTTTCATATATTTTAATATTAATTATAATTGGAGGTTTACTAATTTTATTTATTTATATAACAAGAACTGCCTCTAATGAAAAATTTAAATTTAATAAATATATTATATTTATTATAATTAGTTTATTTATAATTACTATATTTATAAATAATATAAATCTATATTTAATAAATCAAAATATTAATAATGAAATTTTACATAAAATAGATTTAATTAGAAATTTTTATTTAAATTTAAATAAATTTTTAAATTACCCAAATTCTAACATATTTTTAATTTTGATTTTTTATTTATTAATTTCAATAATTGCAGTTGTAAAAATTACTAAAGTAAAATTTGGACCGTTACGTCAATTTAAATATGAAAATACCAATACGAAAAATTAATTCTTTAACGAAAATTATTAACAACTCTTTAATCGATCTACCTACACCAAGAAATATTTCATATTTATGAAATTTTGGATCTTTATTAGGCTTGTGTTTAATAATACAAATTATTACAGGATTATTTTTATCTATACATTATTGTGCAAACGTAGATTTAGCTTTTAATAGAGTGACTCATATTTGTCGAGACGTAAATATAGGATGGTTAATACGAACTATTCATGCAAATGGAGCCTCTTTATTTTTTATATGTTTATATTTACATATTAGGCGAGGCTTATATTTTGGTTCTTACAAACTTACAGAAACTTGAATGACAGGAACTACTATTTTATTTATATCTATAGCTACAGCCTTTTTAGGTTATGTTCTTCCCTGAGGGCAAATATCTTTTTGAGGAGCAACTGTAATTACAAATTTAGTTTCTGCAATCCCTTACCTAGGAAATTCTATCGTTATTTGACTATGAGGAGGTTTTGCTGTTGACAATGCTACATTAAACCGATTTTATTCATTTCATTTTATTTTACCTTTCATTATTTCAGCTTTAATTATAATTCATTTACTATTTTTACATAACTCTGGCTCTAGTAATCCTTTAGGATCTAATTCTAATCTAGATAAAATTAGTTTTCATCCATATTTCTCCTTTAAAGATATTTTAGGTTTTCTCATTATAATATTTTTTATTTTAAATATTATTATTCTATATCCTTATATATTAAGAGATCCTGATAATTTTATCCCAGCTAATCCTCTTTCCACCCCTCCTCATATTCAACCAGAATGATATTTTTTATTTGCTTATGCAATTCTTCGCTCTATTCCCAATAAACTTGGAGGTGTAATTGCTTTAGTAATATCAATTGCTATTCTTTATTTTATACCTTTTATTAATTTCAAAATAATGAAAAGAAACAGCTTTTATTATATTAATAAAATTATATTTTGAAATTTTATCGTTACAGTTATAATTTTAACATGAATCGGAGCTAAACCAGTTGAAAATCCTTTTATTTTCATAGGACAAATTTTTACCTTAATCTATTTCATATACTTTATATTAAACTCAATTATTTATAAAATTTGAGACTGATGAATATTTAATTAATCAATGAGCTTGAAAAGCATATATTTTGAAAATATAAGAAAGAATTTAAATTTCTATTGATTTATACAAAATTTAATTAACTATATAATTAATACTATAAATAATAATCTTAATCTAAAATTTAATATAAGTATATTCAAAGAAACAGGCAAAAAAACCTTTCAAGATAAATATATTAATTTATCATATCGATAACGAGGTAAAGTCCCTCGAACCCAAATTCATATAAAAGAAAAAAATAATAATTTTAAAAAAAATATAATAGAATAAAAATCTCCTCCTATAAAAATTAACCTTCTTATTATTCTTATAGAAATAATATTAGAATATTCAGCCATAAAAATAAAAGCAAATCCAAAACTTCTATATTCAACGTTAAATCCTGAAACTAACTCTGATTCACCCTCAGAAAAATCAAAAGGAGTTCGATTAGTTTCAGCTAATCTTGAAATAAATCATATTATTCTTAGAGGAAAATTAAATATAACAAATCAAACATATTTTTGATAAAAAATAAAATCTATTAAATTTAAAGATATAATTAACACTAAAAATGATAATAAAATTAAAAATATTCTTACTTCATAAGAAATTACTTGAGCAACAGAACGAAGCCTTCCTAATAAAGAATAAATCGAATTTGAAGATCAACCCGATAATATAATTGTATACACACTAAAACTAGAAATTACAAAAAAAAAACAATACAGAAAAATTAAACTTAAATAAATAACAATAAAAAGGTATTCTAATTCATAATATTAATGCTAAAATTAAATTAAAAACTGGTGATATAATATAAATTAAAATATTAGCCATATAAGGAAAAATTATTTCTTTTCTAAATAATTTAATTGCATCACTAAAAGGCTGTAAAATTCCTAAAAAACCTACTTTATTAGGGCCTTTTCGAATTTGAATATACCCTAATAACTTACGTTCTAATAAAGTTAAAAAAGCTACTCTAACTAAAATACAAATAATTATTAAAATAAAAATTATCAAAATTAAAATTATATCAATTATTATTTGTATAAAATACTTATAAAGATTCTAAATCTAACGCACTAATCTGCCAAAATAATAATTTTATTCATTTATAAAATTTTAAATCATAAACTTGGTCCTTTCGTACTAAAATTTATTAAATTATTAAAGATAGAAACCAACCTGGCTTACACCGGTTTAAACTCAGATCATGTAAAGTTTTAATGGTCGAACAGACCAAATATTTAAGCTTCTACACCTAAATTTAACTTTAATCCAACATCGAGGTCGCAATCTTTTCTTTCGATTTGAACTCTAAAAAAAAATAACGCTGTTATCCCTAAGGTAATTTATTCTTTTAATCATAAAAATGGATCAATTTTTCATAAATTAATGGTTAAAATTAAAAAAGTTAATCTAATTTTTTTATCACCCCAATCAAATTTAACAAAAATTTTAAATTTTATAATTCTTTAAATTAAAAATCTTTTATAAATTAAACTCTATAGGGTCTTCTCGTCTTTTAAAAAAATTTAAGCTTTTTAACTTAAAAATAAAATTTTTAAATAATAAAATTTAGAAAGTTATCTTCTCATCAAACCATTCATACAAGCTTTCAATTAAAAAACTAATGATTATGCTACCTTTGCACAGTCAAAATACTGCGGCCCTTCAAATTTTATTCAGTGGGCAGGTCCTACTTTAAATTATAATCAAAAAGAGATGTTTTTATTAAACAGGTGAAAGATATTTTTGCCTAATTACTTAATTATACCTTTCGTAATTACTTATATTTTTACAAAATAATTAATACTAATTTTATCATTATTTCAATATAATTTTTATTATTAAATTTACTTTAATAAAAAAATTAAATTAATATATAAATATTTTTAATTAAATAACAAATTTTAACAAACTTCAAATAGTAAAAATTTCTAATTCTATAAATTATTAATTTATAATATTTAATTATAATAATTTAATTTTAAGCTTATCCCTAAAACTATTAAAATAAAAATTCAAAAAATTAAAAATTAAATTTTTATAATTTTTATAATGAATTAAATTCTTTTCTTAAAAAACTAGATATATTTAAAAACGAATAACGTTTCATTACTATATAATTATTATAAATATTTATTAAACAATAATATTTATAACTATATAGCTCTTTTAAATTCGAGATAAATATATAAATATTAAATTTTTAATAAACCCTGATACACAAGGTACACAATATTGTTTCTTTTATAAATTTATATAATTTTCCTTTTCAGTACTATTAATCTATCATAAAATAAAATTTTTCTTAATCTAATAAAAATACTAATTATTTAATAAAATTATATATATATATATATATATATATATATATATATATATATATTAATTAAATAAATTTTAAAATTCAATTTAAATTATTAATTATCTTCTTAATGTAAATAAGATGCTTATTCAAGCTCTAAACTGACATTCTAGAATCACTTTCCAGTAAATCTACTATGTTACGACTTATTCCATATTAGATGAAAGCGACGGGCAATATGTGCATATTTTAGTACTAAATCATTAAAAATAAAAATATTTAATTACAATCAAATCCAATTTCATAAAACTTTTAAAATATATAAATCCATAAATATAATTTAATGTAACCCATTTCTACTTTAATATAAACTTCACCTTGATCTGATTTAAATTTTTAAAAAATATCTAAATATTAATTTCTAAAAAAATATTTAACAACGACGATATAAAAGTTTCTAACTAAAGTAATTTTAATCGTGGATTATCGTTTATAGAACAGGTTCCTCTGAAAAGTAAAAATACCGCCAAATCATTTAGCTTTAAAGAACTAGGGACGAGAGCTTGACACACGTGTCTAAGGAAACCACTTTGGTATAAGGGACTGTTCTTATTCCCTTTTTTTTTTTAATCAACAATTATCCAAGTAGGCCATTCCACATTGTTGATTTTCTTCGACTCGGATGACACGTGGGTAGCTATAATCTCCCACGTGGTAAGGTCAATTGCTGCTGTAACCACAATTGGACGGCTGACTTCTGTTGTTGATTTCATTTGTTTGTTATTTCCTTCAATGTTTCTCATTCTAACACTTTTCATCGTATTCCACAGGGACGAAAGCTTGACACACGTGTCTAAAGAAACCACTTTGGTATAAGGGACTGTTCTCATTCTTTTTTTTTTGTTTAATGAACAATTATCCAAGTAAGCCATTCCACATTGTTGATTTTCTTGGACTTGGATGTCACGCAGGTAGCTATAATCTCCCACGTGGTAAGGTCAATTGCTGCTGTAACCACAATTGGACGGCTGACTTCTGTTGTTGATTTCATTTGTTTGTTATTTCCTTCAATGTTTCTCATTCTAACACTTTTCATCATATAGCACAGGGACGAAAGCTGGACACACGTGTCTAAGGAAACCACTTTGGTATAAGGGACTGTTCTTATTCCCTTTTTTTTGTTTAATCCACAATTATCCAAGTAGGCCATTCCACATTGTTGATTTTCTTGGACTCAGATGTCACGCAGGTAGCTATAATCTCCCACGTGGTAAAGTTGATTGCTGCTGTAACGACAAATGCACGACTGACTCCTGTTGTTGATTTCATTCGTTTGTAATTTCCTTCTATGTTTCTCATTCTAACACTTTTCATCGTATTCCACATTGACGAAAGCTTGACACACATGTCTATATAAACCACTTTGATATAAGGGACTGTTCTTATTCTTTTTTTTTTGTTTAATGAACAATTATCCAAGTAAGCCATTCCACATTGTTGATTTTCTTAGACTCGGAAGTCACGCAGGTAGCTATAATCTCCCACGTGGTAAGGTCAATTGCTGCTGTAACCACAAATGCACGCCTGACTTCTGTTGTTGATTTCATTTATTTGTTATTTCCTTCTATGTTTCTCATTCTAACACTTTTCATCGTATTGCACAGGGACGAAAGCTCGACACACGTGTCTAAGGAAACCACTTTGGTATAAGGGACTGTTCTTATTCCCTTTTTTTTGTTTAATCAACAATTATCCAAGTAGGCCATTCCACATTGTTGATTTTCTTGGACTCGGAATTCACGCAGGTAGCTATAATCTCCCACGTGGTAAGGTCAATTGCTGCTGTAACCACAATTGGACGGCTGACTTCTGTTGTTGATTTCATTTGTTTGTTATTTCCTTCAATGTTTCTCATTCTAACACTTTTCATCATATAGCACAGGGACGAAAGCTGGACACACGTGTCTAAGGAAACCACTTTGGTATAAGGGACTGTTCTTATTCCCTTTTTTTTGTTTAATCAACAATTATCCAAGTAGGCCTTTCCACATTGTTGATTTTCTTGGACTCGGATGTCACGCAGGTAGCTATAATCTCCCACGTGGTAAAGTTGATTGCTGCTGTAACGACAAATGCACGACTGACTTCTGTTGTTGATTTCATTCGTTTGTAATTTCCTTCTATGTTTCTCATTCTAACACTTTTCATCGTATTCCACATTGACGAAATCTTGACACACGTGTCTATAGAAACCACTTTGATATAAGGGACTGTTCTTATTCTTTTTTTTTTGTTTAATGAACAATTATCCAAGTAAGCCATTCCACATTGTTGATTTTCTTAGACTCGGAAGTCACGCAGGTAGCTATAATCTCCCACGTGGTAAGGTCAATTGCTGCTGTAACCACAAATGCACGCCTGACTTCTGTTGTTGATTTCATTTGTTTGTTATTTCCTTCTATGTTTCTCATCCTTACACTTTTCATCGTATTGCACAGGGATGAAAGCTCGACACACGTGTCTAAGGAAACCACTTTGGTATAAGGGACTGTTCTTATTCCCTTTTTTTTGTTTAATCAACAATTATCCAAGTAGGCCATTCCACATTGTTGATTTTCTTGGACTCGGATGTCACGCAGGTAGCTATAATCTCCCACGTGGTAAGGTCAATTGCTGCTGTAACCACAAATGCACGACTGACTTCTGTTGTTGATTTCATTCGTTTGTAATTTCCTTCTATGTTTCTCATTCTAACACTTTTCATCGTATTCCACATTGACGAAAGCTTGA
Organism: Harmonia axyridis; assembly: GCF_914767665.1. Taxonomy (NCBI): domain Eukaryota; kingdom Metazoa; phylum Arthropoda; class Insecta; order Coleoptera; family Coccinellidae; genus Harmonia; species Harmonia axyridis. The sequence continues at coordinate 27,537,670 of NC_059508.1, read as the reverse complement.
CACACGTGTCTAAAGAAACCACTTTGGTATAAGGGACTGTTCTTATTCTTTTTTTTTTGTTTAATGAACAATTATCCAAGTAAGCCATTCCACATTGTTGATTTTCTTAGACTCGGAAGTCACGCAGGTAGCTATAATCTCCCACGTGGTAAGGTCAATTGCTGCTGTAACCACAAATGCACGCCTGACTTCTGTTGTTGATTTCATTTGTTTGTTATTTCCTTCTATGTTTCTCATTCTAACACTTTTCATCGTATTGCACAGGGACGAAAGCTCGACACACGTGTCTAAGGAAACCACTTTGGTATAAGGGACTGTTCTTATTCCCTTTTTTTTGTTTAATCAACAATTATCCAAGTAGGCCATTTCACATTGTTGACTTTCTTGGACTCGGATGTCACGCAGGTAGCTATAATCTCCCACGTGGTAAAGTGGATTGCTGCTGTAACGACAAATGCACGACTGACTTCTGTTGTTGATTTCATTCGTTTGTAATTTCCTTCTATGTTTCTCATTCTAACACTTTTCATCGTATTGCACAGGGACGAAAGCTTGACACACGTGTCTAAAGAAACCACTTTGTTATAAGGGACTGTTCTTATTCCCTTTTTTTTGTTTAATCAACAATTATCCAAGTAGGCCATTCCACATTGTTGATTTTCTTGGACTCGGATGTCACGCAGGTAGCTATAATCTCCCACGTGGTAAGGTCAATTGCTGCTGTAACCACAAATGCACGACTGACTTCTGTTGTTGATTTCATTTGTTTGTTATTTCCTTCTATGTTTCTCATTCTAACACTTTTCATCGTATTGCACAGGGACGAAAGCTTGACACACGTGTCTAAGGAAACCACTTCGGTATAAGGGACTGTTCTTATTCTTTTTTTTCTGTTAAATCAACAATTATCCAAGTAGGCCATTCCACATTGTTGATTCTCTTGGACTCGGATGTCACGCAGGTAGCTATAATCTCCCACGTGGTAAGGTCAATTGCTGCTGTAACCACAAATGCACGACTGACTTCTGTTGTTGATTTCATTCGTTTGTAATTTCCTTCTATGTTTCCCATTCTAACACTTTTCATCGTATTCCACAGGGACGAAAGCTTGACACACGTGTCTAAAGAAACCACTTTGGTATAAGGGACTGTTCTTATTCTTTTTTTTTTGTTTAATCAACAATTATCCAAGTAGGCCATTCCACATTGTTGATTTTCTTGGACTCGGATGTCACGCAGGTAGCTATAATCTCCAACGTGGTAAGGTCAATTGCTGCTGTAACCACAAATGCACGACTGACTTCTGTTGTTGATTTCATTTGTTTGTTATTTCCTTCAATGTTTCTCATTCTAACACTTCTCATCGTATTGCACAGGGACGAAAGCTTGACACACGTGTCTAAGGAAATCACATTGGTAAAAGGGCCTGTTCTTATTTCCTTCTTTTTGTTTAATTAACAATTATCCAAGTGAGCCATTCCACATTGTTTATTTTCTTGGACTCGGATGACACGCGGGTAGTTATAATCTCCCACGTGGTAAGGTCAATTGCTGCTGTAACCACAAATGCACGACTGACTTCTGTTGTTGATTTCATTCGTTTGTAATTTCCTTCTATGTTTCCCATTCTAACACTTTTCATCGTATTCCACAGGGACGAAAGCTTGACACACGTGTCTAAAGAAACCACTTTGGTATAAGGGACTGTTCTTATTCTTTTTTTTCTGTTAAATCAACAATTATCCAAGTAGGCCATTCCACATTGTTGATTCTCTTGGACTCGGATGTCACGCAGGTAGCTATAATCTCCCACGTGGTAAGGTCAATTGCTGCTGTAACCACAAATGCACGACTGACTTCTGTTGTTGATTTCATTCGTTTGTAATTTCCTTCTATGTTTCCCATTCTAACACTTTTCATCGTATTCCACAGGGACGAAAGCTTGACACACGTGTCTAAAGAAACCACTTCGGTATAAGGGACTGTTCTTATTCTTTTTTTTCTGTTAAATCAACAATTATCCAAGTAGGCCATTCCACATTGTTGATTCTCTTGGACTCGGATGTCACGCAGGTAGCTATAATCTCCCACGTGGTAAGGTCAATTGCTGCTGTAACCACAAATGCACGACTGACTTCTGTTGTTGATTTCATTCGTTTGTAATTTCCTTCTATGTTTCCCATTCTAACACTTTTCATCGTATTCCACAGGGACGAAAGCTTGACACACGTGTCTAAAGAAACCACTTTGGTATAAGGGACTGTTCTTATTCTTTTTTTTTTGTTTAATCAACAATTATCCAAGTAGGCCATTCCACATTGTTGATTTTCTTGGACTCGGATGTCACGCAGGTAGCTATAATCTCCAACGTGGTAAGGTCAATTGCTGCTGTAACCACAAATGCACGACTGACTTCTGTTGTTGATTTCATTTGTTTGTTATTTCCTTCAATGTTTCTCATTCTAACACTTCTCATCGTATTGCACAGGGACGAAAGCTTGACACACGTGTCTAAGGAAACCACATTGGTATAAGGGACTGTTCTTATTCCCTTTTTGCTTTTTAATGAACAATTATCCAAGTAAGCCATTCCACATTGTTGATTTTCTTGGACTCGGATGACACGCGGGTAGTTATTATCTCCCACGTGGTAAGGTCAATTGCTGCTGTAACCACAATTGGACGGCTGACATCTGTTGTTGATTTCATTTGTTTGTTATCTCCTTCAATGTTTCTCATTCTAACACTTCTCATCGTATTGCACAGGGACGAAAGCTTGACACACGTGTCTAAGGAAACCACTTTGGTATAAGGGACTGTTCTTATTCTTTTTCTTTTGTTTAATCAACAATTATCCAAGAAGGCCATTCCACATTGTTGATTTTCTTGGACTCGGATGTCACGCAGGTAGCTATAATCTCCCACGTGGTAAGGTCAATTGCTGCTGTAACCACAAATGCACGACTGACTTCTGTTGTTGATTTCATTTGTTTGTTATTTCCTTCTATGTTTCTCATTCTAACACTTTTCATCGTATTGCACAGGGACGAAAGCTTGACACACGTGTCTAAGGAAACCACTTTGGTATAAGGGACTGTTCTTATTCCCTTTTTTTTTTAATCAACAATTATCCAAGTAGGCCATTCCACATTGTTGATTTTCTTGGACTCGGATGACACGCGGGTAGCTATAATCTCCCACGTGGTAAGGTCAATTGCTGCTGTAACCACAATTGGACGGCTGACTTCTGTTGTTGATTTCATTTGTTTGTTATTTCCTTCTATGTTTCTCATTCTAACACTTTTCATCGTATTGCACAGGGACGAAAGCTTGACACACGTGTCTAAAGAAACCACTTTGGTATAAGGGACTGTTCTTATTCTTTTTTTTTTGTTTAATGAACAATTATCCAAGTAAGCCATTCCACATTGTTGATTTTCTTGGACTCGGATGTCACGCAGGTAAGGTCAATTGCTGCTGTAACCACAAATACACGACTGACTTCTGTTGTTGATTTCATTTGTTTGTTATTTCCTTCTATGTTTCTCATTCTAACACTTTTCATCGTATTGCACAGGGACGAAAGCTTGACACACGTGTCTAAGGAAACCTCTTTGGTATGAGGAACTGTTCTTATTCCCTTCTTTTTGTTTAATGAACAATTATCCAAGTAGGCCATTCCACATTGTTGATTTTCTTGGACTCGGATGTCACGCAGGTAGCTATAATCTCCCACGTGGTAAAGTGGATTGCTGCTGTAACGACAAATGCACGCCTGACTTCTGTTGTTGATTTCATTTGTTTGTTATTTCCTTCTATGTTTCTCATTCTAACACTTTTCATCGTATTGCACAGGGACGAAAGCTCGACACACGTGTCTAAGGAAACCACTTTGGTATAAGGGACTGTTCTTATTCCCTTTTTTTTGTTTAATAAACAATTATCTAAGTAGGCCATTCCACATTGTTGATTTTCTTGGACTCGGATGTCACGCAGGTAGCTATAATCTCCCACGTGGTAAAGTGGATTGCTGCTGTAACGACAAATGCACGACTGACTTCTGTTGTTGATTTCATTCGTTTGTGATTTCCTTCTATGTTTCTCATTCTAACACTTTTCATCGTATTGCACAGGGACGAAAGCTTGACACACGTGTCTAAAGAAACCACTTTGTTATAAGGGACTGTTCTTATTCCCTTTTTTTTGTTTAATCAACAATTATCCAAGTAGGCCATTCCACATTGTTGATTTTCTTGGACTCGGATGTCACGCAGGTAGCTATAATCTCCCACGTGGTAAGGTCAATTGCTGCTGTAACCACAAATGCACGACTGACTTCTGTTGTTGATTTCATTTGTTTGTTATTTCCTTCTATGTTTCTCATTCTAACACTTTTCATCGTATTGCACAGGGACGAAAGCTTGACACACGTGTCTAAGGAAACCACTTCGGTATAAGGGACTGTTCTTATTCTTTTTTTTTTGTTAAATCAACAATTATCTAAGTAGGCCATTCCACATTGTTGATTTTCTTGGACTCGGATGTCAAGCAGGTAGCTATAATCTCCAACGTGGTAAGGTCAATTGCTGCTGTAACCACAAATGCACGACTGACTTCTGTTGTTGATTTCATTTGTTTGTTATTTCCTTCAATGTTTCTCATTCTTACACTTCTCATCGTATTGCACAGGGACGAAAGCTTGACACACGTGTCTAAGGAAATCACATTGGTAAAAGGGCCTGTTCTTATTTCCTTCTTTTTGTTTAATTAACAATTATCCAAGTGAGCCATTCCACATTGTTGATTTTCTGGGACTCGGATGACACGCGGGTAGTTATAATCTCCCACGTGGTAAGGTCAATTGCTGCTGTAACCACAATTGGACGGCTGACATCTGTTGTTGATTTCATTTGTTTGTTATCTCCTTCAATGTTTCTCATTCTAACACTTCTCATCGTATTGCACAGGGACGAAAGCTTGACACACGTGTCTAAGGAAACCAAATTGGTATAAGGGACTGTTCTTATTCCCTTTTTGCTTTTTAATGAACAATTATCCAAGTAAGCCATTCCACATTGTTGATTTTCTTGGACTCGGATGTCACGCAGGTAGCTATAATCTCCCACGTGGTAAGGTCAATTGCTGCTGTAACCACAAATGCACGACTGACTTCTGTTGTTGATTTCATTTGTTTGTTATTTCCTTCAATGTTTCTCATTCTAACACTTCTCATCGTATTGCACAGGGACGAAAGCTTGACACACGTGTCTAAAGAAACCACTTTGGTATAAGGGACTGTTCTTATTCCCTTTTTTTTTTAATCAACAATTATCCAAGTAGGCCATTCCACATTGTTGATTTTCTTGGACTCGGATGACACGCGGGTAGCTATAATCTCCCACGTGGTAAGGTCAATTGCTGCTGTAACCACAATTGGACGGCTGACTTCTGTTGTTGATTTCATTTGTTTGTTATTTCCTTCAATGTTTCTCATTCTAACACTCTTCATCGTATTGCACAGGGACGAAAGCTTGACACACGTGTCTAAGGAAACCACATTGGTATAAGGGACTGTTCTTATTCCCTTTTTGCTTTTTAATGAACAATTATCCAAGTAAGCCATTCCACATTGTTGATTTTCTTGGACTCGGATGTCACGCAGGTAGCTATAATCTCCCACGTGGTAAGGTCAATTGCTGCTGTACCCACAAATGCACGACTGACTTCTGTTGTTGATTTCATTTGTTTGTTATTTCCTTCAATGTTTCTCATTCTAACACTTCTCATCGTATTGCACAGGGACGAAAGCTTGACACACGTGTCTAAGGAAATCACATTGGTAAAAGGGCCTGTTCTTATTTCCTTCTTTTTGTTTAATTAACAATTATCCAAGTGAGCCATTCCACATTGTTGATTTTCTTGGACTCGGATGACACGCGGGTAGTTATAATCTCCCACGTGGTAAGGTCAATTGCTGCTGTAACCACAATTGGACGGCTGACATCTGTTGTTGATTTCATTTGTTTGTTATCTCCTTCAATGTTTCTCATTCTAACACTTCTCATCGTATTGCACAGGGACGAAAGCTTGACACACGTGTCCAAGGAAACCACATTGGTATAAGGGACTGTTCTTATTCCCTTTTTGCTTTTTAATGAACAATTATCCAAGTAAGCCATTCCACATTGTTGATTTTCTTGGACTCGGATGTCACGCAGGTAGCTATAATCTCCCACGTGGTAAGGTCAATTGCTGCTGTAACCACAAATGCACGACTGACTTCTGTTGTTGATTTCATTTGTTTGTTATTTCCTTCAATGTTTCTCATTCTAACACTTCTCATCGTATTGCACAGGGACGAAAGCTTGACACACGTGTCTAAAGAAACCACTTTGGTATAAGGGACTGTTCTTATTCCTTTTTTTTTTTAATCAACAATTATCCAAGTAGGCCATTCCACATTGTTGATTTTCTTGGACTCGGATGACACGCGGGTAGCTATAATCTCCCACGTGGTAAGGTCAATTGCTGCTGTAACCACAATTGGACGGCTGACTTCTGTTGTTGATTTCATTTGTTTGTTATTTCCTTCAATGTTTCTCATTCTAACACTTTTCATCGTATTGCACAGGGACGAAAGCTTGACACACGTGTCTAAGGAAACCACTTTGGTATGAGGGACTGTTTTTATTCCCTTTTTTTTGTTTAATGAACAATTATCCAAGTAAGCCATTCCACATTGTTGATTTTCTTGGACTTGGATGTCACGCAGGTAGCTATAATCGCCCACGTGGTAAGGTCAATTGCTGCTGTAACCACAATTGGACGGCTGACTTCTGTTGTTGATTTCATATGTTTGTTATTTCCTTCAATGTTTCTCATTCTAACACTTTTCATCATAAAGCACAGGGACGAAAGCTGGACACACGTGTCTAAGGAAAACACTTTGGTATAAGGCACTGTTCTTATTCCCTTTTTTTTGTTTAATCAACAATTATCCAAGTAGGCCATTCCACATTGTTGATTTTCTTGGACTCGGATGTCACGCAGGTAGCTATAATCTCCCACGTGGTAAAGTTGATTGCTGCTGTAACGACAAATGAACGACTGACTTCTGTTGTTGATTTCATTCGTTTGTAATTTTCTTCTATGTTTCTCATTCTAACACTAATGAACAATTATCCAAGTAAGCCATTCCACATTGTTGATTTTCTTGGACTCGGATGTCACGCAGGTAGCTCTAATCTCCCACGTGGTAAGGTCAATTGCTGCTGTAACCACGAATGCACGACTGACTTCTATTGTTGATTTCATTCGTTTGTTATTTCCTTCAATGTTTCTCATTCTTACACTTTTCATCGTATTGCACAGGGATGAAAGCTTGACACACGTGTCTAAAGAAACCACTTTGGTATAAGGGACTGTTCTTATTCCCTTCTTTTTGTTTAATGAACAATTATCCAAGTAAGCCATTCCACATTGTTGATTTTCTTAGACTCGGAAGTCACGCAGGTAGCTATAATCTCCCACGTGGTAAGGTCAATTGCTGCTGTAACCACAAATGCACGCCTGACTTCTGTTGTTGATTTCATTCGTTTGTTATTTCCTTCAATGTTTCTCATTCTTACACTTTTCATCGTATTGCACAGGGACGAAAGCTTGACACACGTGTCTAAGGAAACTACTTTGGTATAAGGGACTGTTCTTATTCCCTTTTTTTTTTAATCAACAATTATCCAAGTAGGCCATTCCACATTGTTGATTTTCTTGGACTCGGATGACACGCGGGTAGCTATAATCTCCCACGTGGTAAGGTCAATTGCTGCTGTAACCACAATTGGACGGCTGACTTCTGTTGTTGATTTCATTTGTTTGTTATTTCCTTCAATGTTTCTCATTCTAACACTTTTCATCGTATTCCACAGGGACGAAAGCTTGACACACGTGTCTAAAGAAACCACTTTGGTATAAGGGACTGTTCTTATTCTTTTTTTTTTTGTTTAATGAACAATTATCCAAGTAAGCCATTCCACATTGTTGATTTTCTTGGACTCGGATGTCACGCAGGTAAGGTCAATTGCTGCTGTAACCACAAATACACGACTGACTTCTGTTGTTGATTTCATTTGTTTGTTATTTCCTTCTATGTTTCTCATTCTAACACTTTTCATCGTATTGCACAGGGACGAAAGCTTGACACACGTGTCTAAGGAAACCTCTTTGGTATGAGGAACTGTTCTTATTCCCTTCTTTTTGTTTAATGAACAATTATCCAAGTAAGCCATTCCACATTGTTGATTTTCTTAGACTCGGAAGTCACGCAGGTAGCTATAATCTCCCACGTGGTAAGGTCAATTGCTGCTGTAACCACAAATGCACGCCTGACTTCTGTTGTTGATTTCATTTGTTTGTTATTTCCTTCTATGTTTCTCATTCTAACACTTTTCATCGTATTGCACAGGGACGAAAGCTCGACACACGTGTCTAAGGAAACCACTTTGGTATAAGGGACTGTTCTTATTCCCTTTTTTTTGTTTAATCAACAATTATCCAAGTAGGCCATTCCACATTGTTGATTTTCTTGGACTCGGATGTCACGCAGGTAGCTATAATCTCCCACGTGGTAAAGTGGATTGCTGCTGTAACGACAAATGCACGACTGACTTCTGTTGTTGATTTCATTCGTTTGTGATTTCCTTCTATGTTTCTCATTCTAACACTTTTCATCGTATTGCACAGGGACGAAAGCTTGACACACGTGTCTAAAGAAACCACTTTGTTATAAGGGACTGTTCTTATTCCCTTTTTTTTGTTTAATCAACAATTATCCAAGTAGGCCATTCCACATTGTTGATTTTTTTGGACTCGGATGTCACGCAGGTAGCTATAATCTCCCACGTGGTAAGGTCAATTGCTGCTGTAACCACAAATGCACGACTGACTTCTGTTGTTGATTTCATTTGTTTGTTATTTCCTTCTATGTTTCTCATTCTAACACTTTTCATCGTATTGCACAGGGACGAAAGCTTGACACACGTGTCTAAGGAAACCACTTCGGTATAAGGGACTGTTCTTATTCTTTTTTTTTTGTTGATTCAACAATTATCCAAGTAGGCCATTCCACATTGTTGATTCTCTTGGACTCGGATGTCACGCAGGTAGCTATAATCTCCCACGTGGTAAGGTCAATTGCTGCTGTAACCACAAATGCACGACTGACTTCTGTTGTTGATTTTATTCGTTTGTAATTTCCTTCTATGTTTCCCATTCTAACACTTTTCATCGTATTCCACAGGGACGAAAGCTTGACACACGTGTCTAAAGAAACCACTTTGGTATAAGGGACTGTTCTTATTCTTTTTTTATTGTTTAATCAACAATTATCCAAGTAGGCCATTCCACATTGTTGATTTTCTTGGACTCGGATGTCACGCAGGTAGCTATAATCTCCAACGTGGTAAGGTCAATTGCTGCTGTAACCACAAATGCACGACTGACTTCTGTTGTTGATTTCATTTGTTTGTTATTTCCTTCAATGTTTCTCATTCTAACACTTCTCATCGTATTGCACAGGGACGAAAGCTTGACACACGTGTCTAAGGAAATCACATTGGTAAAAGGGCCTGTTCTTATTTCCTTCTTTTTGTTTAATTAACCATTATCCAAGTGAGCCATTCCACATTGTTGATTTTCTTGGACTCGGATGACACGCGGGTAGTTATAATCTCCCACGTGGTAAGGTCAATTGCTGCTGTAACCACAATTGGACGGCTGACATCTGTTGTTGATTTCATTTGTTTGTTATCTCCTTCAATGTTTCTCATTCTAACACTTCTCATCGTATTGCACAGGGACGAAAGCTTGACACACGTGTCTAAGGAAACCTCATTGGTATAAGGGACTGTTCTTATTCCCTTTTTGCTTTTTAATGAACAATTATCCAAGTAAGCCATTCCACATTGTTGATTTTCTTGGACTCGGATGTCACGCAGGTAGCTATAATCTCCCACGTGGTAAGGTCAATTGCTGCTGTAACCACAAATGCACGACTGACTTCTGTTGTTGATTTCATTTGTTTGTTATTTCCTTCAATGTTTCTCATATTAACACTTCTCATCGTATTGCACAGGGACGAAAGCTTGACACACGTGTCTAAAGAAACCACTTTGGTATAAGGGACTGTTCTTATTCCCTTTTTTTTTTTAATCAACAATTATCCAAGTAGGCCATTCCACATTGTTGATTTTCTTGGACTCGGATGACACGCGGGTAGCTATAATCTCCCACGTGGTAAGGTCAATTGCTGCTGTAACCACAATTGGACGGCTGACTTCTGTTGTTGATTTCATTTGTTTGTTATTTCCTTCAATGTTTCTCATTCTAACACTTTTCATCGTATTGCACAGGGATGAAAGCTTGACACACGTGTCTAAGGAAACCACTTTGGTATGAGGGACTGTTTTTATTCCTTTTTTTTTGTTTAATGAACAATTATCCAAGTAAGCCATTCCACATTGTTGATTTTCTCGGACTTGGATGTCACGCAGGTAGCTATAATCTCCCACGTGGTAAGGTCAATTGCTGCTGTAACCACAATTGGACGGCTGACTTCTGTTGTTGATTTCATATGTTTGTTATTTCCTTCAATGTTTCTCATTCTAACACTTTTCATCATATAGCACAGGGACGAAAGCTGGACACACGTGTCTAAGGAAAACACTTTGGTATAAGGGACTGTTCTTATTCCCTTTTTTTTGTTTAATCAACAATTATCCAAGTAGGCCATTCCACATTGTTGATTTTCTTGGACTCGGATGTCACGCAGGTAGCTATAATCTCCCACGTGGTAAAGTTGATTGCTGCTGTAACGACAAATGCACGACTGACTTCTGTTGTTGATTTCATTCGTTTGTAATTTTCTTCTATGTTTCTCATTCTAACACTAATGAACAATTATCCAAGTAAGCCATTCCACATTGTTGATTTTCTTGGACTCGGATGTCACGCAGGTAGCTCTAATCTCCCACGTGGTAAGGTCAATTGCTGCTGTAACCACAAATGCACGACTGACTTCTGTTGTTGATTTCATTCGTTTGTTATTTCCTTCAATGTTTCTCATTCTTACACTTTTCATCGTATTGCACAGGGATGAAAGCTTGACACACGTGTCTAAAGAAACCACTTTGGTATAAGGGACTGTTCTTATTCCCTTCTTTTTGTTTAATGAACAATTATCCAAGTAAGCCATTCCACATTGTTGATTTTCTTAGACTCTTATGTCACGCAGGTAGCTATAATCTCCCACGTGGTAAGGTCAATTGCTGCTGTAACCACAAATGCACGACTGACTTCTGTTGTTGATTTCATTTGTTTGTTATTTCCTTCAATGTTTCTCATTCTAACACTTCTCATCGTATTGCACAGGGACGAAAGCTTGACACACGTGTCTATGGAAACCACATTGGTATAAGGGACTGTTCTTATTCCCTTCTTACTGTATAATGATCAATTATCCAAGTAAGCCATTCCACATTGTTGATTTTCTTGGACTCGGATGTCACGCAGGTACCTATAATCTCCCACGTGGTAAAGTCAATTGCTGCTGTAACCACAAATGCACGACTGACTTCTGTTGTTGATTTCATTTGTTTGTTATTTCCTTCTATGTTTTTCATTCTAACACTTTTCATCGTATTCCACATTGACGAAAGCTTGACACACGTGTCTAAAGAAACCACTTTGGTATAAGGGACTGTTCTTATTCTTTTTTTTTTGTTTAATCAACAATTATCCAAGTAGGCCATTCCACATTGTTGATTTTCTTGGACTCGGATGTCACGCAGGTAGCTATAATCTCCCACGTGGTAAGGTCAATTGCTGCTGTAACCACAAATGCAAGACTGACTTCTGTTGTTGATTTCATTCGTTTGTAATTTCCTTCTATGTTTCTCATTCTAACACTTTTCATCGTATTCCACATTGACGAAAGCTTGACACACGTGTCTAAAGAAACCACTTTGGTATAAGGGACTGTTCTTATTCTTTTTTTTTTGTTTAATGAACAATTATCCAAGTAAGCCATTCCACATTGTTGATTTTCTTAGACTCGGAAGTCACGCAGGTAGCTATAATCTCCCACGTGGTAAGGTCAATTGCTGCTGTAACCACAAATGCCGCCTGACTTCTGTTGTTGATTTCATTTGTTTGTTATTTCCTTCTATGTTTCTCATTCTAACACTTTTCATCGTATTGCACAGGGACGAAAGCTCGACACACGTGTCTAAGGAAATCACATTGGTAAAAGGGCCTGTTCTTATTCCCTTTTTTTTGTTTAATCAACAATTATCCAAGTAGGCCATTCCACATTGTTGATTTTCTTGGACTCGGATGTCACGCAGGTAGCTATAATCTCCCACGTGGTAAAGTGGATTGCTGCTGTAACGACAAATGCACGACTGACTTCTGTTGTTGATTTCATTCGTTTGTAATTTCCTTCTATGTTTCTCATTCTAACACTTTTCATCGTATTGCACAAGGACGAAAGCTTGACACACGTGTCTAAAGAAACCACTTTGTTATAAGGGACTGTTCTTATTCCCTTTTTTTTTGTTTAATCAACAATTATCCAAGTAGGCCATTCCACATTGTTGATTTTCTTGGACTCGGATGTCACGCAGGTAGCTATAATCTCCCACGTGGTAAGGTCAATTGCTGCTGTAACCACAAATGCACGACTGACTTCTGTTGTTGATTTCATTTGTTTGTTATTTCCTTCTATGTTTCTCATTCTAACACTTTTCATCGTATTGCACAGGGACGAAAGCTTGACACACGTGTCTAAGGAAACCACTTCGGTATAAGGGACTGTTCTTATTCTTTTTTTTTTGTTAAATCAACAATTATCCAAGTAGGCCATTCCACATTGTTGATTCTCTTGGACTCGGATGTCACGCAGGTAGCTATAATCTCCCACGTGGTAAGGTCAATTGCTGCTGTAACCACAAATGCACGACTGACTTCTGTTGTTGATTTCATTCGTTTGTAATTTCCTTCTATGTTTCCCATTCTAACACTTTTCATCGTATTCCACAGGGAAGAAAGCTTGACACACGTGTCTAAAGAAACCACTTTGGTATAAGGGACTGTTCTTATTCTTTTTTTTTTGTTTAATCAACAATTATCCAAGTAGGCCATTCCACATTGTTGATTTTCTTGGACTCGGATGTCACGCAGGTAGCTATTATCTCCAACGTGGTAAGATCAATTGCTGCTGTAACCACAAATGCACGACTGACTTCTGTTGTTGATTTCATTTGTTTGTTATTTCCTTCAATGTTTCTCATTCTAACACTTCTCATCGTATTGCACAGGGACGAAAGCTTGACACACGTGTCTAAGGAAATCACATTGGTAAAAGGGCCTGTTCTTATTTCCTTCTTTTTGTTTAATTAACAATTATCCAAGTGAGCCATTCCACATTGTTGATTTTCTTTGACTCGGATGACACGCGGGTAGTTATAATCTCCCACGTGGTAAGGTCAATTGGTGCTGTAACCACAATTGGACGGCTGACATCTGTTGTTGATTTCATTAGTTTGTTATCTCCTTCAATGTTTCTCATTCTAACACTTCTCATCGTATTGCACAGGGACGAAAGCTTGACACACGTGTCTAAGGAAACCACATTGGTATAAGGGACTGTTCTTATTCCCTTTTTGCTTTTTAATGAACAATTATCCAAGTAAGCCATTCCACATTGTTGATTTTCTTGGACTCGGATGACACGCGGGTAGTTATAATCTCCCACGTGGTAAGGTCAATTGCTGCTGTAACCACAATTGGACGGCTGACATCTGTTGTTGATTTCATTTGTTTGTTATCTCCTTCAATGTTTCTCATTCTAACACTTCTCATCGTATTGCACAGGGACGAAAGCTTGACACACGTGTCTAAGGAAACCACTTCGGTATAAGGGACTGTTCTTATTCTTTTTCTTTTGTTTAATCAACAATTATCCAAGAAGGCCATTCCACATTGTTGATTTTCTTGGACTCGGATGTCACGCAGGTAGCTATAATCTCCCAGGTGGTAAGGTCAATTGCTGCTGTAACCACAAATGCACGACTGACTTCTGTTGTTGATTTCATTTGTTTGTTATTTCCTTCTATGTTTCTCATTCTAACACTTTTCATCGTATTGCACAGGGACGAGAGCTTGACACACGTGTCTAAGGAAACCACTTTGGTATAAGGGACTGTTCTTATTCCCTTTTTTTTTTTAATCAACAATTATCCAAGTAGGCCATTCCACATTGTTGATTTTCTTGGACTCGGATGACACGCGGGTAGCAATAATCTCCCACGTGGTAAGGTCAATTGCTGCTGTAACCACAATCGGACGGCTGACTTCTGTTGTTGATTTCATTTGTTTGTTATTTCCTTCAATGTTTCTCATTCTAACACTTTTCATCGTATTCCACAGGGACGAAAGCTTGACACACGTGTCTAAAGAAACCACTTTGGTATAAGGGACTGTTCTTATTCTTTTTTTTTTGTTTAATGAACAATTATCCAAGTAAGCCATTCCACATTGTTGATTTTCTTGGACTTGGATGTCACGCAGGTAGCTATAATCTCCCACGTGGTAAGGTCAATTGCTGCTGTAACCACAATTGGACGGCTGACTTCTGTTGTTGATTTCATTTGTTTGTTATTTCCTTCAATGTTTCTCATTCTAACACTTTTCATCATATAGCACAGGGACGAAAGCTGGACACACGTGTCTAAGGAAACCACTTTGGTATAAGGGACTGTTCTTATTCCCTTTTTTTTGTTTAATCAACAATTATCCAAGTAGGCCATTCCACATTGTTGATTTTCTTGGACTCGGATGTCACGCAGGTAGCTATAATCTCCCACGTGGTAAGGTCAATTGCTGCTGTAACCACAAATGCACGCCTGACTTCTGTTGTTGATTTCATTTGTTTGTTATTTCCTTCTATGTTTCTCATTCTAACACTTTTCATCGTATTGCATAGGGACGAAGCTCGACACACGTGTCTAAGGAAACCACTTTGGTATAAGGGACTGTTCTTATTCCCTTTTTTTTGTTTAATCAACAATTATCCAAGTAGGCCATTCCACATTGTTGATTTTCTTGGACTCGGATGTCACGCAGGTAGCTATAATCTCCCACGTGGTAAGGTCAATTGCTGCTGTAACCACAAATGCAAGACTGACTTCTGTTGTTGATTTCATTCGTTTGTAATTTCCTTCTATGTTTCTCATTCTAACACTTTTCATCGTATTCCACATTGACGAAAGCTTGACACACGTGTCTAAAGAAACCACTTTGGTATAAGGGACTGTTCTTATTCTTTTTTTTTTTGTTTAATGAACAATTATCCAAGTAAGCCATTCCACATTGTTGATTTTCTTAGACTCGGAAGTCACGCAGGTAGCTATAATCTCCCACGTGGTAAGGTCAATTGCTGCTGTAACCACAAATGCACGCCTGACTTCTGTTGTTGATTTCATTTGTTTGTTATTTCCTTCTATGTTTCTCATTCTAACACTTTTCATCGTATTGCACAGGGACGAAAGCTCGACACACGTGTCTAAGGAAACAACTTTGGTATAAGGGACTGTTCTTATTCCCTTTTTTTTGTTTAATCAACAATTATCCAAGTAGGCCATTCCACATTGTTGATTTTCTTGGACTCGGATGTCACGCAGGTAGATATAATCTCCCACGTGGTAAAGTGGATTGCTGCTGTAACGACAAATGCACGACTGACTTCTGTTGTTGATTTCATTCGTTTGTAATTTCCTTCTATGTTTCTCATTCTAACACTTTTCATCGTATTGCACAGGGACGAAAGCTTGACACACGTGTCTAAAGAAACCACTTTGTTATAAGGGACTGTTCTTATTCCCTTTTTTTTGTTTAATCAACAATTATCCTAGTAGGCCATTCCACATTGTTGATTTTCTTGGACTCGGATGTCACGCAGGTAGCTATAATCTCCCACGTGGTAAGGTCAATTGCTGCTGTAACCACAAATGCACGACTGACTTCTGTTGTTGATTTCATTTGTTTGTTATTTCCTTCTATGTTTCTCATTCTAACACTTTTCATCGTATTGCACAGGGACAAAAGCTTGACACACGTGTATAAGTAAACCACTTCGGTATAAGGGACTGTTCTTATTCTTTTTTTTTTGTTAAATCAACAATTATCCAAGTAGGCCATTCCACATTGTTGATTCTCTTGGACTCGGATGTCACGCAGGTAGCTATAATCTCCCACGTGGTAAGGTCAATTGCTGCTGTAACCACAAATGCACGACTGACTTCTGTTGTTGATTTCATTCGTTTGTAATTTCCTTCTATGTTTCCCATTCTAACACTTTTCATCGTATTCCACAGGGACGAAAGCTTGACACACGTGTCTAAAGAAACCACTTTGGTATAAGGGACTGTTCTTATTCTTTTTTTTTTGTTAAATCAACAATTATCCAAGTAGGCCATTCCACATTGTTGATTTTCTTGGACTCGGATGTCACGCAGGTAGCTATAATCTTCAACGTGGTAAGGTCAATTGCTGCTGTAACCACAAATGCACGACTGACTTCTGTTGTTGATTTCATTTGTTTGTTATTTCCTTCAATGTTTCTCATTCTAACACTTCTCATCGTATTGCACAGGGACGAAAGCTTGACACACGTGTCTAAGGAAATCACATTGGTGAAAGGGCCTGTTCTTATTTCCTTCTTTTTGTTTAATTAACAATTATCCAAGTGAGCCATTCCACATTGTTTATTTTCTTGGACTCGGATGACACGCGGGTAGTTATAATCTCCCACGTGGTAAGGTCAATTGGTGCTGTAACCACAATTGGACGGCTGACATCTGTTGTTGATTTCATTTGTTTGTTATCTCCTTCAATGTTTCTCATTCTAACACTTCTCATCGTATTGCACAGGGACGAAAGCTTGACACACGTGTCTAAGGAAACCACATTGGTATAAGGGACTGTTCTTATTCCCTTTTTGCTTTTTAATGAACAATTATCCAAGTAAGCCATTCCACATTGTTGATTTTCTTGGACTCGGATGACACGCGGGTAGTTATAATCTCCCACGTGGTAAGGTCAATTGCTGCTGTAACCACAATTGGACGGCTGACATCTGTTGTTGATTTCATTTGTTTGTTATCTCCTTCAATGTTTCTCATTCTAACACTTCTCATCGTATTGCACAGGGACGAAAGCTTGACACACGTGTCTAAGGAAACCACTTTGGTATAAGGGACTGTTCTTATTCTTTTTCTTTTGTTTAATCAACAATTATCCAAGAAGGCCATTCCACATTGTTGATTTTCTTGGACTCGGATGTCACGCAGGTAGCTATAATCTCCCACGTGGTAAGGTCAATTGCTGCTGTAACCACAAATGCACGACTGACTTCTGTAGTTGATTTCATTTGTTTGTTATTTCCTTCTATGTTTCTCATTCTAACACTTTTCATCGTATTGCACAGGGACGAAAGCTTGACACACGTGTCTAAGGAAACCACTTTGGTATGAGGAACTGTTCTTATTTCCTTTTTTTTTTTAATCAACAATTATCCAAGTAGGCCATTCCACATTGTTGATTTTCTTGGACTCGGATGACACGCGGGTAGCTTTAATCTCCCACGTGGTAAGGTCAATTGCTGCTGTAACCACAATTGGACGGCTGACTTCTGTTGTTGATTTCATTTGTTTGTTATTTCCTTCAATGTTTCTCATTCTAACACTTTTCATCGTATTCCACAGGGACGAAAGCTTGACACACGTGTCTAAAGAAACCACTTTGGTATAAGGGACTGTTCTTATTCTTTTTTTTTTGTTTAATGAACAATTATCCAAGTAAGCCATTCCACATTGTTGATTTTCTTGGACTTGGATGTCACGCAGGTAGCTATGATCTCCCACGTGGTAAGGTCAATTGCTGCTGTAACCACAATTGGACGGCTGACTTCTGTTGTTGATTTCATTTGTTTGTTATTTCCTTCAATGTTTCTCATTCTAACACTTTTCATCATATAGCACAGGGACGAAAGCTGGACACACGTGTCTAAGGAAACCACTTTGGTATAAGGGACTGTTCTTATTCCCTTTTTTTTGTTTAATCAACAATTATCCAAGTAGGCCATTCCACATTGTTGATTTTCTTGGACTCGGATGTCACGCAGGTAGCTATAATCTCCCACGTGGTAAAGTTGATTGCTGCTGTAACGACAAATGCACGACTGACTTCTGTTGTTGATTTCATTCGTTTGTAATTTTCTTCTATGTTTCTCATTCTAACACTAATGAACAATTATCCAAGTAAGCCATTCCACATTGTTGATTTTCTTGGACTCGGATGTCACGCAGGTAGCTCTAATCTCCCACGTGGTAAGGTCAATTGCTGCTGTAACCACGAATGCACGACTGACTTCTGTTGTTGATTTCATTCGTTTGTTATTTCCTTCAATGTTTCCCATTCTTACACTTTTCATCGTATTGCACAGGGACGAAAGCTTGACACACGTGTCTAAAGAAACCACTTTGGTATAAGGGACTGTTCTTATTCCCTTCTTTTTGTTTAATGAACAATTATCCAAGTAAGCCATTCCACATTGTTGATTTTCTTAGACTCTTATGTCACGCAGGTAGCTATAATCTCCCACGTGGTAAGGTCAATTGCTGCTGTAACCACAAATGCACGACTGACTTCTGTTGTTGATTTCATTTGTTTGTTATTTCCTTCAATGTTTCTCATTCTAACACTTCTCATCGTATTGCACAGGGACGAAAGCTTGACACACGTGTCTAAGGAAATCACATTGGTAAAAGGGACTGTTCTTATTTCCTTTTTTTTGTTCAATTAACAATTATCCAAGTGAGCCATTCCACATTGTTGATTTTCTTGGACTCGGATTAAACGCGGGTAGTTATAATCTCCTACGTGGTAAGGTCAATTGCTGCTGTAACCACAATTGGACGGCTGACTTCTGTTGTTGATTTCATTTGTTTGTTATTTCCTTCAATGTTTCTCATTCTAACACTTCTCATCGTATTGCACAGGGACGAAAGCTTGACACACGTGTCTATGGAAACCACATTGGTATAAGGGACTGTTCTTATTCCCTTCTTACTGTATAATGATCAATTATCCAAGTAAGCCATTCCACATTGTTGATTTTCTTGGACTCGGATGTCACGCAGGTAGCTATAATCTCCCAAGTGGTAAGGTCAATTGCTGCTGTAACCACAAATGCACGACTGACTTCTGTTGTTGATTTCATTTGATTGTTATTTCCTTCTATGTTTCTCATTCTAACACTTTTCATCGTATTCCACATTGACGAAAGCTTGACACACGTGTCTAAAGAAACCACTTTGGTATAAGGGACTGTTCTTATTCTTTTTTTTTTGTTTAATCAACAATTATCCAAGTAGGCCATTCCACATTGTTGATTTTCTTGGACTCGGATGTCACGCAGGTAGCTATAATCTCCCACGTGGTAAGGTCAATTGCTGCTGTAACCACAAATGCACGACTGACTTCTGTTGTTGATTTCATTCGTTTGTAATTTCCTTCTATGTTTCTCATTCTAACACTTTTCATCGTATTCCACATTGACGAAAGCTTGACACACGTGTCTAAAGAAACCACTTTGGTATAAGGGACTGTTCTTATTCTTTTTTTTTTGTTTAATCAACAATTATCCAAGTAGTCCATTCCACATTGTTGATTTTCTTGGACTCGGATGTCACGCAGGTAGCTATAATCTCCCACGTGCAGCTGTAACCACAAATGCACGACTGACTTCTGTTGTTGATTTCATTTGTTTGTTATTTCCTTCAATGTTTCTCATTCTAACACTTCTCATCGTATTGCACAGGGACGAAAGCTTGACACACGTGTCTAAGGAAATCACATTGGTAAAAGGGACTGTTCTCATTTCCTTCTTTTTGTTTAATTAACAATTATCCAAGTGAGCCATTCCACATTGTTGATTTTCTTGGACACGGATGACACGCGGGTAGTTATAATCTCCCACGTGGTAAGGTCAATTGCTGCTGTAACCACAATTGGACGGCTGACTTCTGTTGTTGATTTCATTTGTTTGTTATTTCCTTCAATGTTTCTCATTCTAACACTTCTCATCGTATTGCACAGGGACGAAAGCTTGACACACGTGTCTAAGGAAACCACATTGGTATAAGGGACTGTTCTTATTCCCTTTTTGCTTTTTAATGAACAATTATCCAAGTAAGCCATTCCACATTGTTGATTTTCTTGGACTCGGATGTCACGCAGGTAGCTATAATCTCCCACGTGGTAAGGTCAATTGCTGGTGTAACCACAAATGCACGACTGACTTCTGTTGTTGATTTCATTTGTTTGTTATTTCCTTCTATGTTTCTCATTCTAACACTTTTCATCGTATTGCACAGGGACGAAAGCTTGACACACGTGTCTAAGGAAACCACTTTGGTATAAGGGACTGTTCTTATTCTTTTTTTTTTGTTTAATCAACAATTATCCAAGTAGGCCATTCCACATTGTTGATTTTCTTGGACTCGGATGTCACGCAGGTAGCTATAATCTTCCACGTGGTAAGGTCAATTGCTGCTGTAACCACAAATGCACGACTGACATCTGTTGTTGATTTCATTCGTTTGTAATTTCCTTCTATGTTACTCATTCTAACACTTTTCATCGTATTCCACATTGACGAAAGCTTGACACACGTGTCTAAAGAAACCACTTTGGTATAAGGGACTGTTCTTATTCTTTTTTTTTTTGTTTAATCAACAATTATCCAAGTAGTCCATTCCACATTGTTGATTTTCTTGGACTCGAATGTCACGCAGGTAGCTATAATCTCCCACGTGGTGAGGTCAATTGCTGCTGTAACCACAAATGCACGACTGACTTCTGTTGTTGATTTCATTCGTTTGTAATTTCCTTCTATGTTTCTCATTCTAACACTTTTCATCGTATTCCACAGGGACGAAAGCTTGACACACGTGTCTAAAGAAACCACTTTGGTATAAGGGACTGTTCTTATTCCCTTTTTTTTTTTAATCAACAATTATCCAAGTAGGCCATTCCACATTGTTGATTTTCTTGGACTCGGATGACACGCGGGTAGCTATAATCTCCCACGTGGTAAGGTCAATTGCTGCTGTAACCACAATTGGACGGCTGACTTCTGTTGTTGATTTCATTTGTTTGTTATTTCCTTCAATGTTTCTCATTCTAACACTTTTCATCGTATTGCACAGGGACGAAAGCTTGACACACGTGTCTAAGGAAACCACTTTGGTATGAGGGACTGTTTTTATTCCTTTTTTTTTGTTTAATGAACAATTATCCAAGTAAGCCATTCCACATTGTTGATTTTCTTGGACTTGGATGTCACGCAGGTAGCTATAATCTCCCACGTGGTAAGGTCAATTGCTGCTGTAAACACAATTGGACGGCTGACTTCTGTTGTTGATTTCATTTGTTTGTTATTTCCTTCAATGTTTCTCATTCTAACACTTTTCATCATATAGCACAGGGACGAAAGCTGGACACACGTGTCTAAGGGAACCACTTTGGTATAAGGGACTGTTCTTATTCCCTTTTATTTGTTTAATCAACAATTATCCAAGTAGGCCATTCCACATTGTTGATTTTCTTGGACTCGGCTATAATCTCCCACGTGGTAAAGTTGATTGCTGCTGTAACGACAAATGCACGACTGACTTCTGTTGTTGATTTCATTCGTTTGTAATTTTCTTCTATGTTTCTCATTCTAACACTAATGAACAATTATCCAAGTAAGCCATTCCACATTGTTGATTTTCTTGGACTCGGATGTCACGCAGGTAGCTCTAATCTCCCACGTGGTAAGGTCAATTGCTGCTGTAACCACGAATGCACGACTGACTTCTGTTGTTGATTTCATTCGTTTGTTATTTCCTTCAATGTTTCTCATTCTTACACTTTTCATCGTATTGCACAGGGACGAAAGCTTGACACACGTGTCTAAAGAAACCACTTTGGTATAAGGGACTGTTCTTATTCCCTTCTTTTCGTTTAATGAACAATTATCCAAGTAAGCCATTCCACATTGTTGATTTTCTTAGACTCTTATGTCACGCAGGTAGCTATAATCTCCCACGTGGTAAGGTCAATTGCTGCTGTAACCACAAATGCACGACTGACTTCTGTTGTTGATTTCATTTGTTTGTTATTTCCTTCAATGTTTCTCATTCTAACACTTCTCATCGTATTGCACAGGGACGAAAGCTTGACACACGTGTCTAAGGAAATCACATTGGTAAAAGGGACTGTTCTTATTTCCTTTTTTTTGTTCAATTAACAATTATCCAAGTGAGCCATTCCACATTGTTGATTTTCTTGGACTCGGATGACACGCGGGTAGTTGTAATCTCCTACGTGGTAAGGTCAATTGCTGCTGTAACCACAATTGGACGGCTGACTTCTGTTGTTGATTTCATTTGTTTGTTATTTCCTTCAATGTTTCTCATTCTAACACTTCTCATCGTATTCCACAGGGACGAAAGCTTGACACACGTGTCTATGGAAACCACATTGGTATAAGGGACTGTTCTTATTCCCTTCTTACTGTATAATGATCAATTATCCAAGTAAGCCATTCCACATTGTTGATTTTCTTGTACTCGGATGTCACGCAGGTAGCTATAATCTCCCACTTGGTAAGGTCAATTGCTGCTGTAACCACAAATGCACGACTGACTTCTGTTGTTGATTTCATTTGTTTGTTATTTCCTTCTATGTTTCTCATTCTAACACTTTTCATCGTATTCCACATTGACGAAAGCTTGACACACGTGTCTAAAGAAACCACTTTGGTATAAGGGACTGTTCTTATCCTTTTTTTTTTGTTTAATCAACAATTATCCAAGTAGGCCATTCCACATTGTTGATTTTCTTGGACTCGGATGTCACGCAGGTAGCTATAATCTCCCACGTGGTAAGGTCAAATGCTGCTGTAACCACAAATGCACGACTGACTTCTGTTGTTGATTTCATTCGTTTGTAATTTCCTTCTATGTTTCTCATTCTAACACTTTTCATCGTATTCCACATTGACGAAAGCTTGACACACGTGTCTAAAGAAACCACTTTGGTATAAGGGACTGTTCTTATTCTTTTTTTTTTGTTTAATCAACAATTATCCAAGTAGTCCATTCCACATTGTTGATTTTCTTGGACTCGGATGTCACGCAGGTAGCTATAATCTCCCACGTGCTGCTGTAACCACAAATGCACGACTGACTTCTGTTGTTGATTTCATTGGTTTGTTATTTCCTTCAATGTTTCTCATTCTAACACTTCTCATCGTATTGCACAGGGACGAAAGCTTGACACACGTGTCTAAGGAAATCACATTGGTAAAAGGGACTGTTCTCATTTCCTTCTTTTTGTTTAATTAACAATTATCCAAGTGAGCCATTCCACATTGATGATTTTCTTGGACACGGATGACACGCGGGTAGTTATAATCTCCCACGTGGTAAGGTCAATTGCTGCTGTAACCACAATTGGACGGCTGACTTCTGTTGTTGATTTCATTTGTTTGTTATTTCCTTCAATGTTTCTCATTCTTACACTTTTCATCGTATTGCACAGGGACGAAAGCTTGACACACGTGTCTAAAGAAACCACTTTGGTATAAGGGACTGTTCTTATTCCCTTCTTTTCGTTATCAATTATCCAAGTAAGCCATTCCACATTGTTGATTTTCCTAGACTCTTATGTCACGCAGGTAGCTATAATCTCCCACGTGGTAAGGTCAATTGCTGCTGTAACCACAATTGGACGGCTGACTTCTGTTGTTGATTTCATTTGTTTGTTATTTCCTTCAATGTTTCTCATTCTAAAACTTCTCATCGTATTGCACAGGGACGAAAGCTTGACACACGTGTCTAAGGAAACCACATTGGTATAAGGGACTGTTCTTATTCCCTTTTTGCTTTTCAATGAACAATTATCCAAGTAAGCCATTCCACATTGTTGATTTTCTTGGACTCGGATGTCACGCAGGTAGCTCTAATCTCCCACGTGGTAAGGTCAATTGCTGGTGTAACCACAAATGCACGACTGACTTCTGTTGTTGATTTCATTTGTTTGTTATTTCCTTCTATGTTTCTCATTCTAACACTTTTCATCGTATTGCACAGGGACGAAAGCTTGACACACGTGTCTAAGGAAACCACTTTGGTATAAGGGACTGTTCTTATTCTTTTTTTTTTGTTTAATCAACAATTATCCAAGTAGGCCATTCCACATTGTTGATTTTCTTGGACTCGGATGTCACGCAGGTAGCTATAATCTCCCACGTGGTAAGGTCAATTGCTGCTGTAACCACAAATGCACGACTGACTTCTGTTGTTGATTTCATTCGTTTGTAATTTCCTTCTATGTTACTCATTCTAACACCTTTCATCGTATTCCACATTGACGAAAGCTTGACACACGTGTCTAAAGAAACCACTTTGGTATAAGGGACTGTTCTTATTCTTTTTTTTTTGTTTAATCAACAATTATCCAAGTAGTCCATTCCACATTGTTGATTTTCTTGGACTCGAATGTCACGCAGGTAGCTATAATCTCCCACGTGGTAAGGTCAATTGCTGCTGTAACCACAAATGCACGACTGACTTCTGTTGTTGATTTCATTTGTTTGTTATTTCCTTCAATGTTTCTCATTCTAACACTTCTCATCGTATTGCACAGGGACGAAAGCTTGACACACGTGTCAAAGGAAATCACATTGGTAAAAGGGACTGTTCTCATTTCCTTCTTTGTGTTTAATTAACGATTATCCAAGTGAGCCATTCCACATTGTTGATTTTCTTTGACACGGATGACACGCGGGTAGTTATAATCTCCAACGTGGTAAGGTCAATTGCTGCTGTAACCACAAATGGACGGCTGACTTCTGTTGTTGATTTCATTTGTTTGTTATTTCCTTCAATGTTTCTCATTCTAACACTTCTCTTCGTATTGCACAGGGACGAAAGCTTGACACACGTGTCTAAGGAAACCACATTGGTATAAGGGACTGTTCTTATTCCCTTTTTGCCTTTTAATGAACAATTATCCAAGTAAGCCATTCCACATTGTTGATTTTCTTGGACTCGGATGTCACGCAGGTGGCTATAATCTCCCACGTGGTAAGGTCAATTGCTGGTGTAACCACAAATGCACGACTCACTTCTGTTGTTGCTTTCATTTGTTTGTTATTTCCTTCTATGTTTCTCATTCTAACACTTTTCATCGTATTGCACAGGGACGAAAGCTTGACACACGTGTCTAAGGAAACCACTTTGGTATAAGGGACTGTTCTTATTCCCTTTTTGCTTTTTAATGAACAATTATCCAAGTAAGCCATTCCACATTGTTGATTTTCTTGGACTCGGATGTCACGCAGGTAGCTATAATCTCCCACGTGGTAAGGTCAATTGCTGCTGTAACCACAAATGCACGACTGACTTCTGTTGTTGATTTCATTCGTTTGTAATTTCTTTCTATGTTTCTCATTCTAACACTTTTCATCGTATTCCACAGGGACGAAAGCTTGACACACGTGTCTAAAGAAACCACTTTGGTATAAGAGACTGTTCTTATTCCCTTTTTTTTGTTTAATCAACAATTATCCAAGTAGGCCATTCTTGGACTCGGATGACACGCGGGTAGCTATAATCTCCCACGTGGTAAGGTCAATTGCTGCTGTAACCACAAATGCACTGACAAATGACTGACTTCTGTTGTTGATTTCATTTGTTTGTTATTTCCTTCAATGATTCTCATTCTAACACTTTTCATCGTATTGCACAGGGACGAAAGCTTGACACGCGTGTCTAAGGAAACCACTTTGGTATAAGGGACTGTTCTTATTCCCTTCTTTATGTTTGATGAACAATTATCCAAGTAAGCCGTTCCACATTGTTGATTTTCTTGGGCTCGGATGTCACGCAGGTAGCTGTAATCTCCCACGTGGTAAGGTCAATTGCTGCTGTAACCACGAATGCACGACTGACTTCTGTTGTTGATTTCATTCGTTTGTTATTTTCTTCAATGATTCTCATTCTAACACTTTTCATCGTATTGCACAGGGACGAAAGCTTGACACGCGTGTCTAAGGAAACCACATTGGTATAAGGGAATGTTCTTACTTCATTCTTTCTGTATAATGATCAATTATCCAAATAAGCCATTCCACATTGTTGATTTTCTTGGACTCGGATGTCACGCAGGTAGCTATAATCTCCCACGTGGTGAGGTCAATTGCTGCTGTAACCACAAATGCACGACTGACTTCTGTTGTTGATTTCATTCGTTTGTTATTTTCTTCAATGTTTCTCATTCTAACACTTTTCATCGTAATGCACAGGGACGAAAGCTTGACACACGTGTCTATGGAAACCACATTGGTATAAGGGACTGTTCTTACTTCATTCTTTCTGTATAATGATCAATTATCCAAGTAAGCCATTCCACATTGTTGATTTTCTTGGACTCGGATGTCACGCAGGTAGCTATAATCTCCCACGTGGTGAGGTCAATTGCTGCTGTAACCACAAATGCACGACTGACTTCTGTTGTTGATTTCATTCGTTTGTTATTTTCTTCAATGATTCTCATTCCAGCACTTTTTATCGTATTGCACAGGGACGAAAGCTTGACACACGTGTCTATGGAAACCACATTGGTATAAGGGACTGTTCTTATTCCCTTCTTTCTGTATAATGATCAATTATCCAAGTAAGCCATTCCACATTGTTGATTTTCTTGGACTCGGATGACACGCAGGTAGCTATTATCTTTCACGTGGTAAGGTCAATTGCTGCTGTAACCACAAATGCACGACTGACTTCTGTTGTTGATTTCATTTGTTTGTTATTTCCTTTAATGTTTCTCATTCTAACATTCCTCATCGTATTGCACAGGGACGAAAGCTTGACACACGTGTCTAAGGAAACCACTTTGGTATAAGGGACTGTTCTTATTCCCTTCTTTTTGTTTAATGAACAATTATCCAAGTAAGCCATTCCACATTGTTGATTTTCTTGGACTCGCATGTCACGCAGGTAGCTATAATCTCCCACGTGGTAAGGTCAATTGCTGCTGTAACCACAAATGCACGACTGACTTCTGTTGTTGATTTCATTCGTTTGTTATTTTCTTCAATGTTTCTCATTCTAACACTTTTCATCGTATTGCACAGGGACGAAAGCTTGACACGCGTGTCTAAGGAAACCACTTTGGTATAAGGGACTGTTCTTATTCCCTTCTTTTTGTTTAATGAACAATTATCCAAGTAAGCCATTCCACATTGTTGATTTTCTTGGACTCGCATGTCACGCAGGTAGCTATAATCTCCCACGTGGTGAGGTCAATTGCTGCTGTAACCACAAATGCACGACTGACTTCTGTTGTTGATTTCATTCGTTTGTTATTTTCTTCAATGATTCTCATTCTAACACTTTTCATCGTATTGCACAGGGACGAAAGCTTGACACGCGTGTCTAAGGAAACCACTTTGGTATAAGGGACTGTTCTTATTCCCTTCTTTTTGTTTAATGAACAATTATCCAAGTAAGCAATTCCACATTGTTGATTTTCTTGGACTCGGATGTCACGCAGGTAGCTATAATCTCCCACGTGGTGAGGTCAATTGCTGCTGTAACCACAAATGCACGACTGACTTCTGTTGTTGATTTCATTCGTTTGTTATTTTCTTCGATGATTCTCATTCCAGCACTTTTCATCGTATTGCACAGGGACGAAAGCTTGACACGCGTGTCTAAGGAAACCACTTTGGTATAAGGGACTGTTCTTATTCCCTTCTTTTTGTTTAATGAACAATTATCCAAGTAAGCCGTTCCACATTGTTGATTTTCTTGGGCTCGGATGTCACGCAGGTAGCTGTAATCTCCCACGTGGTAAGGTCAATTGCTGCTGTAACCACGAATGCACGACTGACTTCTGTTGTTGATTTCATTCGTTTGTTATTTTCTTCAATGTTTCTCATTCTAACACTTTTCATCGTATTGCACAGTGACGAAAGCTTGACACACGTGTCTAAGGAAACCACTTTGGTATGAGGGACTGCTCTTCTTCCCTTTTTTCTTTTTGATGAACAATTATCCAAGTAAGCCATTCCACATTGTTGATTTTCTTGGACTAGGATGTCACGCAGCTATCTATAATCTCCCACGTGGAAAGGTCAATTGCTGCTGTAACCACAAATGCACGACTGACTTCTGTTGTTGATTTCATTTGTTTGTTATTTCCTTCTATGTTTCTCATTCTAACACTTTTCATCGTATTGCACAGGGACGAAAGCTTGACACACATGTCTGAGAAAACCACTTTGATATGAGGGACTGTTCTTATTCCCTTTTTTTTGTTTAATCAACAATTATCCAAGTAAGCCATTCCACATTGTTGATTTTCTTGGAATGGGATGTCACGCATGTAGCTACAATCTCTCAATTGGTAAGGTCAATTGCTGCTGTAACCAAAACTGGACGGCTGACTTCTGTTGTTGATTTCATTTGTTTGTTATTTCCTCCAATATTTCTTATTAAGCCATTCCACATTTTTGATTTCCTCCCACGTGGTAAGGTCAATTGCTGCTGTAACCAAAACTGGACGGTTGACTTCTGTTGTTGATTTCATTCGATTGTTATTTCCTTCAATGTTTCTTACTCTAACACTTTCTGTCGTATTACTGAGGGATGAAAGCTTGACACACGTGTCTAAGGAAACCACATTGGTATAAAGGACTGTTCTTATTTCCTTTTTTTTTGTTTAATCAACAATTATCCGAGTAGGCCATTCCACATTGTTGATTTTCTTGGACTCGGATGTCTCGCAGGTAGCTATAATCTCCCACGTGGTAAGGTCAATTGCTGCTGTAACCACAAATGCACGACTGACTTCTGTTGTTGATTTCATTCGTTTGTTATTTTCTTCAATGATTCTCATTCTAACACTTTTCATCGTATTGCACAGGGACGAAAGCTTGACACACGTGTCTAAAGAAACCACTTTGGTATAAGGGACTGTTCTTATTCCCTTCTTTTCGTTATCAATTATCCAAGTAAGCCATTCCACATTGTTGATTTTCCTAGACTCTTATGTCACGCAGGTAGCTATAATCTCCCACGTGGTAAGGTCAATTGCTGCTGTAACCACAATTGGACGGCTGACTTCTGTTGTTGATTTCATTTGTTTGTTATTTCCTTCAATGTTTCTCATTCTAAAACTTCTCATCGTATTGCACAGGGACGAAAGCTTGACACACGTGTCTAAGGAAACCACATTGGTATAAGGGACTGTTCTTATTCCCTTTTTGCTTTTCAATGAACAATTATCCAAGTAAGCCATTCCACATTGTTGATTTTCTTGGACTCGGATGTCACGCAGGTAGCTCTAATCTCCCACGTGGTAAGGTCAATTGCTGGTGTAACCACAAATGCACGACTGACTTCTGTTGTTGATTTCATTTGTTTGTTATTTCCTTCTATGTTTCTCATTCTAACACTTTTCATCGTATTGCACAGGGACGAAAGCTTGACACACGTGTCTAAGGAAACCACTTTGGTATAAGGGACTGTTCTTATTCTTTTTTTTTTGTTTAATCAACAATTATCCAAGTAGGCCATTCCACATTGTTGATTTTCTTGGACTCGGATGTCACGCAGGTAGCTATAATCTCCCACGTGGTAAGGTCAATTGCTGCTGTAACCACAAATGCACGACTGACTTCTGTTGTTGATTTCATTCGTTTGTAATTTCCTTCTATGTTACTCATTCTAACACCTTTCATCGTATTCCACATTGACGAAAGCTTGACACACGTGTCTAAAGAAACCACTTTGGTATAAGGGACTGTTCTTATTCTTTTTTTTTTGTTTAATCAACAATTATCCAAGTAGTCCATTCCACATTGTTGATTTTCTTGGACTCGAATGTCACGCAGGTAGCTATAATCTCCCACGTGGTAAGGTCAATTGCTGCTGTAACCACAAATGCACGACTGACTTCTGTTGTTGATTTCATTTGTTTGTTATTTCCTTCAATGTTTCTCATTCTAACACTTCTCATCGTATTGCACAGGGACGAAAGCTTGACACACGTGTCAAAGGAAATCACATTGGTAAAAGGGACTGTTCTCATTTCCTTCTTTGTGTTTAATTAACGATTATCCAAGTGAGCCATTCCACATTGTTGATTTTCTTTGACACGGATGACACGCGGGTAGTTATAATCTCCAACGTGGTAAGGTCAATTGCTGCTGTAACCACAAATGGACGGCTGACTTCTGTTGTTGATTTCATTTGTTTGTTATTTCCTTCTATGTTTCTCATTCTAACACTTTTCATCGTATTGCACAGGGACGAAAGCTTGACACACGTGTCTAAGGAAACCACTTTGGTATAAGGGACTGTTCTTATTCCCTTTTTGCTTTTTAATGAACAATTATCCAAGTAAGCCATTCCACATTGTTGATTTTCTTGGACTCGGATGTCACGCAGGTAGCTATAATCTCCCACGTGGTAAGGTCAATTGCTGCTGTAACCACAAATGCACGACTGACTTCTGTTGTTGATTTCATTCGTTTGTAATTTCTTTCTATGTTTCTCATTCTAACACTTTTCATCGTATTCCACAGGGACGAAAGCTTGACACACGTGTCTAAAGAAACCACTTTGGTATAAGAGACTGTTCTTATTCCCTTTTTTTTGTTTAATCAACAATTATCCAAGTAGGCCATTCTTGGACTCGGATGACACGCGGGTAGCTATAATCTCCCACGTGGTAAGGTCAATTGCTGCTGTAACCACAAATGCACTGACAAATGACTGACTTCTGTTGTTGATTTCATTTGTTTGTTATTTCCTTCAATGATTCTCATTCTAACACTTTTCATCGTATTGCACAGGGACGAAAGCTTGACACGCGTGTCTAAGGAAACCACTTTGGTATAAGGGACTGTTCTTATTCCCTTCTTTATGTTTAATGAACAATTATCCAAGTAAGCCGTTCCACATTGTTGATTTTCTTGGGCTCGGATGTCACGCAGGTAGCTGTAATCTCCCACGTGGTAAGGTCAATTGCTGCTGTAACCACGAATGCACGACTGACTTCTGTTGTTGATTTCATTCGTTTGTTATTTTCTTCAATGATTCTCATTCTAACACTTTTCATCGTATTGCACAGGGACGAAAGCTTGACACGCGTGTCTAAGGAAACCACATTGGTATAAGGGAATGTTCTTACTTCATTCTTTCTGTATAATGATCAATTATCCAAATAAGCCATTCCACATTGTTGATTTTCTTGGACTCGGATGTCACGCAGGTAGCTATAATCTCCCACGTGGTGAGGTCAATTGCTGCTGTAACCACAAATGCACGACTGACTTCTGTTGTTGATTTCATTCGTTTGTTATTTTCTTCAATGTTTCTCATTCTAACACTTTTCATCGTAATGCACAGGGACGAAAGCTTGACACACGTGTCTATGGAAACCACATTGGTATAAGGGACTGTTCTTACTTCATTCTTTCTGTATAATGATCAATTATCCAAGTAAGCCATTCCACATTGTTGATTTTCTTGGACTCGGATGTCACGCAGGTAGCTATAATCTCCCACGTGGTGAGGTCAATTGCTGCTGTAACCACAAATGCACGACTGACTTCTGTTGTTGATTTCATTCGTTTGTTATTTTCTTCAATGATTCTCATTCCAGCACTTTTTATCGTATTGCACAGGGACGAAAGCTTGACACACGTGTCTATGGAAACCACATTGGTATAAGGGACTGTTCTTATTCCCTTCTTTCTGTATAATGATCAATTATCCAAGTAAGCCATTCCACATTGTTGATTTTCTTGGACTCGGATGACACGCAGGTAGCTATTATCTTTCACGTGGTAAGGTCAATTGCTGCTGTAACCACAAATGCACGACTGACTTCTGTTGTTGATTTCATTTGTTTGTTATTTCCTTTAATGTTTCTCATTCTAACATTCCTCATCGTATTGCACAGGGACGAAAGCTTGACACACGTGTCTAAGGAAACCACTTTGGTATAAGGGACTGTTCTTATTCCCTTCTTTTTGTTTAATGAACAATTATCCAAGTAAGCCATTCCACATTGTTGATTTTCTTGGACTCGCATGTCACGCAGGTAGCTATAATCTCCCACGTGGTAAGGTCAATTGCTGCTGTAACCACAAATGCACGACTGACTTCTGTTGTTGATTTCATTCGTTTGTTATTTTCTTCAATGTTTCTCATTCTAACACTTTTCATCGTATTGCACAGGGACGAAAGCTTGACACGCGTGTCTAAGGAAACCACTTTGGTATAAGGGACTGTTCTTATTCCCTTCTTTTTGTTTAATGAACAATTATCCAAGTAAGCCATTCCACATTGTTGATTTTCTTGGACTCGCATGTCACGCAGGTAGCTATAATCTCCCACGTGGTGAGGTCAATTGCTGCTGTAACCACAAATGCACGACTGACTTCTGTTGTTGATTTCATTCGTTTGTTATTTTCTTCAATGATTCTCATTCTAACACTTTTCATCGTATTGCACAGGGACGAAAGCTTGACACGCGTGTCTAAGGAAACCACTTTGGTATAAGGGACTGTTCTTATTCCCTTCTTTTTGTTTAATGAACAATTATCCAAGTAAGCAATTCCACATTGTTGATTTTCTTGGACTCGGATGTCACGCAGGTAGCTATAATCTCCCACGTGGTGAGGTCAATTGCTGCTGTAACCACAAATGCACGACTGACTTCTGTTGTTGATTTCATTCGTTTGTTATTTTCTTCGATGATTCTCATTCCAGCACTTTTCATCGTATTGCACAGGGACGAAAGCTTGACACGCTTGTCTAAGGAAACCACTTTGGTATAAGGGACTGTTGTTATTCCCTTCTTTTTGTTTAATGAACAATTATCCAAGTAAGCCGTTCCACATTGTTGATTTTCTTGGGCTCGGATGTCACGCAGGTAGCTGTAATCTCCCACGTGGTAAGGTCAATTGCTGCTGTAACCACGAATGCACGACTGACTTCTGTTGTTGATTTCATTCGTTTGTTATTTTCTTCAATGTTTCTCATTCTAACACTTTTCATCGTATTGCACAGTGACGAAAGCTTGACACACGTGTCTAAGGAAACCACTTTGGTATGAGGGACTGCTCTTCTTCCCTTTTTTCTTTTTGATGAACAATTATCCAAGTAAGCCATTCCACATTGATGATTTTCTTGGACTAGGATGTCACGCAGCTATCTATAATCTCCCACGTGGAAAGGTCAATTGCTGCTGTAACCACAAATGCACGACTGACTTCTGTTGTTGATTTCATTTGTTTGTTATTTCCTTCTATGTTTCTCATTCTAACACTTTTCATCGTATTGCACAGGGACGAAAGCTTGACACACATGTCTGAGAAAACCACTTTGATATGAGGGACTGTTCTTATTCCCTTTTTTTTGTTTAATCAACAATTATCCAAGTAAGCCATTCCACATTGTTGATTTTCTTGGAATGGGATGTCACGCATGTAGCTACAATCTCTCAATTGGTAAGGTCAATTGCTGCTGTAACCAAAACTGGACGGCTGACTTCTGTTGTTGATTTCATTTGTTTGTTATTTCCTCCAATATTTCTTATTAAGCCATTCCACATTTTTGATTTCCTCCCACGTGGTAAGGTCAATTGCTGCTGTAACCAAAACTGGACGGTTGACTTCTGTTGTTGATTTCATTCGTTTGTTATTTCCTTCAATGTTTCTTACTCTAACACTTTCTGTCGTATTACTGAGGGATGAAAGCTTGACACACGTGTCTAAGGAAACCACATTGGTATAAAGGACTGTTCTTATTTCCTTTTTTTTTGTTTAATCAACAATTATCCGAGTAGGCCATTCCACATTGTTGATTTTCTTGGACTCGGATGTCTCGCAGGTAGCTATAATCTCCCACGTGGTAAGGTCAATTGCTGCTGTAACCACAAATGCACGACTGACTTCTGTTGTTGATTTCATTTGTTTGTTATTTCCTTCTATGTTTCTCATTCTAACACTTTTCATCGTATTGCACAAGGACGAAAGCTTGACACGCGTGTCTAAGGAAACCACTTTGGTATAAGAGACTGTTCTTATTCCCTTTTTTTTGTTTAATCAACAATTATCCAAGTAGGCCATTCTTGGACTCGGATGTCTCGCAGGTAGCTATAATCTCCCACGTGGTAAGGTCAATTGCTGCTGTAACCACAAATGCACGACTGACTTCTGTTGTTGATTTCATTTGTTTGTTATTTCCTTCTATGTTTCTCATTCTAACACTTTTCATCGTATTCCACATTGACGAAAGCTTGACACACGTGTCTAAAGAAACCACTTTGGTATAAGGGACTGTTCTTATTCTTTTTTTTTTGTTTAATCAACAATTATCCAAGTAGTCCATTCCACATTGTTGATTTTCTTGGACTCGGATGTCACGCAGGTAGCTATAATCTCCCACGTGGTAAGGTCAATTGCTGCTGTAACCACAAATGCACGACTGACTTCTGTTGTTGATTTCATTCGTTTGTAATTTCTTTCTATGTTTCTCATTCTAACACTTTTCATCGTATTCCACAGGGACGAAAGCTTGACACACGTGTCTAAAGAAACCACTTTGGTATAAGAGACTGTTCTTATTCCCTTTTTTTTGTTTAATCAACAATTATCCAAGTAGGCCATTCTTGGACTCGGATGACACGCGGGTAGCTATAATCTCCCACGTGGTAAGGTCAATTGCTGCTGTAACCACAAATGCACTGACAAATGACTGACTTCTGTTGTTGATTTCATTTGTTTGTTATTTCCTTCAATGTTTCTCATTCTAACACTTCTCATCGTATTGCACAGGGACGAAAGCTTGACACACGTGTCAAAGGAAATCACATTGGTAAAAGGGACTGTTCTTATTTCCTTCTTTGTGTTTAATTAACGATTATCCAAGTGAGCCATTCCACATTGTTGATTTTCTTTGACACGGATGACACGCGGGTAGTTATAATCTCCAACGTGGTAAGGTCAATTGCTGCTGTAACCACAAATGCACGACTGACTTCTGTTGTTGATTTCATTCGTTTGTAATTTCTTTCTATGTTTCTCATTCTAACACTTTTCATCGTATTCCACAGGGACGAAAGCTTGACACACGTGTCTTAAGAAACCACTTTGGTATAAGGGACTGTTCTTATTCCCTTTTTTTTGTTTAATCAACAATTATCCAAGTAGGCCATTCCACATTGTTGATTTTCTTGGACTCGGATGACACGCGGGTAGCTATAATCTCCCACGTGGTAAGGTCAATTGCTGCTGTAACCACAATTGGACGGCTGACTTCTGTTGTTGATTTCATTTGTTTGTTATTTCCTTCAATGTTTCTCATTCTAACACTTTTCATCGTATTGCACAGGGACGAAAGCTTGACACACGTGTCTAAGGAATCCACTTTGGTATAAGGGACTGTTCTTATTCCCTTCTTTTTGTTTAATGAACAATTATCCAAGTTAGCCATTCCACATTGTTGATTTTCTTGGACTCGGATGTCACGCAGGTAGCTATAATCTCCCACGTGGTAAGGTCAATTGCTGCTGTAACCACAAATGCACGACAGACTTCTGTTGTTGATTTCATTCGTTTGTTATTTCCTTCAATGTTTCTCATTCTAACACTTTTCATGGTATTGCACAGGGACGAAAGCTTGACACACGTGTCTAAGGAAACCACTTTGGTATGAGGGACTGTTTTTACTTCCTTTTTTTTTTTTTTAATGAACAATTATCCAAGTAAGCCATTCCACATTGTTGATTTTCTTGGACTTGGATGTCACGCAGGTAGCTATAATCTCCCACGTGGTAAGGTCAATTGCTGCTGTAACCACAATTGCACGACTGACTTCTGTTGTTGATTTCATTTGTTTGTTATTTCCTTCTATGTTTCTCATTCTAACACTTTTCATAGTATTGCACAGGGACGAATGCTTGACACACGTGTCTAAGGAAACCACATTGGTATAAGGGACTGTTCTTATTCCCTTTTTCCTTTTTGATGAACAATTATCCAAATAAGCCATTCCACATTGTTGATTTTCTTGGACTCGGATGTCACGCAGGAAGCTATAATCTCCCACGTGGTAAGGTCAATTGCTGCTGTAACCACAAATGCACGACTGACATCTGTTGATGATTTCATTTGTTTGTTATTTTCTTCAATGTTTCTCATTCTAACACTTTTCATCGTATTGCTCAGGGACGAAAACTTGACACACGAGTCTAAGGAAACCACAAGGGACTGTTCTTATTCCCTTTTTTCTTTTTGATGAACAATTATCCAAGTAAGCCATTCCACATTGTTGATTTTCTTGGACTCGGATGTCACGCAGGTAGCTATAATCAATTGCTGCTGTAACCACAAATGCACGACTGACTTCTGTTGTTGATTTCATTCGTTCGTTATTTTCTTCAATGTTTCTCATTATAACTCTTTTCATCGTATTGCACAAGGACGAAAGCTTGACACACGTGTCTAAGGAAACCACTTTGGTATAAGGGACTGTTCTTATTCCCTTCTTTTTGTTTAATGAACAATTATCCAAGTAAGCCATTCCACATTGTTGATTTTCTTGGACTCGGATGTCTCGCAGGAAGCTATAATCTCCCACGTGGTAAGGTCCATTGCTGCTGTAACCACGAATGCACGACTGACTTCTGTTGTTGATTTCATTTGTTTGTTATTTCCTTCTTTGTTTCTCATTCTAACACTTTTCATCGTATTGCACAGGGACGAAAGCTTGACACACGTGTCTAAGGAAACCACATTGGAATAAGGGACTGTTCTTATTCCCTTTTTTCTTTTTGATGAACAATTATCCAAGTAAGCCATTCCACATTATTGATTTTCTTGGACTCGGATGTCACGCAGGTAGCTATAATCTCCCACGTGGTGAGGTCAATTGCTGCTGTAACCACAAATGCACGACTGACTTCTGTTGTTGATTTCATTCGTTTGTTATTTTCTTCAATGTTTCTCATTCTAACACTTTTCATCGTATTGCACAGGGACGAAAGCTTGACACACGTGTCTAAGGAAACCACTTTGGTATAAGGGACTGTTCTTATTCCCTTCTTTTCGTTTAATGAACAATTATCCAAGTAAGCCATTCCACATTGTTGATTTTCTTAGACTCGGATGTCACGCAGGTAGCTATAATCTCCCACGTGGTAAGGTCAATTGCTGCTGTAACCACAAATGCAGGACTGACTTCTGTTGTTGATTTCATTTGTTTGTTATTTCCTTCCATGTTTCTCATTCTAACACTTTTCATCGTATTGCACAGGGACGAAAGCTTGACACACGTGTCTAAGGAAACCACTTTGGTATAAGGGACTGTTCTTATTCCCTTCTTTTTGTTTAATGAACAATTATCCAAGTAAGCCATTCCACATTGTTGATTTTCTTAGACTCGGATTACACACGGGTAGCTATAATCTCCCACGTGGTAAGGTCAATTGCTGCTGTAACCACAATTGGACGGCTGACTTCTGTTGTTGATTTCATTTGTTTGTTATTTCCTTCAATGTTTCTCATTCTTTCACTTTTCATCGTATTGCACAGGGACGAAAGCTTGACACACGTGTCTAAGGAAACCACTTTGGTATAAGGGACTGTTCTTATTCCCTTCTTTTTGTTTAATGAACAATTATCCAAGTAAGCCATTCCACATTGTTGATTTTCTTAGACTCGGCTGTCACGCAGGTAGCTATAATCTCCCACGTGGTAAGGTCAATTGCTGCTGTAACCACAAATGCACGACTGACTTCTGTTGTTGATTTCATTTGTTTGTTATTTCCTTCAATGTTTCTCATTCTAACACTTCTCATCGTATTGCACAGGGACGAAATCTTGACACACGTGTCTAAGGAAACCACATTGGAATAAGGGAATAAGGAACTAAGGGACTGTTCTTATTCCGTTTCTCCTTTTTGATGAACAATTATCCAAGTAAGCCATTCCACATTGTTGATTTTCTTGGACTCGGATGTCACGCAGGTAGCTATAATCTCCCACGTGGTAAGGTCAATTGCTGCTGTTACCACAAATGCACGACTGACTTCTGTTGTTGATTTCATTCGTTCGTTATTTTCTTCAATGTTTCTCTTTCTTACTCTTTTCATCGTATTGCACAGGGACGAAAGCTTGACACACGTGTCTAAGGAAACCACTTTGGTATAAGGGACTGTTCTTATTCCCTTCTTTTTGTTTAATGAACAATTATCCAAGTAAGCCATTCCACATTGTTGTTTTTCTTGGACTCGGATGTCAGGCAGGGAGCTATAATTTCCCACGTGGTAAGGTCCATTGCTGCTGTAACCACGAATGCACGACAGACTTCTGTTGTTGATTTCATTTGTTTGTTATTTCCTTCTATGTTTCTCATTCTAACACTTTTCATCGTATTGCACAGGGACGAAAGCTTGACACACGTGTCTAAGGAAACCACATTGGAATAAGGGACTGTTCTTATTCCCTTTTTTTTTTTTGATGAACAATTATCCAAGTAAGCCATTCCACATTGTTGATTTTCTTGGACTCGGATGCCACGCAGGTAGCTATAATCTATCACGTGGTAAGGTCAATTGCTGCTGTAACCACAAATGTACGACTGACTTCTGTTGATTTCATTCGTTTGTTATTTTCTTCAATGTTTCTCATTCTTACACTTTTCATCGTATTGCACAGGGACGAAAGCTTGACACTCGTGTCTAAGGAAACCACATTGGAATAAGGGACTGTTCTTATTCCCTTTTTTTTTTTGATGAACAATTATCCAAGTAAGCCATTCCACATTGTTGATTTTCTTGGACTCGGATGCCACGCAGGTAGCTATAATCTATCACGTGGTAAGGTCAATTGCTGCTGTAACCACAAATGCACGACTGACTTCTGTTGATTTCATTCGTTTGTTATTTTCTTCAATGTTTCTCATTCTTACACTTTTCATCGTATTGCACAGGGACGAAAGCTTGACACACGTGTCTAAGGAAACCACATTGGAATAAGGGACTGTTCTTATTCCCTTTTTTTTTTTTGATGAACAATTATCCAAGTAAGCCATACCACATTGTTGATTTTCTTGGACTCGGATGCCACGCAGGTAGCTATAATCTATCACGTGGTAAGGTCAATTGCTGCTGTAACCACAAATGCACGACTGACTTCTGTTGATTTCATTCGTTTGTTATTTTCTTCAATGTTTCTCATTCTTACACTTTTCATCGTATTGCACAGGGACGAAAGCTTGACACACGTGTCTAAGGAAACCACATTGGAATAAGGGACTGTTCTTATTCCCTTTTTTTTTTTTGATGAACAATTATCCAAGTAAGCCATTCCACATTGTTGATTTTCTTGGACTCGGATGCCACGCAGGTAGCTATAATCTATCACGTGGTAAGGTCAATTGCTGCTGTAACCACAAATGCACGACTGACTTCTGTTGATTTCATTCGTTTGTTATTTTCTTCAATGTTTCTCATTCTTACACTTTTCATCGTATTGCACAGGGACGAAAGCTTGACACACGTGTCTAAGGAAACCACATTGGAATAAGGGACTGTTCTTATTCCCTTTTTTTTTTTGATGAACAATTATCCAAGTAAGCCATTCCACATTGTTGATTTTCTTGGACTCGGATGCCACGCAGGTAGCTATAATCTATCACGTGGTAAGGTCAATTGCTGCTGTAACCACAAATGCACGACTGACTTCTGTTGATTTCATTCGTTTGTTATTTTCTTCAATGTTTCTCATTCTTACACTTTTCATCGTATTGCACAGGGACGAAAGCTTGACACACGTGTCTAAGGAAACCACATTGGAATAAGGGACTGTTCTTATTCCTTTTTTTTTTTTTGATGAACAATTATCCAAGTAAGCCATTCCACATTGTTGATTTTCTTGGACTCGGATGTCACGCAGGTAGCTATAATCTCCCACGTGGTGAGGTCAATTGCTGCTGTAACCACAAATGCACGACTGACTTCTGTTGTTGATTTCATTTGTTTATTTCCTTCAATGTTTCTCATTCTTACACTTTTCATCGTATTGCACAGGGACGAAAGCTTGACACACGTGTCTAAGGAAACCACATTGGAATAAGGGACTGTTCTTATTCCCTTTTTTTTTTTTGATGAACAATTATCCAAGTAAGCCATTCCACATTGTTGATTTTCTTGGACTCGGATGCCACGCAGGTAGCTATAATCTATCACGTGGTAAGGTCAATTGCTGCTGTAACCACAATTGGACGGCTGACTCCTGTTGTTGATTTCATTTGTTTGTTATTTCCTTCTAACACTTCTCATCTTATTGCACAGGGACGAAAGCTTGACACACGTGTCTAAGGAAACCACATTGGTATAAGGGACTGTTCTTATTCCCTTTTTCTTTTTGATGAACAATTATCCAAGTAGGCCATTCCACATTGTTGATTTTCTTGGACTCGTATGTCACGCAGGTAGCTATAATCTCCCACGTGGTAAGGTCAATTGCTGCTGTAACCACAATTGGACGGCTGACTTCTGTTGTTGATTTCATTCGTTTGTTATTTTCTTCAATGTTTCTCATTCTAACACTTTTCATCGTATTGCTGAGGGGCGAAAGCTTGAGACACGTGTCGAAGGAAACCACTTCGGTATAAGGGACTGTTCTTATTCCCTTTTTTTTTCGTTTAATGATCAATTATCCAAGTAAGCCTTCCACATTCATGTTTTTCTTGGACACGGATGTCACGCAGGAAGCTATAATTTCCCACGTGGTAAGGTCAATTGCTGCTGTAACCTCAAATGAACGGCTGACTTCTGTTGTTGATTTCATTCGTTTGTTATTTCCTTCAATGTTTCTCATTCTAACACTTTTCATCGTATTGCACAGGGACGAAAGCTTGACACACGTGTCTAAGGAAACCACTTTGGTATAAGGGACTGTTCTTATTCCCTTTTTTTTGTTTAATGAACAATTATCCATGTAAGCCATTCCACATTGTTGATTTTCTTAGACTCGGATGTCACGTAGGTAGCTCTTATCTCCCACGTGGTAAGGTCAATTGCTGCTGTAACCACAAATGCACGACTGACTTCTGTTGTTGATTTCATTCGTTTGTGATTTCCTTCTATGTTTCTCATTCTAACACTTCTCATCGTATTGCACAGGGACGAAAGCTTGACACACGTGTCTAAAGAAACCACTTTGGTATAAGGGACTGTTCTTATTCCCTTTTTTTTGTTTAATCAACAATTATCCAAGTAGGCCATTCCACATTGTTGATTTTCTTGGACTCGGATGTCACGCAGGTAGCTATAATCTATCACGTGGTAAGGTCAATTGCTGCTGTAACCACAAATGCACGACTGACTTCTGTTGATTTCATTCGTTTGTTATTTTCTTCAATGTTTCTCATTCTAACACTTTTCATCGTATTGCACAGGGACGAAAGCTTGACACAAGTGTCAAAGGAAACCACTTTGGTATAAGGGACTGTTCTCATTCCTTTTTTTTTGTTCAATGAACAATTATTCAAGTAAGCCATTTCACATTGTTGTTTTTCTTGGACTCGGATGTCACGCAGGTAGCTTTAATCTCCGACGTGGTAAGGTCAATTGCTCCTGTAACCACAATTGGAAGGCTGACTTCTGTTGTTGATTTCATTTGTTTTTTATTTCCTTCAATGATTCTCATTCTTACACTTTTCATCGTATTGCTGAGGACGAAAGCTTGACAAACGTGTCTAAGGAAACCGCTCTGCTTTGGGGGACTGTGCTTATTTCCTTTTTCTTTGTTTAATGTACAATTATCCAAGTAAGCCATTCCACATTGTTTTCTTGGACTCGGATGTCACGCAGGTAGCTATAACCTACCACGTGGTAAGGTCAATTGCTGCTGTTACCACAAATGGACGGCTGACTTGTGTTGTGGATGAACAATTGTTCAAGTAAGCCATTCCACATTGTTGATTTTTTTGGACTCGGATGTCACGCAGGTAGCTATAATCTCCCACGTGGTAAAATCAATTGCTGCTGTAACAACAATTGAACGGCTGACTTCTGTTGTTGATTTCATTTGTTTGTTATTTCCTTCAATGTTTCTCATTCTTACACTTTTCATCGTAATACACAGGGACGAAAGCTTGACACACGTGTCTAAGGAAACCTCATTGGTATAAGGGACTGTTTTTATTTCCTTCTTGCTGTATAATGAAGAATCATCCAAGTAAGCCATTCCACATTGTTGATTTTCTTGGACTCGGATGACACGCGGGTAGCTATAATCTCCCACGTGGTAAGGT
Source organism: Harmonia axyridis (assembly GCF_914767665.1). NCBI lineage: Eukaryota > Metazoa > Arthropoda > Insecta > Coleoptera > Coccinellidae > Harmonia > Harmonia axyridis. The sequence continues at coordinate 27,495,161 of NC_059508.1, read as the reverse complement.
CAATTGCTGCTGTAACCACAATTGGACGGCTGACTTCTGTTGTTGATTTCATTTGTTTGTTATTTCCTTCAATGTTTCTCATTCTAACACTTCTCATCGTATTGCACAGGGACGAAAGCTTGACACACGTGTCTATTGAAACCACATTGGAATAAGGGGCACTGTTCTTATTCCCTTCATTCTGTATAATGATCAATTATCCAAGTAAGCCATTCCACATTGTTGATCATCTTGGACTCGGATGACACGCAGGTAGCTATAATCTCCCACGTGGTAAGGTCAATTAATGCTGTAACAACAAATGCACGACTGACTTCTGTTGTTGAATTCATTTGTTTGTTATTTCCTTCAATGTTTCTCATTCTAACACTTTTCATCGTATTGCTGAGGGGCGAAAGCTTGAGACACGTGTCGAAGGAAACCACTTCGGTATAAGGGACTGTTCTTATTCCCTTTTTTTTTCGTTTAATGATCAATTATCCAAGTAAGCCTTCCACATTCATGTTTTTCTTGGACACGGATGTCACGCAGGAAGCTATAATTTCCCACGTGGTAAGGTCAATTGCTGCTGTAACCTCAAATGAACGGCTGACTTCTGTTGTTGATTTCATTCGTTTGTTATTTCCTTCAATGTTTCTCATTCTAACACTTTTCATCGTATTGCACAGGGACGAAAGCTTGACACACGTGTCTAAGGAAACCACTTTGGTATAAGGGACTGTTCTTATTCCCTTTTTTTTGTTCAATGAACAATTATCCAAGTAAGCCATTCCACATTGTTGATTTTCTTAGACTCGGATGTCACGCAGGTAGCTCTTATCTCCCACGTGGTAAGGTCAATTGCTGCTGTAACCACAAATGCACGACTGACTTCTGTTGTTGATTTCATTCGTTTGTGATTTCCTTCTATGTTTCTCATTCTAACACTTCTCATCGTATTGCACAGGGACGAAAGCTTGACACACGTGTCTAAAGAAACCACTTTGGTATAAGGGACTGTTCTTATTCCCTTTTTTTTGTTTAATCAACAATTATCCAAGTAGGCCATTCCACATTGTTGATTTTCTTGGACTCGGATGTCACGCAGGTAGCTATAATCTATCACGTGGTAAGGTCAATTGCTGCTGTAACCACAAATGCACGACTGACTTCTGTTGATTTCATTCGTTTGTTATTTTCTTCAATGTTTCTCATTCTAACACTTTTCATCGTATTGCACAGGGACGAAAGCTTGACACAAGTGTCAAAGGAAACCACTTTGGTATAAGGGACTGTTCTCATTCCTTTTTTTTTGTTCAATGAACAATTATTCAAGTAAGCCATTTCACATTGTTGTTTTTCTTGGACTCGGATGTCACGCAGGTAGCTTTAATCTCCGACGTGGTAAGGTCAATTGCTCCTGTAACCACAATTGGAAGGCTGACTTCTGTTGTTGATTTCATTTGTTTTTTATTTCCTTCAATGATTCTCATTCTTACACTTTTCATCGTATTGCTGAGGACGAAAGCTTGACAAACGTGTCTAAGGAAACCGCTCTGCTTTGGGGGACTGTGCTTATTTCCTTTTTCTTTGTTTAATGTACAATTATCCAAGTAAGCCATTCCACATTGTTTTCTTGGACTCGGATGTCACGCAGGTAGCTATAACCTACCACGTGGTAAGGTCAATTGCTGCTGTTACCACAAATGGACGGCTGACTTGTGTTGTGGATGAACAATTGTTCAAGTAAGCCATTCCACATTGTTGATTTTTTTGGACTCGGATGTCACGCAGGTAGCTATAATCTCCCACGTGGTAAAATCAATTGCTGCTGTAACAACAATTGAACGGCTGACTTCTGTTGTTGATTTCATTTGTTTGTTATTTCCTTCAATGTTTCTCATTCTTACACTTTTCATCGTAATACACAGGGACGAAAGCTTGACACACGTGTCTAAGGAAACCTCATTGGTATAAGGGACTGTTTTTATTTCCTTCTTGCTGTATAATGAAGAATCATCCAAGTAAGCCATTCCACATTGTTGATTTTCTTGGACTCGGATGACACGCGGGTAGCTATAATCTCCCACGTGGTAAGGTCAATTGCTGCTGTAACCACAATTGGACGGCTGACTTCTGTTGTTGATTTCATTTGTTTGTTATTTCCTTCAATGTTTCTCATTCTAACACTTCTCATCGTATTGCACAGGGACGAAAGCTTGACACACGTGTCTATTGAAACCACATTGGAATAAGGGGCACTGTTCTTATTCCCTTCATTCTGTATAATGATCAATTATCCAAGTAAGCCATTCCACATTGTTGATCATCTTGGACTCGGATGACACGCAGGTAGCTATAATCTCCCACGTGGTAAGGTCAATTAATGCTGTAACAACAAATGCACGACTGACTTCTGTTGTTGAATTCATTTGTTTGTTATTTCCTTCAATGTTTCTCATTCTAACACTTTTCATCGTATTGCTGAGGGGCGAAAGCTTGAGACACGTGTCGAAGGAAACCACTTCGGTATAAGGGACTGTTCTTATTCCCTTTTTTTTTCGTTTAATGATCAATTATCCAAGTAAGCCTTCCACATTCATGTTTTTCTTGGACACGGATGTCACGCAGGAAGCTATAATTTCCCACGTGGTAAGGTCAATTGCTGCTGTAACCTCAAATGAACGGCTGACTTCTGTTGTTGATTTCATTCGTTTGTTATTTCCTTCAATGTTTCTCATTCTAACACTTTTCATCGTATTGCACAGGGACGAAAGCTTGACACACGTGTCTAAGGAAACCACTTTGGTATAAGGGACTGTTCTTATTCCCTTTTTTTTGTTCAATGAACAATTATCCAAGTAAGCCATTCCACATTGTTGATTTTCTTAGACTCGGATGTCACGCAGGTAGCTCTTATCTCCCACGTGGTAAGGTCAATTGCTGCTGTAACCACAAATGCACGACTGACTTCTGTTGTTGATTTCATTCGTTTGTGATTTCCTTCTATGTTTCTCATTCTAACACTTTTCATCGTATTCCACAGGGACGAAAGCTTGACACACGTGTCTAAGGAAACCACAAGGGACTGTTCTTATTCCCATTTTTCTTTTTGATGAACAATTATCCAAGTAAGCCATTCCACATTGTTGATTTTCTTGGACTCGGATGTCACGCAGGTAGCTATAATCTCCCACGTGGTAAGGTCAATTGCTGCTGTAACCACAAATGCACGACTGACTTCTGTTGTTGATTTCATTTGTTTGTTATTTCCTTCTATGTTTCTCATTCTAACACTTTTCATCGTATTGCACAGGGACGAAAGCTTGACACACGTGTCTGAGAGAACCACTTTGGTATAAGGGACTGTTCTTATTCTTTTTTTTTTGTTTAATCAACAATTATCCAAGTAGGCCATTCCACATTGTTGATTTTCTTGGACTCGGATGTCACGCAGGTAGCTATAATCTCCCACGTGGTAAGGTCAATTGCTGCTGTAACCACAAATGCACGACTGACTTCTGTTGTTGATTTCATTCGTTTGTTATTTCCTTCAATGTTTCTCATTTTAACACTTTTCATCGTATTGCACAGGGACGAAAGCTTGACACACGTGTCTAAGGAAACCACTTTGGTATAAGGGACTGTTCTTATTCCCTTCTTTTTGTTTAATGAACAATTATCCAAGTAAGCCATTCCACATTGTTGATTTTCTTGGACTCGGATGTCACGCAGGTAGCTATAATCTACCACGTGGTAAAGTCAATTGCTGCTGTAACCACAACTGCACGACTGACTTCTGTTGTTGATTTCATTTGTTTGTTATTTCCTTCTATGTTTCTCATTCTAACACTTTTCATCGTATTGCACAGGGACGAAAGCTTGACACACGTGTCTAAGGAAACCACTTTGGCATAAGGGACTGTTCTTATTCCCTTCTTTTTGTTTAATGAACAATTATCCAAGTAAGCCATTCCACATTGTTGATTTTCTTAGTCTCGGATGTCACGCAGGTAGCTATAATCTCCCACGTGTTAAGGTAAATTGCTGCTGGAACCACAAATTCACGACTGACTTCTGTTGTTGATTTCATTTGTTTGTTATTTCCTTCAATGTTTCTCATTCTAACACTTCTCATCGTATTGCTCAGGGAAGAAAGCTTGACACACGTGTCTAAGGAAATCACATAGGTAGAAGGGACTGTTCTTATTCCCTTCTTTTTGTTTAATTAACAATTATCCAAGTAAGCCATTCCACATTGTTGATTTTCTTGGACTCGGATGACACGCGGGTTGCTATAATCTCCCACGTGGTAAGGTCAATTGCTGCTGTAACCACAATTGGACGGCTGACCTCTGTTGTTGATTTCATTTGTTTGTTATTTCCTTCAATGTTTCTCATTCTAACACTTTTCATCGTATTCCACAGGGACGAAAGCTTGACACACGTGTCTAAGGAAACCACTTTGGTATAAGGGACTGTTCTTATTCTTTTTTTTTTGTTTAATCAACAATTATCCAAGTAGGCCATTCCACATTGTTGATTTTCTTGGACTCGGATGTCACGCAGATAGCTATAATCTCCCACGTGGTAAGGTCAATTGCTGCTGTAACCACAAATGCACGACTGACTTCTGTTGTTGATTTCATTTGTCTGTTATTTCCTTCTATGTTTCTCATCCTAACACTTTTCATCGTATTGCACAGGGACGAAAGCTTGACACACGTGTCTAAGGAAACCACTTTTGTATAAGGGACTGTTCTTATTCTTTTTTTTCTGTTTAATCAACAATTATCCAAGTAGGCCATTCCACATTGTTGATTTTCTTGGACTCGGATGTCACGCAGGTAGCTATAATCTCCCACGTGGTAAGGTCAATTGCTGCTGTAACCACAAATGCACGACTGACTTCTGTTGTTGATTTCATTCGTTTGTAATTTCCTTCTATGTTTCTCATTCTAACACTTTTCATCGTATTGCACAGGGACGAAAGCTTGACACACGTGTCTAAGGAAACCACATTGGTATAAGGGACTGTTCTTATTCCGTTTTTCCTTTTTGATGAACAATTATCCAAGTAAGCCATTCCACATTGTTGATTTTCTTGGACTCGGATGTCACGCAGGTAGCTATAATCTCCCACGTGGTAAGGTCAATTGCTGCTGTAACCACAAATGCGCGACTGACTTCTGTTGTTGATTTCATTCGTTTGTAATTTCCTTCTATGTTTCTCATTCTAACACTTTTCATCGTATTGCACAGGGACGAAAGCTTGACACACAAGTCTAAGGAAACCACTTTGGTATAAGGGACTGTTCTTATTCCCTTCTTTTTGTTTAATCAACAATTATCCAAGTAGGCCATTCCACATTGTTGAATTTCTTGGACTCGGATGACACGCGGGTAGCTATAATCTCCCACGTAGTAAGGTCAATTGCTGCTGTAACCACAATTGGACGGCTGACTTCTGTTGTTGATTTCATTTGTTTGTTATTTCCTTCAATGTTTCTCATTCTAATACTTTTCATCGTATTGCACAAGGACGAAAGCTTGACACACGTGTCTAAGGAAACCACTTTGGTATGAGGGACTGTTCTTATTCCCTTTTTTTTGTTTAATGAACAATTATCCAAGTAAGCCATTCCACATTGTTGATTTTCTTGAACTCGGATGCCACGCAGGTAGCTATAATCTATCACGTGGTAAGGTCAATTGCTGCTGTAACCACAAATGCACGACTGAATTCTGTTGATTTCATTCGTTTGTTATTTTCTTCAATGTTTCTCATTCTAACACTTTTCATCGTATTGCACAGGGACGAAAGCTTGACACACGTGTCTAAGGATACCACTTTGGTATAAGGGACTGTTCTTATTCCCTTCTTTTTGTTTAATGAACAATTATCCAAGTAAGCCATTCCACATTGTTGATTTTCTTAGACTCGGATGTCACGCAGGTAGCTATAATCTCCCACGTGGTGAGGTCAATTGCTGCTGTAACCACAAATGCACGACTGACTTCTGTTGTTGATTTCATTTGTTTATTTCCTTCAATGTTTCTCATTCTAACACTTCTCATCGTATTGCACAGGGACGAAAGCTTGACACACGTGTCTAAGGAAACCTCATTGGTATAAGGGACTGTTTTTATTTCCTTCTTTCTGAATAATGAAGAATTATCCTAGTGAGCCATTCCACATTGTTGATTTTCTTGGACTCGGATGACACGCGGGTAGCTATAATCTCCCACGTGGTAAGGTCAATTGCTGCTGTAACCACAATTGGACGGCTGACTTCTGTTGTTGATTTCATTTGTTTGTTATTTCCTTCAATGTTTCTCATTCTAACTTTTCTCATCGTATTGCACAGGGACGAAAGCTTGACACACGTGTCTAAGGAAACCACTTTGGTATAAGGGACTGTTCTTATTCCCTTCTTTTTGTATAATGAACAATTATCCAAGTAAGCCATTCCACATTGTTGATTTTCTTGGACTCGGATGTCTTGCAGGTAGCTCTAATCGCCCTCGTGGTAAGGTCAATTGCTGCTGTAACCACAAATGCACGACTGACTTCAATTGTTGATTTCATTTGTTTGTTATTTCCTTCTATGTTTCTCATTCTAACACTTCTCATCTTATTGCACAGGGACGAAAGATTGACACACGTGTCTAAGGAAACCACATTGGTATAAGGGACTGTTCTTATTCCCTTTTTCTTTCTGATGAACAATTATCCAAGTAGGCCATTCCACATTGTTGATTTTCTTGGACTCGGATGTTACGCAGGTAGCTATAATCTCCCACGTGGTAAGGTCAATTGCTGCTGTAACCACAATTGGACGGCTGACTTCTGTTGTTGATTTTATTTGTTTGTTATTTCCTTCAATGTTTCTCATTCTAACACTTTTCATCGTATTGCACAGGGACGAAAGCTTGACACAAGTGTCAAAGGAAACCACTTTGGTATAAGGGACTGTTCTCATTCCTTTTTTTTTTGTTCAATGAACAATTATTCAAGTAAGCCATTTCACATTGTTGTTTTTCTTGGACTCGGATGTCACGCAGGTAGCTATAATCTCCGACGTGGTAAGGTCAATTGCTCCTGTAACCACAATTGGAAGGCTGACTTCTGTTGTTGATTTCATTTGTTTGTTATTTCCTTCAATGATTCTCCTTCTTACACTTTTCATCGTATTGCTGAGGACGAAAGCGTGACAAACGTGTCTAAGGAAACCGCTCTGCTTTGGGGGACTGTGCTTATTTCCTTTTTCTTTGTTTAATGAACAATTATCCAAGTAAGCCATTCCACATTGTTTTCTTGGACTCGGATGTCACGCAGGTAGCTATAACCTACCACGTGGTAAGGTCAATTGCTGCTGTTACCACAAATGGACGGCTGACTTGTGTTGTGGATGAACAATTGTTCAAGTAAGCCATTCCACATTGTTGATTTTCTTGGACTCGGATGTCACGCAGGTAGCTATAATCTCCCACGTGGTAAAATCAATTGCTGCTGTAACAACAATTGAACGGCTGACTTCTGTTGTTGATTTCATTTGTTTGTTATTTCCTTCAATGTTTCTCATTCTTACACTTTTCATCGTAATGCACAGGGACGAAAGCTTGACACACGTGTCTAAGGAAACCTCATTGGTATAAGGGACTGTTTTTATTTCCTTCTTTCTGTATAATGAAGAATTATCCAAGTAAGCCATTCCACATTGTTGATTTTCTTGGACTCGGATGACACGCGGGTAGCTATAATCTCCCACGTGGTAAGGTCAATTGCTGCTGTAACTACAATTGGACGGCTGACTTCTGTTGTTGATTTCATTTGTTTGTTATTTCCTTCAATGTTTCTCATTCTAACACTTCTCATCGTATTGCACAGGGACGAAAGCTTGACACACGTGTCTATGGAAACCACATTGGAATAAGGGGGACTGTTCTTATTCCCTTCTTTCTGTATAATGATCAATTATCCAAGTAAGCCATTCCACATTGTTGATCATCTTGGACTCGGATGACACGCAGGTAGCTATAATCTCCCACGTGGTAAGGTCAATTGCTGCTGTAACCACAAATGCACGACTGACTTCTGTTGTTGAATTCATTTGTTTGTTATTTCCTTCAATGTTTCTCATTCTAACACTTTTCATCGTATTGCTGAGGGGCGAAAGCTTGAGACACGTGTCGAAGGAAACCACTTCGGTATAAGGGACTGTTCTTATTCCCTTTTTTTTTCGTTTAATGATCAATTATCCAAGTAAGCCTTCCACATTCTTGTTTTTCTTGGACACGGATGTCACGCAGGAAGCTATAATTTCCCACGTGGTAAGGTCAATTGCTGCTGTAACCTCAAATGAACGGCTGACTTCTGTTGTTGATTTCATTCGTTTGTAATTTCCTTCTATGTTTCTCATTCTAACACTTTTCATCGTATTCCACAGGGACGAAAGCTTGACACACGTGTCTAAAGAAACCACTTTGGTATAAGGGACTGTTCTTATTCCCTTTTTTTTGTTTAATCAACAATTATCCAAGTAGGCCATTCCACATTGTTGATTTTCTTGGACTCGGATGACACGCGGGTAGCTATAATCTCCCACGTGGTAAGGTCAATTGCTGCTGTAACCACAATTGGACGGCTGACTTCTGTTGTTGATTTCATTTGTTTGTTATTTCCTTCAATGTTTCTCATTCTAACACTTTTCATCGTATTGCTCAGGGACGAAAGCTTGACACACGTGTCTAAGGAAACCACAAGGGACTGTTCTTATTCTCATTTTTCTTTTTGATGAACAATTATCCAAGTAAGCCATTCCACATTGTTGATTTTCTTGGACTCGGATGTCACGCAGGTAGCTATAATCTCCCACGTGGTAAGGTCAATTGCTGCTGTAACCACAAATGCACGACTGACTTCTGTTGTTGATTTCATTCGTTCGTTATTTTCTTCAATGTTTCTCATTCTAACTCTTTTCATCGTATTGCACAGGGACGAAAGCTTGACACACGTGTCTAAGGAAACCACATTGGAATAAGGGACTGTTCTTATTCCCTTTTTTCTTTTTGATGAACAATTATCCAAGTAAGCCATTCCACATTGTTGATTTTCTTGGACTCGGATGACACGCAGGTAGCTATAATCTCCCACGTGGTGAGGTCAATTGCTGCAGGGACGAAAGCTTGACACACGTGTCTGAGGAAACCACTTTGGTATAAGGGACTGTTCTCATTTCCTTCTTTTTGTTTGATGAACAATTATCCAAGTAAGCCATTCCACATTGTTGATTTTCTTGGACTCGGATGTCACGCAGGGAGCTATAATCTCCCACGTGGTAAGGTCCATTGCTGCTGTAACCACAAATGCACGACTGACTTCTGTTGTTGATTTCATTTGTTTGTTATTTCCATCTATGTTTCTCATTCTAACACTTTCCATCGTATTGCAAAGGGAAGAAAGCTTGACACACGTGTCTAAGAAAACCACATTGGAATAAGGGACTGTTCTTATTCCCTTTTTTCTCTTTGATGAACAATTATCCAAGTAAGCCATTCCACATTGTTGATTTTCTTGGACTCGGATGTCACGCAGGTAGCTATAATCTCCCACGTGGTGAGGTCAATTGCTGCTGTAACCACAAATGCACGACTGACTTCTGTTGTTGATTTCATTCGTTTGTTATTCTCTTCAATGTTTCTCATTCTAACACTTTTCATCGTATTGCACAGGGACGAAAGCTTGACACACGTGTCTGAGGAAACCACTTTGGTATAAGGGACTGTTCTTATTTCCTTCTTTTTGTTTAATGAACAATTATCCAAGTAAGCCATTCCACATTGTTGATTTTCTTGGACTCGGATGTCACGCAGGGAGCTATAATCTCCCACGTGGTAAGGTCCATTGCTGCTGTAACCACAAATGCACGACTGACTTCTGTTGTTGATTTCATTTGTTTGTTATTTCCTTCTATGTTTCTAATTCTAACACTTTCCATCGTATTGCAAAGGGACGAAAGCTTGACACACGTGTCTAAGGAAACCACATTGGAATAAGGGACTGTTCTTATTCCCTTTTTTCTTTTTGATGAACAATTATCCAAGTAAGCCATTCCACATTGTTGATTTTCTTGGACTCGGATGACACGCAGGTAGCTATAATCTCCCACGTGGTGAGGTCAATTGCTGCAGGGACGAAAGCTTGACACACGTGTCTGAGGAAACCACTTTGGTATAAGGGACTGTTCTTATTTCCTTCTTTTTGTTTAATGAACAATTATCCAAGTAAGCCATTCCACATTGTTGATTTTCTTGGACTCGGATGTCACGCAGGGAGCTATAATCTCCCACGTGGTAAGGTCCATTGCTGCTGTAACCACAAATGCACGACTGACTTCTGTTGTTGATTTCATTTGTTTGTTATTTCCATCTATGTTTCTCATTCTAACACTTTTCATCGTATTGCACAGGGACGAAAGCTTGACATACGTGTCTGAGGAGACCACTTTGGTATAAGGGACTGTTCTTATTTCCTTCTTTTTGTTTAATGAACAATTATCCAAGTAAGCCATTCCACATTGTTGATTTTCTTGGACTCGGATGTCACGCAGGTAGCTATAATCTTCCACGTGGTAAGGTCAATTGCTGCTGTAACCACAAATGCACGACTGACTTCTGTTGTTGATTTCATTTGTTTGTTATTTCCTTCTATGTTTCTCATTCTAACACTTTTCATCGTATTGCACAGGGACGAAAGCTTGACACACGTGTCTAAGGAAACCACTTCGGCATAAGGGACTGTTCTTATTCCCTTCTTTTTGTTTAATGAACAATTATCCAAGTAAGCCATTTCACATTGTTGATTTTCTTAGACTCGGATGACACGCAGGTATGATCTCCCACGTGGTAAGGTCAATTGCTGCTGTAACCACAAATGCACGACTGACTTCTGTTGTTGACTTCATTTGTTTGTTATTTCCTTCAATGTTTCTCATTCTAACTCTTTTCATCGTATTACACAGGGACGAAAGCTTGACACACGTGTCTAAGGAAACCATTCTGGTATGAGGGACTGTTCTTATTCCCTTCTTTCTGTATAATGATCAATTATCCAAGTAAGCCATTCCACATTGTTGATTTTCTTGGACTCGGATGACACGCAGGTATAATCTCCCACGTGGTGAGGTCAATTGCTGCTGTAACCACAAATGCACGACTGACTTCTGTTGTTGATTTCATTTGTTTGTTATTTCCTTCAATGTTTCTCATTCTAACACTTTGCATCGTATTGCACATGGACGAAATCTTGACACGCGTGTCTAAGGAAACCACTTTGGTATAAGGGACTGTTCTTATTCCCTTCTTTTTGTTCAATGAACAATTATCCAAGTAAGCCATTCCACATTGTTGATTTTCTTGGACTCGGATGTCACGCAGGTAGCTATAATCTACCACGTGGTAAGGTCAATTGCTGCTGTAACCACAAATGCACGACTGACTTCTGTTGTTGATTTCATTTGTTTGTTATTTCCATCTATGTTTCTCATTCTAACACTTTTCATCGTATTGCACAGGGAAGAAAGATTGACATACGTGTCTGAGGAAACCACTTTGGTATAAGGGACTGTTCTTATTCCCTTCTTTTTGTTTAATGAACAATTATCCAAGTAAGCCATTCCACATTGTTGATTTTCTTAGACTCTGATGTCACGCAGGTAGCTATAAGCGCCCACGTGGTAAGGTTAATTGCTGCTGTAACCACAAATGCACGACTGACTTCTGTTGTTGATTTCATTTGTTTGTTATTTCCTTCAATGTTTCTCATTCTAACACTTCTCATCGTATTGCACAGGGACGAAAGCTTGACACACGTGTCTAAGGAAACCTCATTGGTATAAGGGACTGTTTTTATTTCCTTCTTTCTGAATAATGAAGAATTATCCTAGTGAGCCATTCCACATTGTTGATTTTCTTGGACTCGGATGACACGCGGGTAGCTATAATCTCCCACGTGGTAAGGTCAATTGCTGCTGTAACCACAATTGGACGGCTGACTTCTGTTGTTGATTTCATTTGTTTGTTATTTCCTTCAATGTTTCTCATTCTAACTTTTCTCATCGTATTGCACAGGGACGAAAGCTTGACACACGTGTCTAAGGAAACCACTTTGGTATAAGGGACTGTTCTTATTCCCTTCTTTTTGTTTAATGAACAATTATCCAAGTAAGCCATTCCACATTGTTGATTTTCTTGGACTCGTATGTCACGCAGGTAGCTCTAATCGCCCTCGTGGTAAGGTCAATTGCTGCTGTAACCACAAATGCATGACTGACTTCAATTGTTGATTTCATTTGTTTGTTATTTCCTTCTATGTTTCTCATTCTAACACTTCTCATCTTATTGCACAGGGACGAAAGATTGACACACGTGTCTAAGGAAACCACATTGGTATAAGGGACTGTTCTTATTCCCTTTTTCTTTTTGATGAACAATTATCCAAGTAGGCCATTCCACATTGTTGATTTTCTTGGAATCGGATGTCACGCAGGTAGCTATAATCTCCCACGTGGTTTTCAATTGCTGCTGTAACCACAAATGCACGACTGACTTCTGTTGTTGATTTCATTCGTTTGTTATTTTCTTCAATGTTTCTCATTCTAACACTTTTCATCGTATTGCACAGGGACGAAAGCTTGACACAAGTGTCAAAGGAAACCACTTTGGTATAAGGGACTGTTCTCATTCCTTTTTTTTTTGTTCAATGAACAATTATTCAAGTAAGCCATTTCACATTGTTGTTTTTCTTGGACTCGGATGTCACGCAGGTAGCTATAATCTCCGACGTGGTAAGGTCAATTGCTTCTGTAACCACAATTGGAAGGCTGACTTCTGTTGTTGATTTCATTTGTTTGTTATTTCCTTCAATGTTTCTCATTCTAACACTTTTCATCGTATTGCTGAGGGGCGAAAGCTTGAGACACGTGTCGAAGGAAACCACTTCGGTATAAGGGACTGTTCTTATTCCCTTTTTTTTTCGTTTAATGATCAATTATCCAAGTAAGCCTTCCACATTCTTGTTTTTCTTGGACACGGATGTCACGCAGGAAGCTATAATTTCCCACGTGGTAAGGTCAATTGCTGCTGTAACCCCAAATGAACGGCTGACTTCTGTTGTTGATTTCATTCGTTTTTTATTTCCTTCAATGTTTCTCCTTCTTACACTTTTCATCGTATTGCTGAGGACGAAAGCGTGACAAACGTGTCTAAGGAAACCGCTCTGCTTTGGGGGACTGTGCTTATTTCCTTTTTCTTTGTTTAATGAACAATTATCCAAGTAAGCCATTCCACATTGTTTTCTTGGACTCGGATGTCACGCAGGTAGCTATAACCTACCACGTGGTAAGGTCAATTGCTGCTGTTACCACAAATGGACGGCTGACTTGTGTTGTGGATGAACAATTGTTCAAGTAAGCCATTCCACATTGTTGATTTTCTTGGACTCGGATGTCACGCAGGTAGCTATAATCTCCCACGTGGTAAAATCAATTGCTGCTGTAACAACAATTGAACGGCTGACTTCTGTTGTTGATTTCATTTGTTTGTTATTTCCTTCAAAGTTTCTCATTCTTACACTTTTCATCGTAATGCACAGGGACGAAAGCTTGACACACTTGTCTAAGGAAACCTCATTGGTATAAGGGACTGTTTTTATTTCCTTCTTTCTGTATAATGAAGAATTATCCAAGTAAGCCATTCCACATTGTTGATTTTCTTGGACTCGGATGACACGCGGGTAGCTATAATCTCCCACGTGGTAAGGTCAATTGCTGCTGTAACTACAATTGGACGGCTGACTTCTGTTGTTGATTTCATTTGTTTGTTATTTCCTTCAATGTTTCTCATTCTAACACTTCTCATCGTATTGCACAGGGACGAAAGCTTGACACACGTGTCTATGGAAACCACATTGGAATAAGGGGGACTGTTCTTATTCCCTTCTTTCTGTATAATGATCAATTATCCAAGTAAGCCATTCCACATTGTTGATCATCTTGGACTCGGATGACACGCAGGTAGCTATAATCTCCCACGTGGTAAGGTCAATTGCTGCTGTAACCACAAATGCACGACTGACTTCTGTTGTTGAATTCATTTGTTTGTTATTTCCTTCAATGTTTCTCATTCTAACACTTTTCATCGTATTGCTGAGGGGCGAAAGCTTGAGACACGTGTCGAAGGAAACCACTTCGGTATAAGGGACTGTTCTTATTCCCTTTTTTTTTCGTTTAATGATCAATTATCCAAGTAAGCCTTCCACATTCTTGTTTTTCTTGGACACGGATGTCACGCAGGAAGCTATAATTTCCCACGTGGTAAGGTCAATTGCTGCTGTAACCCCAAATGAACGGCTGACTTCTGTTGTTGATTTCATTCGTTTTTTATTTCCTTCAATGTTTCTCATTCTAACACTTTTCATCGTATTGCACAGGGACGAAAGCTTGACACACAAGTCTTAGGAAACCACTTTGGTATAAGGGACTGTTCTTATTCCCTTCTTTTTGTTTAATGAACAATTATCCAAGTAAGCCATTCCACATTGTTGATTTTCTTAGACTCGGATGTCACGCAGGTAGCTCTAATCTGCCACGTGGTAAGATCAGTTGCTGCTGTAACCACAAATGCACGACTGACTTCTGTTGTTGATTTCATTCGTTTGTAATTTCCTTCTATGTTTCTCATTCTAACACTTTTCATCGTATTCCACAGGGACGAAAGCTTGACACACGTGTCTAAAGAAACCACTTTGGTATAAGGGACTGTTCTTATTACCTTTTTTTTGTTTAATCAACAATTATCCAAGTAGGCCATTCCACATTGTTGATTTTCTTGGACTCGGATGACACGCGGGTAGCTATAATCTCCCACGTGGTAAGGTCAATTGCTGCTGTAACCACAATTGGACGGCTGACTTCTGTTGTTGATTTCATTTGTTTGTTATTTCCTTCAATGTTTCTCATTCTAACACTTTTCATCGTATTGCTCAGGGACGAAAGCTTGACACACGTGTCTAAGGAAACCACAAGGGACTGTTCTTATTCTCATTTTTCTTTTTGATGAACAATTATCCAAGTAAGCCATTCCACATTGTTGATTTTCTTGGACTCGGATGTCACGCAGGTAGCTATAATCTCCCACGTGGTAAGGTCAATTGCTGCTGTAACCACAAATGCACGACTGACTTCTGTTGTTGATTTCATTCGTTCGTTATTTTCTTCAATGTTTCTCATTCTAACTCTTTTCATCGTATTGCACAGGGACGAAAGCTTGACACACGTGTCTAAGGAAACCACATTGGAATAAGGGACTGTTCTTATTCCCTTTTTTCTTTTTGATGAACAATTATCCAAGTAAGCCATTCCACATTGTTGATTTTCTTGGACTCGGATGACACGCAGGTAGCTATAATCTCCCACGTGGTGAGGTCAATTGCTGCAGGGACGAAAGCTTGACACACGTGTCTGAGGAAACCACTTTGGTATAAGGGACTGTTCTCATTTCCTTCTTTTTGTTTGATGAACAATTATCCAAGTAAGCCATTCCACATTGTTGATTTTCTTGGACTCGGATGTAACGCAGGGAGCTATAATCTCCCACGTGGTAAGGTCCATTGCTGCTGTAACCACAAATGCACGACTGACTTCTGTTGTTGATTTCATTTGTTTGTTATTTCCATCTATGTTTCTCATTCTAACACTTTCCATCGTATTGCAAAGGGAAGAAAGCTTGACACACGTGTCTAAGGAAACCACATTGGAATAAGGGACTGTTCTTATTCCCTTTTTTCTTTTTGATGAACAATTATCCAAGTAAGCCATTCCACATTGTTGATTTTCTTGGACTCGGATGTCACGCAGGTAGCTATAATCTCCCACGTGGTGAGGTCAATTGCTGCTGTAACCACAAATGCACGACTGACTTCTGTTGTTGATTTCATTCGTTTGTTATTCTCTTCAATGTTTCTCATTCTAACACTTTTCATCGTATTGCACAGGGACGAAAGCTTGACACACGTGTCTGAGGAAACCACTTTGGTATAAGGGACTGTTCTTATTTCCTTCTTTTGGTTTAATGAACAATTATCCAAGTAAGCCATTCCACATTGTTGATTTTCTTGGACTCGGATGTCACGCAGGGAGCTATAATCTCCCACGTGGTAAGGTCCATTGCTGCTGTAACCACAAATGCACGACTGACTTCTGTTGTTGATTTCATTTGTTTGTTATTTCCTTCTATGTTTCTCATTCTAACACTTTCCATCGTATTGCAAAGGGACGAAAGCTTGACACACGTGTCTAAGGAAACCACATTGGAATAAGGGACTGTTCTTATTCCCTTTTTTCTTTTTGATGAACAATTATCCAAGTAAGCCATTCCACATTGTTGATTTTCTTGGACTCGGATGACACGCAGGTAGCTATAATCTCCCACGTGGTGAGGTCAATTGCTGCAGGGACGAAAGCTTGACACACGTGTCTGAGGAAACCACTTTGGTATAAGGGACTGTTCTTATTTCCTTCTTTTTGTTTAATGAACAATTATCCAAGTAGGCCATTCCACATTGTTGATTTTCTTGGACTCGGATGTCACGCAGGGAGCTATAATCTCCCACGTGGTAAGGTCCATTGCTGCTGTAACCACAAATGCACGACTGACTTCTGTTGTTGATTTCATTTGTTTGTTATTTCCATCTATGTTTCTCATTCTAACACTTTTCATCGTATTGCACAGGGACGAAAGCTTGACATACGTGTCTGAGGAGACCACTTTGGTATAAGGGACTGTTCTTATTTCCTTCTTTTTGTTTAATGAACAATTATCCAAGTAAGCCATTCCACATTGTTGATTTTCTTGGACTCGGATGTCACGCAGGTAGCTATAATCTTCCACGTGGTAAGGTCAATTGCTGCTGTAACCACAAATGCACGACTGACTTCTGTTGTTGATTTCATTTGTTTGTTATTTCCTTCTATGTTTCTCATTTTAACACTTTTCATCGTATTGCACAGGGACGAAAGCTTGACACACGTGTCTAAGGAAACCACTTTGGCATAAGGGACTGTTCTTATTCCCTTCTTTTTGTTTAATGAACAATTATCCAAGTAAGCCATTCCACATTGTTGATTTTCTTAGACTCGGATGACACGCAGGTATGATCTCCCACGTGGTAAGGTCAATTGCTGCTGTAACCACAAATGCACGACTGACTTCTGTTGTTGACTTCATTTGTTTGTTATTTCCTTCAATGTTTCTCATTCTAACTCTTTTCATCGTATTACACAGGGACGAAAGCTTGACACACGTGTCTAAGGAAACCATTTTGGTATGAGGGACTGTTCTTATTCCCTTCTTTCTGTATAATGATCAATTATCCAAGTAAGCCATTCCACATTGTTGATTTTCTTGGACTCGGATGACACGCAGGTATAATCTCCCACGTGGTGAGGTCAATTGCTGCTGTAACCACAAATGCACGACTGACTTCTGTTGTTGATTTCATTTGTTTGTTATTTCCTTCAATGTTTCTCATCCTAACTCTTTTCATCGTATTGCACAGGGACGAAAGCTTGACACACGTGTCTAAGGAAACCACTTTGGTATAAGGGACTGTTCTTATTCCCTTCTTTTTGTTCAATGAACAATTATCCAAGTAAGCCATTCCACATTGTTGATTTTCTTGGACTCGAATGTCACGCAGGTAGCTATAATCTACCACGTGGTAAGGTCAATTGCTGCTGTAACCACAAATGCACGACTGACTTCTGTTGTTGATTTCATTTGTTTGTTATTTCCATCTATGTTTCTCATTCTAACACTTTTCATCGTATTGCACAGGGAAGAAAGATTGACATACGTGTCTGAGGAAACCACTTTGGTATAAGGGACTGTTCTTATTCCCTTCTTTTTGTTTAATGAACAATTATCCAAGTAAGCCATTCCACATTGTTGATTTTCTTAGACTCTGATGTCACGCAGGTAGCTATAATCGCCCACGTGGTAAGGTTAATTGCTGCTGTAACCACAAATGCACGACTGACTTCTGTTGTTGATTTCATTTGTTTGTTATTTCCTTCAATGTTTCTCATTCTAACTCTTTTCATCGTATTACACAGGGACGAGAGCTTGACACACGTGTCTAAGGAAACCACTTTGGTATAAGGGACTGTTCTTATTCCCTTCTTTCTGTATAATGATCAATTATCCAAGTAAGCCATTCCACATTGTTGATTTTCTTGGACTCGGATGACACGCAGGTATAATCTCCCACGTGGTGAGGTCAATTGCTGCTGTAACCACAAATGCACGACTGACTTCTGTTGTTGATTTCATTTGTTTGTTATTTCCTTCAATGTTTCTCATTCTAACTCTTTTCATCGTATTACACAGGGACGAAAGCTTGACACACGTGTCTATGGAAACCACATTGGTATAAGGGACAGTTCTTATTCCCTTCTTACTGTATAATGATCAATTATCCAAGTGAGCCATTCCGCATTGTTGATTTTCTTGGACTCGGATGACACGCAGGTTTAATCTCCCACGTAGTGAGGTCAATTGCTGCTGTAACCACAAATGCACGACTGACTTCTGTTGTTGATTTCATTTGTTTGTTATTTCCTTCAATGTTTCTCATTCTAACTCTTTTCATCGTATTACACAGGGACGAAAGCTTGACACACGTGTCTAGGGAAACCACTTTGGTATAAGGGACTGTTCATATTCCCTTCTTTTTGTTTAATGAAGAATTATCCAAGTGAGCCATTCCACATTGTTGATTTTCTTGGACTCGGATGTCACGCAGGTAGCTATAATCTTCCACGTGGTAAGGTCAATTGCTGCTGTAACCACAAATGCACGACTGACTTCTGTTGTTGATTTCATTTGTTTGTTATTTCCTTCTATGTTTCTCATTCTAACACTTTTCATCGTATTGCACAGGGACGAAAGCTTGACACACGTGTCTAAGGAAACCACTTTGGTATAAGGGACTGTTCTTATTCCCTTCTTTTTGTTTAATGAACAATTATCCAAGTAAGCCATTCCACATTGTTGATTTTCTTGGACTCGGATGACACGCAGGTATAATCTCCCACGTGGTAAGGTCAATTGCTGCTGTAACCACAAATGCACGACTGACTTCTGTTGTTGATTTCATTTGTTTGTTATTTCCTTCAATGTTTCTCATTCTAACTCTTTTCATCGTATTACACAGGGACGAAAGCTTGACACACGTGTCTAAGGAAACCACTTTGGTATAAGGGACTGTTCTTATTCCCTTCTTTCTGTATAATGATCAATTATCCAAGTAAGCAATTCCACATTGTTTGATTTTCTTGGACTCGGATGACACGCAGGTATAATCTCCCACGTGGTGAGGTCAATTGCTGCTGTAACCACAAATGCACGACTGACTTCTGTTGTTGATTTCATTTGTTTGTTATTTCCTTCAATGTTTCTCATTCTAACACTTTTCATCGTATTGCACAGGGAAGAAAGATTGACATACGTGTCTGAGGAAACCACTGTGGTATAAGGGACTGTTCTTATTCCCTTCTTTTTGTTTAATGAACCATTAGCCAAGTAAGCCATTCCACATTGTTGATTTTCTTAGACTCTGATGTCAAGCAGGTAGCTATAATCGCCCACGTGGTAAGGTTAATTGCTGCTGTAACCACAAATGCACGACTGACTTCTATTTTTGATTTCATTTGTTTGTTATTTCCTTCAATGTTTCTCATTCTAACACTTCTCATCTTATTGCAGAGGGACGAAAGCTTGACACACGTGTCTAAGGAAATCACATTGGTGAAAGGGACTGTTCTTATTCCCTTCTTTTTGTTTAATAAACAATTATCCAAGTAAGCCATTCCACATTGTTGAGTTTCTTGGACTCGGATGACACGCGGGTAGCTATAATCTCCCACGTGGTAAGGTCAATTGCTGCTGTAACCACAATTGGACGGCTGACTTCTGTTGTTGATTTCATTTGTTTGTTATTTCATTCAATGTTTCTCATTCTAACACTTCTCATCGTATTGCACAGGGACGAAAGTTTGACACACGTGTCTATGGAAACCACATTGGTATAAGGGACAGTTCTTATTCCCTTCTTACTGTATAATGATCAATCATCCAAGTAAGCCATTCCGCATTGTTGATTTTCTTGGACTCGGATGACACGCAGGTATAATCTCCCACGTAGTGAGGTCAATTGCTGCTGTAACCACAAATGCACGACTGACTTCTGTTGTTGATTTCATTTGTTTGTTATTTCCTTCAATGTTTCCCATTCTAACTCTTTTCATCGTATTACACAGGGACGAAAGCTTGACACACTTCTCTAAGGAAACCACTTTGGTATAAGGGACTGTTCTTATTCCCTTCTTTTTGTTTAATGAACAATTATCCAAGTAAGCCATTCCACATTGTTGATTTTCTCGGACTCGGATGTCACGCAGGTAGCTCTAATCTCCCACGTGGTGAGGTCAATTGCTGCTGTAACCACGAATGCACGACTGACTTCTGTTGTTGATTTCATTCGTTTGTTATTTCCTTCAATGTTTCTCATTCTTACACTTCTCATCGTATTGCACATGGACGAAAGCTTGACACACGTGTCTATGGAAACCACATAGGTATAAGGGACTGTTCTCATTCCCTTCTTTCTGTATAATGATCAATTATCCAAGTAAGACATTCCACATTGTTGATTTTCTTGGACTCGTATGACACGCAGGTATAATCTCCCACGTGGTGAGGTCAATTGCTGCTGTAACCACAAATGCACGACTGACTTCTGTTGTTGATTTCATTTGTTTGTTATTTCCTTCAATATTTCTCATCCTAACTCTTTTCATCGTATTGCACAGTGACGAAAGCTTGACACACGTGTCTAAGGAAACCACTTCGGTATAAGGGACTGTTCTTATTCCCTTCTTTTTGTTTAATGAACAATTATCCAAGTAAGCCATTCCACATTGTTGATTTTCTTGGACTCGGATGACACGCAGGTATAATCTCCCACGTGGTAAGGTCAATTGCTGCTGTAACCACAAATGCACGACTGACTTCTGTTGTTGATTTCATTTGTTTGTTATTTCCTTCAATGTTTCTCATTCTAACTCTTTTCATCGTATTACACAGGGACGAAAGCTTGACACACGTGTCTAAGGAAACCACTTTGGTATAAGGGACTGTTCTTATTCCCTTCTTTCTGTATAATGATCAATTATCCAAGTAAGCCATTCCACATTGTTGATTTTCTTGGACTCGGATGACACGCAGGTATAATCTCCCACGTGGTGAGGTCAATTGCTGCTGTAACCACAAATGCACGACTGACTTCTGTTGTTGATTTCATTTGTTTGTTATTTCCTTCAATGTTTCTCATCCTAACTCTTTTCATCGTATTGCACAGGGACGAAAGCTTGACACACGTGTCTAAGGAAACCACTTTGGTATAAGGGACTGTTCTTATTCCCTTCTTTTTGTTTAATGAACAATTATCCAAGTAAGCCATTCCACATTGTTGATTTTCTTGGACTCGGATGTCACGCAGGTAGCTATAATCTCCCACGTGGTAAGGTCAATTGCTGCTGTAACCACAAATGCACGACTGACTTCTGTTGTTGATTTCATTTGTTTGTTATTTCCTTCTATGTTTCTCATTCTAACACTTTGCATCGTATTGCACATGGACGAAAGCTTGACACACGTGTCTAAGGAAACGACTTTGGTATAAGGGACTGTTCTTATTCCCTTCTTTTTGTTTAATGAACAATTATCCAAGTAAGCCATTCCACATTGTTGATTTTCTTGGACTCGGATGTCGCGCAGGTAGCTCTAATCTCCCACGTGGTGAGGTCAATTGCTGCTGTAACCACGAATGCACGACTGACTTCTGTTGTTGATTTCATTCGTTTGTTATTTCCTTCAATGTTTATCATTCTTACACTTCTCATCGTATTGCACAGGGACGAAAGCTTGACACACGTGTCTATGGAAACCACATTGGTATAACGGACTGTTCTTATTCCCTTCTTTCTGTATAATGATCAATTATCCAAGTAAGCCATTCCATATTGTTGATTTTCTTGGACTCGGATGACACGCAGGTAGCTATAATCTCCCACGTGGTAAGGTCAATTGCTGCTGTAACCACAAATGCACGACTGACTTCTGTTGTTGATTTCATTTGTTTGTTATTTCCTTCAATGTTTCTCATTCTAACACTTTTCATCATATTGCACAGGGACGAAAGCTTGACACACGTGTCTAAGGAAACCACATTGGTATAAGGGACTGTTCTCATTCCCTTTTTGCTTTTTGATGAACAATTATCCAAGTAAGCCATTCCACATTGTTAATTTTCTTGGACTCGGATGTCACGCAGGTAGCTATAAACTCCCACGTGGTATGGTCAATTGCTGCTGTAACCACTAATGCACGACTGACTTCTGTTGTTGATTTCATTCGTTTGTAATATCCTTCTATGTTTCTCATTCTAACACTTTTCATCGTATTCCACAGGGACGAAAGCTTGACACACGTGTCTAAAGAAACCACTTTGGTATAAGGGACTGTTCTTATTCCCTTTTTTTTGTTTAATCAACAATTATCCAAGTAGGCCATTCCACATTGTTGATTTTCTTGGACTCGGATCACACGCGGGTAGCTATAATCTCCCACGTGGTAAGGTCAATTGCTGCTGTAACCACAATTGGACGGCTGACTTCTGTTGTTGATTTCATTTGTTTGTTATTTCCTTCAATGTTTCTCATTCTAACACTTTTCATCGTATTGCTCAGTGACGAAAGCTTGACACACGTGTCTAAGGAAACCACAAGGGACTGTTCTTATTCTCATTTTTCTTTTTGATGAAGAATTATCCAAGTAAGCCATTCCACATTGTTGATTTTCTTGGACTCGGATGTCACGCAGGTAGCTATAATCTCCCACGTGGTAAGGTCAATTGCTGCTGTAACCACAAATGCACGACTGACTTCTGTTGTTGATTTCATTCGTTCGTTATTTTCTTCAATGTTTCTCATTCTAACTCTTTTCATCGTATTGCACAGGGACGAAAGCTTGACACACGTGTCTAAGAAAACCACTTTGGTATAAGCGACTGTTCTTATTCCCTTCTTTTTGTTAAATGAACAATTATCCAAGTAAGCCATTCCACATTGTTGATTTTCTTGGACTCGGATGTCACGCAGGGAGCTATAATCTCCCACGTGGTAAGGTCCATTGCTGCTGTAACCACGAATGCACGACTGACTTCTGTTGTTGATTTCATTTGTTTGTTATTTTCTTCTATGTTTCTCATTCTAACACTTTCCATCGTATTGCAAAGGGACGAAAGCTTGACACACGTGTCTAAGGAAACCACATTGGAATAAGGGACTGTTCTTATTCCCTTTTTTCTTTTTGATGAACAATTATCCAAGTAAGCCATTTCACATTGTTGATTTTCTTGGACTCGGATGACACGCAGGTAGCTATAATCTCCCACGTGGTGAGGTCAATTGCTGCAGGGACGAAAGCTTGACACACGTGTCTGAGGAAACCACTTTGGTATAAGGGACTGTTCTTATTTCCTTCTTTTTGTTTAATGAACAATTATCCAAGTAAGCCATTCCACATTGTTGATTTTCTTGGACTCGGATGTCACGCAGGGAGCTTTAATCTCCCACGTGGTAAGGTCCATTGCAGCTGTAACCACAAATGCACGACTGACTTCTGTTGTTGATTTCATTTGTTTGTTATTTTCATCTATGTTTCTCATTCTAACACTTTCCATCGTATTGCAAAGGGACGAAAGCTTGACACACGTGTCTAAAGAAACCACATTGGAATAAGGGACTGTTCTTATTCCCTTTTTTCTTTTTGATGTACAATTATCCAAGTAAGCCATTCCACATTGTTGATTTTCTTGGACTCGGATGTCACGCAGGTAGCTATAATCTCCCACGTGGTAAGGTCAATTGCTGCTGTAACCACAAATGCACGACTGACTTCTGTTGTTGATTTCATTCGTTTGTTATTCTCTTCAATGTTTCTCATTCTAACACTTTTCATCGTATTGCACAGGGACGAAAGCTTGACATACGTGTCTGAGGAAACCACTTTGGTATAAGGGACTGTTCTTATTTCCTTCTTTTTGTTTAATGAACAATTATCCAAGTAAGCCATTCCACATTGTTGATTTTCTTGGACTCGGATGTCACGCAGGGAGCTATAATCTCCCACGTGGTAAGGTCCATTGCTGCTGTAACCACGAATGCACGACTGACTTCTGTTGTTGATTTCATTTGTTTGTTATTTCCTTCTATGTTTCTCATTCTAACACTTTCCATCGTATTGCAAAGGGACGAAAGCTTGACACACGTGGCTAAGGAAACCACATTGGAATAAGGGACTGTTCTTATTCCCTTTTTTCTTTTTGATGAACAATTATCCAAGTAAGCCATTCCACATTGTTGATTTTCTTGGACTCGAATGTCACGCAGGTAGCTATAATCTCCCACGTGGTAAGGTCCATTGCAGCTGTAACCACAAATGCACGACTGACTTCTGTTGTTGATTTCATTTGTTTGTTATTTTCATCTATGTTTCTCATTCTAACACTTTTCATCGTATTGCACAGGGACGAAAGCTTGACATACGTGTCTGAGGAGACCACTTTGGTATAAGGGACTGTTCTTATTCCCTTCTTTTTGTTTAATGAACAATTATCCAAGTAAGCCATTCCACATTGTTGATTTTCTTAGACTCGGATGTTACGCAGGTAGCTATAATCGCCCACGTGGTAAGGTTAATTGCTGCTGTAACCACAAATGCACGACTGACTTCTATTTTTGATTTCATTTGTTTGTTATTTCCTTCAATGTTTCTCATTCTAACACTTCTCATCGTATTGCACAGGGACGAAAGCTTGACACACGTGTCTAAGGAAATCACATTGGTAAAAGGGACTGTTCTTATTCCCTTCTTTTTGTTTAATTAACAATTATCCAAGTAAGCCATTCCACATTGTTGAGTTTCTTGTACTCGGATGACACGCGGGTAGCTATAATCTCCCACGTAGTAAGGTCAATTGCTGCTGTAACCACAATTGGACGGCTGACTTCTGTTGTTGATTTCATTTGTTTGTTATTTCCTTCAATGTTTCTCATTCTAACACTTCTCATCGTATTGCACAGGGACGAAAGCTTGACACACGTGTCTATGGAAACCACATTGGTATAAGGGACAGTTCTTATTCCCTTCTTACTGTATAATGATCAATCATCCAAGTAAGCCATTCCGCATTGTTGATTTTCTTGGACTCGGATGACACGCAGGTATAATCTCCCACGTAGTGAGGTCAATTGCTGCTGTAACCACAAATGCACGACTGACTTCAGTTGTTGATTTCATTTGTTTGTTATTTCCTTCAATGTTTCCCATTCTAACTCTTTTCATCGTATTACACAGGGACGAAAGCTTGACACACGTGTCTAAGGAAACCACTTTGGTATAAGGGACTGTTCTTATTCCCTTCTTTTTGTTTAATGAACAATTATCCAAGTAAGCCATTCCACATTGTTGATTTTCTCGGACTCGGATGTCACGCAGGTAGCTATAATCTTCCACGTGGTAAGGTCAATTGCTGCTGTAACCACAAATGCACGACTGACTTCTGTTGTTGATTTCATTTGTTTGTTATTTCCTTCAATGTTTCTCATTCTAACTCTTTTCATCGTATTACACAGGGACGAAAGCTTGACACACCTGTCTAAGGAAACCACTTCGGTATAAGGGACTGTTCTTATTCCCTTTTTTTTGTTTAATGAACAATTATCCAAGTAAGCCATTCCACATTGTTGATTTTCTTGGACTCGGATGACACGCAGGTATAATCTCCCACGTGGTGAGGTCAATTGCTGCTGTAACCACAAATGCACGACTGACTTCTGTTGTTGATTTCATTTGTTTGTTATTTCCTTCAATGTTTCTCATTCTAACACTTTTCATCGTATTGCACAGGGAAGAAAGATTGACATACGTGTCTGAGGAAACCACTTTGGTATAAGGAACTGTTCTTATTCCATCTTTTTGTTTAATGAACAATTATCCAAGTAAGCCATTCCACATTGTTGATTTTCTTAGACTTTGATGTCACGCAGGTAGCTATAATCGCCCACGTGGTAAGGTTAATTGCTGCTGTAACCACAAATGCACGACTGACTTCTGTTGTTGATTTCATTTGTTTGTTATTTCCTTCAATGTTTCTCATTCTAACTCTTTTCATCGTATTACACAGGGACGAAAGCTTGACACACGTGTCTAAGGAAACCACTTTGGTATAAGGGACTGTTCTTATTCCCTTCTTTCTGTATAATGATCAATTATCCAAGTAAGCCATTCCACATTGTTGATTTTCTTGGACTCGGATGACACGCAGGTATAATCTCCCACGTGGTGAGGTCAATTGCTGCTGTAACCACAAATGCACGACTGACTTCTGTTGTTGATTTCATTTGTTTGTTATTTCCTTCAATGTTTCTCATTCTAACTCTTTTCATCGTATTACACAGGGACGAAAGCTTGACACACGTGTCTATGGAAACCACATTGGTATAAGGGACAATGAGAAGAAAATTGGTATAAGGGACTGTTTTTATTTCCTTCTTGCTGTATAATGAAGAATTATCCAAGTAAGCCATTCCACATTGTTGATTTTCTTGGACTCGGATGACACGCGGGTAGCTATAATCTCCCACGTGGTAAGGTCAATTGCTGCTGTAACCACAATTGGACGGCTGACTTCTGTTGTTGATTTCATTTGTTTGTTATTTCCTTCAATGTTTCTCATTCTAACACTTCTCATCGTATTGCACAGGGACGAAAGCTTGACACACGTGTCTATGGAAACCACATTGGAATAAGGGGCACTGTTCTTATTCCCTTCATTCTGTATAATGATCAATTATCCAAGTAAGCCATTCCACATTGTTGATCATCTTGGACTCGGATGACACGCAGGTAGCTATAATCTCTCACGTGGTAAGGTCAATTAATGCTGTAACCACAAATGCACGACTGACTTCTGTTGTTGAATTCATTTGTTTGTTATTTCCTTCAATGTTTCTCATTCTAACACTTTTCATCGTATTGCTGAGGGGCGAAAGCTTGAGACACGTGTCGAAGGAAACCACTTCGGTATAAGGGACTGTTCTCATTCCCTTTTTTTTTCGTTTAATGATCAATTATCCAAGTAAGCCTTCCACATTCATGTTTTTCTTGGACACGGATGTCACGCAGGAAGCTATAATTTCCCACGTGGTAAGGTCAATTGCTGCTGTAACCTCAAATGAACGGCTGACTTCTGTTGTTGATTTCATTCGTTTGTTATTTCCTTCAATGTTTCTCATTCTAACACTTTTCATCGTATTGCACAGGGACGAAAGCTTGACACACGTGTCTAAGGAAACCACTTTGGTATAAGGGACTGTTCTTATTCCCTTTTTTTTGTTTAATGAACAATTATCCAAGTAAGCCATTCCACATTGTTGATTTTCTTAGACTCGGATGTCACGCAGGTAGCTCTTATCTCCCACGTGGTAAGGTCAATTGCTGCTGTAACCACAAATGCACGACTGACTTCTGTTGTTGATTTCATTCGTTTGTGATTTCCTTCTATGTTTCTCATTCTAACACTTTTCATCGTATTCCACAGGGACGAAAGCTTGACACACGTGTCTAAAGAAACCACTTTGGTATAAGGGACTGTTCTTATTCCCTTTTTTTTGTTTAATCAACAATTATCCAAGTAGGCCATTCCACATTGTTGATTTTCTTGGACTCGGATGTCACGCAGGTAGCTATAATCTATCACGTGGTAAGGTCAATTGCTGCTGTAACCACAAATGCACGACTGACTTCTGTTGATTTCATTCGTTTGTTATTTTCTTCAATGTTTCTCATTCTAACACTTTTCATCGTATTGCACAGGGACGAAAGCTTGACACAAGTGTCAAAGGAAACCACTTTGGTATAAGGGACTGTTCTCATTCCTTTTTTTTTGTTCAATGAACAATTATTCAAGTAAGCCATTTCACATTGTTGTTTTTCTTGGACTCGGATGTCACGCAGGTAGCTTTAATCTCCGACGTGGTAAGGTCAATTGCTCCTGTAACCACAATTGGAAGGCTGACTTCTGTTGTTGATTTCATTTGTTTTTTATTTCCTTCAATGATTCTCATTCTTACACTTTTCATCGTATTGCTGAGGACGAAAGCTTGACAAACGTGTCTAAGGAAACCGCTCTGCTTTGGGGGACTGTGCTTATTTCCTTTTTCTTTGTTTAATGTACAATTATCCAAGTAAGCCATTCCACATTGTTTTCTTGGACTCGGATGTCACGCAGGTAGCTATAACCTACCACGTGGTAAGGTCAATTGCTGCTGTTACCACAAATGGACGGCTGACTTGTGTTGTGGATGAACAATTGTTCAAGTAAGCCATTCCACATTGTTGATTTTTTTGGACTCGGATGTCACGCAGGTAGCTATAATCTCCCACGTGGTAAAATCAATTGCTGCTGTAACAACAATTGAACGGCTGACTTCTGTTGTTGATTTCATTTGTTTGTTATTTCCTTCAATGTTTCTCATTCTTACACTTTTCATCGTAATACACAGGGACGAAAGCTTGACACACGTGTCTAAGGAAACCTCATTGGTATAAGGGACTGTTTTTATTTCCTTCTTGCTGTATAATGAAGAATCATCCAAGTAAGCCATTCCACATTGTTGATTTTCTTGGACTCGGATGACACGCGGGTAGCTATAATCTCCCACGTGGTAAGGTCAATTGCTGCTGTAACCACAATTGGACGGCTGACTTCTGTTGTTGATTTCATTTGTTTGTTATTTCCTTCAATGTTTCTCATTCTAACACTTCTCATCGTATTGCACAGGGACGAAAGCTTGACACACGTGTCTATTGAAACCACATTGGAATAAGGGGCACTGTTCTTATTTCCTTCATTCTGTATAATGATCAATTATCCAAGTAAGCCATTCCACATTGTTGATCATCTTGGACTCGGATGACACGCAGGTAGCTATAATCTCCCACGTGGTAAGGTCAATTAATGCTGTAACAACAAATGCACGACTGACTTCTGTTGTTGAATTCATTTGTTTGTTATTTCCTTCAATGTTTCTCATTCTAACACTTTTCATCGTATTGCTGAGGGGCGAAAGCTTGAGACACGTGTCGAAGGAAACCACTTCGGTATAAGGGACTGTTCTTATTCCCTTTTTTTTTCGTTTAATGATCAATTATCCAAGTAAGCCTTCCACATTCATGTTTTTCTTGGACACGGATGTCACGCAGGAAGCTATAATTTCCCACGTGGTAAGGTCAATTGCTGCTGTAACCTCAAATGAACGGCTGACTTCTGTTGTTGATTTCATTCGTTTGTTATTTCCTTCAATGTTTCTCATTCTAACACTTTTCATCGTATTGCACAGGGACGAAAGCTTGACACACGTGTCTAAGGAAACCACTTTGGTATAAGGGACTGTTCTTATTCCCTTTTTTTTGTTCAATGAACAATTATCCAAGTAAGCCATTCCACATTGTTGATTTTCTTAGACTCGGATGTCACGCAGGTAGCTCTTATCTCCCACGTGGTAAGGTCAATTGCTGCTGTAACCACAAATGCACGACTGACTTCTGTTGTTGATTTCATTCGTTTGTGATTTCCTTCTATGTTTCTCATTCTAACACTTTTCATCGTATTCCACAGGGACGAAAGCTTGACACACGTGTCTAAAGAAACCACTTTGGTATAAGGGACTGTTCTTATTCCCTTTTTTTTGTTTAATCAACAATTATCCAAGTAGGCCATTCCACATTGTTGATTTTCTTGGACTCGGATGTCACGCAGGTAGCTATAATCTATCACGTGGTAAGGTCAATTGCTGCTGTAACCACAAATGCACGACTGACTTCTGTTGATTTCATTCGTTTGTTATTTTCTTCAATGTTTCTCATTCTAACACTTTTCATCGTATTGCACAGGGACGAAAGCTTGACACAAGTGTCAAAGGAAACCACTTTGGTATAAGGGACTGTTCTCATTCCTTTTTTTTTGTTCAATGAACAATTATTCAAGTAAGCCATTTCACATTGTTGTTTTTCTTGGACTCGGATGTCACGCAGGTAGCTTTAATCTCCGACGTGGTAAGGTCAATTGCTCCTGTAACCACAATTGGAAGGCTGACTTCTGTTGTTGATTTCATTTGTTTTTTATTTCCTTCAATGATTCTCATTCTTACACTTTTCATCGTATTGCTGAGGACGAAAGCTTGACAAACGTGTCTAAGGAAACCGCTCTGCTTTGGGGGACTGTGCTTATTTCCTTTTTCTTTGTTTAATGTACAATTATCCAAGTAAGCCATTCCACATTGTTTTCTTGGACTCGGATGTCACGCAGGTAGCTATAACCTACCACGTGGTAAGGTCAATTGCTGCTGTTACCACAAATGGACGGCTGACTTGTGTTGTGGATGAACAATTGTTCAAGTAAGCCATTCCACATTGTTGATTTTTTTGGACTCGGATGTCACGCAGGTAGCTATAATCTCCCACGTGGTAAAATCAATTGCTGCTGTAACAACAATTGAACGGCTGACTTCTGTTGTTGATTTCATTTGTTTGTTATTTCCTTCAATGTTTCTCATTCTTACACTTTTCATCGTAATACACAGGGACGAAAGCTTGACACACGTGTCTAAGGAAACCTCATTGGTATAAGGGACTGTTTTTATTTCCTTCTTGCTGTATAATGAAGAATCATCCAAGTAAGCCATTCCACATTGTTGATTTTCTTGGACTCGGATGACACGCGGGTAGCTATAATCTCCCACGTGGTAAGGTCAATTGCTGCTGTAACCACAATTGGACGGCTGACTTCTGTTGTTGATTTCATTTGTTTGTTATTTCCTTCAATGTTTCTCATTCTAACACTTCTCATCGTATTGCACAGGGACGAAAGCTTGACACACGTGTCTATTGAAACCACATTGGAATAAGGGGCACTGTTCTTATTCCCTTCATTCTGTATAATGATCAATTATCCAAGTAAGCCATTCCACATTGTTGATCATCTTGGACTCGGATGACACGCAGGTAGCTATAATCTCCCACGTGGTAAGGTCAATTAATGCTGTAACAACAAATGCACGACTGACTTCTGTTGTTGAATTCATTTGTTTGTTATTTCCTTCAATGTTTCTCATTCTAACACTTTTCATCGTATTGCTGAGGGGCGAAAGCTTGAGACACGTGTCGAAGGAAACCACTTCGGTATAAGGGACTGTTCTTATTCCCTTTTTTTTTCGTTTAATGATCAATTATCCAAGTAAGCCTTCCACATTCATGTTTTTCTTGGACACGGATGTCACGCAGGAAGCTATAATTTCCCACGTGGTAAGGTCAATTGCTGCTGTAACCTCAAATGAACGGCTGACTTCTGTTGTTGATTTCATTCGTTTGTTATTTCCTTCAATGTTTCTCATTCTAACACTTTTCATCGTATTGCACAGGGACGAAAGCTTGACACACGTGTCTAAGGAAACCACTTTGGTATAAGGGACTGTTCTTATTCCCTTTTTTTTGTTCAATGAACAATTATCCAAGTAAGCCATTCCACATTGTTGATTTTCTTAGACTCGGATGTCACGCAGGTAGCTCTTATCTCCCACGTGGTAAGGTCAATTGCTGCTGTAACCACAAATGCACGACTGACTTCTGTTGTTGATTTCATTCGTTTGTGATTTCCTTCTATGTTTCTCATTCTAACACTTTTCATCGTATTCCACAGGGACGAAAGCTTGACACACGTGTCTAAAGAAACCACTTTGGTATAAGGGACTGTTCTTATTCCCTTTTTTTTGTTTAATCAACAATTATCCAAGTAGGCCATTCCACATTGTTGATTTTCTTGGACTCGGATGACACGCGGGTAGCTATAATCTCCCACGTGGTAAGGTCAATTGCTGCTGTAACCACAATTGGACGGCTGACTTCTGTTGTTGATTTTATTTGTTTGTTATTTCCTTCAATGTTTCTCATTCTAACACTTTTCATCGTATTGCTCAGGGACGAAAGCTTGACACACGTGTCTAAGGAAACCACAAGGGACTGTTCTTATTCCCATTTTTCTTTTTGATGAACAATTATCCAAGTAAGCCATTCCACATTGTTGATTTTCTTGGACTCGGATGTCACGCAGGTAGCTATAATCTCCCACGTGGTAAGGTCAATTGCTGCTGTAACCACAAATGCACGACTGACTTCTGTTGTTGATTTCATTTGTTTGTTATTTCCTTCTATGTTTCTCATTCTAACACTTTTCATCGTATTGCACAGGGACGAAAGCTTGACACACGTGTCTGAGAGAACCACTTTGGTATAAGGGACTGTTCTTATTCTTTTTTTTTTGTTTAATCAACAATTATCCAAGTAGGCCATTCCACATTGTTGATTTTCTTGGACTCGGATGTCACGCAGGTAGCTATAATCTCCCACGTGGTAAGGTCAATTGCTGCTGTAACCACAAATGCACGACTGACTTCTGTTGTTGATTTCATTCGTTTGTTATTTCCTTCAATGTTTCTCATTTTAACACTTTTCATCGTATTGCACAGGGACGAAAGCTTGACACACGTGTCTAAGGAAACCACTTTGGTATAAGGGACTGTTCTTATTCCCTTCTTTTTGTTTAATGAACAATTATCCAAGTAAGCCATTCCACATTGTTGATTTTCTTGTACTCGGATGTCACGCAGGTAGCTATAATCTACCACGTGGTAAAGTCAATTGCTGCTGTAACCACAACTGCACGACTGACTTCTGTTGTTGATTTCATTTGTTTGTTATTTCCTTCTATGTTTCTCATTCTAACACTTTTCATCGTATTGCACAGGGACGAAAGCTTGACACACGTGTCTAAGGAAACCACTTTGGCATAAGGAACTGTTCTTATTCCCTTCTTTTTGTTTAATGAACAATTATCCAAGTAAGCCATTCCACATTGTTGATTTTCTTAGTCTCGGATGTCACGCAGGTAGCTATAATCTCCCACGTGTTAAGGTAAATTGCTGCTGGAACCACAAATTCACGACTGACTTCTGTTGTTGATTTCATTTGTTTGTTATTTCCTTCAATGTTTCTCATTCTAACACTTCTCATCGTATTGCTCAGGGAAGAAAGCTTGACACACGTGTCTAAGGAAATCACATAGGTAGAAGGGACTGTTCTTATTCCCTTCTTTTTGTTTAATTAACAATTATCCAAGTAAGCCATTCCACATTGTTGATTTTCTTGGACTCGGATGACACGCGGGTTGCTATAATCTCCCACGTGGTAAGGTCAATTGCTGCTGTAACCACAATTGGACGGCTGACCTCTGTTGTTGATTTCATTTGTTTGTTATTTCCTTCAATGTTTCTCATTCTAACACTTTTCATCGTATTCCACAGGGACGAAAGCTTGACACACGTGTCTAAGGAAACCACTTTGGTATAAGGGACTGTTCTTATTCTTTTTTTTTTGTTTAATCAACAATTATCCAAGTAGGCCATTCCACATTGTTGATTTTCTTGGACTCGGATGTCACGCAGGTAGCTATAATCTCCCACGTGGTAAGGTCAATTGCTGCTGTAACCACAAATGCACGACTGACTTCTGTTGTTGATTTCATTTGTCTGTTATTTCCTTCTATGTTTCTCATCCTAACACTTTTCATCGTATTGCACAGGGACGAAAGCTTGACACACGTGTCTAAGGAAACCACTTTTGTATAAGGGACTGTTCTTATTCTTTTTTTTCTGTTTAATCAACAATTATCCAAGTAGGCCATTCCACATTGTTGATTTTCTTGGACTCGGATGTCACGCAGGTAGCTATAATCTCCCACGTGGTAAGGTCAATTGCTGCTGTAACCACAAATGCACGACTGACTTCTGTTGTTGATTTCATTCGTTTGTAATTTCCTTCTATGTTTCTCATTCTAACACTTTTCATCGTATTGCACAGGGACGAAAGCTTGACACACGTGTCTAAGGAAACCACATTGGTATAAGGGACTGTTCTTATTCTTTTTTTTCTGTTTAATCAACAATTATCCAAGTAGGCCATTCCACATTGTTGATTTTCTTGGACTCGGATGTCACGCAGGTAGCTATAATCTCCCACGTGTTAAGGTAAATTGCTGCTGGAACCACAAATTCACGACTGACTTCTGTTGTTGATTTCATTTGTTTGTTATTTCCTTCAATGTTTCTCATTCTAACACTTCTCATCGTATTGCTCAGGGAAGAAAGCTTGACACACGTGTCTAAGGAAATCACATAGGTAGAAGGGACTGTTCTTATTCCCTTCTTTTTGTTTAATTAACAATTATCCAAGTAAGCCATTCCACATTGTTGATTTTCTTGGACTCGGATGACACGCGGGTTGCTATAATCTCCCACGTGGTAAGGTCAATTGCTGCTGTAACCACAATTGGACGGCTGACTTCTGTTGTTGATTTCATTTGTCTGTTATTTCCTTCTATGTTTCTCATCCTAACACTTTTCATCGTATTGCACAGGGACGAAAGCTTGACACACGTGTCTAAGGAAACCACTTTGGTATAAGGGACTGTTCTTATTCTTTTTTTTTTGTTTAATCAACAATTATCCAAGTAGGCCATTCCACATTGTTGATTTTCTTGGACACGGATGTCACGCAGGTAGCTATAATCTCCCACGTGGTAAGGTCAATTGCTGCTGTAACCACAAATGCACGACTGACTTCTGTTGTTGATTTCATTCGTTTGTAATTTCCTTCTATGTTTCTCATTCTAACACTTTTCATCGTATTGCACAGGGACGAAAGCTTGACACACGTGTCTAAGGAAACCACATTGGTATAAGGGACTGTTCTTATTCTTTTTTTTCTGTTTAATCAACAATTATCCAAGTAGGCCATTCCACATTGTTGATTTTCTTGGACTCGGATGACACGCGGGTTGCTATAATCTCCCACGTGGTAAGGTCAATTGCTGCTGTAACCACAAATGCACGACTGACTTCTGTTGTTGATTTCATTCGTTTGTAATTTCCTTCTATGTTTCTCATTCTAACACTTTTCATCGTATTGCACAGGGAAGAAAGCTTGACACACGTGTCTAAGGAAATCACATAGGTAGAAGGGACTGTTCTTATTCCCTTCTTTTTGTTTAATTAACAATTATCCAAGTAAGCCATTCCACATTGTTGATTTTCTTGGACTCGGATGACACGCGGGTTGCTATAATCTCCCACGTGGTAAGGTCAATTGCTGCTGTAACCACAATTGGACGGCTGACTTCTGTTGTTGATTTCATTTGTCTGTTATTTCCTTCTATGTTTCTCATCCTAACACTTTTCATCGTATTGCACAGGGACGAAAGCTTGACACACGTGTCTAAGGAAACCACTTTTGTATAAGGGACTGTTCTTATTCTTTTTTTTCTGTTTAATCAACAATTATCCAAGTAGGCCATTCCACATTGTTGATTTTCTTGGACTCGGATGTCACGCAGGTAGCTATAATCTCCCACGTGGTAAGGTCAATTGCTGCTGTAACCACAAATGCACGACTGACTTCTGTTGTTGATTTCATTTGTCTGTTATTTCCTTCTATGTTTCTCATCCTAACACTTTTCATCGTATTGCACAGGGACGAAAGCTTGACACACGTGTCTAAGGAAACCACTTTTGTATAAGGGACTGTTCTTATTCTTTTTTTTCTGTTTAATCAACAATTATCCAAGTAGGCCATTCCACATTGTTGATTTTCTTGGACTCGGATGTCACGCAGGTAGCTATAATCTCCCACGTGTTAAGGTAAATTGCTGCTGGAACCACAAATTCACGACTGACTTCTGTTGTTGATTTCATTTGTTTGTTATTTCCTTCAATGTTTCTCATTCTAACACTTCTCATCGTATTGCTCAGGGAAGAAAGCTTGACACACGTGTCTAAGGAAATCACATAGGTAGAAGGGACTGTTCTTATTCCCTTCTTTTTGTTTAATTAACAATTATCCAAGTAAGCCATTCCACATTGTTGATTTTCTTGGACTCGGATGACACGCGGGTTGCTATAATCTCCCACGTGGTAAGGTCAATTGCTGCTGTAACCACAAATGCACGACTGACTTCTGTTGTTGATTTCATTTGTCTGTTATTTCCTTCTATGTTTCTCATCCTAACACTTTTCATCGTATTGCACAGGGACGAAAGCTTGACACACGTGTCTAAGGAAACCACTTTTGTATAAGGGACTGTTCTTATTCTTTTTTTTCTGTTTAATCAACAATTATCCAAGTAGGCCATTCCACATTGTTGATTTTCTTGGACTCGGATGTCACGCAGGTAGCTATAATCTCCCACGTGGTAAGGTCAATTGCTGCTGTAACCACAAATGCACGACTGACTTCTGTTGTTGATTTCATTTGTCTGTTATTTCCTTCTATGTTTCTCATCCTAACACTTTTCATCGTATTGCACAGGGACGAAAGCTTGACACACGTGTCTAAGGAAACCACTTTTGTATAAGGGACTGTTCTTATTCTTTTTTTTCTGTTTAATCAACAATTATCCAAGTAGGCCATTCCACATTGTTGATTTTCTTGGACTCGGATGTCACGCAGGTAGCTATAATCTCCCACGTGGTAAGGTCAATTGCTGCTGTAACCACAAATGCGCGACTGACTTCTGTTGTTGATTTCATTCGTTTGTAATTTCCTTCTATGTTTCTCATTCTAACACTTTTCATCGTATTGCACAGGGACGAAAGCTTGACACACAAGTCTAAGGAAACCACTTTGGTATAAGGGACTGTTCTTATTCCCTTCTTTTTGTTTAATCAACAATTATCCAAGTAGGCCATTCCACATTGTTGAATTTCTTGGACTCGGATGACACGCGGGTAGCTATAATCTCCCACGTAGTAAGGTCAATTGCTGCTGTAACCACAATTGGACGGCTGACTTCTGTTGTTGATTTCATTTGTTTGTTATTTCCTTCAATGTTTCTCATTCTAATACTTTTCATCGTATTGCACAAGGACGAAAGCTTGACACACGTGTCTAAGGAAACCACTTTGGTATGAGGGACTGTTCTTATTCCCTTTTTTTTGTTTAATGAACAATTATCCAAGTAAGCCATTCCACATTGTTGATTTTCTTGAACTCGGATGCCACGCAGGTAGCTATAATCTATCACGTGGTAAGGTCAATTGCTTCTGTAACCACAAATGCACGACTGAATTCTGTTGATTTCATTCGTTTGTTATTTTCTTCAATGTTTCTCATTCTAACACTTTTCATCGTATTGCACAGGGACGAAAGCTTGACACACGTGTCTAAGGATACCACTTTGGTATAAGGGACTGTTCTTATTCCCTTCTTTTTGTTTAATGAACAATTATCCAAGTAAGCCATTCCACATTGTTGATTTTCTTAGACTCGGATGTCACGCAGGTAGCTATAATCTCCCACGTGGTGAGGTCAATTGCTGCTGTAACCACAAATGCACGACTGACTTCTGTTGTTGATTTCATTTGTTTATTTCCTTCAATGTTTCTCATTCTAACACTTCTCATCGTATTGCACAGGGACGAAAGCTTGACACACGTGTCTAAGGAAACCTCATTGGTATAAGGGACTGTTTTTATTTCCTTCTTTCTGAATAATGAAGAATTATCCTAGTGAGCCATTCCACATTGTTGATTTTCTTGGACTCGGATGACACGCGGGTAGCTATAATCTCCCACGTGGTAAGGTCAATTGCTGCTGTAACCACAATTGGACGGCTGACTTCTGTTGTTGATTTCATTTGTTTGTTATTTCCTTCAATGTTTCTCATTCTAACTTTTCTCATCGTATTGCACAGGGACGAAAGCTTGACACACGTGTCTAAGGAAACCACTTTGGTATAAGGGACTGTTCTTATTCCCTTCTTTTTGTTTAATGAACAATTATCCAAGTAAGCCATTCCACATTGTTGATTTTCTTGGACTCGGATGTCTTGCAGGTAGCTCTAATCGCCCTCGTGGTAAGGTCAATTGCTGCTGTAACCACAAATGCACGACTGACTTCAATTGTTGATTTCATTTGTTTGTTATTTCCTTCTATGTTTCTCATTCTAACACTTCTCATCTTATTGCACAGGGACGAAAGATTGACACACGTGTCTAAGGAAACCACATAGGTATAAGGGACTGTTCTTATTCCCTTTTTCTTTTTGATGAACAATTATCCAAGTAGGCCATTCCACATTGTTGATTTTCTTGGACTCGGATGTCACGCAGGTAGCTATAATCTCCCACGTGGTAAGGTCAATTGCTGCTGTAACCACAATTGGACGGCTGACTTCTGTTGTTGATTTTATTTGTTTGTTATTTCCTTCAATGTTTCTCATTCTAACACTTTTCATCGTATTGCACAGGGACGAAAGCTTGACACAAGTGTCAAAGGAAACCACTTTGGTATAAGGGACTGTTCTCATTCCTTTTTTTTTTGTTCAATGAACAATTATTCACGTAAGCCATTTCACATTGTTGTTTTTCTTGGACTCGGATGTCACGCAGGTAGCTATAATCTCCGACGTGGTAAGGTCAATTGCTCCTGTAACCACAATTGGAAGGCTGTCTTCTGTTGTTGATTTCATTTGTTTGTTATTTCCTTCAATGATTCTCCTTCTTACACTTTTCATCGTATTGCTGAGGACGAAAGCGTGACAAACGTGTCTAAGGAAACCGCTCTGCTTTGGGGGACTGTGCTTATTTCCTTTTTCTTTGTTTAATGAACAATTATCCAAGTAAGCCATTCCACATTGTTTTCTTGGACTCGGATGTCACGCAGGTAGCTATAACCTACCACGTGGTAAGGTCAATTGCTGCTGTTACCACAAATGGACGGCTGACTTGTGTTGTGGATGAACAATTGTTCAAGTAAGCCATTCCACATTGTTGATTTTCTTGGACTCGGATGTCACGCAGGTAGCTATAATCTCCCACGTGGTAAAATCAATTGCTGCTGTAACAACAATTGAACGGCTGACTTCTGTTGTTGATTTCATTTGTTTGTTATTTCCTTCAATGTTTCTCATTCTTACACTTTTCATCGTAATGCACAGGGACGAAAGCTTGACACACGTGTCTAAGGAAACCTCATTGGTATAAGGGACTGTTTTTATTTCCTTCTTTCTGTATAATGAAGAATTATCCAAGTAAGCCATTCCACATTGTTGATTTTCTTGGACTCGGATGACACGCGGGTAGCTATAATCTCCCACGTGGTAAGGTCAATTGCTGCTGTAACTACAATTGGACGGCTGACTTCTGTTGTTGATTTCATTTGTTTGTTATTTCCTTCAATGTTTCTCATTCTAACACTTCTCATCGTATTGCACAGGGACGAAAGCTTGACACACGTGTCTATGGAAACCACATTGGAATAAGGGGGACTGTTCTTATTCCCTTCTTTCTGTATAATGATCAATTATCCAAGTAAGCCATTCCACATTGTTGATCATCTTGGACTCGGATGACACGCAGGTAGCTATAATCTCCCACGTGGTAAGGTCAATTGCTGCTGTAACCACAAATGCACGACTGACTTCTGTTGTTGAATTCATTTGTTTGTTATTTCCTTCAATGTTTCTCATTCTAACACTTTTCATCGTATTGCTGAGGGGCGAAAGCTTGAGACACGTGTCGAAGGAAACCACTTCGGTATAAGGGACTGTTCTTATTCCCTTTTTTTTTCGTTTAATGATCAATTATCCAAGTAAGCCTTCCACATTCTTGTTTTTCTTGGACACGGATGTCACGCAGGAAGCTATAATTTCCCACGTGGTAAGGTCAATTGCTGCTGTAACCTCAAATGAACGGCTGACTTCTGTTGTTGATTTCATTCGTTTGTAATTTCCTTCTATGTTTCTCATTCTAACACTTTTCATCGTATTCCACAGGGACGAAAGCTTGACACACGTGTCTGAGGAAACCACTTTGGTATAAGGGACTGTTCTCATTTCCTTCTTTTTGTTTGATGAACAATTATCCAAGTAAGCCATTCCACATTGTTGATTTTCTTGGACTCGGATGTCACGCAGGGAGCTATAATCTCCCACGTGGTGAGGTCAATTGCTGCAGGGACGAAAGCTTGACACACGTGTCTGAGGAAACCACTTTGGTATAAGGGACTGTTCTCATTTCCTTCTTTTTGTTTGATGAACAATTATCCAAGTAAGCCATTCCACATTGTTGATTTTCTTGGACTCGAATGTCACGCAGGTAGCTATAATCTCCCACGTGGTAAGGTCAATTGCTGCTGTAACCACAAATGCACGACTGACTTCTGTTGTTGACTTCATTTGTTTGTTATTTCCTTCAATGTTTCTCATTCTAACTCTTTTCATCGTATTACACAGGGACGAAAGCTTGACACACGTGTCTAAGGAAACCATTCTGGTATGAGGGACTGTTCTTATTCCCTTCTTTCTGTATAATGATCAATTATCCAAGTAAGCCATTCCACATTGTTGATTTTCTTGGACTCGGATGTCACGCAGGTAGCTATAATCTTCCACGTGGTAAGGTCAATTGCTGCTGTAACCACAAATGCACGACTGACTTCTGTTGTTGATTTCATTTGTTTGTTATTTCCTTCTATGTTTCTCATTCTAACACTTTTCATCGTATTGCACAGGGACGAAAGCTTGACACACGTGTCTAAGGAAACCACTTTGGCATAAGGGACTGTTCTTATTCCCTTCTTTTTGTTTAATGAACAATTATCCAAGTAAGCCATTTCACATTGTTGATTTTCTTAGACTCGGATGACACGCAGGTATGATCTCCCACGTGGTAAGGTCAATTGCTGCTGTAACCACAAATGCACGACTGACTTCTGTTGTTGACTTCATTTGTTTGTTATTTCCTTCAATGTTTCTCATTCTAACTCTTTTCATCGTATTACACAGGGACGAAAGCTTGACACACGTGTCTAAGGAAACCATTCTGGTATAAGGGACTGTTCTTATTCCCTTCTTTTTGTTCAATGAACAATTATCCAAGTAAGCCATTCCACATTGTTGATTTTCTTGGACTCGGATGACACGCAGGTATAATCTCCCACGTGGTGAGGTCAATTGCTGCTGTAACCACAAATGCACGACTGACTTTTGTTGTTGATTTCATTTGTTTGTTATTTCCTTCAATGTTTCTCATCCTAACTCTTTTCATCGTATTGCACAGGGACGAAAGCTTGACACACGTGTCTAAGGAAACCACTTTGGTATAAGGGACTGTTCTTATTCCCTTCTTTTTGTTCAATGAACAATTATCCAAGTAAGCCATTCCACATTGTTGATTTTCTTGGACTCGGATGTCACGCAGGTAGCTATAATCTACCACGTGGTAAGGTCAATTGCTGCTGTAACCACAAATGCACGACTGACTTCTGTTGTTGATTTCATTTGTTTGTTATTTCCATCTATGTTTCTCATTCTAACACTTTTCATCGTATTGCACAGGGAAGAAAGATTGACATACGTGTCTGAGGAAACCACTTTGGTATAAGGGACTGTTCTTATTCCCTTCTTTTTGTTTAATGAACAATTATCCAAGTAAGCCATTCCACATTGTTGATTTTCTTAGACTCTGATGTCACGCAGGTAGCTATAAGCGCCCACGTGGTAAGGTTAATTGCTGCTGTAACCACAAATGCACGACTGACTTCTGTTGTTGATTTCATTTGTTTGTTATTTCCTTCAATGTTTCTCATTCTAACACTTCTCATCGTATTGCACAGGGACGAAAGCTTGACACACGTGTCTAAGGAAACCTCATTGGTATAAGGGACTGTTTTTATTTCCTTCTTTCTGAATAATGAAGAATTATCCTAGTGAGCCATTCCACATTGTTGATTTTCTTGGACTCGGATGACACGCGGGTAGCTATAATCTCCCACGTGGTAAGGTCAATTGCTGCTGTAACCACAATTGGACGGCTGACTTCTGTTGTTGATTTCATTTGTTTGTTATTTCCTTCAATGTTTCTCATTCTAACTTTTCTCATCGTATTGCACAGGGACGAAAGCTTGACACACGTGTCTAAGGAAACCACTTTGGTATAAGGGACTGTTCTTATTCCCTTCTTTTTGTTTAATGAACAATTATCCAAGTAAGCCATTCCACATTGTTGATTTTCTTGGACTCGGATGTCACGCAGGTAGCTCTAATCGCCCTCGTGGTAAGGTCAATTGCTGCTGTAACCACAAATGCACGACTGACTTCAATTGTTGATTTCATTTGTTTGTTATTTCCTTCTATGTTTCTCATTCTAACACTTCTCATCTTATTGCACAGGGACGAAAGATTGACACACGTGTCTAAGGAAACCACATTGGTATAAGGGACTGTTCTTATTCCCTTTTTCTTTTTGATGAACAATTATCCAAGTAGGCCATTCCACATTGTTGATTTTCTTGGAATCGGATGTCACGCAGGTAGCTATAATCTCCCACGTGGTAAAGTCAATTGCTGCTGTAACCACAAATGCACGACTGACTTCTGTTGTTGATTTCATTCGTTTGTTATTTTCTTCAATGTTTCTCATTCTAACACTTTTCATCGTATTGCACAGGGACGAAAGCTTGACACAAGTGTCAAAGGAAACCACTTTGGTATAAGGGACTGTTCTTATTCCCTTCTTTTTGTTTAATGAACAATTATCCAAGTAAGCCATTCCACATTGTTGATTTTCTTAGACTCGGATGTCACGCAGGTAGCTCTAATCTGCCACGTGGTAAGATCAGTTGCTGCTGTAACCACAAATGCACGACTGACTTCTGTTGTTGATTTCATTCGTTTGTAATTTCCTTCTATGTTTCTCATTCTAACACTTTTCATCGTATTCCACAGGGACGAAAGCTTGACACACGTGTCTAAAGAAACCACTTTGGTATAAGGGACTGTTCTTATTACCTTTTTTTTGTTTAATCAACAATTATCCAAGTAGGCCATTCCACATTGTTGATTTTCTTGGACTCGGATGACACGCGGGTAGCTATAATCTCCCACGTGGTAAGGTCAATTGCTGCTGTAACCACAATTGGACGGCTGACTTCTGTTGTTGATTTCATTTGTTTGTTATTTCCTTCAATGTTTCTCATTCTAACACTTTTCATCGTATTGCTCAGGGACGAAAGCTTGACACACGTGTCTAAGGAAACCACAAGGGACTGTTCTTATTCTCATTTTTCTTTTTGATGAACAATTATCCAAGTAAGCCATTCCACATTGTTGATTTTCTTGGACTCGGATGTCACGCAGGTAGCTATAATCTCCCACGTGGTAAGGTCAATTGCTGCTGTAACCACAAATGCACGACTGACTTCTGTTGTTGATTTCATTCGTTCGTTATTTTCTTCAATGTTTCTCATTCTAACTCTTTTCATCGTATTGCACAGGGACGAAAGCTTGACACACGTGTCTAAGGAAACCACATTGGAATAAGGGACTGTTCTTATTCCCTTTTTTCTTTTTGATGAACAATTATCCAAGTAAGCCATTCCACATTGTTGATTTTCTTGGACTCGGATGACACGCAGGTAGCTATAATCTCCCACGTGGTGAGGTCAATTGCTGCAGGGACGAAAGCTTGACACACGTGTCTGAGGAAACCACTTTGGTATAAGGGACTGTTCTCATTTCCTTCTTTTTGTTTGATGAACAATTATCCAAGTAAGCCATTCCACATTGTTGATTTTCTTGGACTCGGATGTCACGCAGGGAGCTATAATCTCCCACGTGGTAAGGTCCATTGCTGCTGTAACCACAAATGCACGACTGACTTCTGTTGTTGATTTCATTTGTTTGTTATTTCCATCTATGTTTCTCATTCTAACACTTTCCATCGTATTGCAAAGGGAAGAAAGCTTGACACACGTGTCTAAGGAAACCACATTGGAATGAGGGACTGTTCTTATTCCCTTTTTTCTTTTTGATGAACAATTATCCAAGTAAGCCATTCCACATTGTTGATTTTCTTGGACTCGGATGTCACGCAGGTAGCTATAATCTCCCACGTGGTGAGGTCAATTGCTGCTGTAACCACAAATGCACGACTGACTTCTGTTGTTGATTTCATTCGTTTGTTATTCTCTTCAATGTTTCTCATTCTAACACTTTTCATCGTATTGCACAGGGACGAAAGCTTGACACACGTGTCTGAGGAAACCACTTTGGTATAAGGGACTGTTCTTATTTCCTTCTTTTTGTTTAATGAACAATTATCCAAGTAAGCCATTCCACATTGTTGATTTTCTTGGACTCGGATGTCACGCAGGGAGCTATAATCTCCCACGTGGTAAGGTCCATTGCTGCTGTAACCACAAATGCACGACTGACTTCTGTTGTTGATTCCATTTGTTTGTTATTTCCTTCTATGTTTCTCATTCTAACACTTTCCATCGTATTGCAAAGGGACGAAAGCTTGACACACGTGTCTAAGGAAACCACATTGGAATAAGGGACTGTTCTTATTCCCTTTTTTCTTTTTGATGAACAATTATCCAAGTAAGCCATTCCACATTGTTGATTTTCTTGGACTCGGATGACACGCAGGTAGCTATAATCTCCCACGTGGTGAGGTCAATTGCTGCAGGGACGAAAGCTTGACACACGTGTCTGAGGAAACCACTTTGGTATAAGGGACTGTTCTTATTTCCTTCTTTTTGTTTAATGAACAATTATCCAAGTAAGCCATTCCACATTGTTGATTTTCTTGGACTCGGATGTCACGCAGGGAGCTATAATCTCCCACGTGGTAAGGTCCATTGCTGCTGTAACCACAAATGCACGA
Organism: Harmonia axyridis; assembly: GCF_914767665.1. Classification (NCBI taxonomy): domain Eukaryota; kingdom Metazoa; phylum Arthropoda; class Insecta; order Coleoptera; family Coccinellidae; genus Harmonia; species Harmonia axyridis. The sequence goes on along the minus strand of NC_059508.1, from coordinate 27,450,162 downwards.
CTGACTTCTGTTGTTGATTTCATTTGTTTGTTATTTCCATCTATGTTTCTCATTCTAACACTTTTCATCGTATTGCACAGGGACGAAAGCTTGACATACGTGTCTGAGGAGACCACTTTGGTATAAGGGACTGTTCTTATTTCCTTCTTTTTGTTTAATGAACAATTATCCAAGTAAGCCATTCCACATTGTTGATTTTCTTGGACTCGGATGTCACGCAGGTAGCTATAATCTTCCACGTGGTAAGGTCAATTGCTGCTGTAACCACAAATGCACGACTGACTTCTGTTGTTGATTTCATTTGTTTGTTATTTCCTTCTATGTTTCTCATTTTAACACTTTTCATCGTATTGCACAGGGACGAAAGCTTGACACACGTGTCTAAGGAAACCACTTTGGCATAAGGGACTGTTCTTATTCCCTTCTTTTAGTTTAATGAACAATTATCCAAGTAAGCCATTCCACATTGTTGATTTTCTTAGACTCGGATGACACGCAGGTATGATCTCCCACGTGGTAAGGTCAATTGCTGCTGTAACCACAAATGCACGACTGACTTCTGTTGTTGACTTCATTTGTTTGTTATTTCCTTCAATGTTTCTCATTCTAACTCTTTTCATCGTATTACACAGGGACGAAAGCTTGACACACGTGTCTAAGGAAACCATTTTGGTATGAGGGACTGTTCTTATTCCCTTCTTTCTGTATAATGATCAATTATCCAAGTAAGCCATTCCACATTGTTGATTTTCTTGGACTCGGATGACACGCAGGTATAATCTCCCACGTGGTGAGGTCAATTGCTGCTGTAACCACAAATGCACGACTGACTTCTGTTGTTGATTTCATTTGTTTGTTATTTCCTTCAATGTTTCTCATCCTAACTCTTTTCATCGTATTGCACAGGGACGAAAGCTTGACACACGTGTCTAAGGAAACCACTTTGGTATAAGGGACTGTTCTTATTCCCTTCTTTTTGTTCAATGAACAATTATCCAAGTAAGCCATTCCACATTGTTGATTTTCTTGGACTCGAATGTCACGCAGGTAGCTATAATCTACCACGTGGTAAGGTCAATTGCTGCTGTAACCACAAATGCACGACTGACTTCTGTTGTTGATTTCATTTGTTTGTTATTTCCATCTATGTTTCTCATTCTAACACTTTTCATCGTATTGCACAGGGAAGAAAGATTGACATACGTGTCTGAGGAAACCACTTTGGTATAAGGGACTGTTCTTATTCCCTTCTTTTTGTTTAATGAACAATTATCCAAGTAAGCCATTCCACATTGTTGATTTTCTTAGACTCTAATGTCACGCAGGTAGCTATAATCGCCCACGTGGTAAGGTTAATTGCTGCTGTAACCACAAATGCACGACTGACTTCTGTTGTTGATTTCATTTGTTTGTTATTTCCTTCAATGTTTCTCATTCTAACTCTTTTCATCGTATTACACAGGGACGAAAGCTTGACACACGTGTCTAAGGAAACCACTTTGGTATAAGGGACTGTTCTTATTCCCTTCTTTCTGTATAATGATCAATTATCCAAGTAAGCCATTCCACATTGTTGATTTTCTTGGACTCGGATGACACGCAGGTATAATCTCCCACGTGGTGAGGTCAATTGCTGCTGTAACCACAAATGCACGACTGACTTCTGTTGTTGATTTCATTTGTTTGTTATTTCCTTCAATGTTTCTCATTCTAACTCTTTTCATCGTATTACACAGGGACGAAAGCTTGACACACGTGTCTATGGAAACCACATTGGTATAAGGGACAGTTCTTATTCCCTTCTTACTGTATAATGATCAATTATCCAAGTAAGCCATTCCGCATTGTTGATTTTCTTGGACTCGGATGACACGCAGGTTTAATCTCCCACGTAGTGAGGTCAATTGCTGCTGTAACCACAAATGCACGACTGACTTCTGTTGTTGATTTCATTTGTTTGTTATTTCCTTCAATGTTTCTCATTCTAACTCTTTTCATCGTATTACACAGGGACGAAAGCTTGACACACGTGTCTAGGGAAACCACTTTGGTATAAGGGACTGTTCATATTCCCTTCTTTTTGTTTAATGAAGAATTATCCAAGTGAGCCATTCCACATTGTTGATTTTCTTGGACTCGGATGTCACGCAGGTAGCTCTAATCTCCCACGTGGTAAGGTCAATTGCTGCTGTAACCACGAATGCACGACTGACTTCTGTTGTTGATTTCATTCGTTTGTTATTTCCTTCAATGTTTCTCATTCTTACACTTCTCATCGTATTGCACATGGACGAAAGCTTGACACACGTGTCTATGGAAACCACATAGGTATAAGGGACTGTTCTCATTCCCTTCTTTCTGTATAATGATCAATTATCCAAGTAAGACATTCCACATTGTTGATTTTCTTGGACTCGTATGACACGCAGGTATAATCTCCCACGTGGTGAGGTCAATTGCTGCTGTAACCACAAATGCACGACTGACTTCTGTTGTTGATTTCATTTGTTTGTTATTTCCTTCAATATTTCTCATCCTAACTCTTTTCATCGTATTGCACAGTGACGAAAGCTTGACACACGTGTCTAAGGAAACCACTTCGGTATAAGGGACTGTTCTTATTCCCTTCTTTTTGTTTAATGAACAATTATCCAAGTAAGCCATTCCACATTGTTGATTTTCTTGGACTCGGATGACACGCAGGTATAATCTCCCACGTGGTAAGGTCAATTGCTGCTGTAACCACAAATGCACGACTGACTTCTGTTGTTGATTTCATTTGTTTGTTATTTCCTTCAATGTTTCTCATTCTAACTCTTTTCATCGTATTACACAGGGACGAAAGCTTGACACACGTGTCTAAGGAAACCACTTTGGTATAAGGGACTGTTCTTATTCCCTTCTTTCTGTATAATGATCAATTATCCAAGTAAGCCATTCCACATTGTTGATTTTCTTGGACTCGGATGACACGCAGGTATAATCTCCCACGTGGTGAGGTCAATTGCTGCTGTAACCACAAATGCACGACTGACTTCTGTTGTTGATTTCATTTGTTTGTTATTTCCTTCAATGTTTCTCATCCTAACTCTTTTCATCGTATTGCACAGGGACGAAAGCTTGACACACGTGTCTAAGGAAACCACTTTGGTATAAGGGACTGTTCTTATTCCCTTCTTTTTGTTTAATGAACAATTATCCAAGTAAGCCATTCCACATTGTTGATTTTCTTGGACTCGGATGTCACGCAGGTAGCTATAATCTCCCACGTGGTAAGGTCAATTGCTGCTGTAACCACAAATGCACGACTGACTTCTGTTGTTGATTTCATTTGTTTGTTATTTCCTTCTATGTTTCTCATTCTAACACTTTGCATCGTATTGCACATGGACGAAAGCTTGACACACGTGTCTAAGGAAACGACTTTGGTATAAGGGACTGTTCTTATTCCCTTCTTTTTGTTTAATGAACAATTATCCAAGTAAGCCATTCCACATTGTTGATTTTCTTGGACTCGGATGTCGCGCAGGTAGCTCTAATCTCCCACGTGGTGAGGTCAATTGCTGCTGTAACCACGAATGCACGACTGACTTCTGTTGTTGATTTCATTCGTTTGTTATTTCCTTCAATGTTTATCATTCTTACACTTCTCATCGTATTGCACAGGGACGAAAGCTTGACACACGTGTCTATGGAAACCACATTGGTATAACGGACTGTTCTTATTCCCTTCTTTCTGTATAATGATCAATTATCCAAGTAAGCCATTCCATATTGTTGATTTTCTTGGACTCGGATGACACGCAGGTAGCTCTAATCTCCCACGTGGTAAGGTCAATTGCTGCTGTAACCACAAATGCACGACTGACTTCTGTTGTTGATTTCATTTGTTTGTTATTTCCTTCAATGTTTCTCATTCTAACACTTTTCATCATATTGCACAGGGACGAAAGCTTGACACACGTGTCTAAGGAAACCACATTGGTATAAGGGACTGTTCTCATTCCCTTTTTGCTTTTTGATGAACAATTATCCAAGTAAGCCATTCCACATTGTTAATTTTCTTGGACTCGGATGTCACGCAGGTAGCTATAAACTCCCACGTGGTATGGTCAATTGCTGCTGTAACCACTAATGCACGACTGACTTCTGTTGTTGATTTCATTCGTTTGTAATATCCTTCTATGTTTCTCATTCTAACACTTTTCATCGTATTCCACAGGGACGAAAGCTTGACACACGTGTCTAAAGAAACCACTTTGGTATAAGGGACTGTTCTTATTCCCTTTTTTTTGTTTAATCAACAATTATCCAAGTAGGCCATTCCACATTGTTGATTTTCTTGGACTCGGATCACACGCGGGTAGCTATAATCTCCCACGTGGTAAGGTCAATTGCTGCTGTAACCACAATTGGACGGCTGACTTCTGTTGTTGATTTCATTTGTTTGTTATTTCCTTCAATGTTTCTCATTCTAACACTTTTCATCGTATTGCTCAGTGACGAAAGCTTGACACACGTGTCTAAGGAAACCACAAGGGACTGTTCTTATTCTCATTTTTCTTTTTGATGAACAATTATCCAAGTAAGCCATTCCACATTGTTGATTTTCTTGGACTCGGATGTCACGCAGGTAGCTATAATCTCCCACGTGGTAAGGTCAATTGCTGCTGTAACCACAAATGCACGACTGACTTCTGTTGTTGATTTCATTCGTTCGTTATTTTCTTCAATGTTTCTCATTCTAACTCTTTTCATCGTATTGCACAGGGACGAAAGCTTGACACACGTGTCTAAGAAAACCACTTTGGTATAAGCGACTGTTCTTATTCCCTTCTTTTTGTTAAATGAACAATTATCCAAGTAAGCCATTCCACATTGTTGATTTTCTTGGACTCGGATGTCACGCAGGGAGCTATAATCTCCTACGTGGTAAGGTCCATTGCTGCTGTAACCACGAATGCACCACTGACTTCTGTTGTTGATTTCATTTGTTTGTTATTTCCTTCTATGTTTCTCATTCTAACACTTTCCATCGTATTGCAAAGGGACGAAAGCTTGACACACGTGTCTAAGGAAACCACATTGGAATAAGGGACTGTTCTTATTCCCTTTTTTCTTTTTGATGAACAATTATCCAAGTAAGCCATTTCACATTGTTGATTTTCTTGGACTCGGATGACACGCAGGTAGCTATAATCTCCCACGTGGTGAGGTCAATTGCTGCAGGGACGAAAGCTTGACACACGTGTCTGAGGAAACCACTTTGGTATAAGGGACTGTTCTTATTTCCTTCTTTTTGTTTAATGAACAATTATCCAAGTAAGCCATTCCACATTGTTGATTTTCTTGGACTCGGATGTCATGCAGGGAGCTTTAATCTCCCACGTGGTAAGGTCCATTGCAGCTGTAACCACAAATGCACGACTGACTTCTGTTGTTGATTTCATTTGTTTGTTATTTTCATCTATGTTTCTCATTCTAACACTTTCCATCGTATTGCAAAGGGACGAAAGCTTGACACACGTGTCTAAAGAAACCACATTGGAATAAGGGACTGTTCTTATTCCCTTTTTTCTTTTTGATGAACAATTATCCAAGTAAGCCATTCCACATTGTTGATTTTCTTGGACTCGGATGTCACGCAGGTAGCTATAATCTCCCACGTGGTAAGGTCAATTGCTGCTGTAACCACAAATGCACGACTGACTTCTGTTGTTGATTTCATTTGTCTGTTATTTCCTTCTATGTTTCTCATCCTAACACTTTTCATCGTATTGCACAGGGACGAAAGCTTGACACACGTGTCTAAGGAAACCACTTTTGTATAAGGGACTGTTCTTATTCTTTTTTTTCTGTTTAATCAACAATTATCCAAGTAGGCCATTCCACATTGTTGATTTTCTTGGACTCGGATGTCACGCAGGTAGCTATAATCTCCCACGTGGTAAGGTCAATTGCTGCTGTAACCACAAATGCGCGACTGACTTCTGTTGTTGATTTCATTCGTTTGTAATTTCCTTCTATGTTTCTCATTCTAACACTTTTCATCGTATTGCACAGGGACGAAAGCTTGACACACAAGTCTAAGGAAACCACTTTGGTATAAGGGACTGTTCTTATTCCCTTCTTTTTGTTTAATCAACAATTATCCAAGTAGGCCATTCCACATTGTTGAATTTCTTGGACTCGGATGACACGCGGGTAGCTATAATCTCCCACGTAGTAAGGTCAATTGCTGCTGTAACCACAATTGGACGGCTGACTTCTGTTGTTGATTTCATTTGTTTGTTATTTCCTTCAATGTTTCTCATTCTAATACTTTTCATCGTATTGCACAAGGACGAAAGCTTGACACACGTGTCTAAGGAAACCACTTTGGTATGAGGGACTGTTCTTATTCCCTTTTTTTTGTTTAATGAACAATTATCCAAGTAAGCCATTCCACATTGTTGATTTTCTTGAACTCGGATGCCACGCAGGTAGCTATAATCTATCACGTGGTAAGGTCAATTGCTGCTGTAACCACAAATGCACGACTGAATTCTGTTGATTTCATTCGTTTGTTATTTTCTTCAATGTTTCTCATTCTAACACTTTTCATCGTATTGCACAGGGACGAAAGCTTGACACACGTGTCTAAGGATACCACTTTGGTATAAGGGACTGTTCTTATTCCCTTCTTTTTGTTTAATGAACAATTATCCAAGTAAGCCATTCCACATTGTTGATTTTCTTAGACTCGGATGTCACGCAGGTAGCTATAATCTCCCACGTGGTGAGGTCAATTGCTGCTGTAACCACAAATGCACGACTGACTTCTGTTGTTGATTTCATTTGTTTATTTCCTTCAATGTTTCTCATTCTAACACTTCTCATCGTATTGCACAGGGACGAAAGCTTGACACACGTGTCTAAGGAAACCTCATTGGTATAAGGGACTGTTTTTATTTCCTTCTTTCTGAATAATGAAGAATTATCCTAGTGAGCCATTCCACATTGTTGATTTTCTTGGACTCGGATGACACGCGGGTAGCTATAATCTCCCACGTGGTAAGGTCAATTGCTGCTGTAACCACAATTGGACGGCTGACTTCTGTTGTTGATTTCATTTGTTTGTTATTTCCTTCAATGTTTCTCATTCTAACTTTTCTCATCGTATTGCACAGGGACGAAAGCTTGACACACGTGTCTAAGGAAACCACTTTGGTATAAGGGACTGTTCTTATTCCCTTCTTTTTGTTTAATGAACAATTATCCAAGTAAGCCATTCCACATTGTTGATTTTCTTGGACTCGGATGTCTTGCAGGTAGCTCTAATCGCCCTCGTGGTAAGGTCAATTGCTGCTGTAACCACAAATGCACGACTGACTTCAATTGTTGATTTCATTTGTTTGTTATTTCCTTCTATGTTTCTCATTCTAACACTTCTCATCTTATTGCACAGGGACGAAAGATTGACACACGTGTCTAAGGAAACCACATTGGTATAAGGGACTGTTCTTATTCCCTTTTTCTTTTTGATGAACAATTATCCAAGTAGGCCATTCCACATTGTTGATTTTCTTGGACTCGGATGTCACGCAGGTAGCTATAATCTCCCACGTGGTAAGGTCAATTGCTGCTGTAACCACAATTGGACGGCTGACTTCTGTTGTTGATTTTATTTGTTTGTTATTTCCTTCAATGTTTCTCATTCTAACACTTTTCATCGTATTGCACAGGGACGAAAGCTTGACACAAGTGTCAAAGGAAACCACTTTGGTATAAGGGACTGTTCTCATTCCTTTTTTTTTTGTTCAATGAACAATTATTCAAGTAAGCCATTTCACATTGTTGTTTTTCTTGGACTCGGATGTCACGCAGGTAGCTATAATCTCCGACGTGGTAAGGTCAATTGCTCCTGTAACCACAATTGGAAGGCTGACTTCTGTTGTTGATTTCATTTGTTTGTTATTTCCTTCAATGATTCTCCTTCTTACACTTTTCATCGTATTGCTGAGGACGAAAGCGTGACAAACGTGTCTAAGGAAACCGCTCTGCTTTGGGGGACTGTGCTTATTTCCTTTTTCTTTGTTTAATGAACAATTATCCAAGTAAGCCATTCCACATTGTTTTCTTGGACTCGGATGTCACGCAGGTAGCTATAACCTACCACGTGGTAAGGTCAATTGCTGCTGTTACCACAAATGGACGGCTGACTTGTGTTGTGGATGAACAATTGTTCAAGTAAGCCATTCCACATTGTTGATTTTCTTGGACTCGGATGTCACGCAGGTAGCTCTAATCTCCCACGTGGTAAAATCAATTGCTGCTGTAACAACAATTGAACGGCTGACTTCTGTTGTTGATTTCATTTGTTTGTTATTTCCTTCAATGTTTCTCATTCTTACACTTTTCATCGTAATGCACAGGGACGAAAGCTTGACACACGTGTCTAAGGAAACCTCATTGGTATAAGGGACTGTTTTTATTTCCTTCTTTCTGTATAATGAAGAATTATCCAAGTAAGCCATTCCACATTGTTGATTTTCTTGGACTCGGATGACACGCGGGTAGCTATAATCTCCCACGTGGTAAGGTCAATTGCTGCTGTAACTACAATTGGACGGCTGACTTCTGTTGTTGATTTCATTTGTTTGTTATTTCCTTCAATGTTTCTCATTCTAACACTTCTCATCGTATTGCACAGGGACGAAAGCTTGACACACGTGTCTATGGAAACCACATTGGAATAAGGGGGACTGTTCTTATTCCCTTCTTTCTGTATAATGATCAATTATCCAAGTAAGCCATTCCACATTGTTGATCATCTTGGACTCGGATGACACGCAGGTAGCTATAATCTCCCACGTGGTAAGGTCAATTGCTGCTGTAACCACAAATGCACGACTGACTTCTGTTGTTGAATTCATTTGTTTGTTATTTCCTTCAATGTTTCTCATTCTAACACTTTTCATCGTATTGCTGAGGGGCGAAAGCTTGAGACACGTGTCGAAGGAAACCACTTCGGTATAAGGGACTGTTCTTATTCCCTTCTTTTTGTTAAATGAACAATTATCCAAGTAAGCCATTCCACATTGTTGATCATCTTGGACTCGGATGACACGCAGGTAGCTATAATCTCCCACGTGGTAAGGTCAATTGCTGCTGTAACCACGAATGCACCACTGACTTCTGTTGTTGATTTCATTTGTTTGTTATTTCCTTCTATGTTTCTCATTCTAACACTTTCCATCGTATTGCAAAGGGACGAAAGCTTGACACACGTGTCTAAGGAAACCACATTGGAATAAGGGACTGTTCTTATTCCCTTTTTTCTTTTTGATGAACAATTATCCAAGTAAGCCATTTCACATTGTTGATTTTCTTGGACTCGGATGTCACGCAGGTAGCTATAACCTACCACGTGGTAAGGTCAATTGCTGCTGTTACCACAAATGGACGGCTGACTTGTGTTGTGGATGAACAATTGTTCAAGTAAGCCATTCCACATTGTTGATTTTCTTGGACTCGGATGTCACGCAGGTAGCTCTAATCTCCCACGTGGTAAAATCAATTGCTGCTGTAACAACAATTGAACGGCTGACTTCTGTTGTTGATTTCATTTGTTTGTTATTTCCTTCAATGTTTCTCATTCTTACACTTTTCATCGTAATGCACAGGGACGAAAGCTTGACACACGTGTCTAAGGAAACCTCATTGGTATAAGGGACTGTTTTTATTTCCTTCTTTCTGTATAATGAAGAATTATCCAAGTAAGCCATTCCACATTGTTGATTTTCTTGGACTCGGATGACACGCGGGTAGCTATAATCTCCCACGTGGTAAGGTCAATTGCTGCTGTAACTACAATTGGACGGCTGACTTCTGTTGTTGATTTCATTTGTTTGTTATTTCCTTCAATGTTTCTCATTCTAACACTTCTCATCGTATTGCACAGGGACGAAAGCTTGACACACGTGTCTATGGAAACCACATTGGAATAAGGGGGACTGTTCTTATTCCCTTCTTTCTGTATAATGATCAATTATCCAAGTAAGCCATTCCACATTGTTGATCATCTTGGACTCGGATGACACGCAGGTAGCTATAATCTCCCACGTGGTAAGGTCAATTGCTGCTGTAACCACAAATGCACGACTGACTTCTGTTGTTGAATTCATTTGTTTGTTATTTCCTTCAATGTTTCTCATTCTAACACTTTTCATCGTATTGCTGAGGGGCGAAAGCTTGAGACACGTGTCGAAGGAAACCACTTCGGTATAAGGGACTGTTCTTATTCCCTTTTTTTTTCGTTTAATGATCAATTATCCAAGTAAGCCTTCCACATTCTTGTTTTTCTTGGACACGGATGTCACGCAGGAAGCTATAATTTCCCACGTGGTAAGGTCAATTGCTGCTGTAACCTCAAATGAACGGCTGACTTCTGTTGTTGATTTCATTCGTTTGTAATTTCCTTCTATGTTTCTCATTCTAACACTTTTCATCGTATTCCACAGGGACGAAAGCTTGACACACGTGTCTAAAGAAACCACTTTGGTATAAGGGACTGTTCTTATTCCCTTTTTTTTGTTTAATCAACAATTATCCAAGTAGGCCATTCCACATTGTTGATTTTCTTGGACTCGGATGACACGCGGGTAGCTATAATCTCCCACGTGGTAAGGTCAATTGCTGCTGTAACCACAATTGGACGGCTGACTTCTGTTGTTGATTTCATTTGTTTGTTATTTCCTTCAATGTTTCTCATTCTAACACTTTTCATCGTATTGCTCAGGGACGAAAGCTTGACACACGTGTCTAAGGAAACCACAAGGGACTGTTCTTATTCCCATTTTTCTTTTTGATGAACAATTATCCAAGTAAGCCATTCCACATTGTTGATTTTCTTGGACTCGGATGTCACGCAGGTAGCTATAATCTCCCACGTGGTAAGGTCAATTGCTGCTGTAACCACAAATGCACGACTGACTTCTGTTGTTGATTTCATTCGTTCGTTATTTTCTTCAATGTTTCTCATTCTAACTCTTTTCATCGTATTGCACAGGGACGAAAGCTTGACACACGTGTCTAAGGAAACCACATTGGAATAAGGGACTGTTCTTATTCCCTTTTTTCTTTTTGATGAACAATTATCCAAGTAAGCCATTCCACATTGTTGATTTTCTTGGACTCGGATGACACGCAGGTAGCTATAATCTCCCACGTGGTGAGGTCAATTGCTGCAGGGACGAAAGCTTGACACACGTGTCTGAGGAAACCACTTTGGTATAAGGGACTGTTCTCATTTCCTTCTTTTTGTTTGATGAACAATTATCCAAGTAGGCCATTCCACATTGTTGATTATCTTGGACTCGGATGTCACGCAGGTAGCTATAATCTCCCACGTGGTAAGGTCAATTGCTGCTGCAACCACAAATGCACGACTGACTTCTGTTGTTGATTTCATTTGTTTGTTATTTCCTTCTATGTTTCTCATTCTAACACTTTTCATCGTATTGCACAGGGACGAAAGCTTGACACGCGTGTCTAAGGAAACCACTTTGGTATAAGGGACTGTTCTTATTCCCTTCGTTTTGTTCAATCAACAATTATCCAAGTAAGCCATTCCACATTGTTGATTTTCTTGGACTCGAATGTCACGCAGGTAGCTATAATCTCCCACGTGGTAAGGTCAATTGCTGCTGTAACCACAAATGCACGACTGACTTCTGTTGTTGACTTCATTTGTTTGTTATTTCCTTCAATGTTTCTCATTCTAACTCTTTTCATCGTATTACACAGGGACGAAAGCTTGACACACGTGTCTAAGGAAACCATTCTGGTATGAGGGACTGTTCTTATTCCCTTCTTTCTGTATAATGATCAATTATCCAAGTAAGCCATTCCACATTGTTGATTTTCTTGGACTCGGATGTCACGCAGGTAGCTATAATCTTCCACGTGGTAAGGTCAATTGCTGCTGTAACCACAAATGCACGACTGACTTCTGTTGTTGATTTCATTTGTTTGTTATTTCCTTCTATGTTTCTCATTCTAACACTTTTCATCGTATTGCACAGGGACGAAAGCTTGACACACGTGTCTAAGGAAACCACTTTGGCATAAGGGACTGTTCTTATTCCCTTCTTTTTGTTTAATGAACAATTATCCAAGTAAGCCATTTCACATTGTTGATTTTCTTAGACTCGGATGACACGCAGGTATGATCTCCCACGTGGTAAGGTCAATTGCTGCTGTAACCACAAATGCACGACTGACTTCTGTTGTTGACTTCATTTGTTTGTTATTTCCTTCAATGTTTCTCATTCTAACTCTTTTCATCGTATTACACAGGGACGAAAGCTTGACACACGTGTCTAAGGAAACCATTCTGGTATGAGGGACTGTTCTTATTCCCTTCTTTCTGTATAATGATCAATTATCCAAGTAAGCCATTCCACATTGTTGATTTTCTTGGACTCGGATGACACGCAGGTATAATCTCCCACGTGGTGAGGTCAATTGCTGCTGTAACCACAAATGCACGACTGACTTCTGTTGTTGATTTCATTTGTTTGTTATTTCCTTCAATGTTTCTCATCCTAACTCTTTTCATCGTATTGCACAGGGACGAAAGCTTGACACACGTGTCTAAGGAAACCACTTTGGTATAAGGGACTGTTCTTATTCCCTTCTTTTTGTTCAATGAACAATTATCCAAGTAAGCCATTCCACATTGTTGATTTTCTTGGACTCGGATGTCACGCAGGTAGCTATAATCTACCACGTGGTAAGGTCAATTGCTGCTGTAACCACAAATGCACGACTGACTTCTGTTGTTGATTTCATTTGTTTGTTATTTCCATCTATGTTTCTCATTCTAACACTTTTCATCGTATTGCACAGGGAAGAAAGATTGACATACGTGTCTGAGGAAACCACTTTGGTATAAGGGACTGTTCTTATTCCCTTCTTTTTGTTTAATGAACAATTATCCAAGTAAGCCATTCCACATTGTTGATTTTCTTAGACTCTGATGTCACGCAGGTAGCTATAAGCGCCCACGTGGTAAGGTTAATTGCTGCTGTAACCACAAATGCACGACTGACTTCTGTTGTTGATTTCATTTGTTTGTTATTTCCTTCAATGTTTCTCATTCTAACACTTCTCATCGTATTGCACAGGGACGAAAGCTTGACACACGTGTCTAAGGAAACCTCATTGGTATAAGGGACTGTTTTTATTTCCTTCTTTCTGAATAATGAAGAATTATCCTAGTGAGCCATTCCACATTGTTGATTTTCTTGGACTCGGATGACACGCGGGTAGCTATAATCTCCCACGTGGTAAGGTCAATTGCTGCTGTAACCACAATTGGACGGCTGACTTCTGTTGTTGATTTCATTTGTTTGTTATTTCCTTCAATGTTTCTCATTCTAACTTTTCTCATCGTATTGCACAGGGACGAAAGCTTGACACACGTGTCTAAGGAAACCACTTTGGTATAAGGGACTGTTCTTATTCCCTTCTTTTTGTTTAATGAACAATTATCCAAGTAAGCCATTCCACATTGTTGATTTTCTTGGACTCGGATGTCACGCAGGTAGCTCTAATCGCCCTCGTGGTAAGGTCAATTGCTGCTGTAACCACAAATGCACGACTGACTTCAATTGTTGATTTCATTTGTTTGTTATTTCCTTCTATGTTTCTCATTCTAACACTTCTCATCTTATTGCACAGGGACGAAAGATTGACACACGTGTCTAAGGAAACCACATTGGTATAAGGGACTGTTCTTATTCCCTTTTTCTTTTTGATGAACAATTATCCAAGTAGGCCATTCCACATTGTTGATTTTCTTGGAATCGGATGTCACGCAGGTAGCTATAATCTCCCACGTGGTAAAGTCAATTGCTGCTGTAACCACAAATGCACGACTGACTTCTGTTGTTGATTTCATTCGTTTGTTATTTTCTTCAATGTTTCTCATTCTAACACTTTTCATCGTATTGCACAGGGACGAAAGCTTGACACAAGTGTCAAAGGAAACCACTTTGGTATAAGGGACTGTTCTTATTCCCTTCTTTTTGTTTAATGAACAATTATCCAAGTAAGCCATTCCACATTGTTGATTTTCTTAGACTCGGATGTCACGCAGGTAGCTCTAATCTGCCACGTGGTAAGATCAGTTGCTGCTGTAACCACAAATGCACGACTGACTTCTGTTGTTGATTTCATTCGTTTGTAATTTCCTTCTATGTTTCTCATTCTAACACTTTTCATCGTATTCCACAGGGACGAAAGCTTGACACACGTGTCTAAAGAAACCACTTTGGTATAAGGGACTGTTCTTATTACCTTTTTTTTGTTTAATCAACAATTATCCAAGTAGGCCATTCCACATTGTTGATTTTCTTGGACTCGGATGACACGCGGGTAGCTATAATCTCCCACGTGGTAAGGTCAATTGCTGTTTAACCACAATTGGACGGCTGACTTCTGTTGTTGATTTCATTTGTTTGTTATTTCCTTCAATGTTTCTCATTCTAACACTTTTCATCGTATTGCTCAGGGACGAAAGCTTGACACACGTGTCTAAGGAAACCACAAGGGACTGTTCTTATTCTCATTTTTCTTTTTGATGAACAATTATCCAAGTAAGCCATTCCACATTGTTGATTTTCTTGGACTCGGATGTCACGCAGGTAGCTATAATCTCCCACGTGGTAAAGTCAATTGCTGCTGTAACCACAAATGCACGACTGACTTCTGTTGTTGATTTCATTCGTTCGTTATTTTCTTCAATGTTTCTCATTCTAACTCTTTTCATCGTATTGCACAGGGACGAAAGCTTGACACACGTGTCTAAGGAAACCACATTGGAATAAGGGACTGTTCTTATTCCCTTTTTTCTTTTTGATGAACAATTATCCAAGTAAGCCATTCCACATTGTTGATTTTCTTGGACTCGGATGACACGCAGGTAGCTATAATCTCCCACGTGGTGAGGTCAATTGCTGCAGGGACGAAAGCTTGACACACGTGTCTGAGGAAACCACTTTGGTATAAGGGACTGTTCTCATTTCCTTCTTTTTGTTTGATGAACAATTATCCAAGTAAGCCATTCCACATTGTTGATTTTCTTGGACTCGGATGTCACGCAGGGAGCTATAATCTCCCACGTGGTAAGGTCCATTGCTGCTGTAACCACAAATGCACGACTGACTTCTGTTGTTGATTTCATTTGTTTGTTATTTCCATCTATGTTTCTCATTCTAACACTTTCCATCGTATTGCAAAGGGAAGAAAGCTTGACACACGTGTCTAAGGAAACCACATTGGAATAAGGGACTGTTCTTATTCCCTTTTTTCTTTTTGATGAACAATTATCCAAGTAAGCCATTCCACATTGTTGATTTTCTTGGACTCGGATGTCACGCAGGTAGCTATAATCTCCCACGTGGTGAGGTCAATTGCTGCTGTAACCACAAATGCACGACTGACTTCTGTTGTTGATTTCATTCGTTTGTTATTCTCTTCAATGTTTCTCATTCTAACACTTTTCATCGTATTGCACAGGGACGAAAGCTTGACACACGTGTCTGAGGAAACCACTTTGGTATAAGGGACTGTTCTTATTTCCTTCTTTTTGTTTAATGAACAATTATCCAAGTAAGCCATTCCACATTGTTGATTTTCTTGGACTCGGATGTCACGCAGGGAGCTATAATCTCCCACGTGGTAAGGTCCATTGCTGCTGTAACCACAAATGCACGACTGACTTCTGTTGTTGATTCCATTTGTTTGTTATTTCCTTCTATGTTTCTCATTCTAACACTTTCTATCGTATTGCAAAGGGACGAAAGCTTGACACACGTGTCTAAGGAAACCACATTGGAATAAGGGACTGTTCTTATTCCCTTTTTTCTTTTTGATGAACAATTATCCAAGTAAGCCATTCCACATTGTTGATTTTCTTGGACTCGGATGACACGCAGGTAGCTATAATCTCCCACGTGGTGAGGTCAATTGCTGCAGGGACGAAAGCTTGACACACGTGTCTGAGGAAACCACTTTGGTATAAGGGACTGTTCTTATTTCCTTCTTTTTGTTTAATGAACAATTATCCAAGTAAGCCATTCCACATTGTTGATTTTCTTGGACTCGGATGTCACGCAGGGAGCTATAATCTCCCACGTGGTAAGGTCCATTGCTGCTGTAACCACAAATGCACGACTGACTTCTGTTGTTGATTTCATTTGTTTGTTATTTCCATCTATGTTTCTCATTCTAACACTTTTCATCGTATTGCACAGGGACGAAAGCTTGACATACGTGTCTGAGGAGACCACTTTGGTATAAGGGACTGTTCTTATTTCCTTCTTTTTGTTTAATGAACAATTATCCAAGTAAGCCATTCCACATTGTTGATTTTCTTGGACTCGGATGTCACGCAGGTAGCTATAATCTTCCACGTGGTAAGGTCAATTGCTGCTGTAACCACAAATGCACGACTGACTTCTGTTGTTGATTTCATTTGTTTGTTATTTCCTTCTATGTTTCTCATTTTAACACTTTTCATCGTATTGCACAGGGACGAAAGCTTGACACACGTGTCTAAGGAAACCACTTTGGCATAAGGGACTGTTCTTATTCCCTTCTTTTTGTTTAATGAACAATTATCCAAGTAAGCCATTCCACATTGTTGATTTTCTTGGACTCGGATGACACGCAGGTATGATCTCCCACGTGGTAAGGTCAATTGCTGCTGTAACCACAAATGCACGACTGACTTCTGTTGTTGACTTCATTTGTTTGTTATTTCCTTCAATGTTTCTCATTCTAACTCTTTTCATCGTATTACACAGGGACGAAAGCTTGACACACGTGTCTAAGGAAACCATTTTGGTATGAGGGACTGTTCTTATTCCCTTCTTTCTGTATAATGATCAATTATCCAAGTAAGCCATTCCACATTGTTGATTTTCTTGGACTCGGATGACACGCAGGTATAATCTCCCACGTGGTGAGGTCAATTGCTGCTGTAACCACAAATGCACGACTGACTTCTGTTGTTGATTTCATTTGTTTGTTATTTCCTTCAATGTTTCTCATCCTAACTCTTTTCATCGTATTGCACAGGGACGAAAGCTTGACACACGTGTCTAAGGAAACCACTTTGGTATAAGGGACTGTTCTTATTCCCTTCTTTTTGTTCAATGAACAATTATCCAAGTAAGCCATTCCACATTGTTGATTTTCTTGGACTCGAATGTCACGCAGGTAGCTATAATCTACCACGTGGTAAGGTCAATTGCTGCTGTAACCACAAATGCACGACTGACTTCTGTTGTTGATTTCATTTGTTTGTTATTTCCATCTATGTTTCTCATTCTAACACTTTTCATCGTATTGCACAGGGAAGAAAGATTGACATACGTGTCTGAGGAAACCACTTTGGTATAAGGGACTGTTCTTATTCCCTTCTTTTTGTTTAATGAACAATTATCCAAGTAAGCCATTCCACATTGTTGATTTTCTTGGACTCGGATGTCACGCAGGTAGCTATAATCTTCCACGTGGTAAGGTCAATTGCTGCTGTAACCACAAATGCACGACTGACTTCTGTTGTTGATTTCATTTGTTTGTTATTTCCTTCAATGTTTCTCATTCTAACTCTTTTCATCGTATTACACAGGGACGAAAGCTTGACACACGTGTCTAAGGAAACCACTTTGGTATAAGGGACTGTTCTTATTCCCTTCTTTCTGTATAATGATCAATTATCCAAGTAAGCCATTCCACATTGTTGATTTTCTTGGACTCGGATGACACGCAGGTATAATCTCCCACGTGGTGAGGTCAATTGCTGCTGTAACCACAAATGCACGACTGACTTCTGTTGTTGATTTCATTTGTTTGTTATTTCCTTCAATGTTTCTCATTCTAACTCTTTTCATCGTATTACACAGGGACGAAAGCTTGACACACGTGTCTATGGAAACCACATTGGTATAAGGGACAGTTCTTATTCCCTTCTTACTGTATAATGATCAATTATCCAAGTAAGCCATTCCGCATTGTTGATTTTCTTGGACTCGGATGACACGCAGGTTTAATCTCCCACGTAGGGAGGTCAATTGCTGCTGTAACCACAAATGCACGACTGACTTCTGTTGTTGATTTCATTTGTTTGTTATTTCCTTCAATGTTTCTCATTCTAACTCTTTTCATCGTATTACACAGGGACGAAAGCTTGACACACGTGTCTAGGGAAACCACTTTGGTATAAGGGACTGTTCATATTCCCTTCTTTTTGTTTAATGAAGAATTATCCAAGTGAGCCATTCCACATTGTTGATTTTCTTGGACTCGGATGTCACGCAGGTAGCTATAATCTTCCACGTGGTAAGGTCAATTGCTGCTGTAACCACAAATGCACGACTGACTTCTGTTGTTGATTTCATTTGTTTGTTATTTCCTTCTATGTTTCTCATTCTAACACTTTTCATCGTATTGCACAGGGACGAAAGCTTGACACACGTGTCTAAGGAAACCACTTTGGTATAAGGGACTGTTCTTATTTCCTTCTTTTTGTTTAATGAACAATTATCCAAGTAAGCCATTCCACATTGTTGATTTTCTTGGACTCGGATGACACGCAGGTATAATCTCCCACGTGGTAAGGTCAATTGCTGCTGTAACCACAAATGCACGACTGACTTCTGTTGTTGATTTCATTTGTTTGTTATTTCCTTCAATGTTTCTCATTCTAACTCTTTTCATCGTATTACACAGGGACGAAAGCTTGACACACGTGTCTAAGGAAACCACTTTGGTATAAGGGACTGTTCTTATTCCCTTCTTTCTGTATAATGATCAATTATCCAAGTAAGCCATTCCACATTGTTTGATTTTCTTGGACTCGGATGACACGCAGGTATAATCTCCCACGTGGTGAGGTCAATTGCTGCTGTAACCACAAATGCACGACTGACTTCTGTTGTTGATTTCATTTGTTTGTTATTTCCTTAAATGTTTCTCATTCTAACACTTTTCATCGTATTGCACAGGGAAGAAAGATTGACATACGTGTCTGAGGAAACCACTGTGGTATAAGGGACTGTTCTTATTCCCTTCTTTTTGTTTAATGAACCATTAGCCAAGTAAGCCATTCCACATTGTTGATTTTCTTAGACTCTGATGTCACGCAGGTAGCTATAATCGCCCACGTGGTAAGGTTAATTGCTGCTGTAACCACAAATGCACGACTGACTTCTATTTTTGATTTCATTTGTTTGTTATTTCCTTCAATGTTTCTCATTCTAACACTTCTCATCTTATTGCAGAGGGACGAAAGCTTGACACACGTGTCTAAGGAAATCACATTGGTGAAAGGGACTGTTCTTATTCCCTTCTTTTTGTTTAATAAACAATTATCCAAGTAAGCCATTCCACATTGTTGAGTTTCTTGGACTCGGATGACACGCGGGTAGCTATAATCTCCCACGTGGTAAGGTCAATTGCTGCTGTAACCACAATTGGACGGCTGACTTCTGTTGTTGATTTCATTTGTTTGTTATTTCCTTCAATGTTTCTCATTCTAACACTTCTCATCGTATTGCACAGGGACGAAAGCTTGACACACGTGTCTATGGAAACCACATTGGTATAAGGGACAGTTCTTATTCCCTTCTTACTGTATAATGATCAATCATCCAAGTAAGCCATTCCGCATTGTTGATTTTCTTGGACTCGGATGACACGCAGGTATAATCTCCCACGTAGTGAGGTCAATTGCTGCTGTAACCACAAATGCACGACTGACTTCTGTTGTTGATTTCATTTGTTTGTTATTTCCTTCAATGTTTCCCATTCTAACTCTTTTCATCGTATTACACAGGGACGAAAGCTTGACACACGTCTCTAAGGAAACCACTTTGGTATAAGGGACTGTTCTTATTCCCTTCTTTTTGTTTAATGAACAATTATCCAAGTAAGCCATTCCACATTGTTGATTTTCTCGGACTCGGATGTCACGCAGGTAGCTCTAATCTCCCACGTGGTAAGGTCAATTGCTGCTGTAACCACGAATGCACGACTGACTTCTGTTGTTGATTTCATTCGTTTGTTATTTCCTTCAATGTTTCTCATTCTTACACTTCTCATCGTATTGCACATGGACGAAAGCTTGACACACGTGTCTATGGAAACCACATAGGTATAAGGGACTGTTCTCATTCCCTTCTTTCTGTATAATGATCAATTATCCAAGTAAGACATTCCACATTGTTGATTTTCTTGGACTCGTATGACACGCAGGTATAATCTCCCACGTGGTGAGGTCAATTGCTGCTGTAACCACAAATGCACGACTGACTTCTGTTGTTGATTTCATTTGTTTGTTATTTCCTTCAATATTTCTCATCCTAACTCTTTTCATCGTATTGCACAGTGACGAAAGCTTGACACACGTGTCTAAGGAAACCACTTCGGTATAAGGGACTGTTCTTATTCCCTTCTTTTTGTTTAATGAACAATTATCCAAGTAAGCCATTCCACATTGTTGATTTTCTTGGACTCGGATGACACGCAGGTATAATCTCCCACGTGGTAAGGTCAATTGCTGCTGTAACCACAAATGCACGACTGACTTCTGTTGTTGATTTCATTTGTTTGTTATTTCCTTCAATGTTTCTCATTCTAACTCTTTTCATCGTATTACACAGGGACGAAAGCTTGACACACGTGTCTAAGGAAACCACTTTGGTATAAGGGACTGTTCTTATTCCCTTCTTTCTGTATAATGATCAATTATCCAAGTAAGCCATTCCACATTGTTGATTTTCTTGGACTCGGATGACACGCAGGTATAATCTCCCACGTGGTGAGGTCAATTGCTGCTGTAACCACAAATGCACGACTGACTTCTGTTGTTGATTTCATTTGTTTGTTATTTCCTTCAATGTTTCTCATCCTAACTCTTTTCATCGTATTGCACAGGGACGAAAGCTTGACACACGTGTCTAAGGAAACCACTTTGGTATAAGGGACTGTTCTTATTCCCTTCTTTTTGTTTAATGAACAATTATCCAAGTAAGCCATTCCACATTGTTGATTTTTTTGGACTCGGATGTCACGCAGGTAGCTATAATCTCCCACGTGGTAAGGTCAATTGCTGCTGTAACCACAAATGCACGACTGACTTCTGTTGTTGATTTCATTTGTTTGTTATTTCCTTCTATGTTTCTCATTCTAACACTTTGCATCGTATTGCACATGGACGAAAGCTTGACACACGTGTCTAAGGAAACGACTTTGGTATAAGGGACTGTTCTTATTCCCTTCTTTTTGTTTAATGAACAATTATCCAAGTAAGCCATTCCACATTGTTGATTTTCTTGGACTCGGATGTCGCGCAGGTAGCTCTAATCTCCCACGTGGTGAGGTCAATTGCTGCTGTAACCACGAATGCACGACTGACTTCTGTTGTTGATTTCATTCGTTTGTTATTTCCTTCAATGTTTATCATTCTTACACTTCTCATCGTATTGCACAGGGACGAAAGCTTGACACACGTGTCTATGGAAACCACATTGGTATAACGGACTGTTCTTATTCCCTTCTTTCTGTATAATGATCAATTATCCAAGTAAGCCATTCCATATTGTTGATTTTCTTGGACTCGGATGACACGCAGGTAGCTATAATCTCCCACGTGGTAAGGTCAATTGCTGCTGTAACCACAAATGCACGACTGACTTCTGTTGTTGATTTCATTTGTTTGTTATTTCCTTCAATGTTTCTCATTCTAACACTTTTCATCATATTGCACAGGGACGAAAGCTTGACACACGTGTCTAAGGAAACCACATTGGTATAAGGGACTGTTCTCATTCCCTTTTTGCTTTTTGATGAACAATTATCCAAGTAAGCCATTCCACATTGTTAATTTTCTTGGACTCGGATGTCACGCAGGTAGCTATAAACTCCCACGTGGTATGGTCAATTGCTGCTGTAACCACTAATGCACGACTGACTTCTGTTGTTGATTTCATTCGTTTGTAATATCCTTCTATGTTTCTCATTCTAACACTTTTCATCGTATTCCACAGGGACGAAAGCTTGACACACGTGTCTAAAGAAACCACTTTGGTATAAGGGACTGTTCTTATTCCCTTCTTTTTGTTTAATGAACAATTATCCAAGTAAGCCATTCCACATTGTTGATTTTCTTGGACTCGGATGACACGCAGGTATAATCTCCCACGTAGTGAGGTCAATTGCTGCTGTAACCACAAATGCACGACTGACTTCTGTTGTTGATTTCATTTGTTTGTTATTTCCTTCAATGTTTCTCATTCTAACTCTTTTCATCGTATTACACAGGGACGAAAGCTTGACACACGTGTCTAAGGAAACCACTTTGGTATAAGGGACTGTTCTTATTCCCTTCTTTTTGTTTAATGAAGAATTATCCAAGTGAGCCATTCCACATTGTTGATTTTCTTGGACTCGGATGTCACGCAGGTAGCTATAATCTTCCACGTGGTAAGGTCAATTGCTGCTGTAACCACAAATGCACGACTGACTTCTGTTGTTGATTTCATTTGTTTGTTATTTCCTTCTATGTTTCTCATTCTAACACTTTTCATCGTATTACACAGGGACGAAAGCTTGACACACGTGTCTAAGGAAACCACTTCGGTATAAGGGACTGTTCTTATTTCCTTTTTGCTTTTTAATAAACAATTATCCAAGTAAGCCATTCCGCATTGTTGATTTTCTTGGACTCGGATGACACGCAGGTATAATCTCCCACGTAGTGAGGTCAATTGCTGCTGTAACCACAAATGCACGACTGACTTCTGTTGTTGATTTCATTTGTTTGTTATTTCCTTCAATGTTTCTCATTCTAACTCTTTTCATCGTATTACACAGGGACGAAAGCTTGACACACGTGTCTATGGAAACCACATTGGTATAAGGGACAGTTCTCATTCCCTTCTTACTGTATAATGATCAATCATCCAAGTAAGCCATTCCGCATTGTTGATTTTCTTGGACTCGGATGACACGCAGGTATAATCTCCCACGTAGTGAGGTCAATTGCTGCTGTAACCACAAATGCACGACTGACTTCTGTTGTTGATTTCATTTGTTTGTTATTTCCTTCAATGTTTCTCATTCTAACTCTTTTCATCGTATTACACAGGGACGAAAGCTTGACACACGTGTCTAAGGAAACCACTTTGGTATAAGGGACTGTTCTTATTCCCTTCTTTTTGTTTAATGAAGAATTATCCAAGTAAGCCATTCCACATTGTTGATTTTCTTGGACTCGGATGTCACGCAGGTAGCTATAATCTTCCACGTGGTAAGGTCAATTGCTGCTGTAACCACAAATGCACGACTGACTTCTGTTGTTGATTTCATTTGTTTGTTATTTCCTTCAATGTTTCTCATTCTAACTCTTTTCATCGTATTACACAGGTACGAAAGCTTGACACACGTGTCTAAGGAAACCACTTTGGTATAAGGGACTGTTCTTATTCCCTTCTTTCTGTATAATGATCAATTATCCAAGTAAGCCATTCCACATTGTTGATTTTCTTGGACGAGGATGACACGCAGGTATAATCTCCCACGTGGTGAGGTCAATTGCTGCTGTAACCACAAATGCACGACTGACTTCTGTTGTTGATTTCATTTGTTTGTTATTTCCTTCAATGTTTCTCATCCTAACTCTTTTCATCGTATTGCACAGGGACGAAAGCTTGACACACGTGTCTAAGGAAACCACTTTGGTATAAGGGACTGTTCTTATTCCCTTCTTTTTGTTTAATAAACAATTATCCAAGTAAGCCATTCCACATTGTTGAGTTTCTTGGACTTGGATGTCACGCAGGTAGCTATAATCTACCACGTGGTAAGGTCAATTGCTGCTGTAACCACAAATGCACGACTGACTTCTGTTGTTGATTTCATTTGTTTGTTATTTCCATCTATGTTTCTCATTCAAACACTTTTCATCGTATTGCACAGGGAAGAAAGATTGACATACGTGTCTGAGGAAACCACTTTGGTATAAGGGACTGTTCTTCCCTTCTTTTTGTTTAATGAACCATTATCCAAGTAAGCCATTCCACATTGTTGATTTTCTTAGACTCTGATGTCACGCAGATAGCTATAATCGCCCACGTGGTAAGGTTAATTGCTGCTGTAACCACAAATGCACGACTGACTTCTATTTTTGATTTCATTTGTTTGTTATATCCTTCAATGTTTCTCATTCTAACTCTTTTCATCGTATTGCACAAGGACGAAAGCTTGACACACGTGTCTAAGGAAATCACATTGGTGAAAGGGACTGTTCTTATTCCCTTCTTTTTGTTTAATAAACAATTATCCAAGTAAGCCATTCCACATTGTTGAGTTTCTTGTACTCGGATGACACGCGGGTAGCTATAATCTCCCACGTAGTAAGGTCAATTGCTGCTGTAACCACAATTGGACGGCTGACTTCTGTTGTTGATTTCATTTGTTTGTTATTTCCTTCAATGTTTCTCATTCTAACACTTCTCATCGTATTGCACAGGGACGAAAGCTTGACACACGTGTCTATGGAAACCACATTGGTATAAGGGACAGTTCTTATTCCCTTCTTACTGTATAATGATCAATCATCCAAGTAAGCCATTCCGCATTGTTGATTTTCTTGGACTCGGTTGACACGCAGGTATAATCTCCCACGTAGTGAGGTCAATTGCTGCTGTAACCACAAATGCACGACTGACTTCAGTTGTTGATTTCATTTGTTTGTTATTTCCTTCAATGTTTTCCATTCTAACTCTTTTCATCGTATTACACAGGGACGAAAGCTTGACACACGTGTCTAAGGAAACCACTTTGGTATAAGGGACTGTTCTTATTCCCTTCTTTTTGTTTAATGAACAATTATCCAAGTAAGCCATTCCACATTGTTGATTTTCTCGGACTCGGATGTCACGCAGGTAGCTATAATCTTCCACGTGGTAAGGTCAATTGCTGCTGTAACCACAAATGCACGACTGACTTCTGTTGTTGATTTCATTTGTTAGTTATTTCCTCCTATGTTTCTCATTCTAACACTTTTCATCTTATTGCACAGGGACGAAAGCTTGACACACGTGTCTAAGGAAACCACTTCGGTATAAGGGACTGTTCTTATTTCCTTTTTGCTTTTTAATGAACAATTATCCAAGTAAGCCATTCCACATTGTTGATTTTCTCGGACTCGGATGTCACGCAGGTAGCTCTAATCTCCCACGTGGTAAGGTCAATTGCTGCTGTAACCACGAATGCACGACTGACTTCTGTTGTTGATTTCATTCGTTTGTTATTTCCTTCAATGTTTCTCATTCTTACACTTCTCATCGTATTGCACAGGGACGAAAGCTTGACACACGTGTCTATGGAAACCACATAGGTATAAGGGACTGTTCTCATTCCCTTCTTTCTGTATAATGATCAATTATCCAAGTAAGACATTCCACATTGTTGATTTTCTTGGACTCGGATGACACGCAGGTATAATCTCCCACGTGGTGAGGTCAATTGCTGCTGTAACCACAAATGCACGACTGACTTCTGTTGTTGATTTCATTTGTTTGTTATTTCCTTCAATATTTCTCATCCTAACTCTTTTCATCGTATTGCACAGTGACGAAAGCTTGACACACCTGTCTAAGGAAACCACTTCGGTATAAGGGACTGTTCTTATTCCCTTTTTTTTGTTTAATGAACAATTATCCAAGTAAGCCATTCCACATTGTTGATTTTCTTGGACTCGGATGACACGCAGTTATAATCTCCCACGTGGTAAGGTCAATTGCTGCTGTAACCACAAATGCACGACTGACTTCTGTTGTTGATTTCATTTGTTTGTTATTTCCTTCAATGTTTCTCATTCTAACTCTTTTCATCGTATTACACAGGGACGAAAGCTTGACACACGTGTCTAAGGAAACCACTTTGGTATAAGGGACTGTTCTTATTCCCTTCTTTCTGTATAATGATCAATTATCCAAGTAAGCCATTCCACATTGTTGATTTTCTTGGAATCGGATGACACGCAGGTATAATCTCCCACGTGGTGAGGTCAATTGCTGCTGTAACCACAAATGCACGACTGACTTCTGTTGTTGATTTCATTTGTTTGTTATTTCCTTCAATGTTTCTCATCCTAACTCTTTTCATCGTATTGCACAGGGACGAAAGCTTGACACACTTGTCTAAGGAAACCACTTGGGTATAAGGGACTGTTCTTATTCCCTTCTTTTTGTTTAATGAACAATTATCCAAGTGAGCCATTCCACATTGTTGATTTTCTTGGACTCGGATGACACGCAGGTATAATCTCCCACGTGGTAAGGTTAATTGCTGCTGTAACCACAAATGCACGACTGACATCTGTTGTTGATTTCATTTGTTTGTTATTTCCTTCAATGTTTCTCATTCTTACTCTCTTCATCGTATTACACAGGGACGAAAGCTTGACACACGTGTCTAAGGAAACCACTTTGGTATAAGGGACTGTTCTTATTCCCTTCTTACTGTATAATGATCAATCATCCAAGTAAGCCATTCCGCATTGTTGATTTTCTTGGACTCGGATGACACGCAGGTATAATCTCCCACGTAGTGAGGTCAATTGCTGCTGTAACCACAAATGCACGACTGACTTCAGTTGTTGATTTCATTTGTTTGTTATTTCCTTCAATGTTTCCCATTCTAACTCTTTTCATCGTATTACACAGGGACGAAAGCTTGACACACGTGTCTAAGGAAACCACTTTGGTATAAGGGACTGTTCTTATTCCCTTCTTTTTGTTTAATGAACAATTATCCAAGTAAGCCATTCCACATTGTTGATTTTCTCGGACTCGGATGTCACGCAGGTAGCTATAATCTTCCACGTGGTAAGGTCAATTGCTGCTGTAACCACAAATGCACGACTGACTTCTGTTGTTGATTTCATTTGTTAGTTATTTCCTCCTATGTTTCTCATTCTAACACTTTTCATCTTATTGCACAGGGACGAAAGCTTGACACACGTGTCTAAGGAAACCACTTCGGTATAAGGGACTGTTCTTATTTCCTTTTTGCTTTTTAATGAACAATTATCCAAGTAAGCCATTCCACATTGTTGATTTTCTCGGACTCGGATGTCACGCAGGTAGCTCTAATCTCCCACGTGGTAAGGTCAATTGCTGCTGTAACCACGAATGCACGACTGACTTCTGTTGTTGATTTCATTCGTTTGTTATTTCCTTCAATGTTTCTCATTCTTACACTTCTCATCGTATTGCACAGGGACGAAAGCTTGACACACGTGTCTATGGAAACCACATAGGTATAAGGGACTGTTCTCATTCCCTTCTTTCTGTATAATGATCAATTATCCAAGTAAGACATTCCACATTGTTGATTTTCTTGGACTCGGATGACACGCAGGTATAATCTCCCACGTGGTGAGGTCAATTGCTGCTGTAACCACAAATGCACGACTGACTTCTGTTGTTGATTTCATTTGTTTGTTATTTCCTTCAATATTTCTCATCCTAACTCTTTTCATCGTATTGCACAGTGACGAAAGCTTGACACACCTGTCTAAGGAAACCACTTCGGTATAAGGGACTGTTCTTATTCCCTTTTTTTTGTTTAATGAACAATTATCCAAGTAAGCCATTCCACATTGTTGATTTTCTTGGACTCGGATGACACGCAGGTATAATCTCCCACGTAGTGAGGTCAATTGCTGCTGTAACCACAAATGCACGACTGACTTCTGTTGTTGATTTCATTTGTTTGTTATTTCCTTCAATGTTTCTCATTCTAACTCTTTTCATCGTATTACACAGGGACGAAAGCTTGACACACGTGTCTAAGGAAACCACTTTGGTATAAGGGACTGTTCTTATTCCCTTCTTTTTGTTTAATGAAGAATTATCCAAGTGAGCCATTCCACATTGTTGATTTTCTTGGACTCGGATGTCACGCAGGTAGCTTTAATCTTCCACGTGGTAAGGTCAATTGCTGCTGTAACCACAAATGCACGACTGACTTCTGTTGTTGATTTCATTTGTTTGTTATTTCCTTCTATGTTTCTCATTCTAACACTTTTCATCGTATTACACAGGGACGAAAGCTTGACACACGTGTCTAAGGAAACCACTTTGGCATAAGGGACTGTTCTTATTCCCTTCTTTTTGTTTAATGAACAATTATCCAAGTAAGTCATTCCACATTGTTGATTTTCTTGGACTCGAATGACACGCAGGTATAATCTCCCACGTGGTAAGGTCAATTGCTGCTGTAACCACGAATGCACGACTGACTTCTGTTGTTGACTTCATTTGTTTGTTATTTCCTTCAATGTTTCTCATTCTAACTCTTTTCATCGTATTACACAGGGACGAAAGCTTGACACACGTGTCTAAGGAAACCATTTTGGTATAAGGGACTGTTCTTATTCCCTTCTTTCTGTATAATGATCAATTATCCAAGTAAGCCATTCCACATTGTTGATTTTCTTGGACTCGGATGACACGCAGGTATAATCTCCCACGTGGTGAGGTCAATTGCTGCTGTAACCACAAATGCACGACTGACTTCTGTTGTTGATTTCATTTGTTTGTTATTTCCTTCAATGTTTCTCATTCTAACTCTTTTCATCGTATTACACAGGGACGAAAGCTTGACACACGTGTCTATGGAAACCACATTGGTATAAGGGACAGTTCTCATTCCCTTCTTACTGTATAATGATCAATCATCCAAGTAAGCCATTCCGCATTGTTGATTTTCTTGGACTCGGATGACACGCAGGTATAATCTCCCACGTAGTGAGGTCAATTGCTGCTGTAACCACAAATGCACGACTGACTTCTGTTGTTGATTTCATTTGTTTGTTATTTCCTTCAATGTTTCTCATTCTAACTCTTTTCATCGTATTACACAGGGACGAAAGCTTGACACACGTGTCTAAGGAAACCACTTTGGTATAAGGGACTGTTCTTATTCCCTTCTTTTTGTTTAATGAAGAATTATCCAAGTAAGCCATTCCACATTGTTGATTTTCTTGGACTCGGATGTCACGCAGGTAGCTATAATCTTCCACGTGGTAAGGTCAATTGCTGCTGTAACCACAAATGCACGACTGACTTCTGTTGTTGATTTCATTTGTTTGTTATTTCCTTCAATGTTTCTCATTCTAACTCTTTTCATCGTATTACACAGGGACGAAAGCTTGACACACGTGTCTAAGGAAACCACTTTGGTATAAGGGACTGTTCTCATTCCCTTCTTTCTGTATAATAATCAATTATCCAAGTAAGCCATTCCACATTGTTGATTTTCTTGGACGAGGATGACACGCAGGTATAATCTCCCACGTGGTGAGGTCAATTGCTGCTGTAACCACAAATGCACGACTGACTTCTGTTGTTGATTTCATTTGTTTGTTATTTCCTTCAATGTTTCTCATCCTAACTCTTTTCATCGTATTGCACAGGGACGAAAGCTTGACACACGTGTCTAAGGAAACCACTTTGGTATAAGGGACTGTTCTTATTCCCTTCTTTTTGTTTAATAAACAATTATCCAAGTAAGCCATTCCACATTGTTGAGTTTCTTGGACTTGGATGTCACGCAGGTAGCTATAATCTACCACGTGGTAAGGTCAATTGCTGCTGTAACCACAAATGCACGACTGACTTCTGTTGTTGATTTCATTTGTTTGTTATTTCCATCTATGTTTCTCATTCAAACACTTTTCATCGTATTGCACAGGGAAGAAAGATTGACATACGTGTCTGAGGAAACCACTTTGGTATAAGGGACTGTTCTTCCCTTCTTTTTGTTTAATGAACCATTATCCAAGTAAGCCATTCCACATTGTTGATTTTCTTAGACTCTGATGTCACGCAGATAGCTATAATCGCCCACGTGGTAAGGTTAATTGCTGCTGTAACCACAAATGCACGACTGACTTCTATTTTTGATTTCATTTGTTTGTTATATCCTTCAATGTTTCTCATTCTAACTCTTTTCATCGTATTGCACAGGGACGAAAGCTTGACACACGTGTCTAAGGAAATCACATTGGTGAAAGGGACTGTTCTTATTCCCTTCTTTTTGTTTAATAAACAATTATCCAAGTAAGCCATTCCACATTGTTGAGTTTCTTGTACTCGGATGACACGCGGGTAGCTATAATCTCCAACGTAGTAAGGTCAATTGCAGCTGTAACCACAATTGGACGGCTGACTTCTGTTGTTGATTTCATTTGTTTGTTATTTCCTTCAATGTTTCTCATTCTAACACTTCTCATCGTATTGCACAGGGACGAAAGCTTGACACACGTGTCTATGGAAACCACATTGGTATAAGGGACAGTTCTTATTCCCTTCTTACTGTATAATGATCAATCATCCAAGTAAGCCATTCCGCATTGTTGATTTTCTTGGACTCGGATGACACGCAGGTATAATCTCCCACGTAGTGAGGTCAATTGCTGCTGTAACCACAAATGCACGACTGACTTCAGTTGTTGATTTCATTTGTTTGTTATTTCCTTCAATGTTTCCCATTCTAACTCTTTTCATCGTATTACACAGGGACGAAAGCTTGACACACGTGTCTAAGGAAACCACTTTGGTATAAGGGACTGTTCTTATTCCCTTCTTTTTGTTTAATGAACAATTATCCAAGTAAGCCATTCCACATTGTTGATTTTCTCGGACTCGGATGTCACGCAGGTAGCTATAATCTCCCACGTGGTAAGGTCAATTGCTGCTGTAACCACAAATGCACGACTGACTTCTGTTGTTGATTTCATTTGTTAGTTATTTCCTCCTATGTTTCTCATTCTAACACTTTTCATCTTATTGCACAGGGACGAAAGCTTGACACACGTGTCTAAGGAAACCACTTCGGTATAAGGGACTGTTCTTATTTCCTTTTTGCTTTTTAATGAACAATTATCCAAGTAAGCCATTCCGCATTGTTGATTTTCTTGGACTCGGATGTCACGCAGGTAGCTCTAATCTCCCACGTGGTAAGGTCAATTGCTGCTGTAACCACGAATGCACGACTGACTTCTGTTGTTGATTTCATTCGTTTGTTATTTCCTTCAATGTTTCTCATTCTTAAACTTCTCATCGTATTGCACAGGGACGAAAGCTTGACACACGTGTCTATGGAAACCACATAGGTATAAGGGACTGTTCTCATTCCCTTCTTTCTGTATAATGATCAATTATCCAAGTAAGACATTCCACATTGTTGATTTTCTTGGACTCGGATGACACGCAGGTATAATCTCCCACGTGGTGAGGTCAATTGCTGCTGTAACCACAAATGCACGACTGACTTCTGTTGTTGATTTCATTTGTTTGTTATTTCCTTCAATATTTCTCATCCTAACTCTTTTCATCGTATTGCACAGTGACGAAAGCTTGACACACCTGTCTAAGGAAACCACTTCGGTATAAGGGACTGTTCTTATTCCCTTTTTTTTGTTTAATGAACAATTATCCAAGTAAGCCATTCCACATTGTTGATTTTCTTGGACTCGGATGACACGCAGTTATAATCTCCCACGTGGTAAGGTCAATTGCTGCTGTAACCACAAATGCACGACTGACTTCTGTTGTTGATTTCATTTGTTTGTTATTTCCTTCAATGTTTCTCATTCTAACTCTTTTCATCGTATTACACAGGGACGAAAGCTTGACACACGTGTCTAAGGAAACCACTTTGGTATAAGGGACTGTTCTTATTCCCTTCTTTCTGTATAATGATCAATTATCCAAGTAAGCCATTCCACATTGTTGATTTTCTTGGACTCGGATGACACGCAGGTATAATCTCCCACGTGGTGAGGTCAATTGCTGCTGTAACCACTGTAACGAAGTGAATTTCGTTACTAGAATCACCCGGTATAATTTAGCCCAGGTTAAGAATTCAGTAATTATTTTATTAGAATCACCTGGTATAATTTACCCAGGTTTAGAATTCAATAATTATTTTATTAGAATCACCTGGTATAATTTACCCAGGTTTAGAATTCAATAATTATTTTATTAGAATCACCCAGTATAATTTGCCCCAGGTTTAGAATTCCATCATATTCTACCAGTCATCTGAGTAGGTGAAAATAAAATTTTAATTGAGAGCAGTGAAGGTTTTTTTTTCGTCCAATTCAAAAATTTTCATTTGGAATAATTTCTGATTTATTTATTTCATGAAAATATAACGATGCAATTTAAAATATCAGCCGATGTATAAAAACTTTCGAGCGACAACGCGATAGACGTTATCTCTTCAATATGTTCTTTTTTACATGTTGTCGTTCGTTTTTCATAGGTACACCGCCGATTTCAAGACTCGAAATTTTCCCCTTCCAACCGAGATTACAAGTGAAATATTTCGGAAAAGGAGGATTATTCTTGCCGGTGTCTTCGAAGTATTAAGATATTTTCCGATTTACTCCTGTCGGCGTCTTCGAGCTATATATTTTCATAATTATTGAGCGGATTTTCTTGAGTAACAATTTAGAGTTTAATTTTTAGTTTGCAATTTTTCTTTTGAACGTTGGACGTTTTAGTGCCGTATTTTATATTCGTGAATTTGACACTTAGCCCGTACACGAAAAGAATTTGAGTTCATGTAGTGAAGTGGGAAATTCTTAGGATTGGTAAGAACCGTTTTATTCCTGTCTGTATTATCGGTGACTTTCCTGTGTTCCATCGATACTTTCCGAGTGTGATTTATTTGTAATTTATTTTATTTCTAAGATCTTTCTTTCTCAAGTGGAGTTTGTCTGTTCGGTTCCTTATTGCGAGCAACTCTTATTTGGAACTACCAGGCAGAACTCCTTATCTTGGGGAGAGGGGTCGTTTATTTCCGATCTCCGGATCACTGCGGTCTTTAAGGTTAATTATCCTGTCCGGTCCGACTCGAGTCGTTAATTGGTGGATGCGCCGAGGTATACCGTAAGTGAGATTTATTTCTTTGATCTTTCTTTCTCAAGTGGAGTTTGTCTGTTCGGTTCCTTATTGCGAGCAACTCTTATTTGGAACTACCAGGCAAAGCCCCTTATCTTGAGGAGAGGGGTCGCTAATTTCCGATCTCCGGATCACAGCAGTGTTTTGGGCTAATTACCCTGTCCGGTCTGACTCGAGTCTAGAATTGGTGGAAGCGCCAAAGTATACCCTGAACGAAATTCATTTCTTAGATCTTTCTTTCTCAAGTGGAGTTTGTCTGTCCGGTTCCTTATTGCGAGCAACTCTTATTTGGAACTACCAGGCAGAACTCCTTATCTTGAGGAGAGGGGTCACTAATTTCCGATCTCCGGATCACAGCAGTGTTTTGGGCTAATTACCCTGTCCGGTCTGACTCGAGTCGTGAATTGGTGGATGCGCCACAGTATACCCTGAACGAAATTTATTTCTTAGATCTTTCTTTCTCAAGTGGAGTTTGTCTGTCCGGTTCCTTATTGCGAGCAACTCTTATTTGGAACTACCAGGCAGAGCTCCTTATCTTGTGGAGAAGGGTCGCTAATTTCCGATCTCCGGATCACCGCGGTGTTTTGGGCTAATTACCCTGTCCGGTCTGACTCGAGTCGTGAATTGGTGGATGCGCCGAAGTATACCCTGAGTGAAATTTATTTCTTAGATCTTTCTTTCTCGAGTGGAGTTTGTCTGTCCGGTTCCTTATTGCGAGCAACTCTTATTTGGAACTACCAGGCATAACTCCTTATCTTGGGGAGAGGGGTCGCTAAATTCCGATCTCCGGATCACAGCAGCCTTTTCGGCGAATTACCCTGTCCGGTCTGACTCGAGTCTGGAATTGGTGGATGCGTCAGTGTATACCCCGAACGAAATTTATTTCTTAGATTTATGTTGGTGGATGCGCCGACAAATACCCTGATTGAAATCTGTTTCTAAGACCCAACTTTCTCAGGTGGAATCTGTGTGTCGGGTCCCTTATTGCGAGCAACTCTTATTTGGGACCACCAGACAGAATTCCTTATCCTGTGGAGCGGGGTCGCTTATTTCCGATTCACGGATCACCGTGGTCATTTCGGTGAGACACCCTGCCCAGTCTGACTTGAGATTTATTTTGGTGGATGCGCCGACGAGTACCCTGATTGAAATCTGTTTCTAAGACCCAACTTTCTCAAGTGGAATCCGTGTGTCGGGTCCCTTATTGCGAGCAACTCTTATTTGGGACCACCAGACGGAATTCCTTATCTTGTGGAGAGGGGTCGCGTATTTCCGATTCACTGATCACCGTGGTCATTTCGGTGAGTCACCCTGCCCAGTCTGACTTAATATCCATTTTGGTGGATGCGCCGATACAAGACCTGATTCGAAGATATTGTTCAGGCTTGCTGTTTCTTATAAAGAGGTATCGAACCGGACCGTACGGAACACAGGATAGGTAGTCACATCTGACTTATTAGACTGCATTTCACACGCCAATCTGCATGCTTTCCACGCTTGTCCGCACTTAACCATTTTTATCATCGCTCAATTTGCTTGCTCACTGCTTACTCATTTCTGCTGCTTGATATACGCCACCTGCTCACCTCGCTTAGTTCTCGTTCCGTACCGTGTTGCATTGTAAATATTTGCTTTTGGTGTTTAGTAGCCTTTTGCATTATTGTATATATAGGATAGTATTGTATATAATTTGGTGTTGTACATAAGGGAACGGATATTGTTAAATATAGTGTGTTTCGTCAGGGTGTCTTTTATTTATCTGATAGACATTTACTGCCGTTTAGCGAAATAAATCACCACTGGTCAATCGCTCTTACCTTAGATTGAATCGAACCCTTCTCCAACTGTTTAAAAGCTACCCAGGGTCGATAATAGTGAGCGACGTAAGGAATTGCGACCTTATAAAACCTATCGCAATTGGCGCCCGAGGTAATATAGGAGAGAAATAGTAAACAATCATCAATCCGAAGAAAGTCGCCGTCACAAATTGGCGCCCGAGCAGGGACCTGATTTTTTTTTGCTATAGGACTGACAGAAGAGCCCTTTAGAGTATTTTTTGTGTAGAATATTTTTCAGAGGATAATGGAGGTGAACAGATTGAGAGCGGAAGAGTTAAGATGGGAGCTGGAGGCTCGTGGCCGTAGAGCCGGCAGAACCGTACAAGAAAACCGGAAGGAACTGAGGAAGGTGTTGGCACAGGATGTACAGTTCTGTCCCATGGAAAGAGACACCGAGGAAGAACTGAACGATGCCAGTGAAATCCTGAGAAGCTTGGTGGAACATGTTCAAGCTTTTGACGAGGAGAACACCGCGAATGAGGAGCCACGTATCAGGAGTAGACTCATACACCTACAGAACCGTCTCAGCCTGGTGAGACCGACTACGATGGAGGAACAGGCCAAGGCCGACGAACTGTCTGAGTTATGGAAACAAACAGACGAGATGCTGGTGGATGCCGTGGTCTTGGCCAAAGCAAAAGTTGCCCGGAATGGGTTGAGGGATATTTCGGAAAACCCTGAGCTGGGTGAAGCATCTCAACCGGAGAGAGAAGTTAGTCTTATCTCCTTCGAGGATCCTCCAATGGAAGACCAACAAACCACCGGTGCTGATAACGGAGGCACCTTCGAGGGAGACCAAACGCAGATTTTGCAGCAGGAAAATAGCGAGGGAGGTTTCTCGTTGAATTTCTTCCGGCGGTTACACAACAGGGCTTGTGAAGCTGTCCGTCGACGATTAAACTTCACTAGTCCCTGGAGAACAGATGAAACTTCTGGACCGCTCATGCGAGGGAATAGGCCGGTGGTGGCTGAGTCGACTCGGAGAATTTCGTTCCCATTTTTGGTACCCGAGGATTCAAGAGATACCAAAGAGGACGTAGCCCACACGACGGCTACGGGAGGTCAAACTGATCTAGGCAGATCAGATAGTTTGGAGCGAGGCAGAACAGGACAGGACAACAGGACTGGAATGGATAGATCATTTAATCAGCCAGCCGTACCTGTTTATAAGTGGAATATACAATTCGATGGATCAACCAGCGTTAACGCATTCCTGCAGGAGGTCGAACATCTAGCCGAAACTCGCAAGGTTACTCGACAGTACCTCTTCGAATCTATCTTCGAATTACTGCGGAAGGATGCCAGGGATTGGTATATTCCCAGGAGAGGTACGTTCAGAGGTTGGGAAGACTTCAAGGAGCAACTGCGTGAGGCTTTCCTCCCCCTCGACTACGAGGAAACGCTTCTAGAGGAAATAAGGAAACGAACTCAGGGGGAGGACGAAAAGCTGTTGATGTTCGTCACAAGGATGCAGAACCTGTTCTTGAAGTTGTCTACAAAGCGACCTCCTGAAGAAGAACAGGTGAATATGATCAGGAAGCGTCTGTTGCCGAATCTGCAGAAGGCACTGGCTTTTCAAGAGATCAACAATTATGCCCAGCTGTTGTCCAAAGGAAAGGTGTTTGAGTTGGTTCAGTGGCATGCGGACCAATACACTCCACCTCCAGCCCATAAAGGTCTAATCGATGATCCACATCTGGTATATGAAAGACCTCGCCGAAGACCTCCACAGACCTTGACCGTCGAGTTTCCACCGTCCAAGAGGCCGGAAGAAATGAAGCCACCGGAAAATGTACCAGAGTCGACGCCTAAGGCCCGGAATGAAACACCAAAGAGGGAGTCTACATCCGTTGGAGTCAAACCTGGAGGCCCACCACCCCGTGATGCGAAGGTCGTTCGGTTCGAAGACACCAGGCTCCGAGAACTTCAATGCTGGCGTTGTGGTAAGGTCGGACACTTGAGAAGGGAGTGTCAATCAACGCCGAGGCTGTTTTGTTCCCGATGTGGGAAGCAAGGCGTGATGTCCAGGGATTGCCGATGTTCGGAAAACTAGAGCGGAGCTGCCCCGCGGGGAAGAGACAGTTCCGCTCCATAGCATCCCCAATCAAGCAGTCAGCGTACACGCAGGATAACCGGCCAATAGTCGCTGTCCACATCGGAAAACAGTCCGTGGCAGCTCTGCTAGACACTGGTGCGTCTAAGTCCTTTTTGAGCAAAAAGGCAGCAGAGGCATGCAGGAGGATGAGAGTTTTTCCGTCGGAGATCGCAGATATGGTGGCCACAGTGGCCGACGGAAGTTCAATCACCGTGAAAGAGATGTACGAGCCCATAATACGGTTTGGGGAGGAGGAGATCAAATCTCGACTCCATTTGGTGCCCCATCTACCGATGGATCTGGTTCTAGGAATGGACCTGCTGGCTTCGCACGATTTCAAGATTGATTTCCGTACCTCGCAGTGCTTCCTCAAGGGCAAGTTGCTGAAGAGAGCCGTTTCGCCGATCTCCATGCCGTACAACTCGTCGATCAGTTCCTTGCACCGACAGGAAATACGAGTCGTTCAGAAGTTCCCGGAGAAGGAACTTGGAGGTTCCGAAGGAACGAGAATGGCCCAACTAAAGGTTAAACCGAAAAAGCCTAGATACAGTCCGAGTAAGCCCAAGATGCAGAAAATCGAGGAACAGGTCTGTGTGGCCAAGAACACGACTCGATGTCCGTGGTACACCAAGAAATACCAGGAGGTTGTGAAGAATCCTGCGGAATTTCCAGATTACCTGATACAGGAGGGAAGGTTATATAAATATTTTTGGAGCGCTGACGACTTCACGGAAACAGAGATGGGAACGCCGTGGAAACTGTGCATCCCAACCGAGGGTCGGCAGTCGATACTGCGGGAGAACCATGATGAGCCGGTGGCTGGTCACTTGGGAATCGCAAAGACCATATCTCGAGTGGCCCAAAGCTACTATTGGCCTGGGATGTTCCGTGAAGCAGCCCAATACGTTCGAAGGTGCAAGCAATGCCAGAGGTACAAGGTTTGCCAACAGAAACCCCCAGGGAAAATGCAACCGTACCACATCACCGAACCATGGCATACAGTCTGCACGGATCTAATAGGCCCATTACCTCGTTCCAAAAGGGGTAATACTTTCCTCGTGATGTTCCAGGACCGTTTCTCGAAGTGGATCGAATGCAAACCACTCCGGGCAGCCACGGGTAAAGGTGTGTTCCAGGCGTTTTACGATCTAGTGTTGCTGAAATTTGGATGTCCAAAGACCGTAATTAGCGACAATGGTTCTCAATACGACGGACGTCTATTTAGGGAAAACCTGAAGAGTTTGGGTATCCAACATAGATTTGCTCCGGTCTATTCGCCGCAGTGCAATCCCGTGGAAAGAGCTAACCGGACCATCAAAACCATGATAGCACAATTCTGCGAGCAGGATCATCGCTCCTGGGATGAGCGAGTGGGAGAACTGACTTTCGCGTTGAATTCTGCCAAACATGAGTCCACCGGATTCACACCGGCGTTCCTGAATTTCGGTCGGGAGGTTCACTCCCCAGAAACGAACCGTCGGACATCAGGAACCAAAGTTGATGCAGAGAAATCAACGGAAGAACCACAGGTCCAAGGGGTAGGCCAATACGCAAATCGCATCAAGCGACTCCAAGAGACCCGGGAGTTTGTTAGACTCCAGCTGGCTCGTGCATTCAACCAACAGAGTCGGTATTATAATCTCCGAAGGAGAGCGTGGTCGTGCCGGGTAGGTGACAAAGTTTTGCGTCGAGAACATCCGTTGTCGTCGGCGGCAGAAGGCTTTGCATCTAAATTAGCGCCCAAATATTCTGGTCCGTATACCGTTACTAAGGTCATATCTCCAGTGGTTTACGACTTGAAAAGCGAGTCGGGTAAATGCCTCCGTCATATCCACGTGAAAGATTTGAAACCGTTCCACGAGGATGAGCTAGGTGGAGAGCATGCCAATAAGGTGTAACCGTGTTAGCCGCTCGTTTTCTGAGAAGCCCCGATCTTTGGCGGTCAAATCATCCGCCTCTTCTGTAGATGGGACCACAATGCGAATTTCGACTCCCAGAGTGTGAGGCCGTCCATCAAGACGTCCTTATGTTGGAGTCCGAAGTGGGTCGTCGTAGGTCGTGGGGGAATCCATAAGAATGGTCACTAATCCTTTTATGTTTCAGAATAGACATGTCTAGAAAGTAGTAGGACCTATTCAATGTCAGGTTGGTGGATTCCATGTTAGCACTCCTAGACGAGCTGGTGGTGGAAGCATTCGACAACTGGCCAAGACTGCGAGGGGTAATGTCCAGGGAATACTTGTGCCCGAAAGAGTTCCCCCAAGATAGTCGAGTCCAAACGAGACGACAAGTGGAGCCATCGCGCGCTGATGAAAACCGCAATCAGCAAGCGAGATCAGACCAGCCGAACCCCGAGTCCATTGGAATCCAATGCGAGCTGCTGCGACCCGCGA
The DNA here is from genome assembly GCF_914767665.1 of Harmonia axyridis. NCBI lineage: Eukaryota > Metazoa > Arthropoda > Insecta > Coleoptera > Coccinellidae > Harmonia > Harmonia axyridis. The sequence goes on along the minus strand of NC_059508.1, from coordinate 27,410,801 downwards.
CGAACCTCCATCGCTGGTCATTGAAGATTCATCCAGGGGTTATATTGGCCGTCTGCCAATAGATTTCTGAACAGCGGGGTAGCAGGTGGTGACAAAAAAAAAACTTTCGTTTTTTTTTGGGGAAGTAAGGGGGGTGTGTAACGAAGTGAATTTCGTTACTAGAATCACCCGGTATAATTTAGCCCAGGTTAAGAATTCAGTAATTATTTTATTAGAATCACCTGGTATAATTTACCCAGGTTTAGAATTCAATAATTATTTTATTAGAATCACCTGGTATAATTTACCCAGGTTTAGAATTCAATAATTATTTTATTAGAATCACCCAGTATAATTTGCCCCAGGTTTAGAATTCCATCATATTCTACCAGTCATCTGAGTAGGTGAAAATAAAATTTTAATTGAGAGCAGTGAAGGTTTTTTTTTCGTCCAATTCAAAAATTTTCATTTGGAATAATTTCTGATTTATTTATTTCATGAAAATATAACGATGCAATTTAAAATATCAGCCTATGTATAAAAACTTTCGAGCGACAACGCGATAGACGTTATCTCTTCAATATGTTCTTTTTTACATGTTGTCGTTCGTTTTTCATAGGTACACCGCCGATTTCAAGACTCGAAATTTTCCCCTTCCAACCGAGATTACAAGTGAAATATTTCGGAAAAGGAGGATTATTCTTGCCGGTGTCTTCGAAGTATTAAGATATTTTCCGATTTACTCCTGTCGGCGTCTTCGAGCTATATATTTTCATAATTATTGAGCGGATTTTCTTGAGTAACAATTTAGAGTTTAATTTTTAGTTTGCAATTTTTCTTTTGAACGTTGGACGTTTTAGTGCCGTATTTTATATTCGTGAATTTGACACTTAGCCCGTACACGAAAAGAATTTGAGTTCATGTAGTGAAGTGGGAAATTCTTAGGATTGGTAAGAACCGTTTTATTCCTGTCTGTATTATCGGTGACTTTCCTGTGTTCCATCGATACTTTCCGAGTGTGATTTATTTGTAATTTATTTTATTTCTAAGATCTTTCTTTCTCAAGTGGAGTTTGTCTGTTCGGTTCCTTATTGCGAGCAACTCTTATTTGGAACTACCAGGCAGAACTCCTTATCTTGGGGAGAGGGGTCGTTTATTTCCGATCTCCGGATCACTGCGGTCTTTAAGGTTAATTATCCTGTCCGGTCCGACTCGAGTCGTTAATTGGTGGATGCGCCGAGGTATACCGTAAGTGAGATTTATTTCTTTGATCTTTCTTTCTCAAGTGGAGTTTGTCTGTTCGGTTCCTTATTGCGAGCAACTCTTATTTGGAACTACCAGGCAAAGTCCCTTATCTTGAGGAGAGGGGTCGCTAATTTCCGATCTCCGGATCACAGCAGTGTTTTGGGCTAATTACCCTGTCCGGTCTGACTCGAGTCTAGAATTGGTGGAAGCGCCAAAGTATACCCTGAACGAAATTCATTTCTTAGATCTTTCTTTCTCAAGTGGAGTTTGTCTGTCCGGTTCCTTATTGCGAGCAACTCTTATTTGGAACTACCAGGCAGAACTCCTTATCTTGAGGAGAGGGGTCACTAATTTCCGATCTCCGGATCACAGCAGTGTTTTGGGCTAATTACCCTGTCCGGTCTGACTCGAGTCGTGAATTGGTGGATGCGCCACAGTATACCCTGAACGAAATTTATTTCTTAGATCTTTCTTTCTCAAGTGGAGTTTGTCTGTCCGGTTCCTTATTGCGAGCAACTCTTATTTGGAACTACCAGGCAGAGCTCCTTATCTTGAGGAGAAGGGTCGCTAATTTCCGATCTCCGGATCACCGCGGTGTTTTGGGCTAATTACCCTGTCCGGTCTGACTCGAGTCGTGAATTGGTGGATGCGCCGAAGTATACCCTGAGTGAAATTTATTTCTTAGATCTTTCTTTCTCGAGTGGAGTTTGTCTGTCCGGTTCCTTATTGCGAGCAACTCTTATTTGGAACTACCAGGCATAACTCCTTATCTTGGGGAGAGGGGTCGCTAAATTCCGATCTCCGGATCACAGCAGCCTTTTCGGCGAATTACCCTGTCCGGTCTGACTCGAGTCTGGAATTGGTGGATGCGTCAGTGTATACCCCGAACGAAATTTATTTCTTAGATTTATGTTGGTGGATGCGCCGACAAATACCCTGATTGAAATCTGTTTCTAAGACCCAACTTTCTCAGGTGGAATCTGTGTGTCGGGTCCCTTATTGCGAGCAACTCTTATTTGGGACCACCAGACAGAATTCCTTATCCTGTGGAGCGGGGTCGCTTATTTCCGATTCACGGATCACCGTGGTCATTTCGGTGAGACACCCTGCCCAGTCTGACTTGAGATTTATTTTGGTGGATGCGCCGACGAGTACCCTGATTGAAATCTGTTTCTAAGACCCAACTTTCTCAAGTGGAATCCGTGTGTCGGGTCCCTTATTGCGAGCAACTCTTATTTGGGACCACCAGACGGAATTCCTTATCTTGTGGAGAGGGGTCGCGTATTTCCGATTCACTGATCACCGTGGTCATTTCGGTGAGTCACCCTGCCCAGTCTGACTTAATATCCATTTTGGTGGATGCGCCGATACAAGACCTGATTCGAAGATATTGTTCAGGCTTGCTGTTTCTTATAAAGAGGTATCGAACCGGACCGTACGGAACACAGGATAGGTAGTCACATCTGACTTATTAGACTGCATTTCACACGCCAATCTGCATGCTTTCCACGCTTGTCCGCACTTAACCATTTTTATCATCGCTCAATTTGCTTGCTCACTGCTTACTCATTTCTGCTGCTTGATATACGCCACCTGCTCACCTCGCTTAGTTCTCGTTCCGTACCGTGTTGCATTGTAAATATTTGCTTTTGGTGTTTAGTAGCCTTTTGCATTATTGTATATATAGGATAGTATTGTATATAATTTGGTGTTGTACATAAGGGAACGGATATTGTTAAATATAGTGTGTTTCGTCAGGGTGTCTTTTATTTATCTCATAGACATTTACTGCCGTTTAGCGAAATAAATCACCACTGGTCAATCGCTCTTACCTTAGATTGAATCGAACCCTTCTCCAACTGTTTAAAAGCTACCCAGGGTCGATAATAGTGAGCGACGTAAGGAATTGCGACCTTATAAAACCTATCGCAATTGGCGCCCGAGGTAATATAGGAGAGAAATAGTAAACAATCATCAATCCGAAGAAAGTCGCCGTCACACCACAAATGCACGACTGACTTCTGTTGTTGATTTCATTTGTTTGTTATTTCCTTCAATGTTTCTCATCCTAACTCTTTTCATCGTATTGCACAGGGACGAAAGCTTGACACACTTGTCTAAGGAAACCACTTGGGTATAAGGGACTGTTCTTATTCCCTTCTTTTTGTTTAATGAACAATTATCCAAGTGAGCCATTCCACATTGTTGATTTTCTTGGACTCGGATGACACGCAGGTATAATCTCCCACGTGGTAAGGTCAATTGCTGCTGTAACCACAAATGCACGACTGACATCTGTTGTTGATTTCATTTGTTTGTTATTTCCTTCAATGTTTCTCATTCTTACTCTCTTCATCGTATTACACAGGGACGAAAGCTTGACACACGTGTCTAAGGAAACCACTTTGGTATAAGGGACTGTTCTTATTCCCTTCTTTCTGTATAATGATCAATTATCCAAGTAAGCCATTCCACATTGTTGATTTTCTTGGACTCGGATGACACGCAGGTATAATCTCCCACGTGGTGAGGTCAATTGCTGCTGTAACCACAAATGCACGACTGACTTCTGTTGTTGATTTCATTTGTTTGTTATTTCCTTCAATGTTTCTCATCCTAACTCTTTTCATCGTATTGCACAGGGACGAAAGCTTGACACACGTGTCTAAGGAAACCACTTTGGTATAAGGGACTGTTCTTATTCCCCACTTTTTGTTTAATGAACAATTATCCAAGTAAGCCATTCCACATTGTTGATTTTCTTGGACTCGGATGTCACGCAGGTAGCTATAATCTTCCACGTGGTAAGGTCAATTGCTGCTGTAACCACAAATGCACGACTGACTTCTGTTGTTGATTTCATTTGTTTGTTATTTCCTTCAATGTTTCTCATTCTAACTCTTTTCATCGTATTACACAGGGACGAAAGCTTGACACACGTGTCTAAGGAAATCACTTTGGTATAAGGGACTGTTCTTATTCCCTTCTTTCTGTATAATGATCAATTATCCAAGTAAGCCATTCCACATAGTTGATTTTCTTGGACGAGGATGACACGCAGGTATAATCTCCCACGTGGTGAGGTCAATTGCTGCTGTAACCACAAATGCACGACTGACTTCTGTTGTTGATTTCATTTGTTTGTTATTTCCTTCAATGTTTCTCATCCTAACTCTTTTCATCGTATTGCACAGGGACAAAAGCTTGACACACGTGTCTAAGGAAACCACTTTGGTATAAGGGACTGTTCTTATTCCCTTCTTTTTGTTCAATGAACAATTATCCAAGTAAGCCATTCCACATTGTTGATTTTCTTGGACTTGGATGTCACGCAGGTAGCTATAATCTACCACGTGGTAAGGTCAATTGCTGCTGTAACCACAAATGCACGACTGACTTCTGTTGTTGATTTCATTTGTTTGTTATTTCCATCTATGTTTCTCATTCAAACACTTTTCATCGTATTGCACAGGGAAGAAAGATTGACATACGTGTCTGAGGAAACCACTTTGGTATAAGGGACTGTTCTTATTCCCTTCTTTTTGTTTAATGAACCATTATCCAAGTAAGCCATTCCACATTGTTGATTTTCTTAGACTCTGATGTCACGCAGGTAGCTATAATCGCCCACGTGGTAAGGTTAATTGCTGCTGTAACCACAAAAGCACGACTGACTTCTATTTTTGATTTCATTTGTTTGTTATATCCTTCAATGTTTCTCATTCTAACTCTTTTCATCGTATTGCACAGGGACGAAAGCTTGACACACGTGTCTAAGGAAATCACATTGGTGAAAGGGACTGTTCTTATTCCCTTCTTTTTGTTTAATAAACAATTATCCAAGTAAGCCATTCCACATTGTTGAGTTTCTTGGACTCGGATGACACGCGGGTAGCTATAATCTCCCACGTGGTAAGGTCAATTGCTGCTGTAACCACAATTGGACGGCTGACTTCTGTTGTTGATTTCATTTGTTTGTTATTTCCTTCAATGTTTCTCATTCTAACACTTCTCATCGTATTGCACAGGGACGAAAGCTTGACACACGTGTCTATGGAAACCACATTGGTATAAGGGACAGTTCTTATTCCCTTCTTACTGTATAATGATCAATCATCCAAGTAAGCCATTCCGCATTGTTGATTTTCTTGGACTCGGATGACACGCAGGTATAATCTCCCACGTAGTGAGGTCAATTGCTGCTGTAACCACAAATGCACGACTGACTTCTGTTGTTGATTTCATTTGTTTGTTATTTCCTTCAATGTTTCCCATTCTAACTCTTTTCATCGTATTACACAGGGACGAAAGTTTGACACACGTGTCTAAGGAAACCACTTTGGTATAAGGGACTGTTCTTATTCCCTTCTTTCTGTATAATGATCAATTATCCAAGTAAGCCATTCCACATTGTTGATTTTCTTGGACTCGGATGACACGCAGGTATAATCTCCCACGTGGTGAGGTCAATTGCTGCTGTAACCACAAATGCACGACTGACTTCTGTTGTTGATTTCATTTGTTTGTTATTTCCTTCAATGTTTCTCATCCTAACTCTTTTCATCGTATTGCACAGGGACGAAAGCTTGACACACGTGTCTAAGGAAACCACTTTGGTATAAGGGACTGTTCTTATTCCCTTCTTTTTGTTCAATGAACAATTATCCAAGTAAGCCATTCCACATTGTTGATTTTCTTGGACTCGGATGTCACGCAGGTAGCTATAATCTACCACGTGGTAAGGTCAATTGCTGCTGTAACCACAAATGCACGACTGACTTCTGTTGTTGATTTCATTTGTTTGTTATTTCCATCTATGTTTCTCATTCTAACAATTTTCATCGTATTGCACAGGGAAGAAAGATTGACATACGTGTCTGAGGAAACCACTTTGGTATAAGGGACTGTTCTTATTCCCTTCTTTTTGTTTAATGAACAATTATCCAAGTAAGCCATTCCACATTGTTGATTTTCTTAGACTCTGATGTCACGCAGGTAGCTATAATCGCCCACGTGGTAAGGTTAATTGCTGCTGTAACCACAAATGCACGACTGACTTCTGTTGTTGATTTCATTTGTTTGTTATTTCCTTCAATGTTTCTCATTCTAACTCTTTTCATCGTATTACACAGGGACGAAAGCTTGACACACGTGTCTAAGGAAACCACTTTGGTATAAGGGACTGTTCTTATTCCCTTCTTTCTGTATAATGATCAATTATCCAAGTAAGCCATTCCACATTGTTGATTTTCTTGGACTCGGATGACACGCAGGTATAATCTCCCACGTGGTGAGGTCAATTGCTGCTGTAACCACAAATGCACGACTGACTTCTGTTGTTGATTTCATTTGTTTGTTATTTCCTTCAATGTTTCTCATTCTAACTCTTTTCATCGTATTACACAGGGACGAAAGCTTGACACACGTGTCTATGGAAACCACATTGGTATAAGGGACAGTTCATATTCCCTTCTTACTGTATAATGATCAATTATCCAAGTAAGCCATTCCGCATTGTTGATTTTCTTGGACTCGGATGACACGCAGGTATAATCTCCCACGTAGTGAGGTCAATTGCTGCTGTAACCACAAATGCACGACTGACTTCTGTTGTTGATTTCATTTGTTTGTTATTTCCTTCAATGTTTCTCATTCTAACTCTTTTCATCGTATTACACAGGGACGAAAGCTTGACACACGTGTCTAAGGAAACCACTTTGGTATAAGGGACTGTTCTTATTCCCTTCTTTTTGTTTAATGAAGAATTATCCATGTAAAATAATATCTATGGAAGAGTTAGCTAAAATTACTCCTGTTAATCCACCAATTGTAAATAAAAATAAAAATCCCAGGGTTCATAAAATTGAAGGTGTATAGTAAAATTGTATTCCATGTAAAGTTGCTAATCAAGAAAAAATTTTAATTCCAGTGGGTACTGCAATAATTATAGTAGCTGAAGTAAAATAAGCTCGAGTATCAACATCTATTCCCACTGTAAATATGTGATGAGCTCATACTACAAATCCTAGAAGTCCAATAGCTAATATAGCATAAATTATTCCTAAAGAACCAAAGGCAATTTTTTTCCCTCTTTCTTGTGTAATAATATGGGAAATTATACCAAATCCTGGGAGAATTAAAATATAAACTTCAGGATGGCCAAAAAATCAAAATAAATGTTGGTATAAAATTGGGTCTCCCCCACCGGTTGGATCAAAAAAAGAAGAATTTAAGTTTCGGTCAGTTAATAGTATAGTAATTGCTCCTGCAAGAACTGGTAGTGATAGTAATAAAAGAATTGCTGTAATAAGAACAGATCATACAAATAAAGGAGTTTTATCAAGTATTATACCAAATGGACGTATATTTATAATAGTTGAAATGAAATTTACTGCACCTAAAATTGAGGAAATTCCTGCTAAATGTAAACTAAAAATCACTAAATCTACTGAAGGCCCGTTATGTGTTAAATTAGAAGAAAGAGGAGGGTAAACAGTTCATTCTGTTCCTGCCCCTATTTCTACAATTGTTCTTAAAATTAAAAGAGTTAAAGCAGGGGGTAAAAGTCAAAATCTTATGTTATTTAATCGTGGAAATGCTATATCAGGAGCTCCAATTATTAAAGGAACTAATCAATTTCCAAAACCCCCAATTATAATAGGTATTACTATAAAGAAAATTATAATGAAAGCATGAGCTGTAACAATTATATTATAAATTTGGTCGTTTCCAATTAATCTTCCTCTAGTTCCTAATTCTAACCGAATTAAAATACTTAACGATGTTCCTACTATTCCTGCCCATATTCCAAATAAAAAGTATAATGTTCCAATATCTTTATGATTAGTAGAAAATAATCATTTATTCGATAAAGTGGCTGAATTAAAGCGTTAAATTGTAAATTTAATTATGAGTTTTCTCCTTTATTAAGCCTTATATTCAATTATGATTATAAATTGCAAATTTATAGGTGAATATTATTCTAAGGCTTAGAATAATTCTATTTTTAACTTTGAAGGTTACTAGTTTATTTAACTTAAATCCTTAATAAATTCTAAAAATTACAGTAAAAATGATTAATCCGTAAATATTCACTCAATTTAAAAAAATTACATAGTAAGAGTTAATATAATTAAATTTTTTATTTTCATTTAATTTTATTATTAAAGATTGAAGTATTAAGCGTATATAAATATATATACAAATTAAAGTAATAAAAATTATTATAAAAGATAGAAAATAAAAGTGATTTTCAATTAAAGTTTTTAGAATTAGTCACTTAGGAAAAAATCCTAAAAAAGGGGGGATTCCTCCTAGAGAAAAGAAATTTAAAAAAAAATAGAATTTTAAAGTTTTATTGTAATTCATATTATTTATAAGATCTTTAATGTTAAAGATTTTATATTTATTAAAAATTAAGATTATATTTAAAGAAATAAAAGTATAAATTAAAAAGTATAATATTCATAAGGATTGATTTAATATTATTATTCTTAATATTCAACCAATATGGTTAATGGAAGATAAGGCAAGAATTTTTTTTAATCTGGTTTGGTTCCATGTTTTTACACTCCCTAAGGTTATACATATCAAAATAATCAAAATAAAGAATAGGTTTAATTTAAAATTATATATAATTAAAATTATTGGGGCAATTTTTTGTCAAGTTATTAATAATAATGCATTAGCTCATCTTAGTCCTTCTAGGACTTCTGGGTATCAAAAGTGAAAAGGGGCTGCTCCTATTTTTATAAGGATAGCTCTGTTAAACAAAAATATAGAAGTAGGTATTAATTGCTCGATAGAATTGATTAAAATAAATGAATTTAAAAAAGAAAATAAAACTAGAATTGATGCAGAAACTTGAACTAAAAAATATTTCAAGGAGGATTCAGAAGAATACTTAAAATTATCTAAATTTATAATAGGAATAAAAGCTAAGAGGTTTAATTCTAAACCAATCCAGATATTAATTCATGAATAAGCAGAAATAGAAATAAGAGTTCCTCTTATTATTAAAATTAAAAATATTAATTTTATAGTTTTAATTATAAAGAAAAGGGGTATACCTTTATAAATGGGGTATGAACCCATCAGCTTCTTTAGCTTATCTTTATATTCTAGTATAAGATGTACAAGAGTTTTTGAAACTCTAAGAAATAATTTAATTTTATTGAATATAATTACAAAAAAAAATTAACAATTAAAAATTTAACTTATTAAGTTAAATTTAAAATTTAATATTTTAACCTTAAATAAAAACTATTAAATTTTCATTAATTTAAGTGTACAAAAATTAATTCACAAAGTAAAAAATCCTATAAAATAGGATTATTTATATAAATATATTCGATAAATTTGAGTTGATTTTGGTCGTCCTACTTCAGGATCAATTTCAACATTCTAAACCAATCCTGAGGCTAAGTCCAACAATCAACACCAAATCCGATAAATTTGAGTTGATTTTGATCGTCCTACTTCAGGATCAATTTCAACATTCTAAACCAATCCTGAGACTAAGCCCAACAATCAATACCAAATCCGATAAATTTGAGTTGATTTTGGTGCCCTACTTCAGGATCAATTTCAACATTCTAAACTAATCCTGAGGCTAAGTCCAACAATCAACACCAAACCCGATAAATTTGAGTTGATTTTGGTGCCCTACTTCAGGATCAATTTCAATATTCTAAACCAATCCTGAGGCTAAGCCCAACAATCAACACCAAATCCGATAAATTTGAGTTGATTTTGGTCGTCCTACTTCAGGATCAATTTCAACATTCTAAACTAATCCTGAGGCTAAGTCCAACAATCAGCACCAAATCCGATAAATTTGAGTTGATTTTGGTGTCCTACTTCAGGATCAATTTCAACATTCTAAACCAATCCTGAGGCTAAGTCCAACAATCAGCACCAAATCCGATAAATTTGAGTTGATTTTGGTGCCCTACTTCAGGATCAATTTCAACATTCTAAACCAATCCTGAGACTAAGCCCAACAATTAACACCAAATCCGATAAATTTGAGTTGATTTTGGTGCCCTACTTCAGGGTCAATTTCAACATTCTAAACCAATCCTGAGGCTAAGTCCAACAATCAACACCAAATCCGATAAATTTGAGTTGATTTTGGTCGTCCTACTTCAGGATCAATTTCAATATTCTAAACCAATCCTGAGGCTAAGTCCAACAATCAACACCAAATCCGATAAATTTGAGTTGATTTTGGTGCCCTACTTCAGGATCAATTTCAATATTCTAAACCAATCCTGAGGCTAAGCCCAACAATCAACACCAAACCCGATAAATTTGAGTTGATTTTGGTCGTCCTACTTCAGGATCAATTTCAACATTCTAAACTAACCCTGAGGCTAAGTCCAACAATCAGCACCAAATCCGATAAATTTGAGTTGATTTTGGTGCCCTACTTCAGGATCAATTTCAACATTCTAAACCAATCCTGAGGCTAAGCCCAACAATCAATACCAAATCCGATAAATTTGAGTTGATTTTGGTGCCCTACTTCAGGATCAATTTCAACATTCTAAACCAATCCTGAGGCTAAGTCCAACAATCAACACCAAACCCGATAAATTTGAGTTGATTTTAGTCGTCCTACTTCAGGATCAATTTCAACATTCTAAACCAATCCTGAGACTAAGTCCAACAATCAACACCAAATCCGATAAATTTGAGTTGATTTTGGTGCCCTACTTCAGGATCAATTTCAACATTCTAAACCAATCCTGAGGCTAAGTCCAACAATCAACACCAAACCCGATAAATTTGAGTTGATTTTGGTCGTCCTACTTCAGGATCAATTCCAATATTCTAAACCAATCCTGAGGCTAAGTCCAACAATCAACACCAAATCCGATAAATTTGAGTTGATTTTGGTGTCCTACTTCAGGATCAATTTCAACATTCTAAACTAATCCTGAGGCTAAGTCCAACAATCAGCACCAAATCCGATAAATTTGAGTTGATTTTGGTCGTCCTACTTCAGGATCAATTTCAATATTCTAAACCAATCCTGAGGCTAAGTCCAACAATCAACACCAAACCCGATAAATTTGAGTTGATTTTGATCGTCCTACTTCAGGATCAATTTCAATATTCTAAACCAATCCTGAGGCTAAGTCCAACAATCAACGTTTAAGTTTTTAAAATTATTAGTTTTTGATTTTGAATAACTAAGAAACTGACTTTTAAATTTTTAAAATTTTTAAATATCACCTTATTAATAAATTTGTATAAGAATTCTATGGGGGGGGATCAATAGAATTCAATTTACAAAAATTTGAATAAATGGATTTATATTTAAAAATCAAAAAATTTTGTAATTAAAAATTATTCTTTCAATTTTATTTTCACAGAAAAGGTTTAAATTTTCTATAAAATAAATTTTCTGTTAGACTAGAAGAAGAATTTTTTCTAAAAGTTGATTTTTCTAACAAAATAGTTTGGAAAAAGAGATTTTATGATAAATCCTTTTTTCACATAAAAAATAATCGATCCCTGTAAAATTTTGTAATCCGAAGATTTTTTCCAAATTTCATCAAATTTCACGAAATTTGGCATTTTTTTCAAAAATTTCGGGGATGGAACTAGGGGTGGGTTGCACATGTTTCATCTCATCAAAATGATCCTTTCTTCAGGCGCCCTAATAGGAATTTCCTCATACATCGGTTTTTATATCCAAGTGTTATAATTGTTTTTTAGACAATAATGTCAATTTTAAAGATCAAATTTTTTGAAAAATTTCAAAAAAAAACGAAAAAAATGCAAAATTTTGCAATTTTTTGCATTTTTTGGGTCAAAATTTGGGCAAAAAAAAATGGCCTAAAATCGATACTTTATTAGCAGTATTAATTTAAATTTTGTCTTTTAATAGGGTTTTTCTCTTGGACCCTATGCCTTTTTAATTAAAGAATTTATTTATATATATCTATAATATTTAATAATTAATAATTACTTATTAATATATAATTATTTATATATAAGGGCGAAATATATCTTACATTGGATAGTACCATTAGTAATATTCTAGGTGCTAATTTTAATTAAATAGTTAAAATAAACATTTTTAAATATATAAAAACCGATTTAATATTGGTATCTTAAGGGATATATAATAGTACTCCCGAAAAAAAGAGAAAGAATATATAAAGTAAATCAGTATATAAAAACGACGGTGAATTTCGAGAATTTCTATATTAATAAATATTTTATATATTAATAATATTTATAATATATATATAAAGAGTATAAATTATTAATAATTAATTTAACATTAAAATATTAACATTTTATTTATATAAGAATTAAATTATAATTAATCTATAATTATTAATAATATATTAAAAATTATTAGTTATTAATAAAGTTAATTTTTAATGAAAAATTCAAAATTAATGAAAAAAAAAAAAAAACCTAAGTATTAATGAATTAAATTATCATTAAGAAATATTATTTCTAAAGTATTATGGTATTTATCATGAAAATGAAGTCATTCTTATTTTAACTAAATCTATTAAAAATTACGTGAAAAATAGATTTAGAAAAATAAAATTAATAAAGATTTCATAAAAAATTTAAATTAAAATATCTAACAAAAAAATGTAATTTTTAAATATTTGGTTAAATTTGTCTATTTTTTGGTTGTCTCGAATAATTTTTAATTTATTGGATAAAAAGTGATCTTAAAGGGTAAAAAAATGATTTGTTAGTAAAGTAAAGTTATTATGTCAATATTTTGATTTAAATTATAATTATTTTAAGTTTAATTATTACATAGTTAAAAAAATTATGTATAAAAATTTAGGATTTTCATAAAATTCGAGTAATTTTTGAAAATTTTATATAAATGCTTAAAAGGAAATCGCTCATAAAAAAAAAATCTATATTTTTTTGTTAGAAATTTAAATTTAAATAATTTTTAAAAATTGTGATATGGAAATTATCTAATAATTTTTTTTGAAAAAATTATTTGTTAGTGTAATAAAGTTATTTCGTTTAAAAATTTTGTGAAAAATTGTTAAAAATTTATCAAAATTTATGGATTTTTGAAAATTTTGATGATTAGGGGAGGAATTTTTTTTTCATTTTTCAAAAATTTGATTTTTATATAATTTTGAAAATTTTTAGAATAGGTTAATTTAAATATTTTAATAAAAATAGAAAATGTTTAGTTTCGGGGGGAACTAAATTAATAAATTTAAATTTAAATTTATTTTGAATTTTAAAAAATTTAATTTTTGATTATTTTATTTTATAATAAAATTATAATTTATTTTTTTAAAATTATTGTATTTATCAAGAATTTTTTAAATCCGATAATTTAAAATATTTTTGATATTTGGTAGGCTTCAGTTTATTACAAAATTTATTTTATTAAAATTAAATTTGAATAAAGCTATAACAGTCGGCAATAAGAATTGTTACAATTTATATTGTTTAGTATTGGATTTAGTGAGTAGGGTAGCACTAAATTTAAGGGTATAACTTGTAAATCCTTGGGGGAAAATTTTTTAATTTAGAGTTAAAAAGTTTAAGGTTTGGTTATTATCTAAGGGGACGTTTTTGACGGGAGGAAGTTACAAAGATTTGTTAACATAAAGTTTTTATAATTATAATTTATTTTTTAAAAATTATTGTATTTATTAAGAATTTTTTAAATCCGATAATTTAAAATATTTTTGATATTTGGTAGGCTTCAGTTTATTACAAAATTTATTTTATTAAAATTAAATTTGAATAAAGCTATAACAGTCGGCAATAAGAATTGTTACAATTTATATTGTTTAGTATTGGATTTAGTGAGTAGGGTAGCACTAAATTTAAGGGTATAACTTGTAAATCCTTGGGGGAAAATTTTTTAATTTAGAGTTAAAAAGTTTAAGGTTTGGTTATTATCTAAGGGGACGTTTTTGACGGGAGGAAGTTACAAAGATTTGTTAACATAAAGTTTTTATAATTATAATTTATTTTTTAAAAATTATTGTATTTATTAAGAATTTTTTAAATCCGATAATTTAAAATATTTTTGATATTTGGTAGGCTTCAGTTTATTACAAAATTTATTTTATTAAAATTAAATTTGAATAAAGCTATAACAGTCGGCAATAAGAATTGTTACAATTTATATTGTTTAGTATTGGATTTAGTGAGTAGGGTAGCACTAAATTTAAGGGTATAACTTGTAAATCCTTGGGGGAAAATTTTTTAATTTAGAGTTAAAAAGTTTAAGGTTTGGTTATTATCTAAGGGGACGTTTTTGACGGGAGGAAGTTACAAAGATTTGTTAACATAAAGTTTTTAAAATTATTAGTTTTAATAATTTAATTTTTTAAATTTAATTTAATTATTATTATTTCTAAATAAAGTTAATTTTTTTTTGTTTGAAATAAATTTTAACTAAATGTAGTCTTTTTTGGGTTTTAGTTAATTAGATATTTGATTATGGTATTAGATATATATATTCATTCAAGATTTATATGAATATTGTTTTAAATTTAATAAATTAGTAGTGTATATTTTTAATTATTAAAAAAATTTAGAATTAGTGATAAGATTTAGTATTTGCAATTTTTGTGCCAGCAGCAGCGGTTATACAAAAAATATAATATATATTTATTAGCTTTAATTAATAGAATTGAAAATTAAAAAAGAAATTTTAAGTTTTAAGGTGAAATTTTAATTTATTAATATTTTTAATTATGTTTTTATGAGGTTAAGAAATTATTATAATAAACTAGGATTAGATACCCTATTATTAATTAAGTAAATTATAAAGTTAAGTGATTAATAGTTAAGTTCTTTAAAGCTAAATGATTTGGCGGTATTTTTACTTTTCAGAGGAACCTGTTCTATAAACGATAATCCACGATTAAAATTACTTTAGTTAGAAACTTTTATATCGTCGTTGTTAAATATTTTTTTAGAAATTAATATTTAGATATTTTTTAAAAATTTAAATCAGATCAAGGTGAAGTTTATATTAAAGTAGAAATGGGTTACATTAAATTATATTTATGGATTTATATATTTTAAAAGTTTTATGAAATTGGATTTGATTGTAATTAAATATTTTTATTTTTAATGATTTAGTACTAAAATATGCACATATTGCCCGTCGCTTTCATCTAATATGGAATAAGTCGTAACATAGTAGATTTACTGGAAAGTGACGAAAGCTTGACACACGTGTCTATGGAAACCACATTGGTATAAGGGACAGTTCTCATTCCCTTCTTACTGTATAATGATCAATTATCCAAGTAAGCCATTCCGCATTGTTGATTTTCTTGGACTCGAATGACACGCAGGTATAATCTCCCACGTAGTGAGGTCAATTGCTGCTGTAACCACAAATGCACGACTGACTTCTGTTGTTGATTTCATTTGTTTGTTATTTCCTTCAATGTTTCTCATTCTAACTCTTTTCATCGTATTACACAGGGACGAAAGCTTGACACACGTGTCTAAGGAAACCACTTTGGTATAAGGGACTGTTCTTATTCCCTTCTTTTTGTTTAATGAAGAATTATCCAAGTAAGCCATTCCACATTGTTGATTTTCTTGGACTCGGATGTCACGCAGGTAGCTATAATCTTCCACGTGGTAAGGTCAATTGCTGCTGTAACCACAAATGCACGACTGACTTCTGTTGTTGATTTCATTTGTTTGTTATTTCCTTCAATGTTTCTCATTCTAACTCTTTTCATCGTATTACACAGGGACGAAAGCTTGACACACGTGTCTAAGGAAATCACTTTGGTATAAGGGACTGTTCTTATTCCCTTCTTTCTGTATAATGATCAATTATCCAAGTAAGCCATTCCACATAGTTGATTTTCTTGGACGAGGATGACACGCAGGTATAATCTCCCACGTGGTGAGGTCAATTGCTGCTGTAACCACAAATGCACGACTGACTTCTGTTGTTGATTTCATTTGTTTGTTATTTCCTTCAATGTTTCTCATCCTAACACTTTTCATCGTATTGCACAGGGACAAAAGCTTGACACACGTGTCTAAGGAAACCACTTTGGTATAAGGGACTGTTCTTATTCCCTTCTTTTTGTTCAATGAACAATTATCCAAGTAAGCCATTCCACATTGTTGATTTTCTTGGACTTGGATGTCACGCAGGTAGCTATAATCTACCACGTGGTAAGGTCAATTGCTGCTGTAACCACAAATGCACGACTGACTTCTGTTGTTGATTTCATTTGTTTGTTATTTCCATCTATGTTTCTCATTCAAACACTTTTCATCGTATTGCACAGGGAAGAAAGATTGACATACGTGTCTGAGGAAACCACTTTGGTATAAGGGACTGTTCTTATTCCCTTCTTTTTGTTTAATGAACCATTATCCAAGTAAGCCATTCCACATTGTTGATTTTCTTAGACTCTGATGTCACGCAGGTAGCTATAATCGCCCACGTGGTAAGGTTAATTGCTGCTGTAACCACAAAAGCACGACTGACTTCTATTTTTGATTTCATTTGTTTGTTATATCCTTCAATGTTTCTCATTCTAACTCTTTTCATCGTATTGCACAGGGACGAAAGCTTGACACACGTGTCTAAGGAAATCACATTGGTGAAAGGGACTGTTCTTATTCCCTTCTTTTTGTTTAATAAACAATTATCCAAGTAAGCCATTCCACATTGTTGAGTTTCTTGGACTCGGATGACACGCGGGTAGCTATAATCTCCCACGTGGTAAGGTCAATTGCTGCTGTAACCACAATTGGACGGCTGACTTCTGTTGTTGATTTCATTTGTTTGTTATTTCCTTCAATGTTTCTCATTCTAACACTTCTCATCGTATTGCACAGGGACGAAAGCTTGACACACGTGTCTATGGAAACCACATTGGTATAAGGGACAGTTCTTATTCCCTTCTTACTGTATAATGATCAATCATCCAAGTAAGCCATTCCGCATTGTTGATTTTCTTGGACTCGGATGACACGCAGGTATAATCTCCCACGTAGTGAGGTCAATTGCTGCTGTAACCACAAATGCACGACTGACTTCTGTTGTTGATTTCATTTGTTTGTTATTTCCTTCAATGTTTCCCATTCTAACTCTTTTCATCGTATTACACAGGGACGAAAGCTTGACACACGTGTCTAAGGAAACCACTTTGGTATAAGGGACTGTTCTTATTCCCTTCTTTCTGTATAATGATCAATTATCCAAGTAAGCCATTCCACATTGTTGATTTTCTTGGACTCGGATGACACGCAGGTATAATCTCCCACGTGGTGAGGTCAATTGCTGCTGTAACCACAAATGCACGACTGACTTCTGTTGTTGATTTCATTTGTTTGTTATTTCCTTCAATGTTTCTCATCCTAACTCTTTTCATCGTATTGCACAGGGACGAAAGCTTGACACACGTGTCTAAGGAAACCACTTTGGTATAAGGGACTGTTCTTATTCCCTTCTTTTTGTTCAATGAACAATTATCCAAGTAAGCCATTCCACATTGTTGATTTTCTTGGACTCGGATGTCACGCAGGTAGCTATAATCTACCACGTGGTAAGGTCAATTGCTGCTGTAACCACAAATGCACGACTGACTTCTGTTGTTGATTTCATTTGTTTGTTATTTCCATCTATGTTTCTCATTCTAACAATTTTCATCGTATTGCACAGGGAAGAAAGATTGACATACGTGTCTGAGGAAACCACTTTGGTATAAGGGACTGTTCTTATTCCCTTCTTTTTGTTTAATGAACAATTATCCAAGTAAGCCATTCCACATTGTTGATTTTCTTAGACTCTGATGTCACGCAGGTAGCTATAATCGCCCACGTGGTAAGGTTAATTGCTGCTGTAACCACAAATGCACGACTGACTTCTGTTGTTGATTTCATTTGTTTGTTATTTCCTTCAATGTTTCTCATTCTAACTCTTTTCATCGTATTACACAGGGACGAAAGCTTGACACACGTGTCTAAGGAAACCACTTTGGTATAAGGGACTGTTCTTATTCCCTTCTTTCTGTATAATGATCAATTATCCAAGTAAGCCATTCCACATTGTTGATTTTCTTGGACTCGGATGACACGCAGGTATAATCTCCCACGTGGTGAGGTCAATTGCTGCTGTAACCACAAATGCACGACTGACTTCTGTTGTTGATTTCATTTGTTTGTTATTTCCTTCAATGTTTCTCATTCTAACTCTTTTCATCGTATTACACAGGGACGAAAGCTTGACACACGTGTCTATGGAAACCACATTGGTATAAGGGACAGTTCATATTCCCTTCTTACTGTATAATGATCAATTATCCAAGTAAGCCATTCCGCATTGTTGATTTTCTTGGACTCGGATGACACGCAGGTATAATCTCCCACGTAGTGAGGTCAATTGCTGCTGTAACCACAAATGCACGACTGACTTCTGTTGTTGATTTCATTTGTTTGTTATTTCCTTCAATGTTTCTCATTCTAACTCTTTTCATCGTATTACACAGGGACGAAAGCTTGACACACGTGTCTAAGGAAACCACTTTGGTATAAGGGACTGTTCTTATTCCCTTCTTTTTGTTTAATGAAGAATTATCCATGTAAAATAATATCTATGGAAGAGTTAGCTAAAATTACTCCTGTTAATCCACCAATTGTAAATAAAAATAAAAATCCCAGGGTTCATAAAATTGAAGGTGTATAGTAAAATTGTATTCCATGTAAAGTTGCTAATCAAGAAAAAATTTTAATTCCAGTGGGTACTGCAATAATTATAGTAGCTGAAGTAAAATAAGCTCGAGTATCAACATCTATTCCCACTGTAAATATGTGATGAGCTCATACTACAAATCCTAGAAGTCCAATAGCTAATATAGCATAAATTATTCCTAAAGAACCAAAGGCAATTTTTTTCCCTCTTTCTTGTGTAATAATATGGGAAATTATACCAAATCCTGGGAGAATTAAAATATAAACTTCAGGATGGCCAAAAAATCAAAATAAATGTTGGTATAAAATTGGGTCTCCCCCACCGGTTGGATCAAAAAAAGAAGAATTTAAGTTTCGGTCAGTTAATAGTATAGTAATTGCTCCTGCAAGAACTGGTAGTGATAGTAATAAAAGAATTGCTGTAATAAGAACAGATCATACAAATAAAGGAGTTTTATCAAGTATTATACCAAATGGACGTATATTTATAATAGTTGAAATGAAATTTACTGCACCTAAAATTGAGGAAATTCCTGCTAAATGTAAACTAAAAATCACTAAATCTACTGAAGGCCCGTTATGTGTTAAATTAGAAGAAAGAGGAGGGTAAACAGTTCATTCTGTTCCTGCCCCTATTTCTACAATTGTTCTTAAAATTAAAAGAGTTAAAGCAGGGGGTAAAAGTCAAAATCTTATGTTATTTAATCGTGGAAATGCTATATCAGGAGCTCCAATTATTAAAGGAACTAATCAATTTCCAAAACCCCCAATTATAATAGGTATTACTATAAAGAAAATTATAATGAAAGCATGAGCTGTAACAATTATATTATAAATTTGGTCGTTTCCAATTAATCTTCCTCTAGTTCCTAATTCTAACCGAATTAAAATACTTAACGATGTTCCTACTATTCCTGCCCATATTCCAAATAAAAAGTATAATGTTCCAATATCTTTATGATTAGTAGAAAATAATCATTTATTCGATAAAGTGGCTGAATTAAAGCGTTAAATTGTAAATTTAATTATGAGTTTTCTCCTTTATTAAGCCTTATATTCAATTATGATTATAAATTGCAAATTTATAGGTGAATATTATTCTAAGGCTTAGAATAATTCTATTTTTAACTTTGAAGGTTACTAGTTTATTTAACTTAAATCCTTAATAAATTCTAAAAATTACAGTAAAAATGATTAATCCGTAAATATTCACTCAATTTAAAAAAATTACATAGTAAGAGTTAATATAATTAAATTTTTTATTTTCATTTAATTTTATTATTAAAGATTGAAGTATTAAGCGTATATAAATATATATACAAATTAAAGTAATAAAAATTATTATAAAAGATAGAAAATAAAAGTGATTTTCAATTAAAGTTTTTAGAATTAGTCACTTAGGAAAAAATCCTAAAAAAGGGGGGATTCCTCCTAGAGAAAAGAAATTTAAAAAAAAATAGAATTTTAAAGTTTTATTGTAATTCATATTATTTATAAGATCTTTAATGTTAAAGATTTTATATTTATTAAAAATTAAGATTATATTTAAAGAAATAAAAGTATAAATTAAAAAGTATAATATTCATAAGGATTGATTTAATATTATTATTCTTAATATTCAACCAATATGGTTAATGGAAGATAAGGCAAGAATTTTTTTTAATCTGGTTTGGTTCCATGTTTTTACACTCCCTAAGGTTATACATATCAAAATAATCAAAATAAAGAATAGGTTTAATTTAAAATTATATATAATTAAAATTATTGGGGCAATTTTTTGTCAAGTTATTAATAATAATGCATTAGCTCATCTTAGTCCTTCTAGGACTTCTGGGTATCAAAAGTGAAAAGGGGCTGCTCCTATTTTTATAAGGATAGCTCTGTTAAACAAAAATATAGAAGTAGGTATTAATTGCTCGATAGAATTGATTAAAATAAATGAATTTAAAAAAGAAAATAAAACTAGAATTGATGCAGAAACTTGAACTAAAAAATATTTCAAGGAGGATTCAGAAGAATACTTAAAATTATCTAAATTTATAATAGGAATAAAAGCTAAGAGGTTTAATTCTAAACCAATCCAGATATTAATTCATGAATAAGCAGAAATAGAAATAAGAGTTCCTCTTATTATTAAAATTAAAAATATTAATTTTATAGTTTTAATTATAAAGAAAAGGGGTATACCTTTATAAATGGGGTATGAACCCATCAGCTTCTTTAGCTTATCTTTATATTCTAGTATAAGATGTACAAGAGTTTTTGAAACTCTAAGAAATAATTTAATTTTATTGAATATAATTACAAAAAAAAATTAACAATTAAAAATTTAACTTATTAAGTTAAATTTAAAATTTAATATTTTAACCTTAAATAAAAACTATTAAATTTTCATTAATTTAAGTGTACAAAAATTAATTCACAAAGTAAAAAATCCTATAAAATAGGATTATTTATATAAATATATTCGATAAATTTGAGTTGATTTTGGTCGTCCTACTTCAGGATCAATTTCAACATTCTAAACCAATCCTGAGGCTAAGTCCAACAATCAACACCAAATCCGATAAATTTGAGTTGATTTTGATCGTCCTACTTCAGGATCAATTTCAACATTCTAAACCAATCCTGAGACTAAGCCCAACAATCAATACCAAATCCGATAAATTTGAGTTGATTTTGGTGCCCTACTTCAGGATCAATTTCAACATTCTAAACTAATCCTGAGGCTAAGTCCAACAATCAACACCAAACCCGATAAATTTGAGTTGATTTTGGTGCCCTACTTCAGGATCAATTTCAATATTCTAAACCAATCCTGAGGCTAAGCCCAACAATCAACACCAAATCCGATAAATTTGAGTTGATTTTGGTCGTCCTACTTCAGGATCAATTTCAACATTCTAAACTAATCCTGAGGCTAAGTCCAACAATCAGCACCAAATCCGATAAATTTGAGTTGATTTTGGTGTCCTACTTCAGGATCAATTTCAACATTCTAAACCAATCCTGAGGCTAAGTCCAACAATCAGCACCAAATCCGATAAATTTGAGTTGATTTTGGTGCCCTACTTCAGGATCAATTTCAACATTCTAAACCAATCCTGAGACTAAGCCCAACAATTAACACCAAATCCGATAAATTTGAGTTGATTTTGGTGCCCTACTTCAGGGTCAATTTCAACATTCTAAACCAATCCTGAGGCTAAGTCCAACAATCAACACCAAATCCGATAAATTTGAGTTGATTTTGGTCGTCCTACTTCAGGATCAATTTCAATATTCTAAACCAATCCTGAGGCTAAGTCCAACAATCAACACCAAATCCGATAAATTTGAGTTGATTTTGGTGCCCTACTTCAGGATCAATTTCAATATTCTAAACCAATCCTGAGGCTAAGCCCAACAATCAACACCAAACCCGATAAATTTGAGTTGATTTTGGTCGTCCTACTTCAGGATCAATTTCAACATTCTAAACTAACCCTGAGGCTAAGTCCAACAATCAGCACCAAATCCGATAAATTTGAGTTGATTTTGGTGCCCTACTTCAGGATCAATTTCAACATTCTAAACCAATCCTGAGGCTAAGCCCAACAATCAATACCAAATCCGATAAATTTGAGTTGATTTTGGTGCCCTACTTCAGGATCAATTTCAACATTCTAAACCAATCCTGAGGCTAAGTCCAACAATCAACACCAAACCCGATAAATTTGAGTTGATTTTAGTCGTCCTACTTCAGGATCAATTTCAACATTCTAAACCAATCCTGAGACTAAGTCCAACAATCAACACCAAATCCGATAAATTTGAGTTGATTTTGGTGCCCTACTTCAGGATCAATTTCAACATTCTAAACCAATCCTGAGGCTAAGTCCAACAATCAACACCAAACCCGATAAATTTGAGTTGATTTTGGTCGTCCTACTTCAGGATCAATTCCAATATTCTAAACCAATCCTGAGGCTAAGTCCAACAATCAACACCAAATCCGATAAATTTGAGTTGATTTTGGTGTCCTACTTCAGGATCAATTTCAACATTCTAAACTAATCCTGAGGCTAAGTCCAACAATCAGCACCAAATCCGATAAATTTGAGTTGATTTTGGTCGTCCTACTTCAGGATCAATTTCAATATTCTAAACCAATCCTGAGGCTAAGTCCAACAATCAACACCAAACCCGATAAATTTGAGTTGATTTTGATCGTCCTACTTCAGGATCAATTTCAATATTCTAAACCAATCCTGAGGCTAAGTCCAACAATCAACGTTTAAGTTTTTAAAATTATTAGTTTTTGATTTTGAATAACTAAGAAACTGACTTTTAAATTTTTAAAATTTTTAAATATCACCTTATTAATAAATTTGTATAAGAATTCTATGGGGGGGGATCAATAGAATTCAATTTACAAAAATTTGAATAAATGGATTTATATTTAAAAATCAAAAAATTTTGTAATTAAAAATTATTCTTTCAATTTTATTTTCACAGAAAAGGTTTAAATTTTCTATAAAATAAATTTTCTGTTAGACTAGAAGAAGAATTTTTTTTAAAAGTTGATTTTTCTAACAAAATAGTTTGGAAAAAGAAATTTTATGATAAATCCTTTTTTCACATAAAAAATAATCGATCCCTGTAAAATTTTGTAATCCGAAGATTTTTTCCAAATTTCATCAAATTTCACGAAATTTGGCATTTTTTTCAAAAATTTCGGGGATGGAACTAGGGGTGGGTTGCACATGTTTCATCTCATCAAAATGATCCTTTCTTCAGGCGCCCGAATAGGAATTTCCTCATACATTGGTTTTTATATCCAAGTGTTATAATTGTTTTTTAGACAATAATGTCAATTTTAAAGATCAAATTTTTTGAAAAATTTCCAAAAAAAACGAAAAAAATGCAAAATTTTGCAATTTTTTGCATTTTTTGGGTCAAAATTTGGGCAAAAAAAAATGGCCCAAAATCGATACTTTATTAGCAGTATTAATTTAAATTTTGTCTTTTAATAGGGTTTTTCTCTTGGACCCTATGCCTTTTTAATTAAAGAATTTATTTATATATATCTATAATATTTAATAATTAATAATTACTTATTAATATATAATTATTTATATATAAGGGCGAAATATATCTTACATTGGATAGTACCATTAGTAATATTCTAGGTGCTAATTTTAATTAAATAGTTAAAATAAACATTTTTAAATATATAAAAACCGATTTAATATTGGTATCTTAAGGGATATATAATAGTACTCCCGAAAAAAAGAGAAAGAATATATAAAGTAAATCAGTATATAAAAACGACGGTGAATTTCGAGAATTTCTATATTAATAAATATTTTATATATTAATAATATTTATAATATATATATAAAGAGTATAAATTATTAATAATTAATTTAACATTAAAATATTAACATTTTATTTATATAAGAATTAAATTATAATTAATCTATAATTATTAATAATATATTAAAAATTATTAGTTATTAATAAAGTTAATTTTTAATGAAAAATTCAAAATTAATGAAAAAAAAAAAAAAAACCTAAGTATTAATGAATTAAATTATCATTAAGAAATATTATTTCTAAAGTATTATGGTATTTATCATGAAAATGAAGTCATTCTTATTTTAACTAAATCTATTAAAAATTACGTGAAAAATAGATTTAGAAAAATAAAATTAATAAAGATTTCATAAAAAATTTAAATTAAAATATCTAACAAAAAAATGTAATTTTTAAATATTTGGTTAAATTTGTCTATTTTTTGGTTGTCTCGAATAATTTTTAATTTATTGGATAAAAAGTGATCTTAAAGGGTAAAAAAATGATTTGTTAGTAAAGTAAAGTTATTATGTCAATATTTTGATTTAAATTATAATTATTTTAAGTTTAATTATTACATAGTTAAAAAAATTATGTATAAAAATTTAGGATTCTCATAAAATTCGAGTAATTTTTGAAAATTTTATATAAATGCTTAAAAGGAAATCGCTCATAAAAAAAAAATCTATATTTTTTTGTTAGAAATTTAAATTTAAATAATTTTTAAAAATTGTGATATGGAAATTATCTAATAATTTTTTTTGAAAAAATTATTTGTTAGTGTAATAAAGTTATTTCGTTTAAAAATTTTGTGAAAAATTGTTAAAAATTTATCAAAATTTATGGATTTTTGAAAATTTTGATGATTAGGGGAGGAATTTTTTTTTCATTTTTCAAAAATTTGATTTTTATATAATTTTGAAAATTTTTAGAATAGGTTAATTTAAATATTTTAATAAAAATAGAAAATGTTTAGTTTCGGGGGGAACTAAATTAATAAATTTAAATTTAAATTTATTTTGAATTTTAAAAAATTTAATTTTTGATTATTTTATTTTATAATAAAATTATAATTTATTTTTTTAAAATTATTGTATTTATCAAGAATTTTTTAAATCCGATAATTTAAAATATTTTTGATATTTGGTAGGCTTCAGTTTATTACAAAATTTATTTTATTAAAATTAAATTTGAATAAAGCTATAACAGTCGGCAATAAGAATTGTTACAATTTATATTGTTTAGTATTGGATTTAGTGAGTAGGGTAGCACTAAATTTAAGGGTATAACTTGTAAATCCTTGGGGGAAAATTTTTTAATTTAGAGTTAAAAAGTTTAAGGTTTGGTTATTATCTAAGGGGACGTTTTTGACGGGAGGAAGTTACAAAGATTTGTTAACATAAAGTTTTTATAATTATAATTTATTTTTTAAAAATTATTGTATTTATTAAGAATTTTTTAAATCCGATAATTTAAAATATTTTTGATATTTGGTAGGCTTCAGTTTATTACAAAATTTATTTTATTAAAATTAAATTTGAATAAAGCTATAACAGTCGGCAATAAGAATTGTTACAATTTATATTGTTTAGTATTGGATTTAGTGAGTAGGGTAGCACTAAATTTAAGGGTATAACTTGTAAATCCTTGGGGGAAAATTTTTTAATTTAGAGTTAAAAAGTTTAAGGTTTGGTTATTATCTAAGGGGACGTTTTTGACGGGAGGAAGTTACAAAGATTTGTTAACATAAAGTTTTTATAATTATAATTTATTTTTTAAAAATTATTGTATTTATTAAGAATTTTTTAAATCCGATAATTTAAAATATTTTTGATATTTGGTAGGCTTCAGTTTATTACAAAATTTATTTTATTAAAATTAAATTTAAATAAAGCTATAACAGTCGGCAATAAGAATTGTTACAATTTATATTGTTTAGTTTTGGATTTAGTGAGTAGGGTAGCACTAAATTTAAGGGTATAACTTGTAAATCCTTGGGGGAAAATTTTTTAATTTAGAGTTAAAAAGTTTAAGGTTTGGTTATTATCTAAGGGGACGTTTTTGACGGGAGGAAGTTACAAAGATTTGTTAACATAAAGTTTTTAAAATTATTAGTTTTAATAATTTAATTTTTTAAATTTAATTTAATTATTATTATTTCTAAATAAAGTTAATTTTTTTTTGTTTGAAATAAATTTTAACTAAATGTAGTCTTTTTTGGGTTTTAGTTAATTAGATATTTGATTATGGTATTAGATATATATATTCATTCAAGATTTATATGAATATTGTTTTAAATTTAATAAATTAGTAGTGTATATTTTTAATTATTAAAAAAATTTAGAATTAGTGATAAGATTTAGTATTTGCAATTTTTGTGCCAGCAGCAGCGGTTATACAAAAAATATAATATATATTTATTAGCTTTAATTAATAGAATTGAAAATTAAAAAAGAAATTTTAAGTTTTAAGGTGAAATTTTAATTTATTAATATTTTTAATTATGTTTTTATGAGGTTAAGAAATTATTATAATAAACTAGGATTAGATACCCTATTATTAATTAAGTAAATTATAAAGTTAAGTGATTAATAGTTAAGTTCTTTAAAGCTAAATGATTTGGCGGTATTTTTACTTTTCAGAGGAACCTGTTCTATAAACGATAATCCACGATTAAAATTACTTTAGTTAGAAACTTTTATATCGTCGTTGTTAAATATTTTTTTAGAAATTAATATTTAGATATTTTTTAAAAATTTAAATCAGATCAAGGTGAAGTTTATATTAAAGTAGAAATGGGTTACATTAAATTATATTTATGGATTTATATATTTTAAAAGTTTTATGAAATTGGATTTGATTGTAATTAAATATTTTTATTTTTAATGATTTAGTACTAAAATATGCACATATTGCCCGTCGCTTTCATCTAATATGGAATAAGTCGTAACATAGTAGATTTACTGGAAAGTGACGAAAGCTTGACACACGTGTCTATGGAAACCACATTGGTATAAGGGACAGTTCTCATTCCCTTCTTACTGTATAATGATCAATTATCCAAGTAAGCCATTCCGCATTGTTGATTTTCTTGGACTCGGATGACACGCAGGTATAATCTCCCACGTAGTGAGGTCAATTGCTGCTGTAACCACAAATGCACGACTGACTTCTGTTGTTGATTTCATTTGTTTGTTATTTCCTTCAATGTTTCTCATTCTAACTCTTTTCATCGTATTACACAGGGACGAAAGCTTGACACACGTGTCTAAGGAAACCACTTTGGTATAAGGGACTGTTCTTATTCCCTTCTTTTTGTTTAATGAAGAATTATCCAAGTAAGCCATTCCACATTGTTGATTTTCTTGGACTCGGATGTCACGCAGGTAGCTATAATCTTCCACGTGGTAAGGTCAATTGCTGCTGTAACCACAAATGCACGACTGACTTCTGTTGTTGATTTCATTTGTTTGTTATTTCCTCCAATGTTTCTCATTCTAACTCTTTTCATCGTATTACACAGGGACGAAAGCTTGACACACGTGTCTAAGGAAATCACTTTGGTATAAGGGACTGTTCTTATTCCCTTCTTTCTGTATAATGATCAATTATCCAAGTAAGCCATTCCACATAGTTGATTTTCTTGGACGAGGATGACACGCAGGTATAATCTCCCACGTGGTGAGGTCAATTGCTGCTGTAACCACAAATGCACGACTGACTTCTGTTGTTGATTTCATTTGTTTGTTATTTCCTTCAATGTTTCTCATCCTAACTCTTTTCATCGTATTGCACAGGGACAAAAGCTTGACACACGTGTCTAAGGAAACCACTTTGGTATAAGGGACTGTTCTTATTCCCTTCTTTTTGTTCAATGAACAATTATCCAAGTAAGCCATTCCACATTGTTGATTTTCTTGGACTTGGATGTCACGCAGGTAGCTATAATCTACCACGTGGTAAGGTCAATTGCTGCTGTAACCACAAATGCACGACTGACTTCTGTTGTTGATTTCATTTGTTTGTTATTTCCATCTATGTTTCTCATTCAAACACTTTTCATCGTATTGCACAGGGAAGAAAGATTGACATACGTGTCTGAGGAAACCACTTTGGTATAAGGGACTGTTCTTATTCCCTTCTTTTTGTTTAATGAACCATTATCCAAGTAAGCCATTCCACATTGTTGATTTTCTTAGACTCTGATGTCACGCAGATAGCTATAATCGCCCACGTGGTAAGGTTAATTGCTGCTGTAACCACAAAAGCACGACTGACTTCTATTTTTGATTTCATTTGTTTGTTATTTCCTTCAATGTTTCTCATTCTAACTCTTTTCATCGTATTGCACAGGGACGAAAGCTTGACACACGTGTCTAAGGAAATCACATTGGTGAAAGGGACTGTTCTTATTCCCTTCTTTTTGTTTAATAAACAATTATCCAAGTAAGCCATTCCACATTGTTGAGTTTCTTGGACTCGGATGACACGCGGGTAGCTATAATCTCCCACGTGGTAAGGTCAATTGCTGCTGTAACCACAATTGGACGGCTGACTTCTGTTGTTGATTTCATTTGTTTGTTATTTCCTTCAATGTTTCTCATTCTAACACTTCTCATCGTATTGCACAGGGACGAAAGCTTGACACACGTGTCTATGGAAACCACATTGGTATAAGGGACAGTTCTTATTCCCTTCTTACTGTATAATGATCAATCATCCAAGTAAGCCATTCCGCATTGTTGATTTTCTTGGACTCGGATGACACGCAGGTATAATCTCCCACGTAGTGAGGTCAATTGCTGCTGTAACCACAAATGCACGACTGACTTCTGTTGTTGATTTCATTTGTTTGTTATTTCCTTCAATGTTTCCCATTCTAACTCTTTTCATCGTATTACACAGGGACGAAAGCTTGACACACGTGTCTAAGGAAACCACTTTGGTATAAGGGACTGTTCTTATTCCCTTCTTTCTGTATAATGATCAATTATCCAAGTAAGCCATTCCACATTGTTGATTTTCTTGGACTCGGATGACACGCAGGTATAATCTCCCACGTGGTGAGGTCAATTGCTGCTGTAACCACAAATGCACGACTGACTTCTGTTGTTGATTTCATTTGTTTGTTATTTCCTTCAATGTTTCTCATCCTAACTCTTTTCATCGTATTGCACAGGGACGAAAGCTTGACACACGTGTCTAAGGAAACCACTTTGGTATAAGGGACTGTTCTTATTCCCTTCTTTTTGTTCAATGAACAATTATCCAAGTAAGCCATTCCACATTGTTGATTTTCTTGGACTCGGATGTCACGCAGGTAGCTATAATCTACCACGTGGTAAGGTCAATTGCTGCTGTAACCACAAATGCACGACTGACTTCTGTTGTTGATTTCATTTGTTTGTTATTTCCATCTATGTTTCTCATTCTAACAATTTTCATCGTATTGCACAGGGAAGAAAGATTGACATACGTGTCTGAGGAAACCACTTTGGTATAAGGGACTGTTCTTATTCCCTTCTTTTTGTTTAATGAACAATTATCCAAGTAAGCCATTCCACATTGTTGATTTTCTTAGACTTTGATGTCACGCAGGTAGCTATAATCGCCCACGTGGTAAGGTTAATTGCTGCTGTAACCACAAATGCACGACTGACTTCTGTTGTTGATTTCATTTGTTTGTTATTTCCTTCAATGTTTCTCATTCTAACTCTTTTCATCGTATTACACAGGGACGAAAGCTTGACACACGTGTCTAAGGAAACCACTTTGGTATAAGGGACTGTTCTTATTCCCTTCTTTTTGTTTAATGAACAATTATCCAAGTAAGCCATTCCACATTGTTGATTTTCTTAGACTTTGATGTCACGCAGGTAGCTATAATCGCCCACGTGGTAAGGTTAATTGCTGCTGTAACCACAAATGCACGACTGACTTCTGTTGTTGATTTCATTTGTTTGTTATTTCCTTCAATGTTTCTCATTCTAACTCTTTTCATCGTATTACACAGGGACGAAAGCTTGACACACGTGTCTATGGAAACCACATTGGTATAAGGGACAGTTCATATTCCCTTCTTACTGTATAATGATCAATTATCCAAGTAAGCCATTCCGCATTGTTGATTTTCTTGGACTCGGATGACACGCAGGTATAATCTCCCACGTAGTGAGGTCAATTGCTGCTGTAACCACAAATGCACGACTGACTTCTGTTGTTGATTTCATTTGTTTGTTATTTCCTTCAATGTTTCTCATTCTAACTCTTTTCATCGTATTACACAGGGACGAAAGCTTGACACACGTGTCTAAGGAAACCACTTTGGTATAAGGGACTGTTCTTATTCCCTTCTTTTTGTTTAATGAAGAATTATCCATGTAAAATAATATCTATGGAAGAGTTAGCTAAAATTACTCCTGTTAATCCACCAATTGTAAATAAAAATAAAAATCCCAGGGTTCATAAAATTGAAGGTGTATAGTAAAATTGTATTCCATGTAAAGTTGCTAATCAAGAAAAAATTTTAATTCCAGTGGGTACTGCAATAATTATAGTAGCTGAAGTAAAATAAGCTCGAGTATCAACATCTATTCCCACTGTAAATATGTGATGAGCTCATACTACAAATCCTAGAAGTCCAATAGCTAATATAGCATAAATTATTCCTAAAGAACCAAAGGCAATTTTTTTCCCTCTTTCTTGTGTAATAATATGGGAAATTATACCAAATCCTGGGAGAATTAAAATATAAACTTCAGGATGGCCAAAAAATCAAAATAAATGTTGGTATAAAATTGGGTCTCCCCCACCGGTTGGATCAAAAAAAGAAGAATTTAAGTTTCGGTCAGTTAATAGTATAGTAATTGCTCCTGCAAGAACTGGTAGTGATAGTAATAAAAGAATTGCTGTAATAAGAACAGATCATACAAATAAAGGAGTTTTATCAAGTATTATACCAAATGGACGTATATTTATAATAGTTGAAATGAAATTTACTGCACCTAAAATTGAGGAAATTCCTGCTAAATGTAAACTAAAAATCACTAAATCTACTGAAGGCCCGTTATGTGTTAAATTAGAAGAAAGAGGAGGGTAAACAGTTCATTCTGTTCCTGCCCCTATTTCTACAATTGTTCTTAAAATTAAAAGAGTTAAAGCAGGGGGTAAAAGTCAAAATCTTATGTTATTTAATCGTGGAAATGCTATATCAGGAGCTCCAATTATTAAAGGAACTAATCAATTTCCAAAACCCCCAATTATAATAGGTATTACTATAAAGAAAATTATAATGAAAGCATGAGCTGTAACAATTATATTATAAATTTGGTCGTTTCCAATTAATCTTCCTCTAGTTCCTAATTCTAACCGAATTAAAATACTTAACGATGTTCCTACTATTCCTGCCCATATTCCAAATAAAAAGTATAATGTTCCAATATCTTTATGATTAGTAGAAAATAATCATTTATTCGATAAAGTGGCTGAATTAAAGCGTTAAATTGTAAATTTAATTATGAGTTTTCTCCTTTATTAAGCCTTATATTCAATTATGATTATAAATTGCAAATTTATAGGTGAATATTATTCTAAGGCTTAGAATAATTCTATTTTTAACTTTGAAGGTTACTAGTTTATTTAACTTAAATCCTTAATAAATTCTAAAAATTACAGTAAAAATGATTAATCCGTAAATATTCACTCAATTTAAAAAAATTACATAGTAAGAGTTAATATAATTAAATTTTTTATTTTCATTTAATTTTATTATTAAAGATTGAAGTATTAAGCGTATATAAATATATATACAAATTAAAGTAATAAAAATTATTATAAAAGATAGAAAATAAAAGTGATTTTCAATTAAAGTTTTTAGAATTAGTCACTTAGGAAAAAATCCTAAAAAAGGGGGGATTCCTCCTAGAGAAAAGAAATTTAAAAAAAAATAGAATTTTAAAGTTTTATTGTAATTCATATTATTTATAAGATCTTTAATGTTAAAGATTTTATATTTATTAAAAATTAAGATTATATTTAAAGAAATAAAAGTATAAATTAAAAAGTATAATATTCATAAGGATTGATTTAATATTATTATTCTTAATATTCAACCAATATGGTTAATGGAAGATAAGGCAAGAATTTTTTTTAATCTGGTTTGGTTCCATGTTTTTACACTCCCTAAGGTTATACATATCAAAATAATCAAAATAAAGAATAGGTTTAATTTAAAATTATATATAATTAAAATTATTGGGGCAATTTTTTGTCAAGTTATTAATAATAATGCATTAGCTCATCTTAGTCCTTCTAGGACTTCTGGGTATCAAAAGTGAAAAGGGGCTGCTCCTATTTTTATAAGGATAGCTCTGTTAAACAAAAATATAGAAGTAGGTATTAATTGCTCGATAGAATTGATTAAAATAAATGAATTTAAAAAAGAAAATAAAACTAGAATTGATGCAGAAACTTGAACTAAAAAATATTTCAAGGAGGATTCAGAAGAATACTTAAAATTATCTAAATTTATAATAGGAATAAAAGCTAAGAGGTTTAATTCTAAACCAATCCAGATATTAATTCATGAATAAGCAGAAATAGAAATAAGAGTTCCTCTTATTATTAAAATTAAAAATATTAATTTTATAGTTTTAATTATAAAGAAAAGGGGTATACCTTTATAAATGGGGTATGAACCCATCAGCTTCTTTAGCTTATCTTTATATTCTAGTATAAGATGTACAAGAGTTTTTGAAACTCTAAGAAATAATTTAATTTTATTGAATATAATTACAAAAAAAAATTAACAATTAAAAATTTAACTTATTAAGTTAAATTTAAAATTTAATATTTTAACCTTAAATAAAAACTATTAAATTTTCATTAATTTAAGTGTACAAAAATTAATTCACAAAGTAAAAAATCCTATAAAATAGGATTATTTATATAAATATATTCGATAAATTTGAGTTGATTTTGGTCGTCCTACTTCAGGATCAATTTCAACATTCTAAACCAATCCTGAGGCTAAGTCCAACAATCAACACCAAATCCGATAAATTTGAGTTGATTTTGATCGTCCTACTTCAGGATCAATTTCAACATTCTAAACCAATCCTGAGACTAAGCCCAACAATCAATACCAAATCCGATAAATTTGAGTTGATTTTGGTGCCCTACTTCAGGATCAATTTCAACATTCTAAACTAATCCTGAGGCTAAGTCCAACAATCAACACCAAACCCGATAAATTTGAGTTGATTTTGGTGCCCTACTTCAGGATCAATTTCAATATTCTAAACCAATCCTGAGGCTAAGCCCAACAATCAACACCAAATCCGATAAATTTGAGTTGATTTTGGTCGTCCTACTTCAGGATCAATTTCAACATTCTAAACTAATCCTGAGGCTAAGTCCAACAATCAGCACCAAATCCGATAAATTTGAGTTGATTTTGGTGTCCTACTTCAGGATCAATTTCAACATTCTAAACCAATCCTGAGACAAAGCCCAACAATTAACACCAAATCCGATAAATTTGAGTTGATTTTGGTGCCCTACTTCAGGGTCAATTTCAACATTCTAAACCAATCCTGAGGCTAAGTCCAACAATCAACACCAAATCCGATAAATTTGAGTTGATTTTGGTCGTCCTACTTCAGGATCAATTTCAATATTCTAAACCAATCCTGAGGCTAAGTCCAACAATCAACACCAAATCCGATAAATTTGAGTTGATTTTGGTGCCCTACTTCAGGATCAATTTCAATATTCTAAACCAATCCTGAGGCTAAGCCCAACAATCAACACCAAACCCGATAAATTTGAGTTGATTTTGGTCGTCCTACTTCAGGATCAATTTCAACATTCTAAACTAACCCTGAGGCTAAGTCCAACAATCAGCACCAAATCCGATAAATTTGAGTTGATTTTGGTGCCCTACTTCAGGATCAATTTCAACATTCTAAACCAATCCTGAGGCTAAGCCCAACAATCAATACCAAATCCGATAAATTTGAGTTGATTTTGGTGCCCTACTTCAGGATCAATTTCAACATTCTAAACCAATCCTGAGGCTAAGTCCAACAATCAACACCAAACCCGATAAATTTGAGTTGATTTTAGTCGTCCTACTTCAGGATCAATTTCAACATTCTAAACCAATCCTGAGACTAAGTCCAACAATCAACACCAAATCCGATAAATTTGAGTTGATTTTGGTGCCCTACTTCAGGATCAATTTCAACATTCTAAACCAATCCTGAGGCTAAGTCCAACAATCAACACCAAACCCGATAAATTTGAGTTGATTTTGGTCGTCCTACTTCAGGATCAATTCCAATATTCTAAACCAATCCTGAGGCTAAGTCCAACAATCAACACCAAATCCGATAAATTTGAGTTGATTTTGGTGTCCTACTTCAGGATCAATTTCAACATTCTAAACTAATCCTGAGGCTAAGTCCAACAATCAGCACCAAATCCGATAAATTTGAGTTGATTTTGGTCGTCCTACTTCAGGATCAATTTCAATATTCTAAACCAATCCTGAGGCTAAGTCCAACAATCAACACCAAACCCGATAAATTTGAGTTGATTTTGATCGTCCTACTTCAGGATCAATTTCAATATTCTAAACCAATCCTGAGGCTAAGTCCAACAATCAACGTTTAAGTTTTTAAAATTATTAGTTTTTGATTTTGAATAACTAAGAAACTGACTTTTAAATTTTTAAAATTTTTAAATATCACCTTATTAATAAATTTGTATAAGAATTCTATGGGGGGGGATCAATAGAATTCAATTTACAAAAATTTGAATAAATGGATTTATATTTAAAAATCAAAAAATTTTGTAATTAAAAATTATTCTTTCAATTTTATTTTCACAGAAAAGGTTTAAATTTTCTATAAAATAAATTTTCTGTTAGACTAGAAGAAGAATTTTTTCTAAAAGTTGATTTTTCTAACAAAATAGTTTGGAAAAAGAGATTTTATGATAAATCCTTTTTTCACATAAAAAATAATCGATCCCTGTAAAATTTTGTAATCCGAAGATTTTTTCCAAATTTCATCAAATTTCACGAAATTTGGCATTTTTTTCAAAAATTTCGGGGATGGAACTAGGGGTGGGTTGCACATGTTTCATCTCATCAAAATGATCCTTTCTTCAGGCGCCCTAATAGGAATTTCCTCATACATCGGTTTTTATATCCAAGTGTTATAATTGTTTTTTAGACAATAATGTCAATTTTAAAGATCAAATTTTTTGAAAAATTTCAAAAAAAAACGAAAAAAATGCAAAATTTTGCAATTTTTTGCATTTTTTGGGTCAAAATTTGGGCAAAAAAAAATGGCCTAAAATCGATACTTCATTAGCAGTATTAATTTAAATTTTGTCTTTTAATAGGGTTTTTCTCTTGGACCCTATGCCTTTTTAATTAAAGAATTTATTTATATATATCTATAATATTTAATAATTAATAATTACTTATTAATATATAATTATTTATATATAAGGGCGAAATATATCTTACATTGGATAGTACCATTAGTAATATTCTAGGTGCTAATTTTAATTAAATAGTTAAAATAAACATTTTTAAATATATAAAAACCGATTTAATATTGGTATCTTAAGGGATATATAATAGTACTCCCGAAAAAAAGAGAAAGAATATATAAAGTAAATCAGTATATAAAAACGACGGTGAATTTCGAGAATTTCTATATTAATAAATATTTTATATATTAATAATATTTATAATATATATATAAAGAGTATAAATTATTAATAATTAATTTAACATTAAAATATTAACATTTTATTTATATAAGAATTAAATTATAATTAATCTATAATTATTAATAATATATTAAAAATTATTAGTTATTAATAAAGTTAATTTTTAATGAAAAATTCAAAATTAATGAAAAAAAAAAAAAAAACCTAAGTATTAATGAATTAAATTATCATTAAGAAATATTATTTCTAAAGTATTATGGTATTTATCATGAAAATGAAGTTATTCTTATTTTAACTAAATCTATTAAAAATTACGTGAAAAATAGATTTAGAAAAATAAAATTAATAAAGATTTCATAAAAAATTTAAATTAAAATATCTAACAAAAAAATGTAATTTTTAAATATTTGGTTAAATTTGTCTATTTTTTGGTTGTCTCGAATAATTTTCAATTTATTGGATAAAAAGTGATCTTAAAGGGTAAAAAAATGATTTGTTAGTAAAGTAAAGTTATTATGTCAATATTTTGATTTAAATTATAATTATTTTAAGTTTAATTATTACATAGTTAAAAAAATTATGTATAAAAATTTAGGATTTTCATAAAATTCGAGTAATTTTTGAAAATTTTATATAAATGCTTAAAAGGAAATCGCTCATAAAAAAAAAATCTATATTTTTTTGTTAGAAATTTAAATTTAAATAATTTTTAAAAATTGTGATATGGAAATTATCTAATAATTTTTTTTGAAAAAATTATTTGTTAGTGTAATAAAGTTATTTCGTTTAAAAATTTTGTGAAAAATTGTTAAAAATTTATCAAAATTTATGGATTTTTGAAAATTTTGATGATTAGGGGAGGAATTTTTTTTTCATTTTTCAAAAATTTGATTTTTATATAATTTTGAAAATTTTTAGAATAGGTTAATTTAAATATTTTAATAAAAATAGAAAATGTTTAGTTTCGGGGGGAACTAAATTAATAAATTTAAATTTAAATTTATTTTGAATTTTAAAAAATTTAATTTTTGATTATTTTATTTTATAATAAAATTATAATTTATTTTTTTAAAATTATTGTATTTATCAAGAATTTTTTAAATCCGATAATTTAAAATATTTTTGATATTTGGTAGGCTTCAGTTTATTACAAAATTTATTTTATTAAAATTAAATTTGAATAAAGCTATAACAGTCGGCAATAAGAATTGTTACAATTTATATTGTTTAGTATTGGATTTAGTGAGTAGGGTAGCACTAAATTTAAGGGTATAACTTGTAAATCCTTGGGGGAAAATTTTTTAATTTAGAGTTAAAAAGTTTAAGGTTTGGTTATTATCTAAGGGGACGTTTTTGACGGGAGGAAGTTACAAAGATTTGTTAACATAAAGTTTTTATAATTATAATTTATTTTTTAAAAATTATTGTATTTATTAAGAATTTTTTAAATCCGATAATTTAAAATATTTTTGATATTTGGTAGGCTTCAGTTTATTACAAAATTTATTTTATTAAAATTAAATTTGAATAAAGCTATAACAGTCGGCAATAAGAATTGTTACAATTTATATTGTTTAGTATTGGATTTAGTGAGTAGGGTAGCACTAAATTTAAGGGTATAACTTGTAAATCCTTGGGGGAAAATTTTTTAATTTAGAGTTAAAAAGTTTAAGGTTTGGTTATTATCTAAGGGGACGTTTTTGACGGGAGGAAGTTACAAAGATTTGTTAACACAAAGTTTTTATAATTATAATTTATTTTTTAAAAATTATTGTATTTATTAAGAATTTTTTAAATCCGATAGTTACAAAGATTTGTTAACATAAAGTTTTTATAATTATAATTTATTTTTTAAAATTTATTGTATTTATTAAGAATTTTTTAAATCCGATAATTTAAAATATTTTTGATATTTGGTAGGCTTCAGTTTATTACAAGGATTGTATAAGGGACTGTTCTTATTCTTTTTTTTCTGTTTAATCAACAATTATCCAAGTAGGCCATTCCACATTGTTGATTTTCTTGGACTCGGATGTCACGCAGGTAGCTATAATCTCCCACGTGGTAAGGTCAATTGCTGCTGTAACCACAAATGCACGACTGACTTCTGTTGTTGATTTCATTCGTTTGTAATTTCCTTCTATGTTTCTCATTCTAACACTTTTCATCGTATTGCACAGGGACGAAAGCTTGACACACGTGTCTAAGGAAACCACATTGGTATAAGGGACTGTTCTTATTCTTTTTTTTCTGTTTAATCAACAATTATCCAAGTAGGCCATTCCACATTGTTGATTTTCTTGGACTCGGATGTCACGCAGGTAGCTATAATCTCCCACGTGTTAAGGTAAATTGCTGCTGGAACCACAAATTCACGACTGACTTCTGTTGTTGATTTCATTTGTTTGTTATTTCCTTCAATGTTTCTCATTCTAACACTTCTCATCGTATTGCTCAGGGAAGAAAGCTTGACACACGTGTCTAAGGAAATCACATAGGTAGAAGGGACTGTTCTTATTCCCTTCTTTTTGTTTAATTAACAATTATCCAAGTAAGCCATTCCACATTGTTGATTTTCTTGGACTCGGATGACACGCGGGTTGCTATAATCTCCCACGTGGTAAGGTCAATTGCTGCTGTAACCACAATTGGACGGCTGACTTCTGTTGTTGATTTCATTTGTCTGTTATTTCCTTCTATGTTTCTCATCCTAACACTTTTCATCGTATTGCACAGGGACGAAAGCTTGACACACGTGTCTAAGGAAACCACTTTGGTATAAGGGACTGTTCTTATTCTTTTTTTTTTGTTTAATCAACAATTATCCAAGTAGGCCATTCCACATTGTTGATTTTCTTGGACTCGGATGTCACGCAGGTAGCTATAATCTCCCACGTGGTAAGGTCAATTGCTGCTGTAACCACAAATGCACGACTGACTTCTGTTGTTGATTTCATTCGTTTGTAATTTCCTTCTATGTTTCTCATTCTAACACTTTTCATCGTATTGCACAGGGACGAAAGCTTGACACACGTGTCTAAGGAAACCACATTGGTATAAGGGACTGTTCTTATTCTTTTTTTTTTGTTTAATCAACAATTATCCAAGTAGGCCATTCCACATTGTTGATTTTCTTGGACTCGGATGACACGCGGGTTGCTATAATCTCCCACGTGGTAAGGTCAATTGCTGCTGTAACCACAAATGCACGACTGACTTCTGTTGTTGATTTCATTCGTTTGTAATTTCCTTCTATGTTTCTCATTCTAACACTTTTCATCGTATTGCACAGGGAAGAAAGCTTGACACACGTGTCTAAGGAAATCACATAGGTAGAAGGGACTGTTCTTATTCCCTTCTTTTTGTTTAATTAACAATTATCCAAGTAAGCCATTCCACATTGTTGATTTTCTTGGACTCGGATGACACGCGGGTTGCTATAATCTCCCACGTGGTAAGGTCAATTGCTGCTGTAACCACAATTGGACGGCTGACTTCTGTTGTTGATTTCATTTGTTTGTTATTTCCATCTATGTTTCTCATTCAAACACTTTTCATCGTATTGCACAGGGAAGAAAGATTGACATACGTGTCTGAGGAAACCACTTTGGTATAAGGGAGTGTTCTTCCCTTCTTTTTGTTTAATGAACCATTATCCAAGTAAGCCATTCCACATTGTTGATTTTCTTAGACTCTGATGTCACGCAGATAGCTATAATCGCCCACGTGGTAAGGTTAATTGCTGCTGTAACCACAAATGCACGACTGACTTCTATTTTTGATTTCATTTGTTTGTTATATCCTTCAATGTTTCTCATTCTAACTCTTTTCATCGTATTGCACAGGGACGAAAGCTTGACACACGTGTCTAAGGAAATCACATTGGTGAAAGGGACTGTTCTTATTCCCTTCTTTTTGTTTAATAAACAATTATCCAAGTAAGCCATTCCACATTGTTGAGTTTCTTGTACTCGGATGACACGCGGGTAGCTATAATCTCCCACGTAGTAAGGTCAATTGCTGCTGTAACCACAATTGGACGGCTGACTTCTGTTGTTGATTTCATTTGTTTGTTATTTCCTTCAATGTTTCTCATTCTAACACTTCTCATCGTATTGCACAGGGACGAAAGCTTGACACACGTGTCTATGGAAACCACATTGGTATAAGGGACAGTTCTTATTCCCTTCTTACTGTATAATGATCAATCATCCAAGTAAGCCATTCCGCATTGTTGATTTTCTTGGACTCGGTTGACACGCAGGTATAATCTCCCACTAGTGAG
Source organism: Harmonia axyridis (assembly GCF_914767665.1). Classification (NCBI taxonomy): domain Eukaryota; kingdom Metazoa; phylum Arthropoda; class Insecta; order Coleoptera; family Coccinellidae; genus Harmonia; species Harmonia axyridis. Next base: position 27,370,507 of record NC_059508.1, on the reverse strand, counting down.
GTCAATTGCTGCTGTAACCACAAATGCACGACTGACTTCAGTTGTTGATTTCATTTGTTTGTTATTTCCTTCAATGTTTCCCATTCTAACTCTTTTCATCGTATTACACAGGGACGAAAGCTTGACACACGTGTCTAAGGAAACCACTTTGGTATAAGGGACTGTTCTTATTCCCTTCTTTTTGTTTAATGAACAATTATCCAAGTAAGCCATTCCACATTGTTGATTTTCTCGGACTCGGATGTCACGCAGGTAGCTATAATCTTCCACGTGGTAAGGTCAATTGCTGCTGTAACCACAAATGCACGACTGACTTCTGTTGTTGATTTCATTTGTTAGTTATTTCCTCCTATGTTTCTCATTCTAACACTTTTCATCTTATTGCACAGGGACGAAAGCTTGACACACGTGTCTAAGGAAACCACTTCGGTATAAGGGACTGTTCTTATTTCCTTTTTGCTTTTTAATGAACAATTATCCAAGTAAGCCATTCCACATTGTTGATTTTCTCGGACTCGGATGTCACGCAGGTAGCTCTAATCTCCCACGTGGTAAGGTCAATTGCTGCTGTAACCACGAATGCACGACTGACTTCTGTTGTTGATTTCATTCGTTTGTTATTTCCTTCAATGTTTCTCATTCTTACACTTCTCATCGTATTGCACAGGGACGAAAGCTTGACACACGTGTCTATGGAAACCACATAGGTATAAGGGACTGTTCTCATTCCCTTCTTTCTGTATAATGATCAATTATCCAAGTAAGACATTCCACATTGTTGATTTTCTTGGACTCGGATGACACGCAGGTATAATCTCCCACGTGGTGAGGTCAATTGCTGCTGTAACCTCAAATGCACGACTGACTTCTGTTGTTGATTTCATTTGTTTGTTATTTCCTTCAATATTTCTCATCCTAACTCTTTTCATCGTATTGCACAGTGACGAAAGCTTGACACACCTGTCTAAGGAAACCACTTCGGTATAAGGGACTGTTCTTATTCCCTTTTTTTTGTTTAATGAACAATTATCCAAGTAAGCCATTCCACATTGTTGATTTTCTTGGACTCGGATGACACGCAGTTATAATCTCCCACGTGGTAAGGTCAATTGCTGCTGTAACCACAAATGCACGACTGACTTCTGTTGTTGATTTCATTTGTTTGTTATTTCCTTCAATGTTTCTCATTCTAACTCTTTTCATCGTATTACACAGGGACGAAAGCTTGACACACGTGTCTAAGGAAACCACTTTGGTATAAGGGACTGTTCTTATTCCCTTCTTTCTGTATAATGATCAATTATCCAAGTAAGCCATTCCACATTGTTGATTTTCTTGGACTCGGATGACACGCAGGTATAATCTCCCACGTGGTGAGGTCAATTGCTGCTGTAACCACAAATGCACGACTGACTTCTGTTGTTGATTTCATTTGTTTGTTATTTCCTTCAATGTTTCTCATCCTAACTCTTTTCATCGTATTGCACAGGGACGAAAGCTTGACACACTTGTCTAAGGAAACCACTTGGGTATAAGGGACTGTTCTTATTCCCTTCTTTTTGTTTAATGAACAATTATCCAAGTGAGCCATTCCACATTGTTGATTTTCTTGGACTCGGATGACACGCAGGTATAATCTCCCACGTGGTAAGGTCAATTGCTGCTGTAACCACAAATGCACGACTGACTTCTGTTGTTGATTTCATTTGTTTGTTATTTCCTTCAATGTTTCTCATCCTAACTCTTTTCATCGTATTGCACAGGGACGAAAGCTTGACACACTTGTCTAAGGAAACCACTTGGGTATAAGGGACTGTTCTTATTCCCTTCTTTTTGTTTAATGAACAATTATCCAAGTGAGCCATTCCACATTGTTGATTTTCTTGGACTCGGATGACACGCAGGTATAATCTCCCACGTGGTAAGGTCAATTGCTGCTGTAACCACAAATGCACGACTGACATCTGTTGTTGATTTCATTTGTTTGTTATTTCCTTCAATGTTTCTCATTCTTACTCTCTTCATCGTATTACACAGGGACGAAAGCTTGACACACGTGTCTAAGGAAACCACTTTGGTATAAGGGACTGTTCTTATTCCCTTCTTACTGTATAATGATCAATCATCCAAGTAAGCCATTCCGCATTGTTGATTTTCTTGGACTCGGATGACACGCAGGTATAATCTCCCACGTAGTGAGGTCAATTGCTGCTGTAACCACAAATGCACGACTGACTTCAGTTGTTGATTTCATTTGTTTGTTATTTCCTTCAATGTTTCCCATTCTAACTCTTTTCATCGTATTACACAGGGACGAAAGCTTGACACACGTGTCTAAGGAAACCACTTTGGTATAAGGGACTGTTCTTATTCCCTTCTTTTTGTTTAATGAACAATTATCCAAGTAAGCCATTCCACATTGTTGATTTTCTCGGACTCGGATGTCACGCAGGTAGCTATAATCTTCCACGTGGTAAGGTCAATTGCTGCTGTAACCACAAATGCACGACTGACTTCTGTTGTTGATTTCATTTGTTAGTTATTTCCTCCTATGTTTCTCATTCTAACACTTTTCATCTTATTGCACAGGGACGAAAGCTTGACACACGTGTCTAAGGAAACCACTTCGGTATAAGGGACTGTTCTTATTTCCTTTTTGCTTTTTAATGAACAATTATCCAAGTAAGCCATTCCACATTGTTGATTTTCTCGGACTCGGATGTCACGCAGGTAGCTCTAATCTCCCACGTGGTAAGGTCAATTGCTGCTGTAACCACGAATGCACGACTGACTTCTGTTGTTGATTTCATTCGTTTGTTATTTCCTTCAATGTTTCTCATTCTTACACTTCTCATCGTATTGCACAGGGACGAAAGCTTGACACACGTGTCTATGGAAACCACATAGGTATAAGGGACTGTTCTCATTCCCTTCTTTCTGTATAATGATCAATTATCCAAGTAAGACATTCCACATTGTTGATTTTCTTGGACTCGGATGACACGCAGGTATAATCTCCCACGTGGTGAGGTCAATTGCTGCTGTAACCACAAATGCACGACTGACTTCTGTTGTTGATTTCATTTGTTTGTTATTTCCTTCAATATTTCTCATCCTAACTCTTTTCATCGTATTGCACAGTGACGAAAGCTTGACACACCTGTCTAAGGAAACCACTTCGGTATAAGGGACTGTTCTTATTCCCTTTTTTTTGTTTAATGAACAATTATCCAAGTAAGCCATTCCACATTGTTGATTTTCTTGGACTCGGATGACACGCAGGTATAATCTCCCACGTAGTGAGGTCAATTGCTGCTGTAACCACAAATGCACGACTGACTTCTGTTGTTGATTTCATTTGTTTGTTATTTCCTTCAATGTTTCTCATTCTAACTCTTTTCATCGTATTACACAGGGACGAAAGCTTGACACACGTGTCTAAGGAAACCACTTTGGTATAAGGGACTGTTCTTATTCCCTTCTTTTTGTTTAATGAAGAATTATCCAAGTGAGCCATTCCACATTGTTGATTTTCTTGGACTCGGATGTCACGCAGGTAGCTATAATCTTCCACGTGGTAAGGTCAATTGCTGCTGTAACCACAAATGCACGACTGACTTCTGTTGTTGATTTCATTTGTTTGTTATTTCCTTCTATGTTTCTCATTCTAACACTTTTCATCGTATTACACAGGGACGAAAGCTTGACACACGTGTCTAAGGAAACCACTTTGGCATAAGGGACTGTTCTTATTCCCTTCTTTTTGTTTAATGAACAATTATCCAAGTAAGCCATTCCACATTGTTGATTTTCTTGGACTCGAATGACACGCAGGTATAATCTCCCACGTGGTAAGGTCAATTGCTGCTGTAACCACGAATGCACGACTGACTTCTGTTGTTGACTTCATTTGTTTGTTATTTCCTTCAATGTTTCTCATTCTAACTCTTTTCATCGTATTACACAGGGACGAAAGCTTGACACACGTGTCTAAGGAAACCATTTTGGTATAAGGGACTGTTCTTATTCCCTTCTTTCTGTATAATGATCAATTATCCAAGTAAGCCATTCCACATTGTTGATTTTCTTGGACTCGGATGACACGCAGGTATAATCTCCCACGTGGTGAGGTCAATTGCTGCTGTAACCACAAATGCACGACTGACTTCTGTTGTTGATTTCATTTGTTTGTTATTTCCTTCAATGTTTCTCATTCTAACTCTTTTCATCGTATTACACAGGGACGAAAGCTTGACACACGTGTCTATGGAAACCACATTGGTATAAGGGACAGTTCTCATTCCCTTCTTACTGTATAATGATCAATCATCCAAGTAAGCCATTCCGCATTGTTGATTTTCTTGGACTCGGATGACACGCAGGTATAATCTCCCACGTAGTGAGGTCAATTGCTGCTGTAACCACAAATGCACGACTGACTTCTGTTGTTGATTTCATTTGTTTGTTATTTCCTTCAATGTTTCTCATTCTAACTCTTTTCATCGTATTACACAGGGACGAAAGCTTGACACACGTGTCTAAGGAAACCACTTTGGTATAAGGGACTGTTCTTATTCCCTTCTTTTTGTTTAATGAAGAATTATCCAAGTAAGCCATTCCTCATTGTTGATTTTCTTGGACTCGGATGTCACGCAGGTAGCTATAATCTTCCACGTGGTAAGGTCAATTGCTGCTGTAACCACAAATGCACGACTGACTTCTGTTGTTGATTTCATTTGTTTGTTATTTCCTTCAATGTTTCTCATTCTAACTCTTTTCATCGTATTACACAGGGACGAAAGCTTGACACACGTGTCTAAGGAAACCACTTTGGTATAAGGGACTGTTCTCATTCCCTTCTTTCTGTATAATGATCAATTATCCAAGTAAGCCATTCCACATTGTTGATTTTCTTGGACGAGGATGACACGCAGGTATAATCTCCCACGTGGTGAGGTCAATTGCTGCTGTAACCACAAATGCACGACTGACTTCTGTTGTTGATTTCATTTGTTTGTTATTTCCTTCAATGTTTCTCATCCTAACTCTTTTCATCGTATTGCACAGGGACGAAAGCTTGACACACGTGTCTAAGGAAACCACTTTGGTATAAGGGACTGTTCTTATTCCCTTCTTTTTGTTTAATAAACAATTATCCAAGTAAGCCATTCCACATTGTTGAGTTTCTTGGACTTGGATGTCACGCAGGTAGCTATAATCTACCACGTGGTAAGGTCAATTGCTGCTGTAACCACAAATGCACGACTGACTTCTGTTGTTGATTTCATTTGTTTGTTATTTCCATCTATGTTTCTCATTCAAACACTTTTCATCGTATTGCACAGGGAAGAAAGATTGACATACGTGTCTGAGGAAACCACTTTGGTATAAGGGACTGTTCTTCCCTTCTTTTTGTTTAATGAACCATTATCCAAGTAAGCCATTCCACATTGTTGATTTTCTTAGACTCTGATGTCACGCAGATAGCTATAATCGCCCACGTGGTAAGGTTAATTGCTGCTGTAACCACAAATGCACGACTGACTTCTATTTTTGATTTCATTTGTTTGTTATATCCTTCAATGTTTCTCATTCTAACTCTTTTCATCGTATTGCACAGGGACGAAAGCTTGACACACGTGTCTAAGGAAATCACATTGGTGAAAGGGACTGTTCTTATTCCCTTCTTTTTGTTTAATAAACAATTATCCAAGTAAGCCATTCCACATTGTTGAGTTTCTTGTACTCGGATGACACGCGGGTAGCTATAATCTCCAACGTAGTAAGGTCAATTGCTGCTGTAACCACAATTGGACGGCTGACTTCTGTTGTTGATTTCATTTGTTTGTTATTTCCTTCAATGTTTCTCATTCTAACACTTCTCATCGTATTGCACAGGGACGAAAGCTTGACACACGTGTCTATGGAAACCACATTGGTATAAGGGACAGTTCTTATTCCCTTCTTACTGTATAATGATCAATCATCCAAGTAAGCCATTCCGCATTGTTGATTTTCTTGGACTCGGATGACACGCAGGTATAATCTCCCACGTAGTGAGGTCAATTGCTGCTGTAACCACAAATGCACGACTGACTTCAGTTGTTGATTTCATTTGTTTGTTATTTCCTTCAATGTTTCCCATTCTAACTCTTTTCATCGTATTACACAGGGACGAAAGCTTGACACACGTGTCTAAGGAAACCACTTTGGTATAAGGGACTGTTCTTATTCCCTTCTTTTTGTTTAATGAACAATTATCCAAGTAAGCCATTCCACATTGTTGATTTTCTCGGACTCGGATGTCACGCAGGTAGCTATAATCTTCCACGTGGTAAGGTCAATTGCTGCTGTAACCACAAATGCACGACTGACTTCTGTTGTTGATTTCATTCGTTTGTTATTTCCTTCTATGTTTCTCATTCTAACACTTTTCATCTTATTGCACAGGGACGAAAGCTTGACACACGTGTCTAAGGAAACCACTTCGGTATAAGGGACTGTTCTTATTTCCTTTTTGCTTTTTAATGAACAATTATCCAAGTAAGCCATTCCACATTGTTGATTTTCTCGGACTCGGATGTCACGCAGGTAGCTCTAATCTCCCACGTGGTAAGGTCAATTGCTGCTGTAACCACGAATGCACGACTGACTTCTGTTGTTGATTTCATTCGTTTGTTATTTCCTTCAATGTTTCTCATTCTTAAACTTCTCATCGTATTGCACAGGGACGAAAGCTTGACACACGTGTCTATGGAAACCACATAGGTATAAGGGACTGTTCTCATTCCCTTCTTTCTGTATAATGATCAATTATCCAAGTAAGACATTCCACATTGTTGATTTTCTTGGACTCGGATGACACGCAGGTATAATCTCCCACGTGGTGAGGTCAATTGCTGCTGTAACCACAAATGCACGACTGACTTCTGTTGTTGATTTCATTTGTTTGTTATTTCCTTCAATATTTCTCATCCTAACTCTTTTCATCGTATTGCACAGTGACGAAAGCTTGACACACCTGTCTAAGGAAACCACTTCGGTATAAGGGACTGTTCTTATTCCCTTTTTTTTGTTTAATGAACAATTATCCAAGTAAGCCATTCCACATTGTTGATTTTCTTGGACTCGGATGACACGCAGTTATAATCTCCCACGTGGTAAGGTCAATTGCTGCTGTAACCACAAATGCACGACTGACTTCTGTTGTTGATTTCATTTGTTTGTTATTTCCTTCAATGTTTCTCATTCTAACTCTTTTCATCGTATTACACAGGGACGAAAGCTTGACACACGTGTCTAAGGAAACCACTTTGGTATAAGGGACTGTTCTTATTCCCTTCTTTCTGTATAATGATCAATTATCCAAGTAAGCCATTCCACATTGTTGATTTTCTTGGACTCGGATGACACGCAGGTATAATCTCCCACGTGGTGAGGTCAATTGCTGCTGTAACCACTGTAACGAAGTGAATTTCGTTACTAGAATCACCCGGTATAATTTAGCCCAGGTTAAGAATTCAGTAATTATTTTATTAGAATCACCTGGTATAATTTACCCAGGTTTAGAATTCAATAATTATTTTATTAGAATCACCTGGTATAATTTACCCAGGTTTAGAATTCAATAATTATTTTATTAGAATCACCCAGTATAATTTGCCCCAGGTTTAGAATTCCATCATATTCTACCAGTCATCTGAGTAGGTGAAAATAAAATTTTAATTGAGAGCAGTGAAGGTTTTTTTTTCGTCCAATTCAAAAATTTTCATTTGGAATAATTTCTGATTTATTTATTTCATGAAAATATAACGATGCAATTTAAAATATCAGCCTATGTATAAAAACTTTCGAGCGACAACGCGATAGACGTTATCTCTTCAATATGTTCTTTTTTACATGTTGTCGTTCGTTTTTCATAGGTACACCGCCGATTTCAAGACTCGAAATTTTCCCCTTCCAACCGAGATTACAAGTGAAATATTTCGGAAAAGGAGGATTATTCTTGCCGGTGTCTTCGAAGTATTAAGATATTTTCCGATTTACTCCTGTCGGCGTCTTCGAGCTATATATTTTCATAATTATTGAGCGGATTTTCTTGAGTAACAATTTAGAGTTTAATTTTTAGTTTGCAATTTTTCTTTTGAACGTTGGACGTTTTAGTGCCGTATTTTATATTCGTGAATTTGACACTTAGCCCGTACACGAAAAGAATTTGAGTTCATGTAGTGAAGTGGGAAATTCTTAGGATTGGTAAGAACCGTTTTATTCCTGTCTGTATTATCGGTGACTTTCCTGTGTTCCATCGATACTTTCCGAGTGTGATTTATTTGTAATTTATTTTATTTCTAAGATCTTTCTTTCTCAAGTGGAGTTTGTCTGTTCGGTTCCTTATTGCGAGCAACTCTTATTTGGAACTACCAGGCAGAACTCCTTATCTTGGGGAGAGGGGTCGTTTATTTCCGATCTCCGGATCACTGCGGTCTTTAAGGTTAATTATCCTGTCCGGTCCGACTCGAGTCGTTAATTGGTGGATGCGCCGAGGTATACCGTAAGTGAGATTTATTTCTTTGATCTTTCTTTCTCAAGTGGAGTTTGTCTGTTCGGTTCCTTATTGCGAGCAACTCTTATTTGGAACTACCAGGCAAAGCCCCTTATCTTGAGGAGAGGGGTCGCTAATTTCCGATCTCCGGATCACAGCAGTGTTTTGGGCTAATTACCCTGTCCGGTCTGACTCGAGTCTAGAATTGGTGGAAGCGCCAAAGTATACCCTGAACGAAATTCATTTCTTAGATCTTTCTTTCTCAAGTGGAGTTTGTCTGTCCGGTTCCTTATTGCGAGCAACTCTTATTTGGAACTACCAGGCATAACTCCTTATCTTGGGGAGAGGGGTCGCTAAATTCCGATCTCCGGATCACAGCAGCCTTTTCGGCGAATTACCCTGTCCGGTCTGACTCGAGTCTGGAATTGGTGGATGCGTCAGTGTATACCCCGAACGAAATTTATTTCTTAGATTTATGTTGGTGGATGCGCCGACAAATACCCTGATTGAAATCTGTTTCTAAGACCCAACTTTCTCAGGTGGAATCTGTGTGTCGGGTCCCTTATTGCGAGCAACTCTTATTTGGGACCACCAGACAGAATTCCTTATCCTGTGGAGCGGGGTCGCTTATTTCCGATTCACGGATCACCGTGGTCATTTCGGTGAGACACCCTGCCCAGTCTGACTTGAGATTTATTTTGGTGGATGCGCCGACGAGTACCCTGATTGAAATCTGTTTCTAAGACCCAACTTTCTCAAGTGGAATCCGTGTGTCGGGTCCCTTATTGCGAGCAACTCTTATTTGGGACCACCAGACGGAATTCCTTATCTTGTGGAGAGGGGTCGCGTATTTCCGATTCACTGATCACCGTGGTCATTTCGGTGAGTCACCCTGCCCAGTCTGACTTAATATCCATTTTGGTGGATGCGCCGATACAAGACCTGATTCGAAGATATTGTTCAGGCTTGCTGTTTCTTATAAAGAGGTATCGAACCGGACCGTACGGAACACAGGATAGGTAGTCACATCTGACTTATTAGACTGCATTTCACACGCCAATCTGCATGCTTTCCACGCTTGTCCGCACTTAACCATTTTTATCATCGCTCAATTTGCTTGCTCACTGCTTACTCATTTCTGCTGCTTGATATACGCCACCTGCTCACCTCGCTTAGTTCTCGTTCCGTACCGTGTTGCATTGTAAATATTTGCTTTTGGTGTTTAGTAGCCTTTTGCATTATTGTATATATAGGATAGTATTGTATATAATTTGGTGTTGTACATAAGGGAACGGATATTGTTAAATATAGTGTGTTTCGTCAGGGTGTCTTTTATTTATCTCATAGACATTTACTGCCGTTTAGCGAAATAAATCACCACTGGTCAATCGCTCTTACCTTAGATTGAATCGAACCCTTCTCCAACTGTTTAAAAGCTACCCAGGGTCGATAATAGTGAGCGACGTAAGGAATTGCGACCTTATAAAACCTATCGCAATTGGCGCCCGAGGTAATATAGGAGAGAAATAGTAAACAATCATCAATCCGAAGAAAGTCGCCGTCACAAATTGGCGCCCGAGCAGGGACCTGATTTTTTTTTGCTATAGGACTGACAGAAGAGCCCTTTAGAGTATTTTTTGTGTAGAATATTTTTCAGAGGATAATGGAGGTGAACAGATTGAGAGCGGAAGAGTTAAGATGGGAGCTGGAGGCTCGTGGCCGTAGAGCCGGCAGAACCGTACAAGAAAACCGGAAGGAACTGAGGAAGGTGTTGGCACAGGATGTACAGTTCTGTCCCATGGAAAGAGACTGACTTTCGCGTTGAATTCTGCCAAACATGAGTCCACCGGATTCACACCGGCGTTCCTGAATTTCGGTCGGGAGGTTCACTCCCCAGAAACGAACCGTCGGACATCAGGAACCAAAGTTGATGCAGAGAAATCAACGGAAGAACCACAGGTCCAAGGGGTAGGCCAATACGCAAATCGCATCAAGCGACTCCAAGAGACCCGGGAGTTTGTTAGACTCCAGCTGGCTCGTGCATTCAACCAACAGAGTCGGTATTATAATCTCCGAAGGAGAGCGTGGTCGTGCCGGGTAGGTGACAAAGTTTTGCGTCGAGAACATCCGTTGTCGTCGGCGGCAGAAGGCTTTGCATCTAAATTAGCGCCCAAATATTCTGGTCCGTATACCGTTACTAAGGTCATATCTCCAGTGGTTTACGACTTGAAAAGCGAGTCGGGTAAATGCCTCCGTCATATCCACGTGAAAGATTTGAAACCGTTCCACGAGGATGAGCTAGGTGGAGAGCATGCCAATAAGGTGTAACCGTGTTAGCCGCTCGTTTTCTGAGAAGCCCCGATCTTTGGCGGTCAAATCATCCGCCTCTTCTGTAGATGGGACCACAATGCGAATTTCGACTCCCAGAGTGTGAGGCCGTCCATCAAGACGTCCTTATGTTGGAGTCCGAAGTGGGTCGTCGTAGGTCGTGGGGGAATCCATAAGAATGGTCACTAATCCTTTTATGTTTCAGAATAGACATGTCTAGAAAGTAGTAGGACCTATTCAATGTCAGGTTGGTGGATTCCATGTTAGCACTCCTAGACGAGCTGGTGGTGGAAGCATTCGACAACTGGCCAAGACTGCGAGGGGTAATGTCCAGGGAATACTTGTGCCCGAAAGAGTTCCCCCAAGATAGTCGAGTCCAAACGAGACGACAAGTGGAGCCATCGCGCGCTGATGAAAACCGCAATCAGCAAGCGAGATCAGACCAGCCGAACCCCGAGTCCATTGGAATCCAATGCGAGCTGCTGCGACCCGCGACGAACCTCCATCGCTGGTCATTGAAGATTCATCCAGGGGTTATATTGGCCGTCTGCCAATAGATTTCTGAACAGCGGGGTAGCAGGTGGTGACAAAAAAAAAACTTTCGTTTTTTTTTGGGGAAGTAAGGGGGGTGTGTAACGAAGTGAATTTCGTTACTAGAATCACCCGGTATAATTTAGCCCAGGTTAAGAATTCAGTAATTATTTTATTAGAATCACCTGGTATAATTTACCCAGGTTTAGAATTCAATAATTATTTTATTAGAATCACCTGGTATAATTTACCCAGGTTTAGAATTCAATAATTATTTTATTAGAATCACCCAGTATAATTTGCCCCAGGTTTAGAATTCCATCATATTCTACCAGTCATCTGAGTAGGTGAAAATAAAATTTTAATTGAGAGCAGTGAAGGTTTTTTTTTCGTCCAATTCAAAAATTTTCATTTGGAATAATTTCTGATTTATTTATTTCATGAAAATATAACGATGCAATTTAAAATATCAGCCTATGTATAAAAACTTTCGAGCGACAACGCGATAGACGTTATCTCTTCAATATGTTCTTTTTTACATGTTGTCGTTCGTTTTTCATAGGTACACCGCCGATTTCAAGACTCGAAATTTTCCCCTTCCAACCGAGATTACAAGTGAAATATTTCGGAAAAGGAGGATTATTCTTGCCGGTGTCTTCGAAGTATTAAGATATTTTCCGATTTACTCCTGTCGGCGTCTTCGAGCTATATATTTTCATAATTATTGAGCGGATTTTCTTGAGTAACAATTTAGAGTTTAATTTTTAGTTTGCAATTTTTCTTTTGAACGTTGGACGTTTTAGTGCCGTATTTTATATTCGTGAATTTGACACTTAGCCCGTACACGAAAAGAATTTGAGTTCATGTAGTGAAGTGGGAAATTCTTAGGATTGGTAAGAACCGTTTTATTCCTGTCTGTATTATCGGTGACTTTCCTGTGTTCCATCGATACTTTCCGAGTGTGATTTATTTGTAATTTATTTTATTTCTAAGATCTTTCTTTCTCAAGTGGAGTTTGTCTGTTCGGTTCCTTATTGCGAGCAACTCTTATTTGGAACTACCAGGCAGAACTCCTTATCTTGGGGAGAGGGGTCGTTTATTTCCGATCTCCGGATCACTGCGGTCTTTAAGGTTAATTATCCTGTCCGGTCCGACTCGAGTCGTTAATTGGTGGATGCGCCGAGGTATACCGTAAGTGAGATTTATTTCTTTGATCTTTCTTTCTCAAGTGGAGTTTGTCTGTTCGGTTCCTTATTGCGAGCAACTCTTATTTGGAACTACCAGGCAAAGTCCCTTATCTTGAGGAGAGGGGTCGCTAATTTCCGATCTCCGGATCACAGCAGTGTTTTGGGCTAATTACCCTGTCCGGTCTGACTCGAGTCTAGAATTGGTGGAAGCGCCAAAGTATACCCTGAACGAAATTCATTTCTTAGATCTTTCTTTCTCAAGTGGAGTTTGTCTGTCCGGTTCCTTATTGCGAGCAACTCTTATTTGGAACTACCAGGCAGAACTCCTTATCTTGAGGAGAGGGGTCACTAATTTCCGATCTCCGGATCACAGCAGTGTTTTGGGCTAATTACCCTGTCCGGTCTGACTCGAGTCGTGAATTGGTGGATGCGCCACAGTATACCCTGAACGAAATTTATTTCTTAGATCTTTCTTTCTCAAGTGGAGTTTGTCTGTCCGGTTCCTTATTGCGAGCAACTCTTATTTGGAACTACCAGGCAGAGCTCCTTATCTTGAGGAGAGGGGTCGCTAATTTCCGATCTCCGGATCACCGCGGTGTTTTGGGCTAATTACCCTGTCCGGTCTGACTCGAGTCGTGAATTGGTGGATGCGCCGAAGTATACCCTGAGTGAAATTTATTTCTTAGATCTTTCTTTCTCGAGTGGAGTTTGTCTGTCCGGTTCCTTATTGCGAGCAACTCTTATTTGGAACTACCAGGCATAACTCCTTATCTTGGGGAGAGGGGTCGCTAAATTCCGATCTCCGGATCACAGCAGCCTTTTCGGCGAATTACCCTGTCCGGTCTGACTCGAGTCTGGAATTGGTGGATGCGTCAGTGTATACCCCGAACGAAATTTATTTCTTAGATTTATGTTGGTGGATGCGCCGACAAATACCCTGATTGAAATCTGTTTCTAAGACCCAACTTTCTCAGGTGGAATCTGTGTGTCGGGTCCCTTATTGCGAGCAACTCTTATTTGGGACCACCAGACAGAATTCCTTATCCTGTGGAGCGGGGTCGCTTATTTCCGATTCACGGATCACCGTGGTCATTTCGGTGAGACACCCTGCCCAGTCTGACTTGAGATTTATTTTGGTGGATGCGCCGACGAGTACCCTGATTGAAATCTGTTTCTAAGACCCAACTTTCTCAAGTGGAATCCGTGTGTCGGGTCCCTTATTGCGAGCAACTCTTATTTGGGACCACCAGACGGAATTCCTTATCTTGTGGAGAGGGGTCGCGTATTTCCGATTCACTGATCACCGTGGTCATTTCGGTGAGTCACCCTGCCCAGTCTGACTTAATATCCATTTTGGTGGATGCGCCGATACAAGACCTGATTCGAAGATATTGTTCAGGCTTGCTGTTTCTTATAAAGAGGTATCGAACCGGACCGTACGGAACACAGGATAGGTAGTCACATCTGACTTATTAGACTGCATTTCACACGCCAATCTGCATGCTTTCCACGCTTGTCCGCACTTAACCATTTTTATCATCGCTCAATTTGCTTGCTCACTGCTTACTCATTTCTGCTGCTTGATATACGCCACCTGCTCACCTCGCTTAGTTCTCGTTCCGTACCGTGTTGCATTGTAAATATTTGCTTTTGGTGTTTAGTAGCCTTTTGCATTATTGTATATATAGGATAGTATTGTATATAATTTGGTGTTGTACATAAGGGAACGGATATTGTTAAATATAGTGTGTTTCGTCAGGGTGTCTTTTATTTATCTCATAGACATTTACTGCCGTTTAGCGAAATAAATCACCACTGGTCAATCGCTCTTACCTTAGATTGAATCGAACCCTTCTCCAACTGTTTAAAAGCTACCCAGGGTCGATAATAGTGAGCGACGTAAGGAATTGCGACCTTATAAAACCTATCGCAATTGGCGCCCGAGGTAATATAGGAGAGAAATAGTAAACAATCATCAATCCGAAGAAAGTCGCCGTCACACCACAAATGCACGACTGACTTCTGTTGTTGATTTCATTTGTTTGTTATTTCCTTCAATGTTTCTCATCCTAACTCTTTTCATCGTATTGCACAGGGACGAAAGCTTGACACACTTGTCTAAGGAAACCACTTGGGTATAAGGGACTGTTCTTATTCCCTTCTTTTTGTTTAATGAACAATTATCCAAGTGAGCCATTCCACATTGTTGATTTTCTTGGACTCGGATGACACGCAGGTATAATCTCCCACGTGGTAAGGTCAATTGCTGCTGTAACCACAAATGCACGACTGACATCTGTTGTTGATTTCATTTGTTTGTTATTTCCTTCAATGTTTCTCATTCTTACTCTCTTCATCGTATTACACAGGGACGAAAGCTTGACACACGTGTCTAAGGAAACCACTTTGGTATAAGGGACTGTTCTTATTCCCTTCTTTCTGTATAATGATCAATTATCCAAGTAAGCCATTCCACATTGTTGATTTTCTTGGACTCGGATGACACGCAGGTATAATCTCCCACGTGGTGAGGTCAATTGCTGCTGTAACCACAAATGCACGACTGACTTCTGTTGTTGATTTCATTTGTTTGTTATTTCCTTCAATGTTTCTCATCCTAACTCTTTTCATCGTATTGCACAGGGACGAAAGCTTGACACACGTGTCTAAGGAAACCACTTTGGTATAAGGGACTGTTCTTATTCCCCACTTTTTGTTTAATGAACAATTATCCAAGTAAGCCATTCCACATTGTTGATTTTCTTGGACTCGGATGTCACGCAGGTAGCTATAATCTCCCACGTGGTATGGTCAATTGCTGCTGTAACCACAAATGCACGACTGACTTCTGTTGTTGATTTCATTTGTTTGTTATTTCCATCTATGTTTCTCATTCTAACAATTTTCATCGTATTGCACAGGGAAGAAAGATTGACATACGTGTCTGAGGAAACCACTTTGGTATAAGGGACTGTTCTTATTCCCTTCTTTTTGTTTAATGAACAATTATCCAAGTAAGCCATTCCACATTGTTGATTTTCTTAGACTTTGATGTCACGCAGGTAGCTATAATCGCCCACGTGGTAAGGTTAATTGCTGCTGTAACCACAAATGCACGACTGACTTCTGTTGTTGATTTCATTTGTTTGTTATTTCCTTCAATGTTTCTCATTCTAACTCTTTTCATCGTATCACACAGGGACGAAAGCTTGACACACGTGTCTAAGGAAACCACTTTGGTATAAGGGACTGTTCTTATTCCCTTCTTTCTGTATAATGATCAATTATCCAAGTAAGCCATTCCACATTGTTGATTTTCTTGGACTCGGATGACACGCAGGTATAATCTCCCACGTGGTGAGGTCAATTGCTGCTGTAACCACAAATGCACGACTGACTTCTGTTGTTGATTTCATTTGTTTGTTATTTCCTTCAATGTTTCTCATTCTAACTCTTTTCATCGTATTACACAGGGACGAAAGCTTGACACACGTGTCTATGGAAACCACATTGGTATAAGGGACAGTTCTCATTCCCTTCTTACTGTATAATGATCAATTATCCAAGTAAGCCATTCCGCATTGTTGATTTTCTTGGACTCGGATGACACGCAGGTATAATCTCCCACGTAGTGAGGTCAATTGCTGCTGTAACCACAAATGCACGACTGACTTCTGTTGTTGATTTCATTTGTTTGTTATTTCCTTCAATGTTTCTCATTCTAACTCTTTTCATCGTATTACACAGGGACGAAAGCTTGACACACGTGTCTAAGGAAACCACTTTGGTATAAGGGACTGTTCTTATTCCCTTCTTTTTGTTTAATGAAGAATTATCCAAGTAAGCCATTCCACATTGTTGATTTTCTTGGACTCGGATGTCACGCAGGTAGCTATAATCTTCCACGTGGTAAGGTCAATTGCTGCTGTAACCACAAATGCACGACTGACTTCTGTTGTTGATTTCATTTGTTTGTTATTTCCTTCAATGTTTCTCATTCTAACTCTTTTCATCGTATTACACAGGGACGAAAGCTTGACACACGTGTCTAAGGAAATCACTTTGGTATAAGGGACTGTTCTTATTCCCTTCTTTCTGTATAATGATCAATTATCCAAGTAAGCCATTCCACATAGTTGATTTTCTTGGACGAGGATGACACGCAGGTATAATCTCCCACGTGGTGAGGTCAATTGCTGCTGTAACCACAAATGCACGACTGACTTCTGTTGTTGATTTCATTTGTTTGTTATTTCCTTCAATGTTTCTCATCCTAACTCTTTTCATCGTATTGCACAGGGACAAAAGCTTTACACACGTGTCTAAGGAAACCACTTTGGTATAAGGGACTGTTCTTATTCCCTTCTTTTTGTTCAATGAACAATTATCCAAGTAAGCCATTCCACATTGTTGATTTTCTTGGACTTGGATGTCACGCAGGTAGCTATAATCTACCACGTGGTAAGGTCAATTGCTGCTGTAACCACAAATGCACGACTGACTTCTGTTGTTGATTTCATTTGTTTGTTATTTCCATCTATGTTTCTCATTCAAACACTTTTCATCGTATTGCACAGGGAAGAAAGATTGACATACGTGTCTGAGGAAACCACTTTGGTATAAGGGACTGTTCTTATTCCCTTCTTTTTGTTTAATGAACCATTATCCAAGTAAGCCATTCCACATTGTTGATTTTCTTAGACTCTGATGTCACGCAGGTAGCTATAATCGCCCACGTGGTAAGGTTAATTGCTGCTGTAACCACAAAAGCACGACTGACTTCTATTTTTGATTTCATTTGTTTGTTATATCCTTCAATGTTTCTCATTCTAACTCTTTTCATCGTATTGCACAGGGACGAAAGCTTGACACACGTGTCTAAGGAAATCACATTGGTGAAAGGGACTGTTCTTATTCCCTTCTTTTTGTTTAATAAACAATTATCCAAGTAAGCCATTCCACATTGTTGAGTTTCTTGGACTCGGATGACACGCGGGTAGCTATAATCTCCCACGTGGTAAGGTCAATTGCTGCTGTAACCACAATTGGACGGCTGACTTCTGTTGTTGATTTCATTTGTTTGTTATTTCCTTCAATGTTTCTCATTCTAACACTTCTCATCGTATTGCACAGGGACGAAAGCTTGACACACGTGTCTATGGAAACCACATTGGTATAAGGGACAGTTCTTATTCCCTTCTTACTGTATAATGATCAATCATCCAAGTAAGCCATTCCGCATTGTTGATTTTCTTGGACTCGGATGACACGCAGGTATAATCTCCCACGTAGTGAGGTCAATTGCTGCTGTAACCACAAATGCACGACTGACTTCTGTAGTTGATTTCATTTGTTTGTTATTTCCTTCAATGTTTCCCATTCTAACTCTTTTCATCGTATTACACAGGGACGAAAGCTTGACACACGTGTCTAAGGAAACCACTTTGGTATAAGGGACTGTTCTTATTCCCTTCTTTCTGTATAATGATCAATTATCCAAGTAAGCCATTCCACATTGTTGATTTTCTTGGACTCGGATGACACGCAGGTATAATCTCCCACGTGGTGAGGTCAATTGCTGCTGTAACCACAAATGCACGACTGACTTCTGTTGTTGATTTCATTTGTTTGTTATTTCCTTCAATGTTTCTCATCCTAACTCTTTTCATCGTATTGCACAGGGACGAAAGCTTGACACACGTGTCTAAGGAAACCACTTTGGTATAAGGGACTGTTCTTATTCCCTTCTTTTTGTTCAATGAACAATTATCCAAGTAAGCCATTCCACATTGTTGATTTTCTTGGACTCGGATGTCACGCAGGTAGCTATAATCTACCACGTGGTAAGGTCAATTGCTGCTGTAACCACAAATGCACGACTGACTTCTGTTGTTGATTTCATTTGTTTGTTATTTCCATCTATGTTTCTCATTCTAACAATTTTCATCGTATTGCACAGGGAAGAAAGATTGACATACGTGTCTGAGGAAACCACTTTGGTATAAGGGACTGTTCTTATTCCCTTCTTTTTGTTTAATGAACAATTATCCAAGTAAGCCATTCCACATTGTTGATTTTCTTAGACTTTGATGTCACGCAGGTAGCTATAATCGCCCACGTGGTAAGGTTAATTGCTGCTGTAACCACAAATGCACGACTGACTTCTGTTGTTGATTTCATTTGTTTGTTATTTCCTTCAATGTTTCTCATTCTAACTCTTTTCATCGTATTACACAGGGACGAAAGCTTGACACACGTGTCTAAGGAAACCACTTTGGTATAAGGGACTGTTCTTATTCCCTTCTTTCTGTATAATGATCAATTATCCAAGTAAGCCATTCCACATTGTTGATTTTCTTGGACTCGGATGACACGCAGGTATAATCTCCCACGTGGTGAGGTCAATTGCTGCTGTAACCACAAATGCACGACTGACTTCTGTTGTTGATTTCATTTGTTTGTTATTTCCTTCAATGTTTCTCATTCTAACTCTTTTCATCGTATTACACAGGGACGAAAGCTTGACACACGTGTCTATGGAAACCACATTGGTATAAGGGACAGTTCATATTCCCTTCTTACTGTATAATGATCAATTATCCAAGTAAGCCATTCCGCATTGTTGATTTTCTTGGACTCGGATGACACGCAGGTATAATCTCCCACGTAGTGAGGTCAATTGCTGCTGTAACCACAAATGCACGACTGACTTCTGTTGTTGATTTCATTTGTTTGTTATTTCCTTCAATGTTTCTCATTCTAACTCTTTTCATCGTATTACACAGGGACGAAAGCTTGACACACGTGTCTAAGGAAACCACTTTGGCATAAGGGACTGTTCTTATTCCCTTCTTTTTGTTTAATGAAGAATTATCCATGTAAAATAATATCTATGGAAGAGTTAGCTAAAATTACTCCTGTTAATCCACCAATTGTAAATAAAAATAAAAATCCCAGGGTTCATAAAATTGAAGGTGTATAGTAAAATTGTATTCCATGTAAAGTTGCTAATCAAGAAAAAATTTTAATTCCAGTGGGTACTGCAATAATTATAGTAGCTGAAGTAAAATAAGCTCGAGTATCAACATCTATTCCCACTGTAAATATGTGATGAGCTCATACTACAAATCCTAGAAGTCCAATAGCTAATATAGCATAAATTATTCCTAAAGAACCAAAGGCAATTTTTTTCCCTCTTTCTTGTGTAATAATATGGGAAATTATACCAAATCCTGGGAGAATTAAAATATAAACTTCAGGATGGCCAAAAAATCAAAATAAATGTTGGTATAAAATTGGGTCTCCCCCACCGGTTGGATCAAAAAAAGAAGAATTTAAGTTTCGGTCAGTTAATAGTATAGTAATTGCTCCTGCAAGAACTGGTAGTGATAGTAATAAAAGAATTGCTGTAATAAGAACAGATCATACAAATAAAGGAGTTTTATCAAGTATTATACCAAATGGACGTATATTTATAATAGTTGAAATGAAATTTACTGCACCTAAAATTGAGGAAATTCCTGCTAAATGTAAACTAAAAATCACTAAATCTACTGAAGGCCCGTTATGTGTTAAATTAGAAGAAAGAGGAGGGTAAACAGTTCATTCTGTTCCTGCCCCTATTTCTACAATTGTTCTTAAAATTAAAAGAGTTAAAGCAGGGGGTAAAAGTCAAAATCTTATGTTATTTAATCGTGGAAATGCTATATCAGGAGCTCCAATTATTAAAGGAACTAATCAATTTCCAAAACCCCCAATTATAATAGGTATTACTATAAAGAAAATTATAATGAAAGCATGAGCTGTAACAATTATATTATAAATTTGGTCGTTTCCAATTAATCTTCCTCTAGTTCCTAATTCTAACCGAATTAAAATACTTAACGATGTTCCTACTATTCCTGCCCATATTCCAAATAAAAAGTATAATGTTCCAATATCTTTATGATTAGTAGAAAATAATCATTTATTCGATAAAGTGGCTGAATTAAAGCGTTAAATTGTAAATTTAATTATGAGTTTTCTCCTTTATTAAGCCTTATATTCAATTATGATTATAAATTGCAAATTTATAGGTGAATATTATTCTAAGGCTTAGAATAATTCTATTTTTAACTTTGAAGGTTACTAGTTTATTTAACTTAAATCCTTAATAAATTCTAAAAATTACAGTAAAAATGATTAATCCGTAAATATTCACTCAATTTAAAAAAATTACATAGTAAGAGTTAATATAATTAAATTTTTTATTTTCATTTAATTTTATTATTAAAGATTGAAGTATTAAGCGTATATAAATATATATACAAATTAAAGTAATAAAAATTATTATAAAAGATAGAAAATAAAAGTGATTTTCAATTAAAGTTTTTAGAATTAGTCACTTAGGAAAAAATCCTAAAAAAGGGGGGATTCCTCCTAGAGAAAAGAAATTTAAAAAAAAATAGAATTTTAAAGTTTTATTGTAATTCATATTATTTATAAGATCTTTAATGTTAAAGATTTTATATTTATTAAAAATTAAGATTATATTTAAAGAAATAAAAGTATAAATTAAAAAGTATAATATTCATAAGGATTGATTTAATATTATTATTCTTAATATTCAACCAATATGGTTAATGGAAGATAAGGCAAGAATTTTTTTTAATCTGGTTTGGTTCCATGTTTTTACACTCCCTAAGGTTATACATATCAAAATAATCAAAATAAAGAATAGGTTTAATTTAAAATTATATATAATTAAAATTATTGGGGCAATTTTTTGTCAAGTTATTAATAATAATGCATTAGCTCATCTTAGTCCTTCTAGGACTTCTGGGTATCAAAAGTGAAAAGGGGCTGCTCCTATTTTTATAAGGATAGCTCTGTTAAACAAAAATATAGAAGTAGGTATTAATTGCTCGATAGAATTGATTAAAATAAATGAATTTAAAAAAGAAAATAAAACTAGAATTGATGCAGAAACTTGAACTAAAAAATATTTCAAGGAGGATTCAGAAGAATACTTAAAATTATCTAAATTTATAATAGGAATAAAAGCTAAGAGGTTTAATTCTAAACCAATCCAGATATTAATTCATGAATAAGCAGAAATAGAAATAAGAGTTCCTCTTATTATTAAAATTAAAAATATTAATTTTATAGTTTTAATTATAAAGAAAAGGGGTATACCTTTATAAATGGGGTATGAACCCATCAGCTTCTTTAGCTTATCTTTATATTCTAGTATAAGATGTACAAGAGTTTTTGAAACTCTAAGAAATAATTTAATTTTATTGAATATAATTACAAAAAAAAATTAACAATTAAAAATTTAACTTATTAAGTTAAATTTAAAATTTAATATTTTAACCTTAAATAAAAACTATTAAATTTTCATTAATTTAAGTGTACAAAAATTAATTCACAAAGTAAAAAATCCTATAAAATAGGATTATTTATATAAATATATTCGATAAATTTGAGTTGATTTTGGTCGTCCTACTTCAGGATCAATTTCAACATTCTAAACCAATCCTGAGGCTAAGTCCAACAATCAACACCAAATCCGATAAATTTGAGTTGATTTTGATCGTCCTACTTCAGGATCAATTTCAACATTCTAAACCAATCCTGAGACTAAGCCCAACAATCAATACCAAATCCGATAAATTTGAGTTGATTTTGGTGCCCTACTTCAGGATCAATTTCAACATTCTAAACTAATCCTGAGGCTAAGTCCAACAATCAACACCAAACCCGATAAATTTGAGTTGATTTTGGTGCCCTACTTCAGGATCAATTTCAATATTCTAAACCAATCCTGAGGCTAAGCCCAACAATCAACACCAAATCCGATAAATTTGAGTTGATTTTGGTCGTCCTACTTCAGGATCAATTTCAACATTCTAAACTAATCCTGAGGCTAAGTCCAACAATCAGCACCAAATCCGATAAATTTGAGTTGATTTTGGTGTCCTACTTCAGGATCAATTTCAACATTCTAAACCAATCCTGAGGCTAAGTCCAACAATCAGCACCAAATCCGATAAATTTGAGTTGATTTTGGTGCCCTACTTCAGGATCAATTTCAACATTCTAAACCAATCCTGAGACTAAGCCCAACAATTAACACCAAATCCGATAAATTTGAGTTGATTTTGGTGCCCTACTTCAGGGTCAATTTCAACATTCTAAACCAATCCTGAGGCTAAGTCCAACAATCAACACCAAATCCGATAAATTTGAGTTGATTTTGGTCGTCCTACTTCAGGATCAATTTCAATATTCTAAACCAATCCTGAGGCTAAGTCCAACAATCAACACCAAATCCGATAAATTTGAGTTGATTTTGGTGCCCTACTTCAGGATCAATTTCAATATTCTAAACCAATCCTGAGGCTAAGCCCAACAATCAACACCAAACCCGATAAATTTGAGTTGATTTTGGTCGTCCTACTTCAGGATCAATTTCAACATTCTAAACTAACCCTGAGGCTAAGTCCAACAATCAGCACCAAATCCGATAAATTTGAGTTGATTTTGGTGCCCTACTTCAGGATCAATTTCAACATTCTAAACCAATCCTGAGGCTAAGCCCAACAATCAATACCAAATCCGATAAATTTGAGTTGATTTTGGTGCCCTACTTCAGGATCAATTTCAACATTCTAAACCAATCCTGAGGCTAAGTCCAACAATCAACACCAAACCCGATAAATTTGAGTTGATTTTAGTCGTCCTACTTCAGGATCAATTTCAACATTCTAAACCAATCCTGAGACTAAGTCCAACAATCAACACCAAATCCGATAAATTTGAGTTGATTTTGGTGCCCTACTTCAGGATCAATTTCAACATTCTAAACCAATCCTGAGGCTAAGTCCAACAATCAACACCAAACCCGATAAATTTGAGTTGATTTTGGTCGTCCTACTTCAGGATCAATTCCAATATTCTAAACCAATCCTGAGGCTAAGTCCAACAATCAACACCAAATCCGATAAATTTGAGTTGATTTTGGTGTCCTACTTCAGGATCAATTTCAACATTCTAAACTAATCCTGAGGCTAAGTCCAACAATCAGCACCAAATCCGATAAATTTGAGTTGATTTTGGTCGTCCTACTTCAGGATCAATTTCAATATTCTAAACCAATCCTGAGGCTAAGTCCAACAATCAACACCAAACCCGATAAATTTGAGTTGATTTTGATCGTCCTACTTCAGGATCAATTTCAATATTCTAAACCAATCCTGAGGCTAAGTCCAACAATCAACGTTTAAGTTTTTAAAATTATTAGTTTTTGATTTTGAATAACTAAGAAACTGACTTTTAAATTTTTAAAATTTTTAAATATCACCTTATTAATAAATTTGTATAAGAATTCTATGGGGGGGGATCAATAGAATTCAATTTACAAAAATTTGAATAAATGGATTTATATTTAAAAATCAAAAAATTTTGTAATTAAAAATTATTCTTTCAATTTTATTTTCACAGAAAAGGTTTAAATTTTCTATAAAATAAATTTTCTGTTAGACTAGAAGAAGAATTTTTTCTAAAAGTTGATTTTTCTAACAAAATAGTTTGGAAAAAGAGATTTTATGATAAATCCTTTTTTCACATAAAAAATAATCGATCCCTGTAAAATTTTGTAATCCGAAGATTTTTTCCAAATTTCATCAAATTTCACGAAATTTGGCATTTTTTTCAAAAATTTCGGGGATGGAACTAGGGGTGGGTTGCACATGTTTCATCTCATCAAAATGATCCTTTCTTCAGGCGCCCTAATAGGAATTTCCTCATACATCGGTTTTTATATCCAAGTGTTATAATTGTTTTTTAGACAATAATGTCAATTTTAAAGATCAAATTTTTTGAAAAATTTCAAAAAAAAACGAAAAAAATGCAAAATTTTGCAATTTTTTGCATTTTTTGGGTCAAAATTTGGGCAAAAAAAAATGGCCTAAAATCGATACTTTATTAGCAGTATTAATTTAAATTTTGTCTTTTAATAGGGTTTTTCTCTTGGACCCTATGCCTTTTTAATTAAAGAATTTATTTATATATATCTATAATATTTAATAATTAATAATTACTTATTAATATATAATTATTTATATATAAGGGCGAAATATATCTTACATTGGATAGTACCATTAGTAATATTCTAGGTGCTAATTTTAATTAAATAGTTAAAATAAACATTTTTAAATATATAAAAACCGATTTAATATTGGTATCTTAAGGGATATATAATAGTACTCCCGAAAAAAAGAGAAAGAATATATAAAGTAAATCAGTATATAAAAACGACGGTGAATTTCGAGAATTTCTATATTAATAAATATTTTATATATTAATAATATTTATAATATATATATAAAGAGTATAAATTATTAATAATTAATTTAACATTAAAATATTAACATTTTATTTATATAAGAATTAAATTATAATTAATCTATAATTATTAATAATATATTAAAAATTATTAGTTATTAATAAAGTTAATTTTTAATGAAAAATTCAAAATTAATGAAAAAAAAAAAAAAAACCTAAGTATTAATGAATTAAATTATCATTAAGAAATATTATTTCTAAAGTATTATGGTATTTATCATGAAAATGAAGTCATTCTTATTTTAACTAAATCTATTAAAAATTACGTGAAAAATAGATTTAGAAAAATAAAATTAATAAAGATTTCATAAAAAATTTAAATTAAAATATCTAACAAAAAAATGTAATTTTTAAATATTTGGTTAAATTTGTCTATTTTTTGGTTGTCTCGAATAATTTTTAATTTATTGGATAAAAAGTGATCTTAAAGGGTAAAAAAATGATTTGTTAGTAAAGTAAAGTTATTATGTCAATATTTTGATTTAAATTATAATTATTTTAAGTTTAATTATTACATAGTTAAAAAAATTATGTATAAAAATTTAGGATTTTCATAAAATTCGAGTAATTTTTGAAAATTTTATATAAATGCTTAAAAGGAAATCGCTCATAAAAAAAAAATCTATATTTTTTTGTTAGAAATTTAAATTTAAATAATTTTTAAAAATTGTGATATGGAAATTATCTAATAATTTTTTTTGAAAAAATTATTTGTTAGTGTAATAAAGTTATTTCGTTTAAAAATTTTGTGAAAAATTGTTAAAAATTTATCAAAATTTATGGATTTTTGAAAATTTTGATGATTAGGGGAGGAATTTTTTTTTCATTTTTCAAAAATTTGATTTTTATATAATTTTGAAAATTTTTAGAATAGGTTAATTTAAATATTTTAATAAAAATAGAAAATGTTTAGTTTCGGGGGGAACTAAATTAATAAATTTAAATTTAAATTTATTTTGAATTTTAAAAAATTTAATTTTTGATTATTTTATTTTATAATAAAATTATAATTTATTTTTTTAAAATTATTGTATTTATCAAGAATTTTTTAAATCCGATAATTTAAAATATTTTTGATATTTGGTAGGCTTCAGTTTATTACAAAATTTATTTTATTAAAATTAAATTTGAATAAAGCTATAACAGTCGGCAATAAGAATTGTTACAATTTATATTGTTTAGTATTGGATTTAGTGAGTAGGGTAGCACTAAATTTAAGGGTATAACTTGTAAATCCTTGGGGGAAAATTTTTTAATTTAGAGTTAAAAAGTTTAAGGTTTGGTTATTATCTAAGGGGACGTTTTTGACGGGAGGAAGTTACAAAGATTTGTGAACATAAAGTTTTTATAATTATAATTTATTTTTTAAAAATTATTGTATTTATTAAGAATTTTTTAAATCCGATAATTTAAAATATTTTTGATATTTGGTAGGCTTCAGTTTATTACAAAATTTATTTTATTAAAATTAAATTTGAATAAAGCTATAACAGTCGGCAATAAGAATTGTTACAATTTATATTGTTTAGTATTGGATTTAGTGAGTAGGGTAGCACTAAATTTAAGGGTATAACTTGTAAATCCTTGGGGGAAAATTTTTTAATTTAGAGTTAAAAAGTTTAAGGTTTGGTTATTATCTAAGGGGACGTTTTTGACGGGAGGAAGTTACAAAGATTTGTTAACATAAAGTTTTTATAATTATAATTTATTTTTTAAAAATTATTGTATTTATTAAGAATTTTTTAAATCCGATAATTTAAAATATTTTTGATATTTGGTAGGCTTCAGTTTATTACAAAATTTATTTTATTAAAATTAAATTTGAATAAAGCTATAACAGTCGGCAATAAGAATTGTTACAATTTATATTGTTTAGTATTGGATTTAGTGAGTAGGGTAGCACTAAATTTAAGGGTATAACTTGTAAATCCTTGAGGGAAAATTTTTTAATTTAGAGTTAAAAAGTTTAAGGTTTGGTTATTATCTAAGGGGACGTTTTTGACGGGAGGAAGTTACAAAGATTTGTTAACATAAAGTTTTTAAAATTATTAGTTTTAATAATTTAATTTTTTAAATTTAATTTAATTATTATTATTTCTAAATAAAGTTAATTTTTTTTTGTTTGAAATAAATTTTAACTAAATGTAGTCTTTTTTGGGTTTTAGTTAATTAGATATTTGATTATGGTATTAGATATATATATTCATTCAAGATTTATATGAATATTGTTTTAAATTTAATAAATTAGTAGTGTATATTTTTAATTATTAAAAAAATTTAGAATTAGTGATAAGATTTAGTATTTGCAATTTTTGTGCCAGCAGCAGCGGTTATACAAAAAATATAATATATATTTATTAGCTTTAATTAATAGAATTAAAAATTAAAAAAGAAATTTTAAGTTTTAAGGTGAAATTTTAATTTATTAATATTTTTAATTATGTTTTTATGAGGTTAAGAAATTATTATAATAAACTAGGATTAGATACCCTATTATTAATTAAGTAAATTATAAAGTTAAGTGATTAATAGTTAAGTTCTTTAAAGCTAAATGATTTGGCGGTATTTTTACTTTTCAGAGGAACCTGTTCTATAAACGATAATCCACGATTAAAATTACTTTAGTTAGAAACTTTTATATCGTCGTTGTTAAATATTTTTTTAGAAATTAATATTTAGATATTTTTTAAAAATTTAAATCAGATCAAGGTGAAGTTTATATTAAAGTAGAAATGGGTTACATTAAATTATATTTATGGATTTATATATTTTAAAAGTTTTATGAAATTGGATTTGATTGTAATTAAATATTTTTATTTTTAATGATTTAGTACTAAAATATGCACATATTGCCCGTCGCTTTCATCTAATATGGAATAAGTCGTAACATAGTAGATTTACTGGAAAGTGACGAAAGCTTGACACACGTGTCTATGGAAACCACATTGGTATAAGGGACAGTTCTCATTCCCTTCTTACTGTATAATGATCAATTATCCAAGTAAGCCATTCCGCATTGTTGATTTTCTTGGACTCGGATGACACGCAGGTATAATCTCCCACGTAGTGAGGTCAATTGCTGCTGTAACCACAAATGCACGACTGACTTCTGTTGTTGATTTCATTTGTTTGTTATTTCCTTCAATGTTTCTCATTCTAACTCTTTTCATCGTATTACACAGGGACGAAAGCTTGACACACGTGTCTAAGGAAACCACTTTGGTATAAGGGAATGTTCTTATTCCCTTCTTTTTGTTTAATGAAGAATTATCCAAGTAAGCCATTCCACATTGTTGATTTTCTTGGACTCGGATGTCACGCAGGTAGCTATAATCTTCCACGTGGTAAGGTCAATTGCTGCTGTAACCACAAATGCACGACTGACTTCTGTTGTTGATTTCATTTGTTTGTTATTTCCTTCAATGTTTCTCATTCTAACTCTTTTCATCGTATTACACAGGGACGAAAGCTTGACACACGTGTCTAAGGAAATCACTTTGGTATAAGGGACTGTTCTTATTCCCTTCTTTCTGTATAATGATCAATTATCCAAGTAAGCCATTCCACATAGTTGATTTTCTTGGACGAGGATGACACGCAGGTATAATCTCCCACGTGGTGAGGTCAATTGCTGCTGTAACCACAAATGCACGACTGACTTCTGTTGTTGATTTCATTTGTTTGTTATTTCCTTCAATGTTTCTCATCCTAACTCTTTTCATCGTATTGCACAGGGACAAAAGCTTGACACACGTGTCTAAGGAAACCACTTTGGTATAAGGGACTGTTCTTATTCCCTTCTTTTTGTTCAATGAACAATTATCCAAGTAAGCCATTCCACATTGTTGATTTTCTTGGACTTGGATGTCACGCAGGTAGCTATAATCTACCACGTGGTAAGGTCAATTGCTGCTGTAACCACAAATGCACGACTGACTTCTGTTGTTGATTTCATTTGTTTGTTATTTCCATCTATGTTTCTCATTCAAACACTTTTCATCGTATTGCACAGGGAAGAAAGATTGACATACGTGTCTGAGGAAACCACTTTGGTATAAGGGACTGTTCTTATTCCCTTCTTTTTGTTTAATGAACCATTATCCAAGTAAGCCATTCCACATTGTTGATTTTCTTAGACTCTGATGTCACGCAGGTAGCTATAATCGCCCACGTGGTAAGGTTAATTGCTGCTGTAACCACAAAAGCACGACTGACTTCTATTTTTGATTTCATTTGTTTGTTATATCCTTCAATGTTTCTCATTCTAACTCTTTTCATCGTATTGCACAGGGACGAAAGCTTGACACACGTGTCTAAGGAAATCACATTGGTGAAAGGGACTGTTCTTATTCCCTTCTTTTTGTTTAATAAACAATTATCCAAGTAAGCCATTCCACATTGTTGAGTTTCTTGGACTCGGATGACACGCGGGTAGCTATAATCTCCCACGTGGTAAGGTCAATTGCTGCTGTAACCACAATTGGACGGCTGACTTCTGTTGTTGATTTCATTTGTTTGTTATTTCCTTCAATGTTTCTCATTCTAACACTTCTCATCGTATTGCACAGGGACGAAAGCTTGACACACGTGTCTATGGAAACCACATTGGTATAAGGGACAGTTCTTATTCCCTTCTTACTGTATAATGATCAATCATCCAAGTAAGCCATTCCGCATTGTTGATTTTCTTGGACTCGGATGACACTCAGGTATAATCTCCCACGTAGTGAGGTCAATTGCTGCTGTAACCACAAATGCACGACTGACTTCTGTTGTTGATTTCATTTGTTTGTTATTTCCATCTATGTTTCTCATTCTAACTGTTTTCATCGTATTGCACAGGGAAGAAAGATTGACATACGTGTCTGAGGAAACCACTTTGGTATAAGGGACTGTTCTTATTCCCTTCTTTTTGTTCAATGAACAATTATCCAAGTAAGCCATTCCACATTGTTGATTTTCTTGGACTCGGATGTCACGCAGGTAGCTATAATCTACCACGTGGTAAGGTCAATTGCTGCTGTAACCACAAATGCACGACTGACTTCTGTTGTTGATTTCATTTGTTTGTTATTTCCATCTATGTTTCTCATTCTAACAATTTTCATCGTATTGCACAGGGAAGAAAGATTGACATACGTGTCTGAGGAAACCACTTTGGTATAAGGGACTGTTCTTATTCCCTTCTTTTTGTTTAATGAACAATTATCCAAGTAAGCCATTCCACATTGTTGATTTTCTTAGACTTTGATGTCACGCAGGTAGCTATAATCGCCCACGTGGTAAGGTTAATTGCTGCTGTAACCACAAATGCACGACTGACTTCTGTTGTTGATTTCATTTGTTTGTTATTTCCTTCAATGTTTCTCATTCTAACTCTTTTCATCGTATTACACAGGGACGAAAGCTTGACACACGTGTCTAAGGAAACCACTTTGGTATAAGGGACTGTTCTTATTCCCTTCTTTCTGTATAATGATCAATTATCCAAGTAAGCCATTCCACATTGTTGATTTTCTTGGACTCGGATGACACGCAGGTATAATCTCCCACGTGGTGAGGTCAATTGCTGCTGTAACCACAAATGCACGACTGACTTCTGTTGTTGATTTCATTTGTTTGTTATTTCCTTCAATGTTTCTCATTCTAACTCTTTTCATCGTATTACACAGGGACGAAAGCTTGACACACGTGTCTATGGAAACCACATTGGTATAAGGGACAGTTCTTATTCCCTTCTTACTGTATAATGATCAATTATCCAAGTAAGCCATTCCGCATTGTTGATTTTCTTGGACTCGGATGACACGCAGGTATAATCTCCCACGTAGTGAGGTCAATTGCTGCTGTAACCACAAATGCACGACTGACTTCTGTTGTTGATTTCATTTGTTTGTTATTTCCTTCAATGTTTCTCATTCTAACTCTTTTCATCGTATTACACAGGGACGAAAGCTTGACACACGTGTCTAAGGAAACCACTTTGGTATAAGGGACTGTTCTTATTCCCTTCTTTTTGTTTAATGAAGAATTATCCATGTAAAATAATATCTATGGAAGAGTTAGCTAAAATTACTCCTGTTAATCCACCAATTGTAAATAAAAATAAAAATCCCAGGGTTCATAAAATTGAAGGTGTATAGTAAAATTGTATTCCATGTAAAGTTGCTAATCAAGAAAAAATTTTAATTCCAGTGGGTACTGCAATAATTATAGTAGCTGAAGTAAAATAAGCTCGAGTATCAACATCTATTCCCACTGTAAATATGTGATGAGCTCATACTACAAATCCTAGAAGTCCAATAGCTAATATAGCATAAATTATTCCTAAAGAACCAAAGGCAATTTTTTTCCCTCTTTCTTGTGTAATAATATGGGAAATTATACCAAATCCTGGGAGAATTAAAATATAAACTTCAGGATGGCCAAAAAATCAAAATAAATGTTGGTATAAAATTGGGTCTCCCCCACCGGTTGGATCAAAAAAAGAAGAATTTAAGTTTCGGTCAGTTAA
Organism: Harmonia axyridis; assembly: GCF_914767665.1. Classification (NCBI taxonomy): domain Eukaryota; kingdom Metazoa; phylum Arthropoda; class Insecta; order Coleoptera; family Coccinellidae; genus Harmonia; species Harmonia axyridis. The sequence goes on along the minus strand of NC_059508.1, from coordinate 27,339,018 downwards.
TAGTATAGTAATTGCTCCTGCAAGAACTGGTAGTGATAGTAATAAAAGAATTGCTGTAATAAGAACAGATCATACAAATAAAGGAGTTTTATCAAGTATTATACCAAATGGACGTATATTTATAATAGTTGAAATGAAATTTACTGCACCTAAAATTGAGGAAATTCCTGCTAAATGTAAACTAAAAATCACTAAATCTACTGAAGGCCCGTTATGTGTTAAATTAGAAGAAAGAGGAGGGTAAACAGTTCATTCTGTTCCTGCCCCTTTTTCTACAATTGTTCTTAAAATTAAAAGAGTTAAAGCAGGGGGTAAAAGTCAAAATCTTATGTTATTTAATCGTGGAAATGCTATATCAGGAGCTCCAATTATTAAAGGAACTAATCAATTTCCAAAACCCCCAATTATAATAGGTATTACTATAAAGAAAATTATAATGAAAGCATGAGCTGTAACAATTATATTATAAATTTGGTCGTTTCCAATTAATCTTCCTCTAGTTCCTAATTCTAACCGAATTAAAATACTTAACGATGTTCCTACTATTCCTGCCCATATTCCAAATAAAAAGTATAATGTTCCAATATCTTTATGATTAGTAGAAAATAATCATTTATTCGATAAAGTGGCTGAATTAAAGCGTTAAATTGTAAATTTAATTATGAGTTTTCTCCTTTATTAAGCCTTATATTCAATTATGATTATAAATTGCAAATTTATAGGTGAATATTATTCTAAGGCTTAGAATAATTCTATTTTTAACTTTGAAGGTTACTAGTTTATTTAACTTAAATCCTTAATAAATTCTAAAAATTACAGTAAAAATGATTAATCCGTAAATATTCACTCAATTTAAAAAAATTACATAGTAAGAGTTAATATAATTAAATTTTTTATTTTCATTTAATTTTATTATTAAAGATTGAAGTATTAAGCGTATATAAATATATATACAAATTAAAGTAATAAAAATTATTATAAAAGATAGAAAATAAAAGTGATTTTCAATTAAAGTTTTTAGAATTAGTCACTTAGGAAAAAATCCTAAAAAAGGGGGGATTCCTCCTAGAGAAAAGAAATTTAAAAAAAAATAGAATTTTAAAGTTTTATTGTAATTCATATTATTTATAAGATCTTTAATGTTAAAGATTTTATATTTATTAAAAATTAAGATTATATTTAAAGAAATAAAAGTATAAATTAAAAAGTATAATATTCATAAGGATTGATTTAATATTATTATTCTTAATATTCAACCAATATGGTTAATGGAAGATAAGGCAAGAATTTTTTTTAATCTGGTTTGGTTCCATGTTTTTACACTCCCTAAGGTTATACATATCAAAATAATCAAAATAAAGAATAGGTTTAATTTAAAATTATATATAATTAAAATTATTGGGGCAATTTTTTGTCAAGTTATTAATAATAATGCATTAGCTCATCTTAGTCCTTCTAGGACTTCTGGGTATCAAAAGTGAAAAGGGGCTGCTCCTATTTTTATAAGGATAGCTCTGTTAAACAAAAATATAGAAGTAGGTATTAATTGCTCGATAGAATTGATTAAAATAAATGAATTTAAAAAAGAAAATAAAACTAGAATTGATGCAGAAACTTGAACTAAAAAATATTTCAAGGAGGATTCAGAAGAATACTTAAAATTATCTAAATTTATAATAGGAATAAAAGCTAAGAGGTTTAATTCTAAACCAATCCAGATATTAATTCATGAATAAGCAGAAATAGAAATAAGAGTTCCTCTTATTATTAAAATTAAAAATATTAATTTTATAGTTTTAATTATAAAGAAAAGGGGTATACCTTTATAAATGGGGTATGAACCCATCAGCTTCTTTAGCTTATCTTTATATTCTAGTATAAGATGTACAAGAGTTTTTGAAACTCTAAGAAATAATTTAATTTTATTGAATATAATTACAAAAAAAAATTAACAATTAAAAATTAAACTTATTAAGTTAAATTTAAAATTTAATATTTTAACCTTAAATAAAAACTATCAAATTTTCATTAATTTAAGTGTACAAAAATTAATTCACAAAGTAAAAAATCCTATAAAATAGGATTATTTATATAAATATATTCGATAAATTTGAGTTGATTTTGGTCGTCCTACTTCAGGATCAATTTCAACATTCTAAACCAATCCTGAGGCTAAGTCCAACAATCAACACCAAATCCGATAAATTTGAGTTGATTTTGATCGTCCTACTTCAGGATCAATTTCAACATTCTAAACCAATCCTGAGACTAAGCCCAACAATCAATACCAAATCCGATAAATTTGAGTTGATTTTGGTGCCCTACTTCAGGATCAATTTCAACATTCTAAACTAATCCTGAGGCTAAGTCCAACAATCAACACCAAACCCGATAAATTTGAGTTGATTTTGGTGCCCTACTTCAGGATCAATTTCAATATTCTAAACTAATCCTGAGGCTAAGTCCAACAATCAGCACCAAATCCGATAAATTTGAGTTGATTTTGGTGTCCTACTTCAGGATCAATTTCAACATTCTAAACCAATCCTGAGGCTAAGTCCAACAATCAGCACCAAATCCGATAAATTTGAGTTGATTTTGGTGCCCTACTTCAGGATCAATTTCAACATTCTAAACCAATCCTGAGACTAAGCCCAACAATTAACACCAAATCCGATAAATTTGAGTTGATTTTGGTGCCCTACTTCAGGGTCAATTTCAACATTCTAAACCAATCCTGAGGCTAAGTCCAACAATCAACACCAAATCCGATAAATTTGAGTTGATTTTGGTCGTCCTACTTCAGGATCAATTTCAATATTCTAAACCAATCCTGAGGCTAAGTCCAACAATCAACACCAAATCCGATAAATTTGAGTTGATTTTGGTGCCCTACTTCAGGATCAATTTCAATATTCTAAACCAATCCTGAGGCTAAGCCCAACAATCAACACCAAACCCGATAAATTTGAGTTGATTTTGGTCGTCCTACTTCAGGATCAATTTCAACATTCTAAACTAACCCTGAGGCTAAGTCCAACAATCAGCACCAAATCCGATAAATTTGAGTTGATTTTGGTGCCCTACTTCAGGATCAATTTCAACATTCTAAACCAATCCTGAGGCTAAGCCCAACAATCAATACCAAATCCGATAAATTTGAGTTGATTTTGGTGCCCTACTTCAGGATCAATTTCAACATTCTAAACCAATCCTGAGGCTAAGTCCAACAATCAACACCAAACCCGATAAATTTGAGTTGATTTTAGTCGTCCTACTTCAGGATCAATTTCAACATTCTAAACCAATCCTGAGACTAAGTCCAACAATCAACACCAAATCCGATAAATTTGAGTTGATTTTGGTGCCCTACTTCAGGATCAATTTCAACATTCTAAACCAATCCTGAGGCTAAGTCCAACAATCAACACCAAACCCGATAAATTTGAGTTGATTTTGGTCGTCCTACTTCAGGATCAATTCCAATATTCTAAACCAATCCTGAGGCTAAGTCCAACAATCAACACCAAATCCGATAAATTTGAGTTGATTTTGGTGTCCTACTTCAGGATCAATTTCAACATTCTAAACTAATCCTGAGGCTAAGTCCAACAATCAGCACCAAATCCGATAAATTTGAGTTGATTTTGGTCGTCCTACTTCAGGATCAATTTCAATATTCTAAACCAATCCTGAGGCTAAGTCCAACAATCAACACCAAACCCGATAAATTTGAGTTGATTTTGATCGTCCTACTTCAGGATCAATTTCAATATTCTAAACCAATCCTGAGGCTAAGTCCAACAATCAACGTTTAAGTTTTTAAAATTATTAGTTTTTGATTTTGAATAACTAAGAAACTGACTTTTAAATTTTTAAAATTTTTAAATATCACCTCATTAATAAATTTGTATAAGAATTCTATGGGGGGGGATCAATAGAATTCAATTTACAAAAATTTGAATAAATGGATTTATATTTAAAAATCAAAAAATTTTGTAATTAAAAATTATTCTTTCAATTTTATTTTCACAGAAAAGGTTTAAATTTTCTATAAAATAAATTTTCTGTTAGACTAGAAGAAGAATTTTTTCTAAAAGTTGATTTTTCTAACAAAATAGTTTGGAAAAAGAGATTTTATGATAAATCCTTTTTTCACATAAAAAATAATCGATCCCTGTAAAATTTTGTAATCCGAAGATTTTTTCCAAATTTCATCAAATTTCACGAAATTTGGCATTTTTTTCAAAAATTTCGGGGATGGAACTAGGGGTGGGTTGCACATGTTTCATCTCATCAAAATGATCCTTTCTTCAGGCGCCCTAATAGGAATTTCCTCATACATCGGTTTTTATATCCAAGTGTTATAATTGTTTTTTAGACAATAATGTCAATTTTAAAGATCAAATTTTTTGAAAAATTTCAAAAAAAAACGAAAAAAATGCAAAATTTTGCAATTTTTTGCATTTTTTGGGTCAAAATTTGGGCAAAAAAAAATGGCCTAAAATCGATACTTTATTAGCAGTATTAATTTAAATTTTGTCTTTTAATAGGGTTTTTCTCTTGGACCCTATGCCTTTTTAATTAAAGAATTTATTTATATATATCTATAATATTTAATAATTAATAATTACTTATTAATATATAATTATTTATATATAAGGGCGAAATATATCTTACATTGGATAGTACCATTAGTAATATTCTAGGTGCTAATTTTAATTAAATAGTTAAAATAAACATTTTTAAATATATAAAAACCGATTTAATATTGGTATCTTAAGGGATATATAATAGTACTCCCGAAAAAAAGAGAAAGAATATATAAAGTAAATCAGTATATAAAAACGACGGTGAATTTCGAGAATTTCTATATTAATAAATATTTTATATATTAATAATATTTATAATATATATATAAAGAGTATAAATTATTAATAATTAATTTAACATTAAAATATTAACATTTTATTTATATAAGAATTAAATTATAATTAATCTATAATTATTAATAATATATTAAAAATTATTAGTTATTAATAAAGTTAATTTTTAATGAAAAATTCAAAATTAATGAAAAAAAAAAAAAAAACCTAAGTATTAATGAATTAAATTATCATTAAGAAATATTATTTCTAAAGTATTATGGTATTTATCATGAAAATGAAGTCATTCTTATTTTAACTAAATCTATTAAAAATTACGTGAAAAATAGATTTAGAAAAATAAAATTAATAAAGATTTCATAAAAAATTTAAATTAAAATATCTAACAAAAAAATGTAATTTTTAAATATTTGGTTAAATTTGTCTATTTTTTGGTTGTCTCGAATAATTTTTAATTTATTGGATAAAAAGTGATCTTAAAGGGTAAAAAAATGATTTGTTAGTAAAGTAAAGTTATTATGTCAATATTTTGATTTAAATTATAATTATTTTAAGTTTAATTATTACATAGTTAAAAAAATTATGTATAAAAATTTAGGATTTTCATAAAATTCGAGTAATTTTTGAAAATTTTATATAAATGCTTAAAAGGAAATCGCTCATAAAAAAAAAATCTATATTTTTTTGTTAGAAATTTAAATTTAAATAATTTTTAAAAATTGTGATATGGAAATTATCTAATAATTTTTTTTGAAAAAATTATTTGTTAGTGTAATAAAGTTATTTCGTTTAAAAATTTTGTGAAAAATTGTTAAAAATTTATCAAAATTTATGGATTTTTGAAAATTTTGATGATTAGGGGAGGAATTTTTTTTTCATTTTTCAAAAATTTGATTTTTATATAATTTTGAAAATTTTTAGAATAGGTTAATTTAAATATTTTAATAAAAATAGAAAATGTTTAGTTTCGGGGGGAACTAAATTAATAAATTTAAATTTAAATTTATTTTGAATTTTAAAAAATTTAATTTTTGATTATTTTATTTTATAATAAAATTATAATTTATTTTTTTAAAATTATTGTATTTATCAAGAATTTTTTAAATCCGATAATTTAAAATATTTTTGATATTTGGTAGGCTTCAGTTTATTACAAAATTTATTTTATTAAAATTAAATTTGAATAAAGCTATAACAGTCGGCAATAAGAATTGTTACAATTTATATTGTTTAGTATTGGATTTAGTGAGTAGGGTAGCACTAAATTTAAGGGTATAACTTGTAAATCCTTGGGGGAAAATTTTTTAATTTAGAGTTAAAAAGTTTAAGGTTTGGTTATTATCTAAGGGGACGTTTTTGACGGGAGGAAGTTACAAAGATTTGTTAACATAAAGTTTTTATAATTATAATTTATTTTTTAAAAATTATTGTATTTATTAAGAATTTTTTAAATCCGATAATTTAAAATATTTTTGATATTTGGTAGGCTTCAGTTTATTACAAAATTTATTTTATTAAAATTAAATTTGAATAAAGCTATAACAGTCGGCAATAAGAATTGTTACAATTTATATTGTTTAGTATTGGATTTAGTGAGTAGGGTAGCACTAAATTTAAGGGTATAACTTGTAAATCCTTGGGGGAAAATTTTTTAATTTAGAGTTAAAAAGTTTAAGGTTTGGTTATTATCTAAGGGGACGTTTTTGACGGGAGGAAGTTACAAAGATTTGTTAACATAAAGTTTTTAAAATTATTAGTTTTAATAATTTAATTTTTTAAATTTAATTTAATTATTATTATTTCTAAATAAAGTTAATTTTTTTTTGTTTGAAATAAATTTTAACTAAATGTAGTCTTTTTTGGGTTTTAGTTAATTAGATATTTGATTATGGTATTAGATATATATATTCATTCAAGATTTATATGAATATTGTTTTAAATTTAATAAATTAGTAGTGTATATTTTTAATTATTAAAAAAATTTAGAATTAGTGATAAGATTTAGTATTTGCAATTTTTGTGCCAGCAGCAGCGGTTATACAAAAAATATAATATATATTTATTAGCTTTAATTAATAGAATTAAAAATTAAAAAAGAAATTTTAAGTTTTAAGGTGAAATTTTAATTTATTAATATTTTTAATTATGTTTTTATGAGGTTAAGAAATTATTATAATAAACTAGGATTAGATACCCTATTATTAATTAAGTAAATTATAAAGTTAAGTGATTAATAGTTAAGTTCTTTAAAGCTAAATGATTTGGCGGTATTTTTACTTTTCAGAGGAACCTGTTCTATAAACGATAATCCACGATTAAAATTACTTTAGTTAGAAACTTTTATATCGTCGTTGTTAAATATTTTTTTAGAAATTAATATTTAGATATTTTTTAAAAATTTAAATCAGATCAAGGTGAAGTTTATATTAAAGTAGAAATGGGTTACATTAAATTATATTTATGGATTTATATATTTTAAAAGTTTTATGAAATTGGATTTGATTGTAATTAAATATTTTTATTTTTAATGATTTAGTACTAAAATATGCACATATTGCCCGTCGCTTTCATCTAATATGGAATAAGTCGTAACATAGTAGATTTACTGGAAAGTGACGAAAGCTTGACACACGTGTCTATGGAAACCACATTGGTATAAGGGACAGTTCTCATTCCCTTCTTACTGTATAATGATCAATTATCCAAGTAAGCCATTCCGCATTGTTGATTTTCTTGGACTCGGATGACACGCAGGTATAATCTCCCACGTGGTGAGGTCAATTGCTGCTGTAACCACAAATGCACGACTGACTTCTGTTGTTGATTTCATTTGTTTGTTATTTCCTTCAATGTTTCTCATTCTAACTCTTTTCATCGTATTACACAGGGACGAAAGCTTGACACACGTGTCTAAGGAAACCACTTTGGTATAAGGGACTGTTCTTATTCCCTTCTTTTTGTTTAATGAAGAATTATCCAAGTAAGCCATTCCACATTGTTGATTTTCTTGGACTCGGATGTCACGCAGGTAGCTATAATCTTCCACGTGGTAAGGTCAATTGCTGCTGTAACCACAAATGCACGACTGACTTCTGTTGTTGATTTCATTTGTTTGTTATTTCCTTCAATGTTTCTCATTCTAACTCTTTTCATCGTATTACACAGGGACGAAAGCTTGACACACGTGTCTAAGGAAATCACTTTGGTATAAGGGACTGTTCTTATTCCCTTCTTTCTGTATAATGATCAATTATCCAAGTAAGCCATTCCACATAGTTGATTTTCTTGGACGAGGATGACACGCAGGTATAATCTCCCACGTGGTGAGGTCAATTGCTGCTGTAACCACAAATGCACGACTGACTTCTGTTGTTGATTTCATTTGTTTGTTATTTCCTTCAATGTTTCTCATCCTAACTCTTTTCATCGTATTGCACAGGGACGAAAGCTTGACACACGTGTCTAAGGAAACCACTTTGGTATAAGGGACTGTTCTTATTCCCTTCTTTTTGTTCAATGAACAATTATCCAAGTAAGCCATTCCACATTGTTGATTTTCTTGGACTTGGATGTCACGCAGGTAGCTATAATCTACCACGTGGTAAGGTCAATTGCTGCTGTAACCACAAATGCACGACTGACTTCTGTTGTTGATTTCATTTGTTTGTTATTTCCATCTATGTTTCTCATTCAAACACTTTTCATCGTATTGCACAGGGAAGAAAGATTGACATACGTGTCTGAGGAAACCACTTTGGTATAAGGGACTGTTCTTATTCCCTTCTTTTTGTTTAATGAACCATTATCCAAGTAAGCCATTCCACATTGTTGATTTTCTTAGACTCTGATGTCACGCAGGTAGCTATAATCGCCCACGTGGTAAGGTTAATTGCTGCTGTAACCACAAAAGCACGACTGACTTCTATTTTTGATTTCATTTGTTTGTTATATCCTTCAATGTTTCTCATTCTAACTCTTTTCATCGTATTGCACAGGGACGAAAGCTTGACACACGTGTCTAAGGAAATCACATTGGTGAAAGGGACTGTTCTTATTCCCTTCTTTTTGTTTAATAAACAATTATCCAAGTAAGCCATTCCACATTGTTGAGTTTCTTGGACTCGGATGACACGCGGGTAGCTATAATCTCCCACGTGGTAAGGTCAATTGCTGCTGTAACCACAATTGGACGGCTGACTTCTGTTGTTGATTTCATTTGTTTGTTATTTCCTTCAATGTTTCTCATTCTAACACTTCTCATCGTATTGCACAGGGACGAAAGCTTGACACACGTGTCTATGGAAACCACATTGGTATAAGGGACAGTTCTTATTCCCTTCTTACTGTATAATGATCAATCATCCAAGTAAGCCATTCCGCATTGTTGATTTTCTTGGACTCGGATGACACGCAGGTATAATCTCCCACGTAGTGAGGTCAATTGCTGCTGTAACCACAAATGCACGACTGACTTCTGTTGTTGATTTCATTTGTTTGTTATTTCCTTCAATGTTTCCCATTCTAACTCTTTTCATCGTATTACACAGGGACGAAAGCTTGACACACGTGTCTAAGGAAACCACTTTGGTATAAGGGACTGTTCTTATTCCCTTCTTTCTGTATAATGATCAATTATCCAAGTAAGCCATTCCACATTGTTGATTTTCTTGGACTCGGATGACACGCAGGTATAATCTCCCACGTGGTGAGGTCAATTGCTGCTGTAACCACAAATGCACGACTGACTTCTGTTGTTGATTTCATTTGTTTGTTATTTCCTTCAATGTTTCTCATCCTAACTCTTTTCATCGTATTGCACAGGGACGAAAGCTTGACACACGTGTCTAAGGAAACCACTTTGGTATAAGGGACTGTTCTTATTCCCTTCTTTTTGTTCAATGAACAATTATCCAAGTAAGCCATTCCACATTGTTGATTTTCTTGGACTCGGATGTCACGCAGGTAGCTATAATCTACCACGTGGTAAGGTCAATTGCTGCTGTAACCACAAATGCACGACTGACTTCTGTTGTTGATTTCATTTGTTTGTTATTTCCATCTATGTTTCTCATTCTAACAATTTTCATCGTATTGCACAGGGAAGAAAGATTGACATACGTGTCTGAGGAAACCACTTTGGTATAAGGGACTGTTCTTATTCCCTTCTTTTTGTTTAATGAACAATTATCCAAGTAAGCCATTCCACATTGTTGATTTTCTTAGACTCTGATGTCACGCAGGTAGCTATAATCGCCCACGTGGTAAGGTTAATTGCTGCTGTAACCACAAATGCACGACTGACTTCTGTTGTTGATTTCATTTGTTTGTTATTTCCTTCAATGTTTCTCATTCTAACTCTTTTCATCGTATTACACAGGGACGAAAGCTTGACACACGTGTCTAAGGAAACCACTTTGGTATAAGGGACTGTTCTTATTCCCTTCTTTCTGTATAATGATCAATTATCCAAGTAAGCCATTCCACATTGTTGATTTTCTTGGACTCGGATGACACGCAGGTATAATCTCCCACGTGGTGAGGTCAATTGCTGCTGTAACCACAAATGCACGACTGACTTCTGTTGTTGATTTCATTTGTTTGTTATTTCCTTCAATGTTTCTCATTCTAACTCTTTTCATCGTATTACACAGGGACGAAAGCTTGACACACGTGTCTATGGAAACCACATTGGTATAAGGGACAGTTCTTATTCCCTTCTTACTGTATAATGATCAATTATCCAAGTAAGCCATTCCGCATTGTTGATTTTCTTGGACTCGGATGACACGCAGGTATAATCTCCCACGTAGTGAGGTCAATTGCTGCTGTAACCACAAATGCACGACTGACTTCTGTTGTTGATTTCATTTGTTTGTTATTTCCTTCAATGTTTCTCATTCTAACTCTTTTCATCGTATTACACAGGGACGAAAGCTTGACACACGTGTCTAAGGAAACCACTTTGGTATAAGGGACTGTTCTTATTCCCTTCTTTTTGTTTAATGAAGAATTATCCATGTAAAATAATATCTATGGAAGAGTTAGCTAAAATTACTCCTGTTAATCCACCAATTGTAAATAAAAATAAAAATCCCAGGGTTCATAAAATTGAAGGTGTATAGTAAAATTGTATTCCATGTAAAGTTGCTAATCAAGAAAAAATTTTAATTCCAGTGGGTACTGCAATAATTATAGTAGCTGAAGTAAAATAAGCTCGAGTATCAACATCTATTCCCACTGTAAATATGTGATGAGCTCATACTACAAATCCTAGAAGTCCAATAGCTAATATAGCATAAATTATTCCTAAAGAACCAAAGGCAATTTTTTTCCCTCTTTCTTGTGTAATAATATGGGAAATTATACCAAATCCTGGGAGAATTAAAATATAAACTTCAGGATGGCCAAAAAATCAAAATAAATGTTGGTATAAAATTGGGTCTCCCCCACCGGTTGGATCAAAAAAAGAAGAATTTAAGTTTCGGTCAGTTAATAGTATAGTAATTGCTCCTGCAAGAACTGGTAGTGATAGTAATAAAAGAATTGCTGTAATAAGAACAGATCATACAAATAAAGGAGTTTTATCAAGTATTATACCAAATGGACGTATATTTATAATAGTTGAAATGAAATTTACTGCACCTAAAATTGAGGAAATTCCTGCTAAATGTAAACTAAAAATCACTAAATCTACTGAAGGCCCGTTATGTGTTAAATTAGAAGAAAGAGGAGGGTAAACAGTTCATTCTGTTCCTGCCCCTATTTCTACAATTGTTCTTAAAATTAAAAGAGTTAAAGCAGGGGGTAAAAGTCAAAATCTTATGTTATTTAATCGTGGAAATGCTATATCAGGAGCTCCAATTATTAAAGGAACTAATCAATTTCCAAAACCCCCAATTATAATAGGTATTACTATAAAGAAAATTATAATGAAAGCATGAGCTGTAACAATTATATTATAAATTTGGTCGTTTCCAATTAATCTTCCTCTAGTTCCTAATTCTAAACGAATTAAAATACTTAACGATATTCCTACTATTCCTGCCCATATTCCAAATAAAAAGTATAATGTTCCAATATCTTTATGATTAGTAGAAAATAATCATTTATTCGATAAAGTGGCTGAATTAAAGCGTTAAATTGTAAATTTAATTATGAGTTTTCTCCTTTATTAAGCCTTATATTCAATTATGATTATAAATTGCAAATTTATAGGTGAATATTATTCTAAGGCTTAGAATAATTCTATTTTTAACTTTGAAGGTTACTAGTTTATTTAACTTAAATCCTTAATAAATTCTAAAAATTACAGTAAAAATGATTAATCCGTAAATATTCACTCAATTTGAAAAAATTACATAGTAAGAGTTAATATAATTAAATTTTTTATTTTCATTTAATTTTATTATTAAAGATTGAAGTATTAAGCGTATATAAATATATATACAAATTAAAGTAATAAAAATTATTATAAAAGATAGAAAATAAAAGTGATTTTCAATTAAAGTTTTTAGAATTAGTCACTTAGGAAAAAATCCTAAAAAAGGGGGGATTCCTCCTAGAGAAAAGAAATTTAAAAAAAAATAGAATTTTAAAGTTTTATTGTAATTCATATTATTTATAAGATCTTTAATGTTAAAGATTTTATATTTATTAAAAATTAAGATTATATTTAAAGAAATAAAAGTATAAATTAAAAAGTATAATATTCATAAGGATTGATTTAATATTATTATTCTTAATATTCAACCAATATGGTTAATGGAAGATAAGGCAAGAATTTTTTTTAATCTGGTTTGGTTCCATGTTTTTACACTCCCTAAGGTTATACATATCAAAATAATCAAAATAAAGAATAGGTTTAATTTAAAATTATATATAATTAAAATTATTGGGGCAATTTTTTGTCAAGTTATTAATAATAATGCATTAGCTCATCTTAGTCCTTCTAGGACTTCTGGGTATCAAAAGTGAAAAGGGGCTGCTCCTATTTTTATAAGGATAGCTCTGTTAAACAAAAATATAGAAGTAGGTATTAATTGCTCGATAGAATTGATTAAAATAAATGAATTTAAAAAAGAAAATAAAACTAGAATTGATGCAGAAACTTGAACTAAAAAATATTTCAAGGAGGATTCAGAAGAATACTTAAAATTATCTAAATTTATAATAGGAATAAAAGCTAAGAGGTTTAATTCTAAACCAATCCAGATATTAATTCATGAATAAGCAGAAATAGAAATAAGAGTTCCTCTTATTATTAAAATTAAAAATATTAATTTTATAGTTTTAATTATAAAGAAAAGGGGTATACCTTTATAAATGGGGTATGAACCCATCAGCTTCTTTAGCTTATCTTTATATTCTAGTATAAGATGTACAAGAGTTTTTGAAACTCTAAGAAATAATTTAATTTTATTGAATATAATTACAAAAAAAAATTAACAATTAAAAATTTAACTTATTAAGTTAAATTTAAAATTTAATATTTTAACCTTAAATAAAAACTATTAAATTTTCATTAATTTAAGTGTACAAAAATTAATTCACAAAGTAAAAAATCCTATAAAATAGGATTATTTATATAAATATATTCGATAAATTTGAGTTGATTTTGGTCGTCCTACTTCAGGATCAATTTCAACATTCTAAACCAATCCTGAGGCTAAGTCCAACAATCAACACCAAATCCGATAAATTTGAGTTGATTTTGATCGTCCTACTTCAGGATCAATTTCAACATTCTAAACCAATCCTGAGACTAAGCCCAACAATCAATACCAAATCCGATAAATTTGAGTTGATTTTGGTGCCCTACTTCAGGATCAATTTCAACATTCTAAACTAATCCTGAGGCTAAGTCCAACAATCAACACCAAACCCGATAAATTTGAGTTGATTTTGGTGCCCTACTTCAGGATCAATTTCAATATTCTAAACCAATCCTGAGGCTAAGCCCAACAATCAACACCAAATCCGATAAATTTGAGTTGATTTTGGTCGTCCTACTTCAGGATCAATTTCAACATTCTAAACTAATCCTGAGGCTAAGTCCAACAATCAGCACCAAATCCGATAAATTTGAGTTGATTTTGGTGTCCTACTTCAGGATCAATTTCAACATTCTAAACCAATCCTGAGGCTAAGTCCAACAATCAGCACCAAATCCGATAAATTTGAGTTGATTTTGGTGCCCTACTTCAGGATCAATTTCAACATTCTAAACCAATCCTGAGACTAAGCCCAACAATTAACACCAAATCCGATGAATTTGAGTTGATTTTGGTGCCCTACTTCAGGGTCAATTTCAACATTCTAAACCAATCCTGAGGCTAAGTCCAACAATCAACACCAAATCCGATAAATTTGAGTTGATTTTGGTCGTCCTACTTCAGGATCAATTTCAATATTCTAAACCAATCCTGAGGCTAAGTCCAACAATCAACACCAAATCCGATAAATTTGAGTTGATTTTGGTGCCCTACTTCAGGATCAATTTCAATATTCTAAACCAATCCTGAGGCTAAGCCCAACAATCAACACCAAACCCGATAAATTTGAGTTGATTTTGGTCGTCCTACTTCAGGATCAATTTCAACATTCTAAACTAACCCTGAGGCTAAGTCCAACAATCAGCACCAAATCCGATAAATTTGAGTTGATTTTGGTGCCCTACTTCAGGATCAATTTCAACATTCTAAACCAATCCTGAGGCTAAGCCCAACAATCAATACCAAATCCGATAAATTTGAGTTGATTTTGGTGCCCTACTTCAGGATCAATTTCAACATTCTAAACCAATCCTGAGGCTAAGTCCAACAATCAACACCAAACCCGATAAATTTGAGTTGATTTTAGTCGTCCTACTTCAGGATCAATTTCAACATTCTAAACCAATCCTGAGACTAAGTCCAACAATCAACACCAAATCCGATAAATTTGAGTTGATTTTGGTGCCCTACTTCAGGATCAATTTCAACATTCTAAACCAATCCTGAGGCTAAGTCCAACAATCAACACCAAACCCGATAAATTTGAGTTGATATTGGTCGTCCTACTTCAGGATCAATTCCAATATTCTAAACCAATCCTGAGGCTAAGTCCAACAATCAACACCAAATCCGATAAATTTGAGTTGATTTTGGTGTCCTACTTCAGGATCAATTTCAACATTCTAAACTAATCCTGAGGCTAAGTCCAACAATCAGCACCAAATCCGATAAATTTGAGTTGATTTTGGTCGTCCTACTTCAGGATCAATTTCAATATTCTAAACCAATCCTGAGGCTAAGTCCAACAATCAACACCAAACCCGATAAATTTGAGTTGATTTTGATCGTCCTACTTCAGGATCAATTTCAATATTCTAAACCAATCCTGAGGCTAAGTCCAACAATCAACGTTTAAGTTTTTAAAATTATTAGTTTTTGATTTTGAATAACTAAGAAACTGACTTTTAAATTTTTAAAATTTTTAAATATCACCTTATTAATAAATTTGTATAAGAATTCTATGGGGGGGGATCAATAGAATTCAATTTACAAAAATTTGAATAAATGGATTTATATTTAAAAATCAAAAAATTTTGTAATTAAAAATTATTCTTTCAATTTTATTTTCACAGAAAAGGTTTAAATTTTCTATAAAATAAATTTTCTGTTAGACTAGAAGAAGATTTTTTTCTAAAAGTTGATTTTTCTAACAAAATAGTTTGGAAAAAGAGATTTTATGATAAATCCTTTTTTCACATAAAAAATAATCGATCCCTGTAAAATTTTGTAATCCGAAGATTTTTTCCAAATTTCATCAAATTTCACGAAATTTGGCATTTTTTTCAAAAATTTCGGGGATGGAACTAGGGGTGGGTTGCACATGTTTCATCTCATCAAAATGATCCTTTCTTCAGGCGCCCTAATAGGAATTTCCTCATACATCGGTTTTTATATCCAAGTGTTATAATTGTTTTTTAGACAATAATGTCAATTTTAAAGATCAAATTTTTTGAAAAATTTCAAAAAAAAACGAAAAAAATGCAAAATTTTGCAATTTTTTGCATTTTTTGGGTCAAAATTTGGGCAAAAAAAAATGGCCTAAATCGATACTTTATTAGCAGTATTAATTTAAATTTTGTCTTTTAATAGGGTTTTTCTCTTGGACCCTATGCCTTTTTAATTAAAGAATTTATTTATATATATCTATAATATTTAATAATTAATAATTACTTATTAATATATAATTATTTATATATAAGGGCGAAATATATCTTACATTGGATAGTACCATTAGTAATATTCTAGGTGCTAATTTTAATTAAATAGTTAAAATAAACATTTTTAAATATATAAAAACCGATTTAATATTGGTATCTTAAGGGATATATAATAGTACTCCCGAAAAAAAGAGAAAGAATATATAAAGTAAATCAGTATATAAAAACGACGGTGAATTTCGAGAATTTCTATATTAATAAATATTTTATATATTAATAATATTTATAATATATATATAAAGAGTATAAATTATTAATAATTAATTTAACATTAAAATATTAACATTTTATTTATATAAGAATTAAATTATAATTAATCTATAATTATTAATAATATATTAAAAATTATTAGTTATTAATAAAGTTAATTTTTAATGAAAAATTCAAAATTAATGAAAAAAAAAAAAAAAACCTAAGTATTAATGAATTAAATTATCATTAAGAAATATTATTTCTAAAGTATTATGGTATTTATCATGAAAATGAAGTTATTCTTATTTTAACTAAATCTATTAAAAATTACGTGAAAAATAGATTTAGAAAAATAAAATTAATAAAGATTTCATAAAAAATTTAAATTAAAATATCTAACAAAAAAATGTAATTTTTAAATATTTGGTTAAATTTGTCTATTTTTTGGTTGTCTCGAATAATTTTTAATTTATTGGATAAAAAGTGATCTTAAAGGGTAAAAAAATGATTTGTTAGTAAAGTAAAGTTATTATGTCAATATTTTGATTTAAATTATAATTATTTTAAGTTTAATTATTACATAGTTAAAAAAATTATGTATAAAAATTTAGGATTTTCATAAAATTCGAGTAATTTTTGAAAATTTTATATAAATGCTTAAAAGGAAATCGCTCATAAAAAAAAAATCTATATTTTTTTGTTAGAAATTTAAATTTAAATAATTTTTAAAAATTGTGATATGGAAATTATCTAATAATTTTTTTTGAAAAAATTATTTGTTAGTGTAATAAAGTTATTTCGTTTAAAAATTTTGTGAAAAATTGTTAAAAATTTATGGATTTTTGAAAATTTTGATGATTAGGGGAGGAATTTTTTTTTCATTTTTCAAAAATTTGATTTTTATATAATTTTGAAAATTTTTAGAATAGGTTAATTTAAATATTTTAATAAAAATAGAAAATGTTTAGTTTCGGGGGGAACTAAATTAATAAATTTAAATTTAAATTTATTTTGAATTTTAAAAAATTTAATTTTTGATTATTTTATTTTATAATAAAATTATAATTTATTTTTTTAAAATTATTGTATTTATCAAGAATTTTTTAAATCCGATAATTTAAAATATTTTTGATATTTGGTAGGCTTCAGTTTATTACAAAATTTATTTTATTAAAATTAAATTTGAATAAAGCTATAACAGTCGGCAATAAGAATTGTTACAATTTATATTGTTTAGTATTGGATTTAGTGAGTAGGGTAGCACTAAATTTAAGGGTATAACTTGTAAATCCTTGGGGGAAAATTTTTTAATTTAGAGTTAAAAAGTTTAAGGTTTGGTTATTATCTAAGGGGACGTTTTTGACGGGAGGAAGTTACAAAGATTTGTTAACATAAAGTTTTTATAATTATAATTTATTTTTTAAAAATTATTGTATTTATTAAGAATTTTTTAAATCCGATAATTTAAAATATTTTTGATATTTGGTAGGCTTCAGTTCATTACAAAATTTATTTTATTAAAATTAAATTTGAATAAAGCTATAACAGTCGGCAATAAGAATTGTTACAATTTATATTGTTTAGTATTGGATTTAGTGAGTAGGGTAGCACTAAATTTAAGGGTATAACTTGTAAATCCTTGGGGGAAAATTTTTTAATTTAGAGTTAAAAAGTTTAAGGTTTGGTTATTATCTAAGGGGACGTTTTTGACGGGAGGAAGTTACAAAGATTTGTTAACATAAAGTTTTTATAATTATAATTTATTTTTTAAAAATTATTGTATTTATTAAGAATTTTTTAAATCCGATAATTTAAAATATTTTTGATATTTGGTAGGCTTCAGTTTATTACAAAATTTATTTTATTAAAATTAAATTTGAATAAAGACATAACAGTCGGCAATAAGAATTGTTACAATTTATATTGTTTAGTATTGGATTTAGTGAGTAGGGTAGCACTAAATTTAAGGGTATAACTTGTAAATCCTTGGGGGAAAATTTTTTAATTTAGAGTTAAAAAGTTTAAGGTTTGGTTATTATCTAAGGGGACGTTTTTGACGGGAGGAAGTTACAAAGATTTGTTAACATAAAGTTTTTAAAATTATTAGTTTTAATAATTTAATTTTTTAAATTTAATTTAATTATTATTATTTCTAAATAAAGTTAATTTTTTTTTGTTTGAAATAAATTTTAACTAAATGTAGTCTTTTTTGGGTTTTAGTTAATTAGATATTTGATTATGGTATTAGATATATATATTCATTCAAGATTTATATGAATATTGTTTTAAATTTAATAAATTAGTAGTGTATATTTTTAATTATTAAAAAAATTTAGAATTAGTGATAAGATTTAGTATTTGCAATTTTTGTGCCAGCAGCAGCGGTTATACAAAAAATATAATATATATTTATTAGCTTTAATTAATAGAATTAAAAATTAAAAAAGAAATTTTAAGTTTTAAGGTGAAATTTTAATTTATTAATATTTTTAATTATGTTTTTATGAGGTTAAGAAATTATTATAATAAACTAGGATTAGATACCCTATTATTAATTAAGTAAATTATAAAGTTAAGTGATTAATAGTTAAGTTCTTTAAAGCTAAATGATTTGGCGGTATTTTTACTTTTCAGAGGAACCTGTTCTATAAACGATAATCCACGATTAAAATTACTTTAGTTAGAAACTTTTATATCGTCGTTGTTAAATATTTTTTTAGAAATTAATATTTAGATATTTTTTAAAAATTTAAATCAGATCAAGGTGAAGTTTATATTAAAGTAGAAATGGGTTACATTAAATTATATTTATGGATTTATATATTTTAAAAGTTTTATGAAATTGGATTTGATTGTAATTAAATATTTTTATTTTTAATGATTTAGTACTAAAATATGCACATATTGCCCGTCGCTTTCATCTAATATGGAATAAGTCGTAACATAGTAGATTTACTGGAAAGTGATTCTAGAATGTCAGTTTAGAGCTTGAATAAGCATCTTATTTACATTAAGAAGATAATTAATAATTTAAATTGAATTTTAAAATTTATTTAATTAATATATATATATATATATATATATATATATATATAATTTTATTAAATAATTAGTATTTTTATTAGATTAAGAAAAATTTTATTTTATGATAGATTAATAGTACTGAAAAGGAAAATTATATAAATTTATAAAAGAAACAATATTGTGTACCTTGTGTATCAGGGTTTATTAAAAATTTAATATTTATATATTTATCTCGAATTTAAAAGAGCTATATAGTTATAAATATTATTTTTTAATAAATATTTATAATAATTATATAGTAATGAAACGTTATTCGTTTTTAAATATATCTAGTTTTTTAAGAAAAGAATTTAATTCATTATAAAAATTATAAAAATTTAATTTTTAATTTTTTGAATTTTTATTTTAATAGTTTTAGGGATAAGCTTAAAATTAAATTATTATAATTAAATATTATAAATTAATAATTTATAGAATTAGAAATTTTTACTATTTGAAGTTTGTTAAAATTTGTTATTTAATTAAAAATATTTATATATTAATTTAATTTTTTTATTAAAGTAAATTTAATAATAAAAATTATATTGAAATAATGATAAAATTAGTATTAATTATTTTGTAAAAATATAAGTAATTACGAAAGGTATAATTAAGTAATTAGGCAAAAATATCTTTCACCTGTTTAATAAAAACATCTCTTTTTGATTATAATTTAAAGTAGGACCTGCCCACTGAATAAAATTTGAAGGGCCGCAGTATTTTGACTGTGCAAAGGTAGCATAATCATTAGTTTTTTAATTGAAAGCTTGTATGAATGGTTTGATGAGAAGATAACTTTCTAAATTTTATTATTTAAAAATTTTATTTTTAAGTTAAAAAGCTTAAATTTTTTTAAAAGACGAGAAGACCCTATAGAGTTTAATTTATAAAAGATTTTTAATTTAAAGAATTATAAAATTTAAAATTTTTGTTAAATTTGATTGGGGTGATAAAAAAATTAGATTAACTTTTTTAATTTTAACCATTAATTTATGAAAAATTGATCCATTTTTATGATTAAAAGAATAAATTACCTTAGGGATAACAGCGTTATTTTTTTTTAGAGTTCAAATCGAAAGAAAAGATTGCGACCTCGATGTTGGATTAAAGTTAAATTTAGGTGTAGAAGCTTAAATATTTGGTCTGTTCGACCATTAAAACTTTACATGATCTGAGTTTAAACCGGTGTAAGCCAGGTTGGTTTCTATCTTTAATAATTTAATAAATTTTAGTACGAAAGGACCAAGTTTATGATTTAAAATTTTATAAATGAATAAAATTATTATTTTGGCAGATTAGTGCGTTAGATTTAGAATCTTTATAAGTATTTTATACAAATAATAATTGATATAATTTTAATTTTGATAATTTTTATTTTAATAATTATTTGTATTTTAGTTAGAGTAGCTTTTTTAACTTTATTAGAACGTAAGTTATTAGGGTATATTCAAATTCGAAAAGGCCCTAATAAAGTAGGTTTTTTAGGAATTTTACAGCCTTTTAGTGATGCAATTAAATTATTTAGAAAAGAAATAATTTTTCCTTATATGGCTAATATTTTAATTTATATTATATCACCAGTTTTTAATTTAATTTTAGCATTAATATTATGAATTAGAATACCTTTTTATTGTTATTTATTTAAGTTTAATTTTTCTGTATTGTTTTTTTTTGTAATTTCTAGTTTTAGTGTGTATACAATTATATTATCGGGTTGATCTTCAAATTCGATTTATTCTTTATTAGGAAGGCTTCGTTCTGTTGCTCAAGTAATTTCTTATGAAGTAAGAATATTTTTAATTTTTAGTGTTAATTATATCTTTAAATTTAATAGATTTTATTTTTTATCAAAAATATGTTTGATTTGTTATATTTAATTTTCCTCTAAGAATAATATGATTTATTTCAAGATTAGCTGAAACTAATCGAACTCCTTTTGATTTTTCTGAGGGTGAATCAGAATTAGTTTCAGGATTTAACGTTGAATATAGAAGTTTTGGATTTGCTTTTATTTTTATGGCTGAATATTCTAATATTATTTTTATAAGAATAATAAGAAGGTTGATTTTTATAGGAGGAGATTTTTATTCTATTATATTTTTTTTAAAATTATTATTTTTTTCTTTTATATGAATTTGGGTTCGAGGGACTTTACCTCGTTATCGATATGATAAATTAATATATTTATCTTGAAAGGTTTTTTTGCCTGTTTCTTTGAATATACTTATATTAAATTTTAGATTAAGATTATTATTTATAGTATTAATTATATAGTTAATTAAATTTTGTATAAATCAATAGAAATTTAAATTCTTTCTTATATTTTCAAAATATATGCTTTTCAAGCTCATTGATTAATTAAATATTCATCAGTCTCAAATTTTGTAAATAATTGAGTTTAATATAAAGTATATGAAATAGATTAAGGTAAAAATTTGTCCTATGAAAATAAAAGGATTTTCAACTGGTTTAGCTCCGATTCATGTTAAAATTATAACTGTAACGATAAAATTTCAAAATATAATTTTATTAATATAATAAAAGCTGTTTCTTTTCATTATTTTGAAATTAATAAAAGGTATAAAATAAAGAATAGCAATTGATATTACTAAAGCAATTACACCTCCAAGTTTATTGGGAATAGAGCGAAGAATTGCATAAGCAAATAAAAAATATCATTCTGGTTGAATATGAGGAGGGGTGGAAAGAGGATTAGCTGGGATAAAATTATCAGGATCTCTTAATATATAAGGATATAGAATAATAATATTTAAAATAAAAAATATTATAATGAGAAAACCTAAAATATCTTTAAAGGAGAAATATGGATGAAAACTAATTTTATCTAGATTAGAATTAGATCCTAAAGGATTACTAGAGCCAGAGTTATGTAAAAATAGTAAATGAATTATAATTAAAGCTGAAATAATGAAAGGTAAAATAAAATGAAATGAATAAAATCGGTTTAATGTAGCATTGTCAACAGCAAAACCTCCTCATATTCAAATAACGATAGAATTTCCTAGGTAAGGAATTGCAGAAACTAAATTTGTAATTACAGTTGCTCCTCAAAAAGATATTTGCCCTCAGGGAAGAACATAACCTAAAAAGGCTGTAGCTATAGATATAAATAAAATAGTAGTTCCTGTCATTCAAGTTTCTGTAAGTTTGTAAGAACCAAAATATAAGCCTCGCCTAATATGTAAATATAAACATATAAAAAATAAAGAGGCTCCATTTGCATGAATAGTTCGTATTAACCATCCTATATTTACGTCTCGACAAATATGAGTCACTCTATTAAAAGCTAAATCTACGTTTGCACAATAATGTATAGATAAAAATAATCCTGTAATAATTTGTATTATTAAACACAAGCCTAATAAAGATCCAAAATTTCATAAATATGAAATATTTCTTGGTGTAGGTAGATCGATTAAAGAGTTGTTAATAATTTTCGTTAAAGAATTAATTTTTCGTATTGGTATTTTCATATTTAAATTGACGTAACGGTCCAAATTTTACTTTAGTAATTTTTACAACTGCAATTATTGAAATTAATAAATAAAAAATCAAAATTAAAAATATGTTAGAATTTGGGTAATTTAAAAATTTATTTAAATTTAAATAAAAATTTCTAATTAAATCTATTTTATGTAAAATTTCATTATTAATATTTTGATTTATTAAATATAGATTTATATTATTTATAAATATAGTAATTATAAATAAACTAATTATAATAAATATAATATATTTATTAAATTTAAATTTTTCATTAGAGGCAGTTCTTGTTATATAAATAAATAAAATTAGTAAACCTCCAATTATAATTAATATTAAAATATATGAAAATCAAAAGTTTGATCTTATTAATCCTATAATGATACAAGTTATAATTGTATAAGTTAAAATAAGTAGTCCTAAGGATAGGGGGTGGGTAAGAAAAATTGCCAAAAAATTTAAAAATGTTAAAATTAAGATTTCAGAGGGTAGTTTAATAAAAAATATTAATTTTGGAGATTAAAGATATATTTGTTTTCCTCTGATATTTTAAAAGATTAAATCTTAAAGCTGGTTTACAAGACCAGTATTTTTTTTAAATTATTAAAATATGGAAATAATTTTTTTAAGTATGTTTATTTTTAGAATTTTAAATTTTTTTATTAATCGAAAACATTTATTAATAACATTACTTAGATTAGAATTAGTAATTTTAACTTTATTTATAATAATATATTTTTATTTATCTTATTTTAGTTATGAATTTTATTTTGTAGTAGTTTTTTTAACTATAAGTGTTTGTGAAAGAGTTTTGGGATTATCTTTATTAGTGTCAATAATTCGTTCTTATGGAAATGATTATTTTAATTCATTAAATATTTTATGATAATATTAATAATATTAGTATTTATGATTCCTTTATGTTTTATAAATAAATTTTGATTAATTAAAAATTATTTAATTTTAATAAGAATTTGATTTTTTTCAAAAATTTCTTTTTTATTTTTTAGTTCATTAAATTTTTTTATAGGTATAGATTTTGTATCATATTTTTTGTTATTATTAAGGTTTTGAATTTCTTTTTTAATATTTATAGCTAGAGAAAAACTTTTCAATTTAAAAGATTTCAGTGAGTTATTTAGTATTTTATTATTATTATTATTGCTTTTTTTATTATTAACTTTTTCTTCTATAAATATATTTTTATTTTATATATTTTTTGAGGCTAGGTTAATTCCAATTTTGATTTTGATTTTAGGTTGAGGATATCAGCCTGAACGTATTCAAGCTGGAATATATATATTTTTTTATACAATTATAGCTTCTTTACCAATAATATTGTTTATTTTTATTTATTATTCAAAGTTTAAAACATTAGATTTGACTTATATTAATGCAAATTTATTTAGTTTTATTTTATATTTTATAATAATAATAGTATTTTTAGTTAAAATGCCGATATTTTTATTTCATTTATGATTGCCTAAAGCACATGTAGAAGCTTCAGTTGCTGGGTCTATAATATTAGCAGGAGTGATATTAAAGTTAGGAAGATATGGACTTATTCGATTTTTAACTATATTTATATATCTAGGAGTTAAGGTTAATTTTTTTTTAATTAATTTATCTTTAATAGGAGGGATTTTAGTTTCTTTAAGTTGTTTACGTCAAAGAGATATAAAATCTTTAATTGCTTATTCTTCAGTTGTTCATATAGGACTTTTATTGTCAGGTTTATTAACATTTAATTCTTGAGGAATTACTGGATCTTTAATAATAATATTAGCTCATGGCTGTTGTTCTTCAGGATTATTTGTTTTAGTAAATATAAATTATGAACGTATTGTTAGTCGAAGTATTTTTATTAATAAAGGTTTAATTAATATTGTACCTTTTTTATCTTTATGGTGATTTTTGTTAGTAATTAGAAATATAGCTGCACCACCTTCTTTAAATTTGTTAAGAGAAATTTTGTTAATTAATAGTTTAATTAATTATTCTCATATTTGTATATTTATATTAATAATTATAACTTTTTTGAGAGCTTCTTATAGTTTGTATTTATATTCTTTTAGTCAACATGGAAAATTTTACAGAAGATTATATTTTTTTGAATTAATTTCTTATCGAGAATTAATTTTATTACTCATACATTGGGTTCC
Source organism: Harmonia axyridis (assembly GCF_914767665.1). NCBI lineage: Eukaryota > Metazoa > Arthropoda > Insecta > Coleoptera > Coccinellidae > Harmonia > Harmonia axyridis. The sequence goes on along the minus strand of NC_059508.1, from coordinate 27,313,942 downwards.
TTTAAATTTAATTTTATTAAAAAGAGATTTATTTTTCTTTTACTTAAATAGTTTATATAAAATATTGATTTGTGGAGTCAATGAAGTTACTTTAACTTTAAGTAATATCTTTTTGTGTAATTTTTTCTAGATTAATACTTAGGTTTTTTTTTTTTTTTTTTGTTTTAGATTATTTTTACTTAATACAGGAAAGGTTTATTTTATTGAGTGAAGAATTTTTAATTTAAATTCAATAGAAGTAGAAATATTAATTCTTTTAGATTGAATATCTTTATTATTTGTTTCTTTTGTTTTATTTATTTCTACCATAGTAATTTTTTATAGAAAATCTTATATATCTAAGGATTTATCTATTAATCGTTTTATTATACTAGTTTTTATATTTGTTCTATCTATATTATTAATAATTTTAAGTCCAAATTTAATTTCAATTTTATTGGGTTGAGATGGGTTAGGATTAGTTTCTTATTGTTTAGTAATTTATTATCAAAATGTAAAATCTTATTCAGCTGGTATATTAACAGCTTTATCTAATCGAGTAGGAGATGCAATATTAATAATTTCTATTGCTTGGATAATAAATTTTGGAAGATGAAATTTTATATTATATATTGATTATTATTATAGAGATAAAAGAATAATAATTGTAGGTTTGTTAATTATTATTGCTGCTTTAACTAAAAGTGCACAAATTCCTTTTTCAGCTTGATTACCAGCAGCTATAGCTGCTCCTACTCCTGTTTCAGCATTAGTACATTCTTCAACTTTAGTAACAGCAGGGGTTTATTTATTAATTCGATTTCATTTATTATTGGAAAATTATTCTTTTGTGTTAATATTCATTGGATTGATAACAATATTAATCTCAGGTTTAGCAGCTAATTTTGAATATGATTTAAAAAAAATTATTGCTTTATCAACTTTAAGTCAGTTAGGTTTAATAGTTACTATTTTAAGATTAGGTTTATATGAATTAGCTTTTTTTCATTTATTAATTCATGCTTTATTTAAAGCCTTATTATTTATATGCGCAGGTAATTTTATTCATTTAATAGGAGAATGTCAAGATATTCGTTTTATAGGAGGTTTAGTTTATAAAACTCCTATAACTGTAATATATTTTAATGTAAGAAATTTATCATTATGTGGTATTCCCTTTTTTTCTGGATTTTACTCAAAAGATTTAATTATAGAGGTTTATTCTATGATAAGATTAAATATTGTAATTTATTTAATTATATTAATTTCTTTAACATTAACAGTTTCTTATACAGTGCGTTTATTAAATTATTTAATATTTACAGATTATTGTGGGTTTAGAATAAATAGAACTGAAGAATTAAGAGATGAAATAGTTTATAGAATAGGATTTATATTTATTATTGTATTATTTTCAGGAACGGTTCTTATATGATTTATATTTAAGGATATCAATTTAGTTGTATTACCTTTTTTTATGAAAATTTTAATTTTAATTATAGTAATAATTGGGGTAATTATAGGTTTTGAGATTTCTTTATTAAAATTAAATTATAATTTAATTTTTTCTAATTTAATAAAAATTTTAATTTTTTTAGTATTAATATGGAATTTGCCTTATATTTCAACTTTTGGAATAAATTATTTTTTTATTAATTTAGGAATACTAAATTATAAATTTTTAGATCAGGGTTGATCAGAGTTCTTAGGAAGTCAGGGTTTATTTAAATTTTTTAAAAAAATTTCTGTTTTATTTCAGTATATTTTAAAAAATAGTTTAAAGATTTATATAATCATATTTTTAATTTGAATTATTTTGTTATTGATTTATATATTCTACTTAAATAGCTTAATAGAGCGCAATATTGAAGATATTGAGGTAAATTAAAATATTTTTTAAGTATTTATAAGAATTAATCTTTTTTTATGATGAAAATATAATGTTTTAGATAAACTATATAAATAGAAATATTAACAAATTGCTATATATTAAGTTAGAAGCTTAAATTTTTATATTTCTTTAATTGGAGAGTTTCTCATTGGAATCATTAACAGTGACTTACCTCTAGTTTGGTTTCAATTAAATAAGGAATTTAAATTCAAATTTTTAGGTCGAAACTAAAAGCAATATTTTGCTTCTTATTTAAGATAAACTGAAAAACAGTATTTTTTAAATGCAAATTAAATGTTAATTTAACTATTATCCTATAAAGATCAGTTTAAGGCTCCTTGTTTTCATTCATGGTATAAACCTAAAATTAAGATTGCTATGAATATAAAAAATATAATGCTAATAATTATAATATTAGAATATTTTATTCTATAAATAAAAGGGATAATAAGGGTAATTTCTACATCAAAAATTAAAAAAATTAAAGCGATTAAAAAAAAGTGAATTGAGAATGGTAGGCGTGCAGAATTTTTAGGGTCAAATCCGCATTCAAAGGGAGAACTTTTTTCTCGATCTTTAAATGTTTTTATTGAGATATAATTTGCAGTAATTATTAAAATTATTATAATTCTAAGAATTATTAAAATTAAAGATGAAATTAAGAATATTATCTATACTTTTAAAAGATTTTTTGATTGGAAATCAAATGTAATATTTATACTATATAGATATCTACCTCATCAATAAATAGATATATATAGGAATAGTCATACTACGTCTACAAAATGTCAATATCATGCTGCTGCTTCAAATCCAAAATGGTGATTGTTTCTAAAATGATTAAAGTTTAATCGAGTTAAACAAACTAAAAGAAAAATAGAACCAATAATAACATGTAAACCGTGGAATCCTGTAGCTATAAAGAATGTTCTTCCATAAACTGAATCGGCTATAGAAAATGGGGCTTCTAAATATTCAATTCCTTGTAGTAAAGAAAAATATATTCCTAGAAAAACAGTAATAATTAATCTTTGAAATGTTTGATTAAAATTATTTTCTATTAATCTATGGTGGGCTCAAGTTACTCTTAGGCCTGATCTTAATAGAATAATAGTGTTTAATAATGGGATTTCATTAGGATTAAAGGTATTAATTCCTTTTGGAGGTCAAGCTATTCCTAGTTCGATAGAAGGAGATAATCTTATATGATAAAATCTTCAAAAAAAACTAACAAAGAAAAAAATCTCTGAGGTAATAAATAAAATTATTCCTCATCGTAAACCAAAAGATACTAAAAGAGTGTGGTTTCCTTGAAAGGTTCTTTCTCGAATTACATCTCGTCATCATTGAAATATAATTAGTAAAAGAATTATATTTCTTAAAATAAATAAATTAGAGTTAAAAAGATGGAATCATTTAATTATTCCTATTATTGCAGTTATAGCTCTAAAAGCTCCTAAAATTGGTCAAGGACTATAATCTACTAAATGAAATGGGTGATTTTTTATCATAATTATTTTCTCTAGAATAAAGAGTTCTAAGGATAGCAAAAACATAAGATTGAATTAAAGCTACTGCTGATTCTAATAAAATTAGTATAAATTGAATTATAATAATTAATAAAATAAGCAAATTTACTATAGGACCAGTGTTTCCTAAAAGAGTTAATAAAAGGTGTCCTGCAATTATATTAGCTGATAAACGAATAGCGAGAGTTCCAGGACGAATAATATTTCTAATTGTTTCAATACATACTATAAAAGGTATTAAAATAGAAGGAGTTCCTTGAGGCATTAGATGGGCAAATGAGTGATAAGTGTGACTAATTCAACTATTTAATATAAATCTTAACCATAAAGGTAAAGCTAGGGATAGAGTAAAAATTATATGACTTGAGGCTGTAAAAATGTAAGGAAATAACCCTATTAAGTTATTAATTATAATGAAGTAAAATAATACAATAAATATTAAAGTATTATTTTTTTTTGTAATGATTTTGAATTCTTTATGTAGAGTAATTAATATATTTTGAATTAAAAAGTTAAATCGATTAGGAATTAGTCAGAATATAGAAGGAATAAATAAAAAACTAATAATTATTCTTAGTCAATTTAAAGGTAATATAAAATAAGATGAAGGATCAAAAGAAGAAAAAAGATTTATTATCATTTTCAAGAAAGTTTTTTATTTAATAATTTAAAATTTTTTAAAGGAGATTTTTTATGAGAATAAAATATTTTAATGTTTAAAATAATAAATAAAAGTGTTATAAAAATATATAAGGAAAACCAATCCATAGGTATAGTTTGAGGAATTAAAAATTATTCTGAGAATGATTTTAGTTTGACAAACTAATGTTATAGGTTAACTAAATTTTTCATTAGAAGTAGTCGTTAATTACTATAAAGTGGTTTAAGAGACCAATACTTATCTTTCAGTCATCTAATGAAAAATTTTCTACCCATTTAATGAAATTTTGGGGAGAAATTCTTTCAATAGAAATAGGTATAAATCTATGGTTTGCTCCACAAATTTCTGAACATTGACCAAAAAAAATTCCAGTTCGATTTAAATTAAATCTAAGTTGATTTAATCGCCCTGGGGAGGCATCGACTTTTACTCCTGTTGAAGGAACTGTTCAAGAATGAATTACGTCAGAAGATGAAGTTAGAATTCGAATATGAGAAAGATATGGTAAAATAGTTCGATTATCAACTTCTAGTAATCGAAAATTAAAAAGTTGATTATTATTAATTAAATATGAATCAAATTCAAGATTTTTAAAATCTGTATATTCATAGGTTCAATATCATTGATGACCAATAGTTTTAATAGTAACTAAAGGGTTACGGATTTCATCAATTAAGTAAATTAATTTTAAAGAAGGAAAAGCAATAAAAATTAAAGTTAATGCTGGTATGATAGTTCAAATTGTTTCAATATTGTGTCCTTCTAATATAAAACGATGGTTATAATTATTTAATGTTAGTCTCATTATGGTATATGTTACAATACAAGTGATTATTATTAAGATCAAAAGGGCGTGATCATGAAAAAATCTTAATTGTTCCAGTAAATATGAAGCTCTGTCTAAAAATATATATGATTTTCAAGTCGCTATTTCTAAAAAAAGGTAAATCTTTATAATTGGGGTTTAAATCCAATGCACTAATCTGCCATATTAGAATTTTTGAGCTAAGATTGGTACTTCTGAATAAGAATGTTCATTAGGGGGAGAAAGTTGGAGTCATTCAATTAAAGAGGGTACATTAGAATTAAACTTTCTTAAACGTATTGAATAAAATCTTTCTCAAATAATTAAGATTATAAAGATTATTCTAAGAGAGGAAATTATAGATCCAATAGAAGAAATTTTATTTCATTTGTAATAAGCATCAGGATAATCAGAGTATCGTCGAGGTATTCCTCTTAGTCCTAAGAAGTGTTGAGGAAAAAATGTTAAGTTTACCCCAATAAATATAATTAAAAATTGGATTTGTAATAATTTATTGTTAAGATTGAATCCTGTAATTAAAGGGAATCAATGGATAAATCCTGCTATAATGGCAAATACAGCTCCTATAGATAAAACGTAATGGAAATGAGCTACAACATAATAGGTATCATGTAAAATAATATCTATGGAAGAGTTAGCTAAAATTACTCCTGTTAATCCACCAATTGTAAATAAAAATAAAAATCCCAGGGTTCATAAAATTGAAGGTGTATAGTAAAATTGTATTCCATGTAAAGTTGCTAATCAAGAAAAAATTTTAATTCCAGTGGGTACTGCAATAATTATAGTAGCTGAAGTAAAATAAGCTCGAGTATCAACATCTATTCCCACTGTAAATATGTGATGAGCTCATACTACAAATCCTAGAAGTCCAATAGCTAATATAGCATAAATTATTCCTAAAGAACCAAAGGCAATTTTTTTCCCTCTTTCTTGTGTAATAATATGGGAAATTATACCAAATCCTGGGAGAATTAAAATATAAACTTCAGGATGGCCAAAAAATCAAAATAAATGTTGGTATAAAATTGGGTCTCCCCCACCGGTTGGATCAAAAAAAGAAGAATTTAAGTTTCGGTCAGTTAATAGTATAGTAATTGCTCCTGCAAGAACTGGTAGTGATAGTAATAAAAGAATTGCTGTAATAAGAACAGATCATACAAATAAAGGAGTTTTATCAAGTATTATACCAAATGGACGTATATTTATAATAGTTGAAATGAAATTTACTGCACCTAAAATTGAGGAAATTCCTGCTAAATGTAAACTAAAAATCACTAAATCTACTGAAGGCCCGTTATGTGTTAAATTAGAAGAAAGAGGAGGGTAAACAGTTCATCCTGTTCCTGCCCCTATTTCTACGATTGTTCTTAAAATTAAAAGAGTTAAAGCAGGGGGTAAAAGTCAAAATCTTATGTTATTTAATCGTGGAAATGCTATATCAGGAGCTCCAATTATTAAAGGAACTAATCAATTTCCAAAACCCCCAATTATAATAGGTATTACTATAAAGAAAATTATAATGAAAGCATGAGCTGTAACAATTATATTATAAATTTGGTCGTTTCCAATTAATCTTCCTCTAGTTCCTAATTCTAACCGAATTAAAATACTTAACGATGTTCCTACTATTCCTGCCCATATTCCAAATAAAAAGTATAATGTTCCAATATCTTTATGATTAGTAGAAAATAATCATTTATTCGATAAAGTGGCTGAATTAAAGCGTTAAATTGTAAATTTAATTATGAGTTTTCTCCTTTATTAAGCCTTATATTCAATTATGATTATAAATTGCAAATTTATAGGTGAATATTATTCTAAGGCTTAGAATAATTCTATTTTTAACTTTGAAGGTTACTAGTTTATTTAACTTAAATCCTTAATAAATTCTAAAAATTACAGTAAAAATGATTAATCCGTAAATATTCACTCAATTTAAAAAAATTACATAGTAAGAGTTAATATAATTAAATTTTTTATTTTCATTTAATTTTATTATTAAAGATTGAAGTATTAAGCGTATATAAATATATATACAAATCAAAGTAATAAAAATTATTATAAAAGATAGAAAATAAAAGTGATTTTCAATTAAAGTTTTTAGAATTAGTCACTTAGGAAAAAATCCTAAAAAAGGGGGGATTCCTCCTAGAGAAAAGAAATTTAAAAAAAAATAGAATTTTAAAGTTTTATTGTAATTCATATTATTTATAAGATCTTTAATGTTAAAGATTTTATATTTATTAAAAATTAAGATTATATTTAAAGAAATAAAAGTATAAATTAAAAAGTATAATATTCATAAGGATTGATTTAATATTATTATTCTTAATATTCAACCAATATGGTTAATGGAAGATAAGGCAAGAATTTTTTTTAATCTGGTTTGGTTCCATGTTTTTACACTCCCTAAGGTTATACATATCAAAATAATCAAAATAAAGAATAGGTTTAATTTAAAATTATATATAATTAAAATTATTGGGGCAATTTTTTGTCAAGTTATTAATAATAATGCATTAGCTCATCTTAGTCCTTCTAGGACTTCTGGGTATCAAAAGTGAAAAGGGGCTGCTCCTATTTTTATAAGGATAGCTCTGTTAAACAAAAATATAGAAGTAGGTATTAATTGCTCGATAGAATTGATTAAAATAAATGAATTTAAAAAAGAAAATAAAACTAGAATTGATGCAGAAACTTGAACTAAAAAATATTTCAAGGAGGATTCAGAAGAATACTTAAAATTATCTAAATTTATAATAGGAATAAAAGCTAAGAGGTTTAATTCTAAACCAATCCAGATATTAATTCATGAATAAGCAGAAATAGAAATAAGAGTTCCTCTTATTATTAAAATTAAAAATATTAATTTTATAGTTTTAATTATAAAGAAAAGGGGTATACCTTTATAAATGGGGTATGAACCCATCAGCTTCTTTAGCTTATCTTTATATTCTAGTATAAGATGTACAAGAGTTTTTGAAACTCTAAGAAATAATTTAATTTTATTGAATATAATTACAAAAAAAAATTAACAATTAAAAATTTAACTTATTAAGTTAAATTTAAAATTTAATATTTCAACCTTAAATAAAAACTATTAAATTTTCATTAATTAAAGTGTACAAAAATTAATTCACAAAGTAAAAAATCCTATAAAATAGGATTATTTATATAAATATATTCGATAAATTTGAGTTGATTTTGGTCGTCCTACTTCAGGATCAATTTCAACATTCTAAACTAATCCTGAGGCTAAGTCCAACAATCAACACCAAATCCGATAAATTTGAGTTGATTTTGGTCGTCCTACTTCAGGATCAATTCCAATATTCTAAACCAATCCTGAGACTAAGCCCAACAATCAATACCAAATCCGATAAATTTGAGTTGATTTTGGTCGTCCTACTTCAGGATCAATTTCAATATTCTAAACTAATCCTGAGGCTAAGTCCAACAATCAATACCAAACCCGATAAATTTGAGTTGATTTTGGTGCCCTCCTTCAGGATCAATTTCAACATTCTAAACTAATCCTGAGGCTAAGCCCAACAATCAGCACCAAATCCGATAAATTTGAGTTGATTTTGGTCGTCCTTCTTCAGGATCAATTTCAACATTCTAAACCAATCCTGAGGCTAAGCCCAACAATCAACACCAAACCCGATAAATTTGAGTTGATTTTGGTCGTCCTACTTCAGGATCAATTTCAACATTCTAAACCAATCCTGAGACTAAGTCCAACAATCAACACCAAATCCGATAAATTTGAGTTGATTTTGGTCGTCCTACTTCAGGATCAATTTCAACATTCTAAACTAACCCTGAGGCTAAGTCCAACAATTAGCACCAAATCCGATAAATTTGAGTTGATTTTGGTGCCCTACTTCAGGATCAATTTCAACATTCTAAACCAATCCTGAGGCTAAGTCCAACAATCAATATCAAATCCGATAAATTTGAGTTGATTTTGGTGCCCTACTTCAGGATCAATTTCAACATTCTAAACCAATCCTGAGGCTAAGTCCAACAATCAACACCAAACCCGATAAATTTGAGTTGATTTTGGTCGTCCTACTTCAGGATCAATTTCAACATTCTAAACCAATCCTGAGACTAAGTCCAACAATCAACACCAAATCCGATAAATTTGAATTGATTTTGGTGCCCTACTTCAGGATCAATTTCAACATTCTAAACCAATCCTGAGGCTAAGCCCAACAATCAACACCAAACCCGATAAATTTGAGTTGATTTTGGTCGTCCTACTTCAGGATCAATTTCAACATTCTAAACCAATCCTGAGACTAAGTCCAACAATCAACACCAAATCCGATAAATTTGAGTTGATTTTGGTCGTCCTACTTCAGGATCAATTTCAACATTCTAAACCAATCCTGAGGCTAAGTCCAACAATCAACACCAAATCCGATAAATTTGAGTTGATTTTGGTCGTCCTACTTCAGGATCAATTTCAACATTCTAAACCAATCCTGAGGCTAAGTCCAACAATCAACACCAAATCCGATAAATTTGAGTTGATTTTGGTGCCCTACTTCAGGATCAATTTCAACATTCTAAACTAATCCTGAGGCTAAGTCCAACAATCAACACCAAACCCGATAAATTTGAGTTGATTTTGGTCGTCCTTCTTCAGGATCAATTTCAACATTCTAAATTAATCCTGAGGCTAAGTCCAACAATCAACACCAAACCCGATAAATTTGAGTTGATTTTGGTCGTCCTTCTTCAGGATCAATTTCGACATTCTAAACTAATCCTGAGGCTAAGTCCAACAATCAGCACCAAATCCGATAAATTTGAGTTGATTTTGGTCGTCCTACTTCAGGATCAATTTCAATATTCTAAACCAATCCTGAGGCTAAGCCCAACAATCAACACCAAACCCGATAAATTTGAGTTGATTTTGGTGCCCTCCTTCAGGATCAATTTCAACATTCTAAACCAATCCTGAGGCTAAGTCCAACAATCAACACCAAATCCGATAAATTTGAGTTGATTTTGGTCGTCCTACTTCAGGATCAATTTCAATATTCTAAACCAATCCTGAGGCTAAGTCCAACAATCAACGTTTAAGTTTTTAAAATTATTAGTTTTTGATTTTGAATAACTAAGAAACTGACTTTTAAATTTTTAAAATTTTTAAATATCACCTTATTAATAAATTTGTATAAGAATTCTATGGGGGGGGATCAATAGAATTCAATTTACAAAAATTTGAATAAATGGATTTATATTTAAAAATCAAAAAATTTTGTAATTAAAAATTATTCTTTCAATTTTATTTTCACAGAAAAGGTTTAAATTTTCTATAAAATAAATTTTCTGTTAGACTAGAAGAAGAATTTTTTCTAAAAGTTGATTTTTCTAACAAAATAGTTTGGAAAAAGAGATTTTATGATAAATCCTTTTTTCACATAAAAAATAATCAATCCCTGTAAAATTTTGTAATCCGAAGATTTTTTCCAAATTTCATCAAATTTCACGAAATTTGGCATTTTTTTCAAAAATTTCGGGGATGGAACTAGGGGTGGGTTGCACATGTTTCATCTCATCAAAATGACCCTTTCTTCAGGCGCCCTAATAGGAATTTCCTCATACATCGGTTTTTATATCCAAGTGTTATAATTGTTTTTTAGACAATAATGTCAATTTTAAAGATCAAATTTTTTGAAAAATTTCAAAAAAAAACGAAAAAAATGCAAAATTTTGCAATTTTTTGCATTTTTTGGGTCAAAATTTGGGCAAAAAAAAATGGCCTAAAATCGATACTTTATTAGCAGTATTAATTTAAATTTTGTCTTTTAATAGGGTTTTTCTCTTGGACCCTATGCCTTTTTAATTAAAGAATTTATTTATATATATCTATAATATTTAATAATTAATAATTACTTATTAATATATAATTATTTATATATAAGGGCGAAATATATCTTACATTGGATAGTACCATTAGTAATATTCTAGGTGCTAATTTTAATTAAATAGTTAAAATAAACATTTTTAAATATATAAAAACCGATTTAATATTGGTATCTTAAGGGATATATAATAGTACTCCCGAAAAAAAGAGAAAGAATATATAAAGTAAATCAGTATATAAAAACGACGGTGAATTTCGAGAATTTCTATATTAATAAATATTTTATATATTAATAATATTTATAATATATATATAAAGAGTATAAATTATTAATAATTAATTTAACATTAAAATATTAACATTTTATTTATATAAGAATTAAATTATAATTAATCTATAATTATTAATAATATATTAAAAATTATTAGTTATTAATAAAGTTAATTTTTAATGAAAAATTCAAAATTAATGAAAAAAAAAAAAAAAACCTAAGTATTAATGAATTAAATTATCATTAAGAAATATTATTTCTAAAGTATTATGGTATTTATCATGAAAATGAAGTTATTCTTATTTTAACTAAATCTATTAAAAATTACGTGAAAAATAGATTTAGAAAAATAAAATTAATAAAAATTTCATAAAAAATTTAAATTAAAATATCTAACAAAAAAATGTAATTTTTAAATATTTGGTTAAATTTGTCTATTTTTTAGTTGTCTCGAATAATTTTTAATTTATTGGATAAAAAGTGATCTTAAAGGGTAAAAAAATGATTTGTTAGTAAAGTAAAGTTATTATGTCAATATTTTGATTTAAATTATAATTATTTTAAGTTTAATTATTACATAGTTAAAAAAATTATGTATAAAAATTTAGGATTTTCATAAAATTCGAGTAATTTTTGAAAATTTTATATAAATGCTTAAAAGGAAATCGCTCATAAAAAAAAAATCTATATTTTTTTGTTAGAAATTTAAATTTAAATAATTTTTAAAAATTGTGATATGGAAATTATCTAATAATTTTTTTTGAAAAAATTATTTGTTAGTGTAATAAAGTTATTACGTTTAAAAATTTTGTGAAAAATTGTTAAAAATTTATCAAAATTTATGGATTTTTGAAAATTTTGATGATTAGGGGAGGAATTTTTTTTTTCATTTTTCATAAATTTGATTTTTATATAATTTTGAAAATTTTTAGAATAGGTTAATTTAAATATTTTAATAAAAATAGAAAATGTTTAGTTTCGGGGGGAACTAAATTAATAAATTTAAATTTAAATTTATTTTGAATTTTAAAAAATTTAATTTTTGATTATTTTATTTTATAATAAAATTATAATTTATTTTTTTAAAATTATTGTATTTATCAAGAATTTTTTAAATCCGATAATTTAAAATATTTTTGATATTTGGTAGGCTTCAGTTTATTACAAAATTTATTTTATTAAAATTAAATTTGAATAAAGCTATAACAGTCGGCAATAAGAATTGTTACAATTTATATTGTTTAGTATTGGATTTAGTGAGTAGGGTAGCACTAAATTTAAGGGTATAACTTGTAAATCCTTGGGGGAAAATTTTTTAATTTAGAGTTAAAAAGTTTAAGGTTTGGTTATTATCTAAGGGGACGTTTTTGACGGGAGGAAGTTACAAAGATTTGTTAACATAAAGTTTTTATAATTATAATTTATTTTTTAAAAATTATTGTATTTATTAAGAATTTTTTAAATCCGATAATTTAAAATATTTTTGATATTTGGTAGGCTTCAGTTTATTACAAAATTTATTTTATTAAAATTAAATTTGAATAAAGCTATAACAGTCGGCAATAAGAATTGTTACAATTTAAATTGTTTAGTATTGGATTTAGTGAGTAGGGTAGCACTAAATTTAAGGGTATAACTTTTAAATCCTTGGGGGAAAATTTTTTAATTTAGAGTTAAAAAGTTTAAGGTTTGGTTATTATCTAAGGGGACGCTTTTGACGGGAGGAAGTTACAAAGATTTGTTAACATAAAGTTTTTATAATTATAATTTATTTTTTAAAAATTATTGTATTTATTAAGAATTTTTTAAATCCGATAATTTAAAATATTTTTGATATTTGGTAGGTTTCAGTTTATTACAAAATTTATTTTATTAAAATTAAATTTGAATAAAGCTATAACAGTCGGCAATAAGAATTGTTACAATTTAAATTGTTTAGTATTGGATTTAGTGAGTAGGGTAGCACTAAATTTAAGGGTATAACTTTTAAATCCTTGGGGGAAAATTTTTTAATTTAGAGTTAAAAAGTTTAAGGTTTGGTTATTATCTAAGGGGACGCTTTTGACGGGAGGAAGTTACAAAGATTTGTTTACATAAAGTTTTTAAAATTATTAGTTTTAATAATTTAATTTTTTAAATTTAATTTAATTATTATTATTTCTAAATAAAGTTAATTTTTTTTTGTTTGAAATAAATTTTAACTAAATGTAGTCTTTTTTGGGTTTTAGTTAATTAGATATTTGATTATGGTATTAGATATATATATTCATTCAAGATTTATATGAATATTGTTTTAAATTTAATAAATTAGTAGTGTATATTTTTAATTATTAAAAAAATTTAGAATTAGTGATAAGATTTAGTATTTGCAATTTTTGTGCCAGCAGCAGCGGTTATACAAAAAATATAATATATATTTATTAGCTTTAATTAATAGAATTAAAAATTAAAAAAGAAATTTTAAGTTTTAAGGTGAAATTTTAATTTATTAATATTTTTAATTATGTTTTTATGAGGTTAAGAAATTATTATAATAAACTAGGATTAGATACCCTATTATTAATTAAGTAAATTATAAAGTTAAGTGATTAATAGTTAAGTTCTTTAAAGCTAAATGATTTGGCGGTATTTTTACTTTTCAGAGGAACCTGTTCTATAAACGATAATCCACGATTAAAATTACTTTAGTTAGAAACTTTTATATCGTCGTTGTTAAATATTTTTTTAGAAATTAATATTTAGATATTTTTTAAAAATTTAAATCAGATCAAGGTGAAGTTTATATTAAAGTAGAAATGGGTTACATTAAATTATATTTATGGATTTATATATTTTAAAAGTTTTATGAAATTGGATTTGATTGTAATTAAATATTTTTATTTTTAATGATTTAGTACTAAAATATGCACATATTGCCCGTCGCTTTCATCTAATATGGAATAAGTCGTAACATAGTAGATTTACTGGAAAGTGATTCTAGAATGTCAGTTTAGAGCTTGAATAAGCATCTTATTTACATTAAGAAGATAATTAATAATTTAAATTGAATTTTAAAATTTATTTAATTAATATATATATATATATATATATATATATATATATATATAATTTTATTAAATAATTAGTATTTTTATTAGATTAAGAAAAATTTTATTTTATGATAGATTAATAGTACTGAAAAGGAAAATTATATAAATTTATAAAAGAAACAATATTGTGTACCTTGTGTATCAGGGTTTATTAAAAATTTAATATTTATATATTTATCTCGAATTTAAAAGAGCTATATAGTTATAAATATTATTGTTTAATAAATATTTATAATAATTATATAGTAATGAAACGTTATTCGTTTTTAAATATATCTAGTTTTTTAAGAAAAGAATTTAATTCATTATAAAAATTATAAAAATTTAATTTTTAATTTTTTGAATTTTTATTTTAATAGTTTTAGGGATAAGCTTAAAATTAAATTATTATAATTAAATATTATAAATTAATAATTTATAGAATTAGAAATTTTTACTATTTGAAGTTTGTTAAAATTTGTTATTTAATTAAAAATATTTATATATTAATTTAATTTTTTTATTAAAGTAAATTTAATAATAAAAATTATATTGAAATAATGATAAAATTAGTATTAATTATTTTGTAAAAATATAAGTAATTACGAAAGGTATAATTAAGTAATTAGGCAAAAATATCTTTCACCTGTTTAATAAAAACATCTCTTTTTGATTATAATTTAAAGTAGGACCTGCCCACTGAATAAAATTTGAAGGGCCGCAGTATTTTGACTGTGCAAAGGTAGCATAATCATTAGTTTTTTAATTGAAAGCTTGTATGAATGGTTTGATGAGAAGATAACTTTCTAAATTTTATTATTTAAAAATTTTATTTTTAAGTTAAAAAGCTTAAATTTTTTTAAAAGACGAGAAGACCCTATAGAGTTTAATTTATAAAAGATTTTTAATTTAAAGAATTATAAAATTTAAAATTTTTGTTAAATTTGATTGGGGTGATAAAAAAATTAGATTAACTTTTTTAATTTTAACCATTAATTTATGAAAAATTGATCCATTTTTATGATTAAAAGAATAAATTACCTTAGGGATAACAGCGTTATTTTTTTTTAGAGTTCAAATCGAAAGAAAAGATTGCGACCTCGATGTTGGATTAAAGTTAAATTTAGGTGTAGAAGCTTAAATATTTGGTCTGTTCGACCATTAAAACTTTACATGATCTGAGTTTAAACCGGTGTAAGCCAGGTTGGTTTCTATCTTTAATAATTTAATAAATTTTAGTACGAAAGGACCAAGTTTATGATTTAAAATTTTATAAATGAATAAAATTATTATTTTGGCAGATTAGTGCGTTAGATTTAGAATCTTTATAAGTATTTTATACAAATAATAATTGATATAATTTTAATTTTGATAATTTTTATTTTAATAATTATTTGTATTTTAGTTAGAGTAGCTTTTTTAACTTTATTAGAACGTAAGTTATTAGGGTGTATTCAAATTCGAAAAGGCCCTAATAAAGTAGGTTTTTTAGGAATTTTACAGCCTTTTAGTGATGCAATTAAATTATTTAGAAAAGAAATAATTTTTCCTTATATGGCTAATATTTTAATTTATATTATATCACCAGTTTTTAATTTAATTTTAGCATTAATATTATGAATTAGAATACCTTTTTATTGTTATTTATTTAAGTTTAATTTTTCTGTATTGTTTTTTTTTGTAATTTCTAGTTTTAGTGTGTATACAATTATATTATCAGGTTGATCTTCAAATTCGATTTATTCTTTATTAGGAAGGCTTCGTTCTGTTGCTCAAGTAATTTCTTATGAAGTAAGAATATTTTTAATTTTATTATCATTTTTAGTGTTAATTATATCTTTAAATTTAATAGATTTTATTTTTTATCAAAAATATGTTTGATTTGTTATATTTAATTTTCCTCTAAGAATAATATGATTTATTTCAAGATTAGCTGAAACTAATCGAACTCCTTTTGATTTTTCTGAGGGTGAATCAGAGTTAGTTTCAGGATTTAACGTTGAATATAGAAGTTTTGGATTTGCTTTTATTTTTATGGCTGAATATTCTAATATTATTTTTATAAGAATAATAAGAAGGTTGATTTTTATAGGAGGAGATTTTTATTCTATTATATTTTTTTTAAAATTATTATTTTTTTCTTTTATATGAATTTGGGTTCGAGGGACTTTACCTCGTTATCGATATGATAAATTAATATATTTATCTTGAAAGGTTTTTTTGCCTGTTTCTTTGAATATACTTATATTAAATTTTAGATTAAGATTATTATTTATAGTATTAATTATATAGTTAATTAAATTTTGTATAAATCAATAGAAATTTAAATTCTTTCTTATATTTTCAAAATATATGCTTTTCAAGCTCATTGATTAATTAAATATTCATCAGTCTCAAATTTTGTAAATAATTGAGTTTAATATAAAGTATATGAAATAGATTAAGGTAAAATTTTGTCCTATGAAAATAAAAGGATTTTCAACTGGTTTAGCTCCGATTCATGTTAAAATTATAACTGTAACGATAAAATTTCAAAATATAATTTTATTAATATAATAAAAGCTGTTTCTTTTCATTATTTTGAAATTAATAAAAGGTATAAAATAAAGAATAGCAATTGATATTACTAAAGCAATTACACCTCCAAGTTTATTGGGAATAGAGCGAAGAATTGCATAAGCAAATAAAAAATATCATTCTGGTTGAATATGAGGAGGGGTGGAAAGAGGATTAGCTGGGATAAAATTATCAGGATCTCTTAATATATAAGGATATAGAATAATAATATTTAAAATAAAAAATATTATAATGAGAAAACCTAAAATATCTTTAAAGGAGAAATATGGATGAAAACTAATTTTATCTAGATTAGAATTAGATCCTAAAGGATTACTAGAGCCAGAGTTATGTAAAAATAGTAAATGAATTATAATTAAAGCTGAAATAATGAAAGGTAAAATAAAATGAAATGAATAAAATCGGTTTAATGTAGCATTGTCAACAGCAAAACCTCCTCATAGTCAAATAACGATAGAATTTCCTAGGTAAGGGATTGCAGAAACTAAATTTGTAATTACAGTTGCTCCTCAAAAAGATATTTGCCCTCAGGGAAGAACATAACCTAAAAAGGCTGTAGCTATAGATATAAATAAAATAGTAGTTCCTGTCATTCAAGTTTCTGTAAGTTTGTAAGAACCAAAATATAAGCCTCGCCTAATATGTAAATATAAACATATAAAAAATAAAGAGGCTCCATTTGCATGAATAGTTCGTATTAACCATCCTATATTTACGTCTCGACAAATATGAGTCACTCTATTAAAAGCTAAATCTACGTTTGCACAATAATGTATAGATAAAAATAATCCTGTAATAATTTGTATTATTAAACACAAGCCTAATAAAGATCCAAAATTTCATAAATATGAAATATTTCTTGGTGTAGGTAGATCGATTAAAGAGTTGTTAATAATTTTCGTTAAAGAATTAATTTTTCGTATTGGTATTTTCATATTTAAATTGACGTAATGGTCCAAATTTTACTTTAGTAATTTTTACAACTGCAATTATTGAAATTAATAAATAAAAAATCAAAATTAAAAATATGTTAGAATTTGGGTAATTTAAAAATTTATTTAAATTTAAATAAAAATTTCTAATTAAATCTATTTTATGTAAAATTTCATTATTAATATTTTGATTTATTAAATATAGATTTATATTATTTATAAATATAGTAATTATAAATAAACTAATTATAATAAATATAATATATTTATTAAATTTAAATTTTTCATTAGAGGCAGTTCTTGTTATATAAATAAATAAAATTAGTAAACCTCCAATTATAATTAATATTAAAATATATGAAAATCAAAAGTTTGATCTTATTAATCCTATAATGATACAAGTTATAATTGTATAAGTTAAAATAAGTAGTCCTAAGGATAGGGGGTGGGTAAGAAAAATTGCCAAAAAATTTAAAAATGTTAAAATTAAGATTTCAGAGGGTAGTTTAATAAAAAATATTAATTTTGGAGATTAAAGATATATTTGTTTTCCTCTGATATTTTAAAAGATTAAATCTTAAAGTTGGTTTACAAGACCAGTATTTTTTTTAAATTATTAAAATATGGAAATAATTTTTTTAAGTATGTTTATTTTTAGAATTTTAAATTTTTTTATTAATCGAAAACATTTATTAATAACATTACTTAGATTAGAATTAGTAATTTTAACTTTATTTATAATAATATATTTTTATTTATCTTATTTTAGTTATGAATTTTATTTTGTAGTAGTTTTTTTAACTATAAGTGTTTGTGAAAGAGTTTTGGGATTATCTTTATTAGTGTCAATAATTCGTTCTTATGGAAATGATTATTTTAATTCATTAAATATTTTATGATAATATTAATAATATTAGTATTTATGATTCCTTTATGTTTTATAAATAAATTTTGATTAATTAAAAATTATTTAATTTTAATAAGAATTTGATTTTTTTCAAAAATTTCTTTTTTATTTTTTAGTTCATTAAATTTTTTTATAGGTATAGATTTTTTATCATATTTTTTGTTATTATTAAGGTTTTGAATTTCTTTTTTAATATTTGTAGCTAGAGAAAAACTTTTCAATTTAAAAGATTTCAGTGAGTTATTTAGTATTTTATTATTATTATTATTGCTTTTTTTATTATTAACTTTTTCTTCTATAAATATATTTTTATTTTATATATTTTTTGAGGCTAGGTTAATTCCAATTTTGATTTTGATTTTAGGTTGAGGATATCAGCCTGAACGTATTCAAGCTGGAATATATATATTTTTTTATACAATTATAGCTTCTTTACCAATAATATTGTTTATTTTTATTTATTATTCAAAGTTTAAAACATTAGATTTGACTTATATTAATGTAAATTTATTTAGTTTTATTTTATATTTTATAATAATAATAGTATTTTTAGTTAAAATGCCGATATTTTTATTTCATTTATGATTGCCTAAAGCACATGTAGAAGCTTCAGTTGCTGGGTCTATAATATTAGCAGGAGTGATATTAAAGTTAGGAAGATATGGACTTATTCGATTTTTAACTATATTTATATATCTAGGAGTTAAGGTTAATTTTTTTTTAATTAATTTATCTTTAATAGGAGGGATTTTAGTTTCTTTAAGTTGTTTACGTCAAAGAGATATAAAATCTTTAATTGCTTATTCTTCAGTTGTTCATATAGGACTTTTATTGTCAGGTTTATTAACATTTAATTCTTGAGGAATTACTGGATCTTTAATATTAGCTCATGGCTGTTGTTCTTCAGGATTATTTGTTTTAGTAAATATAAATTATGAACGTATTGTTAGTCGAAGTATTTTTATTAATAAAGGTTTAATTAATATTGTACCTTTTTTATCTTTATGGTGATTTTTGTTAGTAATTAGAAATATAGCTGCACCACCTTCTTTAAATTTGTTAAGAGAAATTTTGTTAATTAATAGTTTAATTAATTATTCTCATATTTGTATATTTATATTAATAATTATAACTTTTTTGAGAGCTTCTTATAGTTTGTATTTATATTCTTTTAGTCAACATGGAAAATTTTACAGAAGATTATATTTTTTTGAATTAATTTCTTATCGAGAATTAATTTTATTACTCATACATTGGGTTCCTTTAAATTTAATTTTATTAAAAAGAGATTTATTTTTCTTTTACTTAAATAGTTTATATAAAATATTGATTTGTGGAGTCAATGAAGTTACTTTAACTTTAAGTAATATCTTTTTGTGTAATTTTTTCTAGATTAATACTTAGGTTTTTTTTTTTTTTTTTTGTTTTAGATTATTTTTACTTAATACAGGAAAGGTTTATTTTATTGAGTGAAGAATTTTTAATTTAAATTCAATAGAAGTAGAGATATTAATTCTTTTAGATTGAATATCTTTATTATTTGTTTCTTTTGTTTTATTTATTTCTACCATAGTAATTTTTTATAGAAAATCTTATATATCTAAGGATTTATCTATTAATCGTTTTATTATACTAGTTTTTATATTTGTTCTATCTATATTATTAATAATTTTAAGTCCAAATTTAATTTCAATTTTATTGGGTTGAGATGGGTTAGGATTAGTTTCTTATTGTTTAGTAATTTATTATCAAAATGTAAAATCTTATTCAGCTGGTATATTAACAGCTTTATCTAATCGAGTAGGAGATGCAATATTAATAATTTCTATTGCTTGGATAATAAATTTTGGAAGATGAAATTTTATATTATATATTGATTATTATTATAGAGATAAAAGAATAATAATTGTAGGTTTGTTAATTATTATTGCTGCTTTAACTAAAAGTGCACAAATTCCTTTTTCAGCTTGATTACCAGCAGCTATAGCTGCTCCTACTCCTGTTTCAGCATTAGTACATTCTTCAACTTTAGTAACAGCAGGGGTTTATTTATTAATTCGATTTCATTTATTATTGGAAAATTATTCTTTTGTGTTAATATTCATTGGATTGATAACAATATTAATCTCAGGTTTAGCAGCTAATTTTGAATATGATTTAAAAAAAATTATTGCTTTATCAACTTTAAGTCAGTTAGGTTTAATAGTTACTATTTTAAGATTAGGTTTATATGAATTAGCTTTTTTTCATTTATTAATTCATGCTTTATTTAAAGCCTTATTATTTATATGCGCAGGTAATTTTATTCATTTAATAGGAGAATGTCAAGATATTCGTTTTATAGGAGGTTTAGTTTATAAAACTCCTATAACTGTAATATATTTTAATGTAAGAAATTTATCATTATGTGGTATTCCCTTTTTTTCTGGATTTTACTCAAAAGATTTAATTATAGAGGTTTATTCTATGATAAGATTAAATATTGTAATTTATTTAATCATATTAATTTCTTTAACATTAACAGTTTCTTATACAGTGCGTTTATTAAATTATTTAATATTTACAGATTATTGTGGGTTTAGAATAAATAGAACTGAAGAATTAAGAGATGAAATAGTTTATAGAATAGGATTTATATTTATTATTGTATTATTTTCAGGAACGGTTCTTATATGATTTATATTTAAGGATATCAATTTAGTTGTATTACCTTTTTTTATGAAAATTTTAATTTTAATTATAGTAATAATTGGGGTAATTATAGGTTTTGAGATTTCTTTATTAAAATTAAATTATAATTTAATTTTTTCTAATTTAATAAAAATTTTAATTTTTTTAGTATTAATATGGAATTTGCCTTATATTTCAACTTTTGGAATAAATTATTTTTTTATTAATTTAGGAATACTAAATTATAAATTTTTAGATCAGGGTTGATCAGAGTTCTTAGGAAGTCAGGGTTTATTTAAATTTTTTAAAAAAATTTCTGTTTTATTTCAGTATATTTTAAAAAATAGTTTAAAGATTTATATAATCATATTTTTAATTTGAATTATTTTGTTATTGATTTATATATTCTACTTAAATAGCTTAATAGAGCGCAATATTGAAGATATTGAGGTAAATTAAAATATTTTTTAAGTATTTATAAGAATTAATCTTTTTTTATGATGAAAATATAATGTTTTAGATAAACTATATAAATAGAAATATTAACAAATTGCTATATATTAAGTTAGAAGCTTAAATTTTTATATTTCTTTAATTGGAGAGTTTCTCATTGGAATCATTAACAGTGACTTACCTCTAGTTTGGTTTCAATTAAATAAGGAATTTAAATTCAAATTTTTAGGTCGAAACTAAAAGCAATATTTTGCTTCTTATTTAAGATAAACTGAAAAACAGTATTTTTTAAATGCAAATTAAATGTTAATTTAACTATTATCCTATAAAGATCAGTTTAAGGCTCCTTGTTTTCATTCATGGTATAAACCTAAAATTAAGATTGCTATGAATATAAAAAATATAATGCAAATAATTATAATATTAGAATATTTTATTCTATAAATAAAAGGGATAATAAGGGTAATTTCTACATCAAAAATTAAAAAAATTAAAGCGATTAAAAAAAAGTGAATTGAGAATGGTAGGCGTGCAGAATTTTTAGGGTCAAATCCGCATTCAAAGGGAGAACTTTTTTCTCGATCTTTAAATGTTTTTATTGAGATATAATTTGCAGTAATTATTAAAATTATTATAATTCTAAGAATTATTAAAATTAAAGATGAAATTAAGAATATTATCTATACTTTTAAAAGATTTTTTGATTGGAAATCAAATGTAATATTTATACTATATAGATATCTACCTCATCAATAAATAGATATATATAGGAATAGTCATACTACGTCTACAAAATGTCAATATCATGCTGCTGCTTCAAATCCAAAATGGTGATTGTTTCTAAAATGATTAAAGTTTAATCGAGTTAAACAAACTAAAAGAAAAATAGAACCAATAATAACATGTAAACCGTGGAATCCTGTAGCTATAAAGAATGTTCTTCCATAAACTGAATCGGCTATAGAAAATGGGGCTTCTAAATATTCAATTCCTTGTAGTAAAGAAAAATATATTCCTAGAAAAACAGTAATAATTAATCTTTGAAATGTTTGATTAAAATTATTTTCTATTAATCTATGGTGGGCTCAAGTTACTCTTAGGCCTGATCTTAATAGAATAATAGTGTTTAATAATGGGATTTCATTAGGATTAAAGGTATTAATTCCTTTTGGAGGTCAAGCTATTCCTAGTTCGATAGAAGGAGATAATCTTATATGATAAAATCTTCAAAAAAAACTAACAAAGAAAAAAATCTCTGAGGTAATAAATAAAATTATTCCTCATCGTAAACCAAAAGATACTAAAAGAGTGTGGTTTCCTTGAAAGGTTCTTTCTCGAATTACATCTCGTCATCATTGAAATATAATTAGTAAAAGAATTATATTTCTTAAAATAAATAAATTAGAGTTAAAAAGATGGAATCATTTAATTATTCCTATTATTGCAGTTATAGCTCTAAAAGCTCCTAAAATTGGTCAAGGACTATAATCTACTAAATGAAATGGGTGATTTTTTATCATAATTATTTTCTCTAGAATAAAGAGTTCTAAGGATAGCAAAAACATAAGATTGAATTAAAGCTACTGCTGATTCTAATAAAATTAGTATAAATTGAATTATAATAATTAATAAAATAAGCAAATTTACTATAGGACCAGTGTTTCCTAAAAGAGTTAATAAAAGGTGTCCTGCAATTATATTAGCTGATAAACGAATAGCGAGAGTTCCAGGACGAATAATATTTCTAATTGTTTCAATACATACTATAAAAGGTATTAAAATAGAAGGAGTTCCTTGAGGCATTAGATGGGCAAATGAGTGATAAGTGTGACTAATTCAACTATTTAATATAAATCTTAACCATAAAGGTAAAGCTAGGGATAGAGTAAAAATTATATGACTTGAGGCTGTAAAAATGTAAGGAAATAACCCTATTAAGTTATTAATTATAATGAAGTAAAATAATACAATAAATATTAAAGTATTATTTTTTTTTGTAATGATTTTGAATTCTTTATGTAGAGTAATTAATATATTTTGAATTAAAAAGTTAAATCGATTAGGAATTAGTCAGAATATAGAAGGAATAAATAAAAAACTAATAATTATTCTTAGTCAATTTAAAGGTAATATAAAATAAGATGAAGGATCAAAAGAAGAAAAAAGATTTATTATCATTTTCAAGAAAGTTTTTTATTTAATAATTTAAAATTTTTTAAAGGAGATTTTTTATGAGAATAAAATATTTTAATGTTTAAAATAATAAATAAAAGTGTTATAAAAATATATAAGGAAAACCAATCCATAGGTATAGTTTGAGGAATTAAAAATTATTCTGAGAATGATTTTAGTTTGACAAACTAATGTTATAGGTTAACTAAATTTTTCATTAGAAGTAGTCGTTAATTACTATAAAGTGGTTTAAGAGACCAATACTTATCTTTCAGTCATCTAATGAAAAATTTTCTACCCATTTAATGAAATTTTGGGGAGAAATTCTTTCAATAGAAATAGGTATAAATCTATGGTTTGCTCCACAAATTTCTGAACATTGACCAAAAAAAATTCCAGTTCGATTTAAATTAAATCTAAGTTGATTTAATCGCCCTGGGGAGGCATCGACTTTTACTCCTGTTGAAGGAACTGTTCAAGAATGAATTACGTCAGAAGATGAAGTTAGAATTCGAATATGAGAAAGATATGGTAAAATAGTTCGATTATCAACTTCTAGTAATCGAAAATTAAAAAGTTGATTATTATTAATTAAATATGAATCAAATTCAAGATTTTTAAAATCTGTATATTCATAGGTTCAATATCATTGATGACCAATAGTTTTAATAGTAACTAAAGGGTTACGGATTTCATCAATTAAGTAAATTAATTTTAAAGAAGGAAAAGCAATAAAAATTAAAGTTAATGCTGGTATGATAGTTCAAATTGTTTCAATATTGTGTCCTTCTAATATAAAACGATGGTTATAATTATTTAATGTTAGTCTCATTATGGTATATGTTACAATACAAGTGATTATTATTAAGATCAAAAGGGCGTGATCATGAAAAAATCTTAATTGTTCCAGTAAATATGAAGCTCTGTCTAAAAATATATATGATTTTCAAGTCGCTATTTCTAAAAAAAGGTAAATCTTTATAATTGGGGTTTAAATCCAATGCACTAATCTGCCATATTAGAATTTTTGAGCTAAGATTGGTACTTCTGAATAAGAATGTTCATTAGGGGGAGAAAGTTGGAGTCATTCAATTAAAGAGGGTACATTAGAATTAAATTTTCTTAAACGTATTGAATAAAATCTTTCTCAAATAATTAAGATTATAAAGATTATTCTAAGAGAGGAAATTATAGATCCAATAGAAGAAATTTTATTTCATTTGTAATAAGCATCAGGATAATCAGAGTATCGTCGAGGTATTCCTCTTAGTCCTAAGAAGTGTTGAGGAAAAAATGTTAAGTTTACCCCAATAAATATAATTAAAAATTGGATTTGTAATAATTTATTGTTAAGATTGAATCCTGTAATTAAAGGGAATCAATGGATAAATCCTGCTATAATGGCAAATACAGCTCCTATAGATAAAACGTAATGGAAATGAGCTACAACATAATAGGTATCATGTAAAATAATATCTATGGAAGAGTTAGCTAAAATTACTCCTGTTAATCCACCAATTGTAAATAAAAATAAAAATCCCAGGGTTCATAAAATTGAAGGTGTATAGTAAAATTGTATTCCATGTAAAGTTGCTAATCAAGAAAAAATTTTAATTCCAGTGGGTACTGCAATAATTATAGTAGCTGAAGTAAAATAAGCTCGAGTATCAACATCTATTCCCACTGTAAATATGTGATGAGCTCATACTACAAATCCTAGAAGTCCAATAGCTAATATAGCATAAATTATTCCTAAAGAACCAAAGGCAATTTTTTTCCCTCTTTCTTGTGTAATAATATGGGAAATTATACCAAATCCTGGGAGAATTAAAATATAAACTTCAGGATGGCCAAAAAATCAAAATAAATGTTGGTATAAAATTGGGTCTCCCCCACCGGTTGGATCAAAAAAAGAAGAATTTAAGTTTCGGTCAGTTAATAGTATAGTAATTGCTCCTGCAAGAACTGGTAGTGATAGTAATAAAAGAATTGCTGTAATAAGAACAGATCATACAAATAAAGGAGTTTTATCAAGTATTATACCAAATGGACGTATATTTATAATAGTTGAAATGAAATTTACTGCACCTAAAATTGAGGAAATTCCTGCTAAATGTAAACTAAAAATCACTAAATCTACTGAAGGCCCGTTATGTGTTAAATTAGAAGAAAGAGGAGGGTAAACAGTTCATCCTGTTCCTGCCCCTATTTCTACGATTGTTCTTAAAATTAAAAGAGTTAAAGCAGGGGGTAAAAGTCAAAATCTTATGTTATTTAATCGTGGAAATGCTATATCAGGAGCTCCAATTATTAAAGGAACTAATCAATTTCCAAAACCCCCAATTATAATAGGTATTACTATAAAGAAAATTATAATGAAAGCATGAGCTGTAACAATTATATTATAAATTTGGTCGTTTCCAATTAATCTTCCTCTAGTTCCTAATTCTAACCGAATTAAAATACTTAACGATGTTCCTACTATTCCTGCCCATATTCCAAATAAAAAGTATAATGTTCCAATATCTTTATGATTAGTAGAAAATAATCATTTATTCGATAAAGTGGCTGAATTAAAGCGTTAAATTGTAAATTTAATTATGAGTTTTCTCCTTTATTAAGCCTTATATTCAATTATGATTATAAATTGCAAATTTATAGGTGAATATTATTCTAAGGCTTAGAATAATTCTATTTTTAACTTTGAAGGTTACTAGTTTATTTAACTTAAATCCTTAATAAATTCTAAAAATTACAGTAAAAATGATTAATCCGTAAATATTCACTCAATTTAAAAAAATTACATAGTAAGAGTTAATATAATTAAATTTTTTATTTTCATTTAATTTTATTATTAAAGATTGAAGTATTAAGCGTATATAAATATATATACAAATTAAAGTAATAAAAATTATTATAAAAGATAGAAAATAAAAGTGATTTTCAATTAAAGTTTTTAGAATTAGTCACTTAGGAAAAAATCCTAAAAAAGGGGGGATTCCTCCTAGAGAAAAGAAATTTAAAAAAAAATAGAATTTTAAAGTTTTATTGTAATTCATATTATTTATAAGATCTTTAATGTTAAAGATTTTATATTTATTAAAAATTAAGATTATATTTAAAGAAATAAAAGTATAAATTAAAAAGTATAATATTCATAAGGATTGATTTAATATTATTATTCTTAATATTCAACCAATATGGTTAATGGAAGATAAGGCAAGAATTTTTTTTAATCTGGTTTGGTTCCATGTTTTTACACTCCCTAAGGTTATACATATCAAAATAATCAAAATAAAGAATAGGTTTAATTTAAAATTATATATAATTAAAATTATTGGGGCAATTTTTTGTCAAGTTATTAATAATAATGCATTAGCTCATCTTAGTCCTTCTAGGACTTCTGGGTATCAAAAGTGAAAAGGGGCTGCTCCTATTTTTATAAGGATAGCTCTGTTAAACAAAAATATAGAAGTAGGTATTAATTGCTCGATAGAATTGATTAAAATAAATGAATTTAAAAAAGAAAATAAAACTAGAATTGATGCAGAAACTTGAACTAAAAAATATTTCAAGGAGGATTCAGAAGAATACTTAAAATTATCTAAATTTATAATAGGAATAAAAGCTAAGAGGTTTAATTCTAAACCAATCCAGATATTAATTCATGAATAAGCAGAAATAGAAATAAGAGTTCCTCTTATTATTAAAATTAAAAATATTAATTTTATAGTTTTAATTATAAAGAAAAGGGGTATACCTTTATAAATGGGGTATGAACCCATCAGCTTCTTTAGCTTATCTTTATATTCTAGTATAAGATGTACAAGAGTTTTTGAAACTCTAAGAAATAATTTAATTTTATTGAATATAATTACAAAAAAAAATTAACAATTAAAAATTTAACTTATTAAGTTAAATTTAAAATTTAATATTTTAACCTTAAATAAAAACTATTAAATTTTCATTAATTTAAGTGTACAAAAATTAATTCACAAAGTAAAAAATCCTATAAAATAGGATTATTTATATAAATATATTCGATAAATTTGAGTTGATTTTGGTCGTCCTACTTCAGGATCAATTTCAACATTCTAAACTAATCCTGAGGCTAAGTCCAACAATCAACACCAAATCCGATAAATTTGAGTTGATTTTGGTCGTCCTACTTCAGGATCAATTCCAATATTCTAAACCAATCCTGAGACTAAGCCCAACAATCAATACCAAATCCGATAAATTTGAGTTGATTTTGGTCGTCCTACTTCAGGATCAATTTCAATATTCTAAACTAATCCTGAGGCTAAGTCCAACAATCAATACCAAACCCGATAAATTTGAGTTGATTTTGGTCGTCCTACTTCAGGATCAATTTCAATATTCTAAACTAATCCTGAGGCTAAGTCCAACAATCAATACCAAACCCGATAAATTTGAGTTGATTTTGGTGCCCTCCTTCAGGATCAATTTCAACATTCTAAACTAATCCTGAGGCTAAGCCCAACAATCAGCACCAAATCCGATAAATTTGAGTTGATTTTGGTCGTCCTTCTTCAGGATCAATTTCAACATTCTAAACCAATCCTGAGGCTAAGCCCAACAATCAACACCAAACCCGATAAATTTGAGTTGATTTTGGTCGTCCTACTTCAGGATCAATTTCAACATTCTAAACCAATCCTGAGACTAAGTCCAACAATCAACACCAAATCCGATAAATTTGAGTTGATTTTGGTCGTCCTACTTCAGGATCAATTTCAACATTCTAAACTAACCCTGAGGCTAAGTCCAACAATTAGCACCAAATCCGATAAATTTGAGTTGATTTTGGTGCCCTACTTCAGGATCAATTTCAACATTCTAAACCAATCCTGAGGCTAAGTCCAACAATCAATATCAAATCCGATAAATTTGAGTTGATTTTGGTGCCCTACTTCAGGATCAATTTCAACATTCTAAACCAATCCTGAGGCTAAGTCCAACAATCAACACCAAACCCGATAAATTTGAGTTGATTTTGGTCGTCCTACTTCAGGATCAATTTCAACATTCTAAACCAATCCTGAGACTAAGTCCAACAATCAACACCAAATCCGATAAATTTGAATTGATTTTGGTGCCCTACTTCAGGATCAATTTCAACATTCTAAACCAATCCTGAGGCTAAGCCCAACAATCAACACCAAACCCGATAAATTTGAGTTGATTTTGGTCGTCCTACTTCAGGATCAATTTCAACATTCTAAACCAATCCTGAGACTAAGTCCAACAATCAACACCAAATCCGATAAATTTGAGTTGATTTTGGTCGTCCTACTTCAGGATCAATTTCAACATTCTAAACCAATCCTGAGGCTAAGTCCAACAATCAACACCAAATCCGATAAATTTGAGTTGATTTTGGTCGTCCTACTTCAGGATCAATTTCAACATTCTAAACCAATCCTGAGGCTAAGTCCAACAATCAACACCAAATCCGATAAATTTGAGTTGATTTTGGTGCCCTACTTCAGGATCAA
Source organism: Harmonia axyridis (assembly GCF_914767665.1). NCBI lineage: Eukaryota > Metazoa > Arthropoda > Insecta > Coleoptera > Coccinellidae > Harmonia > Harmonia axyridis. The sequence continues at coordinate 27,284,600 of NC_059508.1, read as the reverse complement.
TTTCAACATTCTAAACTAATCCTGAGGCTAAGTCCAACAATCAACACCAAACCCGATAAATTTGAGTTGATTTTGGTCGTCCTTCTTCAGGATCAATTTCAACATTCTAAATTAATCCTGAGGCTAAGTCCAACAATCAACACCAAACCCGATAAATTTGAGTTGATTTTGGTCGTCCTTCTTCAGGATCAATTTCGACATTCTAAACTAATCCTGAGGCTAAGTCCAACAATCAGCACCAAATCCGATAAATTTGAGTTGATTTTGGTCGTCCTACTTCAGGATCAATTTCAATATTCTAAACCAATCCTGAGGCTAAGCCCAACAATCAACACCAAACCCGATAAATTTGAGTTGATTTTGGTGCCCTCCTTCAGGATCAATTTCAACATTCTAAACCAATCCTGAGGCTAAGTCCAACAATCAACACCAAATCCGATAAATTTGAGTTGATTTTGGTCGTCCTACTTCAGGATCAATTTCAATATTCTAAACCAATCCTGAGGCTAAGTCCAACAATCAACGTTTAAGTTTTTAAAATTATTAGTTTTTGATTTTGAATAACTAAGAAACTGACTTTTAAATTTTTAAAATTTTTAAATATCACCTTATTAATAAATTTGTATAAGAATTCTATGGGGGGGGATCAATAGAATTCAATTTACAAAAATTTGAATAAATGGATTTATATTTAAAAATCAAAAAATTTTGTAATTAAAAATTATTCTTTCAATTTTATTTTCACAGAAAAGGTTTAAATTTTCTATAAAATAAATTTTCTGTTAGACTAGAAGAAGAATTTTTTCTAAAAGTTGATTTTTCTAACAAAATAGTTTGGAAAAAGAGATTTTATGATAAATCCTTTTTTCACATAAAAAATAATCAATCCCTGTAAAATTTTGTAATCCGAAGATTTTTTCCAAATTTCATCAAATTTCACGAAATTTGGCATTTTTTTCAAAAATTTCGGGGATGGAACTAGGGGTGGGTTGCACATGTTTCATCTCATCAAAATGACCCTTTCTTCAGGCGCCCTAATAGGAATTTCCTCATACATCGGTTTTTATATCCAAGTGTTATAATTGTTTTTTAGACAATAATGTCAATTTTAAAGATCAAATTTTTTGAAAAATTTCAAAAAAAAACGAAAAAAATGCAAAATTTTGCAATTTTTTGCATTTTTTGGGTCAAAATTTGGGCAAAAAAAAATGGCCTAAAATCGATACTTTATTAGCAGTATTAATTTAAATTTTGTCTTTTAATAGGGTTTTTCTCTTGGACCCTATGCCTTTTTAATTAAAGAATTTATTTATATATATCTATAATATTTAATAATTAATAATTACTTATTAATATATAATTATTTATATATAAGGGCGAAATATATCTTACATTGGATAGTACCATTAGTAATATTCTAGGTGCTAATTTTAATTAAATAGTTAAAATAAACATTTTTAAATATATAAAAACCGATTTAATATTGGTATCTTAAGGGATATATAATAGTACTCCCGAAAAAAAGAGAAAGAATATATAAAGTAAATCAGTATATAAAAACGACGGTGAATTTCGAGAATTTCTATATTAATAAATATTTTATATATTAATAATATTTATAATATATATATAAAGAGTATAAATTATTAATAATTAATTTAACATTAAAATATTAACATTTTATTTATATAAGAATTAAATTATAATTAATCTATAATTATTAATAATATATTAAAAATTATTAGTTATTAATAAAGTTAATTTTTAATGAAAAATTCAAAATTAATGAAAAAAAAAAAAAAAACCTAAGTATTAATGAATTAAATTATCATTAAGAAATATTATTTCTAAAGTATTATGGTATTTATCATGAAAATGAAGTTATTCTTATTTTAACTAAATCTATTAAAAATTACGTGAAAAATAGATTTAGAAAAATAAAATTAATAAAAATTTCATAAAAAATTTAAATTAAAATATCTAACAAAAAAATGTAATTTTTAAATATTTGGTTAAATTTGTCTATTTTTTAGTTGTCTCGAATAATTTTTAATTTATTGGATAAAAAGTGATCTTAAAGGGTAAAAAAATGATTTGTTAGTAAAGTAAAGTTATTATGTCAATATTTTGATTTAAATTATAATTATTTTAAGTTTAATTATTACATAGTTAAAAAAATTATGTATAAAAATTTAGGATTTTCATAAAATTCGAGTAATTTTTGAAAATTTTATATAAATGCTTAAAAGGAAATCGCTCATAAAAAAAAAATCTATATTTTTTTGTTAGAAATTTAAATTTAAATAATTTTTAAAAATTGTGATATGGAAATTATCTAATAATTTTTTTTGAAAAAATTATTTGTTAGTGTAATAAAGTTATTACGTTTAAAAATTTTGTGAAAAATTGTTAAAAATTTATCAAAATTTATGGATTTTTGAAAATTTTGATGATTAGGGGAGGAATTTTTTTTTTCATTTTTCATAAATTTGATTTTTATATAATTTTGAAAATTTTTAGAATAGGTTAATTTAAATATTTTAATAAAAATAGAAAATGTTTAGTTTCGGGGGGAACTAAATTAATAAATTTAAATTTAAATTTATTTTGAATTTTAAAAAATTTAATTTTTGATTATTTTATTTTATAATAAAATTATAATTTATTTTTTTAAAATTATTGTATTTATCAAGAATTTTTTAAATCCGATAATTTAAAATATTTTTGATATTTGGTAGGCTTCAGTTTATTACAAAATTTATTTTATTAAAATTAAATTTGAATAAAGCTATAACAGTCGGCAATAAGAATTGTTACAATTTATATTGTTTAGTATTGGATTTAGTGAGTAGGGTAGCACTAAATTTAAGGGTATAACTTGTAAATCCTTGGGGGAAAATTTTTTAATTTAGAGTTAAAAAGTTTAAGGTTTGGTTATTATCTAAGGGGACGTTTTTGACGGGAGGAAGTTACAAAGATTTGTTAACATAAAGTTTTTATAATTATAATTTATTTTTTAAAAATTATTGTATTTATTAAGAATTTTTTAAATCCGATAATTTAAAATATTTTTGATATTTGGTAGGCTTCAGTTTATTACAAAATTTATTTTATTAAAATTAAATTTGAATAAAGCTATAACAGTCGGCAATAAGAATTGTTACAATTTAAATTGTTTAGTATTGGATTTAGTGAGTAGGGTAGCACTAAATTTAAGGGTATAACTTTTAAATCCTTGGGGGAAAATTTTTTAATTTAGAGTTAAAAAGTTTAAGGTTTGGTTATTATCTAAGGGGACGCTTTTGACGGGAGGAAGTTACAAAGATTTGTTAACATAAAGTTTTTATAATTATAATTTATTTTTTAAAAATTATTGTATTTATTAAGAATTTTTTAAATCCGATAATTTAAAATATTTTTGATATTTGGTAGGTTTCAGTTTATTACAAAATTTATTTTATTAAAATTAAATTTGAATAAAGCTATAACAGTCGGCAATAAGAATTGTTACAATTTAAATTGTTTAGTATTGGATTTAGTGAGTAGGGTAGCACTAAATTTAAGGGTATAACTTTTAAATCCTTGGGGGAAAATTTTTTAATTTAGAGTTAAAAAGTTTAAGGTTTGGTTATTATCTAAGGGGACGCTTTTGACGGGAGGAAGTTACAAAGATTTGTTAACATAAAGTTTTTAAAATTATTAGTTTTAATAATTTAATTTTTTAAATTTAATTTAATTATTATTATTTCTAAATAAAGTTAATTTTTTTTTGTTTGAAATAAATTTTAACTAAATGTAGTCTTTTTTGGGTTTTAGTTAATTAGATATTTGATTATGGTATTAGATATATATATTCATTCAAGATTTATATGAATATTGTTTTAAATTTAATAAATTAGTAGTGTATATTTTTAATTATTAAAAAAATTTAGAATTAGTGATAAGATTTAGTATTTGCAATTTTTGTGCCAGCAGCAGCGGTTATACAAAAAATATAATATATATTTATTAGCTTTAATTAATAGAATTAAAAATTAAAAAAGAAATTTTAAGTTTTAAGGTGAAATTTTAATTTATTAATATTTTTAATTATGTTTTTATGAGGTTAAGAAATTATTATAATAAACTAGGATTAGATACCCTATTATTAATTAAGTAAATTATAAAGTTAAGTGATTAATAGTTAAGTTCTTTAAAGCTAAATGATTTGGCGGTATTTTTACTTTTCAGAGGAACCTGTTCTATAAACGATAATCCACGATTAAAATTACTTTAGTTAGAAACTTTTATATCGTCGTTGTTAAATATTTTTTTAGAAATTAATATTTAGATATTTTTTAAAAATTTAAATCAGATCAAGGTGAAGTTTATATTAAAGTAGAAATGGGTTACATTAAATTATATTTATGGATTTATATATTTTAAAAGTTTTATGAAATTGGATTTGATTGTAGTTAAATATTTTTATTTTTAATGATTTAGTACTAAAATATGCACATATTGCCCGTCGCTTTCATCTAATATGGAATAAGTCGTAACATAGTAGATTTACTGGAAAGTGATTCTAGAATGTCAGTTTAGAGCTTGAATAAGCATCTTATTTACATTAAGAAGATAATTAATAATTTAAATTGAATTTTAAAATTTATTTAATTAATATATATATATATATATATATATATAATTTTATTAAATAATTAGTATTTTTATTAGATTAAGAAAAATTTTATTTTATGATAGATTAATAGTACTGAAAAGGAAAATTATATAAATTTATAAAAGAAACAATATTGTGTACCTTGTGTATCAGGGTTTATTAAAAATTTAATATTTATATATTTATCTCGAATTTAAAAGAGCTATATAGTTATAAATATTATTGTTTAATAAATATTTATAATAATTATATAGTAATGAAACGTTATTCGTTTTTAAATATATCTAGTTTTTTAAGAAAAGAATTTAATTCATTATAAAAATTATAAAAATTTAATTTTTAATTTTTTGAATTTTTATTTTAATAGTTTTAGGGATAAGCTTAAAATTAAATTATTATAATTAAATATTATAAATTAATAATTTATAGAATTAGAAATTTTTACTATTTGAAGTTTGTTAAAATTTGTTATTTAATTAAAAATATTTATATATTAATTTAATTTTTTTATTAAAGTAAATTTAATAATAAAAATTATATTGAAATAATGATAAAATTAGTATTAATCATTTTGTAAAAATATAAGTAATTACGAAAGGTATAATTAAGTAATTAGGCAAAAATATCTTTCACCTGTTTAATAAAAACATCTCTTTTTGATTATAATTTAAAGTAGGACCTGCCCACTGAATAAAATTTGAAGGGCCGCAGTATTTTGACTGTGCAAAGGTAGCATAATCATTAGTTTTTTAATTGAAAGCTTGTATGAATGGTTTGATGAGAAGATAACTTTCTAAATTTTATTATTTAAAAATTTTATTTTTAAGTTAAAAAGCTTAAATTTTTTTAAAAGACGAGAAGACCCTATAGAGTTTAATTTATAAAAGATTTTTAATTTAAAGAATTATAAAATTTAAAATTTTTGTTAAATTTGATTGGGGTGATAAAAAAATTAGATTAACTTTTTTAATTTTAACCATTAATTTATGAAAAATTGATCCATTTTTATGATTAAAAGAATAAATTACCTTAGGGATAACAGCGTTATTTTTTTTTAGAGTTCAAATCGAAAGAAAAGATTGCGACCTCGATGTTGGATTAAAGTTAAATTTAGGTGTAGAAGCTTAAATATTTGGTCTGTTCGACCATTAAAACTTTACATGATCTGAGTTTAAACCGGTGTAAGCCAGGTTGGTTTCTATCTTTAATAATTTAATAAATTTTAGTACGAAAGGACCAAGTTTATGATTTAAAATTTTATAAATGGATAAAATTATTATTTTGGCAGATTAGTGCGTTAGATTTAGAATCTTTATAAGTATTTTATACAAATAATAATTGATATAATTTTAATTTTGATAATTTTTATTTTAATAATTATTTGTATTTTAGTTAGAGTAGCTTTTTTAACTTTATTAGAACGTAAGTTATTAGGGTATATTCAAATTCGAAAAGGCCCTAATAAAGTAGGTTTTTTAGGAATTTTACAGCCTTTTAGTGATGCAATTAAATTATTTAGAAAAGAAATAATTTTTCCTTATATGGCTAATATTTTAATTTATATTATATCACCAGTTTTTAATTTAATTTTAGCATTAATATTATGAATTAGAATACCTTTTTATTGTTATTTATTTAAGTTTAATTTTTCTGTATTGTTTTTTTTTGTAATTTCTAGTTTTAGTGTGTATACAATTATATTATCAGGTTGATCTTCAAATTCGATTTATTCTTTATTAGGAAGGCTTCGTTCTGTTGCTCAAGTAATTTCTTATGAAGTAAGAATATTTTTAATTTTATTATCATTTTTAGTGTTAATTATATCTTTAAATTTAATAGATTTTATTTTTTATCAAAAATATGTTTGATTTGTTATATTTAATTTTCCTCTAAGAATAATATGATTTATTTCAAGATTAGCTGAAACTAATCGAACTCCTTTTGATTTTTCTGAGGGTGAATCAGAGTTAGTTTCAGGATTTAACGTTGAATATAGAAGTTTTGGATTTGCTTTTATTTTTATGGCTGAATATTCTAATATTATTTTTATAAGAATAATAAGAAGGTTGATTTTTATAGGAGGAGATTTTTATTCTATTATATTTTTTTTAAAATTATTATTTTTTTCTTTTATATGAATTTGGGTTCGAGGGACTTTACCTCGTTATCGATATGATAAATTAATATATTTATCTTGAAAGGTTTTTTTGCCTGTTTCTTTGAATATACTTATATTAAATTTTAGATTAAGATTATTATTTATAGTATTAATTATATAGTTAATTAAATTTTGTATAAATCAATAGAAATTTAAATTCTTTCTTATATTTTCAAAATATATGCTTTTCAAGCTCATTGATTAATTAAATATTCATCAGTCTCAAATTTTGTAAATAATTGAGTTTAATATAAAGTATATGAAATAGATTAAGGTAAAAATTTGTCCTATGAAAATAAAAGGATTTTCAACTGGTTTAGCTCCGATTCATGTTAAAATTATAACTGTAACGATAAAATTTCAAAATATAATTTTATTAATATAATAAAAGCTGTTTCTTTTCATTATTTTGAAATTAATAAAAGGTATAAAATAAAGAATAGCAATTGATATTACTAAAGCAATTACACCTCCAAGTTTATTGGGAATAGAGCGAAGAATTGCATAAGCAAATAAAAAATATCATTCTGGTTGAATATGAGGAGGGGTGGAAAGAGGATTAGCTGGGATAAAATTATCAGGATCTCTTAATATATAAGGATATAGAATAATAATATTTAAAATAAAAAATATTATAATGAGAAAACCTAAAATATCTTTAAAGGAGAAATATGGATGAAAACTAATTTTATCTAGATTAGAATTAGATCCTAAAGGATTACTAGAGCCAGAGTTATGTAAAAATAGTAAATGAATTATAATTAAAGCTGAAATAATGAAAGGTAAAATAAAATGAAATGAATAAAATCGGTTTAATGTAGCATTGTCAACAGCAAAACCTCCTCATAGTCAAATAACGATAGAATTTCCTAGGTAAGGGATTGCAGAAACTAAATTTGTAATTACAGTTGCTCCTCAAAAAGATATTTGCCCTCAGGGAAGAACATAACCTAAAAAGGCTGTAGCTATAGATATAAATAAAATAGTAGTTCCTGTCATTCAAGTTTCTGTAAGTTTGTAAGAACCAAAATATAAGCCTCGCCTAATATGTAAATATAAACATATAAAAAATAAAGAGGCTCCATTTGCATGAATAGTTCGTATTAACCATCCTATATTTACGTCTCGACAAATATGAGTCACTCTATTAAAAGCTAAATCTACGTTTGCACAATAATGTATAGATAAAAATAATCCTGTAATAATTTGTATTATTAAACACAAGCCTAATAAAGATCCAAAATTTCATAAATATGAAATATTTCTTGGTGTAGGTAGATCGATTAAAGAGTTGTTAATAATTTTCGTTAAAGAATTAATTTTTCGTATTGGTATTTTCATATTTAAATTGACGTAACGGTCCAAATTTTACTTTAGTAATTTTTACAACTGCAATTATTGAAATTAATAAATAAAAAATCAAAATTAAAAATATGTTAGAATTTGGGTAATTTAAAAATTTATTTAAATTTAAATAAAAATTTCTAATTAAATCTATTTTATGTAAAATTTCATTATTAATATTTTGATTTATTAAATATAGATTTATATTATTTATAAATATAGTAATTATAAATAAACTAATTATAATAAATATAATATATTTATTAAATTTAAATTTTTCATTAGAGGCAGTTCTTGTTATATAAATAAATAAAATTAGTAAACCTCCAATTATAATTAATATTAAAATATATGAAAATCAAAAGTTTGATCTTATTAATCCTATAATGATACAAGTTATAATTGTATAAGTTAAAATAAGTAGTCCTAAGGATAGGGGGTGGGTAAGAAAAATTGCCAAAAAATTTAAAAATGTTAAAATTAAGATTTCAGAGGGTAGTTTAATAAAAAATATTAATTTTGGAGATTAAAGATATATTTGTTTTCCTCTGATATTTTGAAAGATTAAATCTTAAAGCTGGTTTACAAGACCAGTATTTTTTTTAAATTATTAAAATATGGAAATAATTTTTTTAAGTATGTTTATTTTTAGAATTTTAAATTTTTTTTTTAATCGAAAACATTTATTAATAACATTACTTAGATTAGAATTAGTAATTTTAACTTTATTTATAATAATATATTTTTATTTATCTTATTTTAGTTATGAATTTTATTTTGTAGTAGTTTTTTTAACTATAAGTGTTTGTGAAAGAGTTTTGGGATTATCTTTATTAGTGTCAATAATTCGTTCTTATGGAAATGATTATTTTAATTCATTAAATATTTTATGATAATATTAATAATATTAGTATTTATGATTCCTTTATGTTTTATAAATAAATTTTGATTAATTAAAAATTATTTAATTTTAATAAGAATTTGATTTTTTTCAAAAATTTCTTTTTTATTTTTTAGTTCATTAAATTTTTTTATAGGTATAGATTTTTTATCATATTTTTTGTTATTATTAAGGTTTTGAATTTCTTTTTTAATATTTATAGCTAGAGAAAAACTTTTCAATTTAAAAGATTTCAGTGAGTTATTTAGTATTTTATTATTATTATTATTGCTTTTTTTATTATTAACTTTTTCTTCTATAAATATATTTTTATTTTATATATTTTTTGAGGCTAGGTTAATTCCAATTTTGATTTTGATTTTAGGTTGAGGATATCAGCCTGAACGTATTCAAGCTGGAATATATATATTTTTTTATACAATTATAGCTTCTTTACCAATAATATTGTTTATTTTTATTTATTATTCAAAGTTTAAAACATTAGATTTGACTTATATTAATGTAAATTTATTTAGTTTTATTTTATATTTTATAATAATAATAGTATTTTTAGTTAAAATGCCGATATTTTTATTTCATTTATGATTGCCTAAAGCACATGTAGAAGCTTCAGTTGCTGGGTCTATAATATTAGCAGGAGTGATATTAAAGTTAGGAAGATATGGACTTATTCGATTTTTAACTATATTTATATATCTAGGAGTTAAGGTTAATTTTTTTTTAATTAATTTATCTTTAATAGGAGGGATTTTAGTTTCTTTAAGTTGTTTACGTCAAAGAGATATAAAATCTTTAATTGCTTATTCTTCAGTTGTTCATATAGGACTTTTATTGTCAGGTTTATTAACATTTAATTCTTGAGGAATTACTGGATCTTTAATAATAATATTAGCTCATGGCTGTTGTTCTTCAGGATTATTTGTTTTAGTAAATATAAATTATGAACGTATTGTTAGTCGAAGTATTTTTATTAATAAAGGTTTAATTAATATTGTACCTTTTTTATCTTTATGGTGATTTTTGTTAGTAATTAGAAATATAGCTGCACCACCTTCTTTAAATTTGTTAAGAGAAATTTTGTTAATTAATAGTTTAATTAATTATTCTCATATTTGTATATTTATATTAATAATTATAACTTTTTTGAGAGCTTCTTATAGTTTGTATTTATATTCTTTTAGTCAACATGGAAAATTTTACAGAAGATTATATTTTTTTGAATTAATTTCTTATCGAGAATTAATTTTATTACTCATACATTGGGTTCCTTTAAATTTAATTTTATTAAAAAGAGATTTATTTTTCTTTTACTTAAATAGTTTATATAAAATATTGATTTGTGGAGTCAATGAAGTTACTTTAACTTTAAGTAATATCTTTTTGTGTAATTTTTTCTAGATTAATACTTAGGTTTTTTTTTTTTTTTTTTTGTTTTAGATTATTTTTACTTAATACAGGAAAGGTTTATTTTATTGAGTGAAGAATTTTTAATTTAAATTCAATAGAAGTAGAAATATTAATTCTTTTAGATTGAATATCTTTATTATTTGTTTCTTTTGTTTTATTTATTTCTACCATAGTAATTTTTTATAGAAAATCTTATATATCTAAGGATTTATCTATTAATCGTTTTATTATACTAGTTTTTATATTTGTTCTATCTATATTATTAATAATTTTAAGTCCAAATTTAATTTCAATTTTATTGGGTTGAGATGGGTTAGGATTAGTTTCTTATTGTTTAGTAATTTATTATCAAAATGTAAAATCTTATTCAGCTGGTATATTAACAGCTTTATCTAATCGAGTAGGAGATGCAATATTAATAATTTCTATTGCTTGGATAATAAATTTTGGAAGATGAAATTTTATATTATATATTGATTATTATTATAGAGATAAAAGAATAATAATTGTAGGTTTGTTAATTATTATTGCTGCTTTAACTAAAAGTGCACAAATTCCTTTTTCAGCTTGATTACCAGCAGCTATAGCTGCTCCTACTCCTGTTTCAGCATTAGTACATTCTTCAACTTTAGTAACAGCAGGGGTTTATTTATTAATTCGATTTCATTTATTATTGGAAAATTATTCTTTTGTGTTAATATTCATTGGATTGATAACAATATTAATCTCAGGTTTAGCAGCTAATTTTGAATATGATTTAAAAAAAATTATTGCTTTATCAACTTTAAGTCAGTTAGGTTTAATAGTTACTATTTTAAGATTAGGTTTATATGAATTAGCTTTTTTTCATTTATTAATTCATGCTTTATTTAAAGCCTTATTATTTATATGCGCAGGTAATTTTATTCATTTAATAGGAGAATGTCAAGATATTCGTTTTATAGGAGGTTTAGTTTATAAAACTCCTATAACTGTAATATATTTTAATGTAAGAAATTTATCATTATGTGGTATTCCCTTTTTTTCTGGATTTTACTCAAAAGATTTAATTATAGAGGTTTATTCTATGATAAGATTAAATATTGTAATTTATTTAATCATATTAATTTCTTTAACATTAACAGTTTCTTATACAGTGCGTTTATTAAATTATTTAATATTTACAGATTATTGTGGGTTTAGAATAAATAGAACTGAAGAATTAAGAGATGAAATAGTTTATAGAATAGGATTTATATTTATTATTGTATTATTTTCAGGAACGGTTCTTATATGATTTATATTTAAGGATATCAATTTAGTTGTATTACCTTTTTTTATGAAAATTTTAATTTTAATTATAGTAATAATTGGGGTAATTATAGGTTTTGAGATTTTTTTATTAAAATTAAATTATAATTTAATTTTTTCTAATTTAATAAAAATTTTAATTTTTTTAGTATTAATATGGAATTTGCCTTATATTTCAACTTTTGGAATAAATTATTTTTTTATTAATTTAGGAATACTAAATTATAAATTTTTAGATCAGGGTTGATCAGAGTTCTTAGGAAGTCAGGGTTTATTTAAATTTTTTAAAAAAATTTCTGTTTTATTTCAGTATATTTTTAAAAATAGTTTAAAGATTTATATAATCATATTTTTAATTTGAATTATTTTGTTATTGATTTATATATTCTACTTAAATAGCTTAATAGAGCGCAATATTGAAGATATTGAGGTAAATTAAAATATTTTTTAAGTATTTATAAGAATTAATCTTTTTTTATAATGAAAATATAATGTTTTAGATAAACTATATAAATAGAAATATTAACAAATTGCTATATATTAAGTTAGAAGCTTAAATTTTTATATTTCTTTAATTGGAGAGTTTCTCATTGGAATCATTAACAGTGACTTACCTCTAGTTTGGTTTCAATTAAATAAGGAATTTAAATTCAAATTTTTAGGTCGAAACTAAAAGCAATATTTTGCTTCTTATTTAAGATAAACTGAAAAACAGTATTTTTTAAATGCAAATTAAATGTTAATTTAACTATTATCCTATAAAGATCAGTTTAAGGCTCCTTGTTTTCATTCATGGTATAAACCTAAAATTAAGATTGCTATGAATATAAAAAATATAATGCTAATAATTATAATATTAGAATATTTTATTCTATAAATAAAAGGGATAATAAGGGTAATTTCTACATCAAAAATTAAAAAAATTAAAGCGATTAAAAAAAAGTGAATTGAGAATGGTAGGCGTGCAGAATTTTTAGGGTCAAATCCGCATTCAAAGGGAGAACTTTTTTCTCGATCTTTAAATGTTTTTATTGAGATATAATTTGCAGTAATTATTAAAATTATTATAATTCTAAGAATTATTAAAATTAAAGATGAAATTAAGAATATTATCTATACTTTTAAAAGATTTTTTGATTGGAAATCAAATGTAATATTTATACTATATAGATATCTACCTCATCAATAAATAGATATATATAGGAATAGTCATACTACGTCTACAAAATGTCAATATCATGCTGCTGCTTCAAATCCAAAATGGTGATTGTTTCTAAAATGATTAAAGTTTAATCGAGTTAAACAAACTAAAAGAAAAATAGAACCAATAATAACATGTAAACCGTGGAATCCTGTAGCTATAAAGAATGTTCTTCCATAAACTGAATCGGCTATAGAAAATGGGGCTTCTAAATATTCAATTCCTTGTAGTAAAGAAAAATATATTCCTAGAAAAACAGTAATAATTAATCTTTGAAATGTTTGATTAAAATTATTTTCTATTAATCTATGGTGGGCTCAAGTTACTCTTAGGCCTGATCTTAATAGAATAATAGTGTTTAATAATGGGATTTCATTAGGATTAAAGGTATTAATTCCTTTTGGAGGTCAAGCTATTCCTAGTTCGATAGAAGGAGATAATCTTATATGATAAAATCTTCAAAAAAAACTAACAAAGAAAAAAATCTCTGAGGTAATAAATAAAATTATTCCTCATCGTAAACCAAAAGATACTAAAAGAGTGTGGTTTCCTTGAAAGGTTCTTTCTCGAATTACATCTCGTCATCATTGAAATATAATTAGTAAAAGAATTATATTTCTTAAAATAAATAAATTAGAGTTAAAAAGATGGAATCATTTAATTATTCCTATTATTGCAGTTATAGCTCTAAAAGCTCCTAAAATTGGTCAAGGACTATAATCTACTAAATGAAATGGGTGATTTTTTATCATAATTATTTTCTCTAGAATAAAGAGTTCTAAGGATAGCAAAAACATAAGATTGAATTAAAGCTACTGCTGATTCTAATAAAATTAGTATAAATTGAATTATAATAATTAATAAAATAAGCAAATTTACTATAGGACCAGTGTTTCCTAAAAGAGTTAATAAAAGGTGTCCTGCAATTATATTAGCTGATAAACGAATAGCGAGAGTTCCAGGACGAATAATATTTCTAATTGTTTCAATACATACTATAAAAGGTATTAAAATAGAAGGAGTTCCTTGAGGCATTAGATGGGCAAATGAGTGATAAGTGTGACTAATTCAACTATTTAATATAAATCTTAACCATAAAGGTAAAGCTAGGGATAGAGTAAAAATTATATGACTTGAGGCTGTAAAAATGTAAGGAAATAACCCTATTAAGTTATTAATTATAATGAAGTAAAATAATACAATAAATATTAAAGTATTATTTTTTTTTGTAATGATTTTGAATTCTTTATGTAGAGTAATTAATATATTTTGAATTAAAAAGTTAAATCGATTAGGAATTAGTCAGAATATAGAAGGAATAAATAAAAAACTAATAATTATTCTTAGTCAATTTAAAGGTAATATAAAATAAGATGAAGGATCAAAAGAAGAAAAAAGATTTATTATCATTTTCAAGAAAGTTTTTTATTTAATAATTTAAAATTTTTTAAAGGAGATTTTTTATGAGAATAAAATATTTTAATGTTTAAAATAATAAATAAAAGTGTTATAAAAATATATAAGGAAAACCAATCCATAGGTATAGTTTGAGGAATTAAAAATTATTCTGAGAATGATTTTAGTTTGACAAACTAATGTTATAGGTTAACTAAATTTTTCATTAGAAGTAGTCGTTAATTACTATAAAGTGGTTTAAGAGACCAATACTTATCTTTCAGTCATCTAATGAAAAATTTTCTACCCATTTAATGAAATTTTGGGGAGAAATTCTTTCAATAGAAATAGGTATAAATCTATGGTTTGCTCCACAAATTTCTGAACATTGACCAAAAAAAATTCCAGTTCGATTTAAATTAAATCTAAGTTGATTTAATCGCCCTGGGGAGGCATCGACTTTTACTCCTGTTGAAGGAACTGTTCAAGAATGAATTACGTCAGAAGATGAAGTTAGAATTCGAATATGAGAAAGATATGGTAAAATAGTTCGATTATCAACTTCTAGTAATCGAAAATTAAAAAGTTGATTATTATTAATTAAATATGAATCAAATTCAAGATTTTTAAAATCTGTATATTCATAGGTTCAATATCATTGATGACCAATAGTTTTAATAGTAACTAAAGGGTTACGGATTTCATCAATTAAGTAAATTAATTTTAAAGAAGGAAAAGCAATAAAAATTAAAGTTAATGCTGGTATGATAGTTCAAATTGTTTCAATATTGTGTCCTTCTAATATAAAACGATGGTTATAATTATTTAATGTTAGTCTCATTATGGTATATGTTACAATACAAGTGATTATTATTAAGATCAAAAGGGCGTGATCATGAAAAAATCTTAATTGTTCCAGTAAATATGAAGCTCTGTCTAAAAATATATATGATTTTCAAGTCGCTATTTCTAAAAAAAGGTAAATCTTTATAATTGGGGTTTAAATCCAATGCACTAATCTGCCATATTAGAATTTTTGAGCTAAGATTGGTACTTCTGAATAAGAATGTTCATTAGGGGGAGAAAGTTGGAGTCATTCAATTAAAGAGGGTACATTAGAATTAAACTTTCTTAAACGTATTGAATAAAATCTTTCTCAAATAATTAAGATTATAAAGATTATTCTAAGAGAGGAAATTATAGATCCAATAGAAGAAATTTTATTTCATTTGTAATAAGCATCAGGATAATCAGAGTATCGTCGAGGTATTCCTCTTAGTCCTAAGAAGTGTTGAGGAAAAAATGTTAAGTTTACCCCAATAAATATAATTAAAAATTGGATTTGTAATAATTTATTGTTAAGATTGAATCCTGTAATTAAAGGGAATCAATGGATAAATCCTGCTATAATGGCAAATACAGCTCCTATAGATAAAACGTAATGGAAATGAGCTACAACATAATAGGTATCATGTAAAATAATATCTATGGAAGAGTTAGCTAAAATTACTCCTGTTAATCCACCAATTGTAAATAAAAATAAAAATCCCAGGGTTCATAAAATTGAAGGTGTATAGTAAAATTGTATTCCATGTAAAGTTGCTAATCAAGAAAAAATTTTAATTCCAGTGGGTACTGCAATAATTATAGTAGCTGAAGTAAAATAAGCTCGAGTATCAACATCTATTCCCACTGTAAATATGTGATGAGCTCATACTACAAATCCTAGAAGTCCAATAGCTAATATAGCATAAATTATTCCTAAAGAACCAAAGGCAATTTTTTTCCCTCTTTCTTGTGTAATAATATGGGAAATTATACCAAATCCTGGGAGAATTAAAATATAAACTTCAGGATGGCCAAAAAATCAAAATAAATGTTGGTATAAAATTGGGTCTCCTCCACCGGTTGGATCAAAAAAAGAAGAATTTAAGTTTCGGTCAGTTAATAGTATAGTAATTGCTCCTGCAAGAACTGGTAGTGATAGTAATAAAAGAATTGCTGTAATAAGAACAGATCATACAAATAAAGGAGTTTTATCAAGTATTATACCAAATGGACGTATATTTATAATAGTTGAAATGAAATTTACTGCACCTAAAATTGAGGAAATTCCTGCTAAATGTAAACTAAAAATCACTAAATCTACTGAAGGCCCGTTATGTGTTAAATTAGAAGAAAGAGGAGGGTAAACAGTTCATCCTGTTCCTGCCCCTATTTCTACGATTGTTCTTAAAATTAAAAGAGTTAAAGCAGGGGGTAAAAGTCAAAATCTTATGTTATTTAATCGTGGAAATGCTATATCAGGAGCTCCAATTATTAAAGGAACTAATCAATTTCCAAAACCCCCAATTATAATAGGTATTACTATAAAGAAAATTATAATGAAAGCATGAGCTGTAACAATTATATTATAAATTTGGTCGTTTCCAATTAATCTTCCTCTAGTTCCTAATTCTAACCGAATTAAAATACTTAACGATGTTCCTACTATTCCTGCCCATATTCCAAATAAAAAGTATAATGTTCCAATATCTTTATGATTAGTAGAAAATAATCATTTATTCGATAAAGTGGCTGAATTAAAGCGTTAAATTGTAAATTTAATTATGAGTTTTCTCCTTTATTAAGCCTTATATTCAATTATGATTATAAATTGCAAATTTATAGGTGAATATTATTCTAAGGCTTAGAATAATTCTATTTTTAACTTTGAAGGTTACTAGTTTATTTAACTTAAATCCTTAATAAATTCTAAAAATTACAGTAAAAATGATTAATCCGTAAATATTCACTCAATTTAAAAAAATTACATAGTAAGAGTTAATATAATTAAATTTTTTATTTTCATTTAATTTTATTATTAAAGATTGAAGTATTAAGCGTATATAAATATATATACAAATTAAAGTAATAAAAATTATTATAAAAGATAGAAAATAAAAGTGATTTTCAATTAAAGTTTTTAGAATTAGTCACTTAGGAAAAAATCCTAAAAAGGGGGGGATTCCTCCTAGAGAAAAGAAATTTAAAAAAAAATAGAATTTTAAAGTTTTATTGTAATTCATATTATTTATAAGATCTTTAATGTTAAAGATTTTATATTTATTAAAAATTAAGATTATATTTAAAGAAATAAAAGTATAAATTAAAAAGTATAATATTCATAAGGATTGATTTAATATTATTATTCTTAATATTCAACCAATATGGTTAATGGAAGATAAGGCAAGAATTTTTTTTAATCTGGTTTGGTTCCATGTTTTTACACTCCCTAAGGTTATACATATCAAAATAATCAAAATAAAGAATAGGTTTAATTTAAAATTATATATAATTAAAATTATTGGGGCAATTTTTTGTCAAGTTATTAATAATAATGCATTAGCTCATCTTAGTCCTTCTAGGACTTCTGGGTATCAAAAGTGAAAAGGGGCTGCTCCTATTTTTATAAGGATAGCTCTGTTAAACAAAAATATAGAAGTAGGTATTAATTGCTCGATAGAATTGATTAAAATAAATGAATTTAAAAAAGAAAATAAAACTAGAATTGATGCAGAAACTTGAACTAAAAAATATTTCAAGGAGGATTCAGAAGAATACTTAAAATTATCTAAATTTATAATAGGAATAAAAGCTAAGAGGTTTAATTCTAAACCAATCCAGATATTAATTCATGAATAAGCAGAAATAGAAATAAGAGTTCCTCTTATTATTAAAATTAAAAATATTAATTTTATAGTTTTAATTATAAAGAAAAGGGGTATACCTTTATAAATGGGGTATGAACCCATCAGCTTCTTTAGCTTATCTTTATATTCTAGTATAAGATGTACAAGAGTTTTTGAAACTCTAAGAAATAATTTAATTTTATTGAATATAATTACAAAAAAAAATTAACAATTAAAAATTTAACTTATTAAGTTAAATTTAAAATTTAATATTTTAACCTTAAATAAAAACTATTAAATTTTCATTAATTTAAGTGTACAAAAATTAATTCACAAAGTAAAAAATCCTATAAAATAGGATTATTTATATAAATATATTCGATAAATTTGAGTTGATTTTGGTCGTCCTACTTCAGGATCAATTTCAACATTCTAAACCAATCCTGAGGCTAAGTCCAACAATCAACACCAAATCCGATAAATTTGAGTTGATTTTGGTCGTCCTACTTCAGGATCAATTCCAATATTCTAAACCAATCCTGAGACTAAGCCCAACAATCAATACCAAATCCGATAAATTTGAGTTGATTTTGGTCGTCCTACTTCAGGATCAATTTCAATATTCTAAACTAATCCTGAGGCTAAGTCCAACAAACACCAAACCCGATAAATTTGAGTTGATTTTGGTGCCCTACTTCAGGATCAATTTCAACATTCTAAACTAATCCTGAGGCTAAGTCCAACAATCAGCACCAAATCCGATAAATTTGAGTTGATTTTGGTCGTCCTACTTCAGGATCAATTTCAACATTCTAAACCAATCCTGAGACTAAGTCCAACAATCAACACCAAACCCGATAAATTTGAGTTGATTTTGGTGCCCTACTTCAGGGTCAATTTCAACATTCTAAACCAATCCTGAGGCTAAGTCCAACAATCAACACCAAATCCGATAAATTTGAGTTGATTTTGGTCGTCCTACTTCAGGATCAATTTCAATATTCTAAACCAATCCTGAGACTAAGTCCAACAATCAACACCAAATCCGATAAATTTGAGTTGATTTTGGTCGTCCTACTTCAGGATCAATTTCAATATTCTAAACCAATCCTGAGGCTAAGTCCAACAATCAGCACCAAATCCGATAAATTTGAGTTGATTTTGGTCGTCCTACTTCAGGATCAATTTCAACATTCTAAACTAATCCTGAGGCTAAGTCCAACAATCAGCACCAAATCCGATAAATTTGAGTTGATTTTGGTCGTCCTTCTTCAGGATCAATTTCAACATTCTAAACTAACCCTGAGGCTAAGTCCAACAATCAGCACCAAATCCGATAAATTTGAGTTGATTTTGGTGCCCTACTTCAGGATCAATTTCAACATTCTAAACCAATCCTGAGACTAAGTCCAACAATCAATACCAAATCCGATAAATTTGAGTTGATTTTGGTGCCCTACTTCAGGATCAATTTCAACATTCTAAACCAATCCTGAGACTAAGTCCAACAATCAACACCAAACCCGATAAATTTGAGTTGATTTTGGTCGTCCTACTTCAGGATCAATTTCAACATTCTAAACTAATCCTGAGGCTAAGTCCAACAATCAACACCAAATCCGATAAATTTGAATTGATTTTGGTGCCCTACTTCAGGATCAATTTCAACATTCTAAACCAATCCTGAGGCTAAGCCCAACAATCAACACCAAACCCGATAAATTTGAGTTGATTTTGGTCGTCCTACTTCAGGATCAATTTCAACATTCTAAACCAATCCTGAGACTAAGTCCAACAATCAACACCAAATCCGATAAATTTGAATTGATTTTGGTCGTCCTACTTCAGGATCAATTTCAACATTCTAAACCAATCCTGAGACTAAGTCCAACAATCAACACCAAATCCGATAAATTTGAGTTGATTTTGGTGCCCTACTTCAGGATCAATTTCAACATTCTAAACTAATCCTGAGGCTAAGTCCAACAATCAACACCAAACCCGATAAATTTGAGTTGATTTTGGTCGTCCTTCTTCAGGATCAATTTCAACATTCTAAACTAATCCTGAGGCTAAGTCCAACAATCAACACCAAACCCGATAAATTTGAGTTGATTTTGGTCGTCCTTCTTCAGGATCAATTTCGACATTCTAAACTAATCCTGAGGCTAAGTCCAACAATCAGCACCAAATCCGATAAATTTGAATTGATTTTGGTCGTCCTACTTCAGGATCAATTTCAACATTCTAAACCAATCCTGAGACTAAGTCCAACAATCAACACCAAATCCGATAAATTTGAGTTGATTTTGGTCGTCCTACTTCAGGATCAATTTCAATATTCTAAACCAATCCTGAGGCTAAGTCCAACAATCAACACCAAATCCGATAAATTTGAGTTGATTTTGGTCGTCCTACTTCAGGATCAATTTCAATATTCTAAACCAATCCTGAGGCTAAGTCCAACAATCAACGTTTAAGTTTTTAAAATTATTAGTTTTTGATTTTGAATAACTAAGAAACTGACTTTTAAATTTTTAAAATTTTTAAATATCACCTTATTAATAAATTTGTATAAGAATTCTATGGGGGGGGATCAATAGAATTCAATTTACAAAAATTTGAATAAATGGATTTATATTTAAAAATCAAAAAATTTTGTAATTAAAAATTATTCTTTCAATTTTATTTTCACAGAAAAGGTTTAAATTTTCTATAAAATAAATTTTCTGTTAGACTAGAAGAAGAATTTTTTCTAAAAGTTGATTTTTCTAACAAAATAGTTTGGAAAAAGAGATTTTATGATAAATCCTTTTTTCACATAAAAAATAATCAATCCCTGTAAAATTTTGTAATCCGAAGATTTTTTCCAAATTTCATCAAATTTCACGAAATTTGGCATTTTTTTCAAAAATTTCGGGGATGGAACTAGGGGTGGGTTGCACATGTTTCATCTCATCAAAATGACCCTTTCTTCAGGCGCCCTAATAGGAATTTCCTCATACATCGGTTTTTATATCCAAGTGTTATAATTGTTTTTTAGACAATAATGTCAATTTTAAAGATCAAATTTTTTGAAAAATTTCAAAAAAAAACGAAAAAAATGCAAAATTTTGCAATTTTTTGCATTTTTTGGGTCAAAATTTGGGCAAAAAAAAATGGCCTAAAATCGATACTTTATTAGCAGTATTAATTTAAATTTTGTCTTTTAATAAGGTTTTTCTCTTGGACCCTATGCCTTTTTAATTAAAGAATTTATTTATATATATCTATAATATTTAATAATTAATAATTACTTATTAATATATAATTATTTATATATTAAAATATATCTTACATTGGATAGTACCATTAGTAATATTCTAGGTGCTAATTTTAATTAAATAGTTAAAATAAACATTTTTAAATATATAAAAACCGATTTAATATTGGTATCTTAAGGGATATATAATAGTACTCCCGAAAAAAAGAGAAAGAATATATAAAGTAAATCAGTATATAAAAACGACGGTGAATTTCGAGAATTTCTATATTAATAAATATTTTATATATTAATAATATTTATAATATATATATAAAGAGTATAAATTATTAATAATTAATTTAACATTAAAATATTAACATTTTATTTATATAAGAATTAAATTATAATTAATCTATAATTATTAATAATATATTAAAAATTATTAGTTATTAATAAAGTTAATTTTTAATGAAAAATTCAAAATTAATGAAAAAAAAAAAAAAAACCTAAGTATTAATGAATTAAATTATCATTAAGAAATATTATTTCTAAAGTATTATGGTATTTATCATGAAAATGAAGTTATTCTTATTTTAACTAAATCTATTAAAAATTACGTGAAAAATAGATTTAGAAAAATAAAATTAATAAAAATTTCATAAAAAATTTAAATTAAAATATCTAACAAAAAAATGTAATTTTTAAATATTTGGTTAAATTTGTCTATTTTTTAGTTGTCTTGAATAATTTTTAATTTATTGGATAAAAAGTGATCTTAAAGGGTAAAAAAATGATTTGTTAGTAAAGTAAAGTTATTATGTCAATATTTTGATTTAAATTATAATTATTTTAAGTTTAATTATTACATAGTTAAAAAAATTATGTATAAAAATTTAGGATTTTCATAAAATTCGAGTAATTTTTGAAAATTTTATATAAATGCTTAAAAGGAAATCGCTCATAAAAAAAAAATCTATATTTTTTTGTTAGAAATTTAAATTTAAATAATTTTTAAAAATTGTGATATGGAAATTATCTAATAATTTTTTTTGAAAAAATTATTTGTTAGTGTAATAAAGTTATTACGTTTAAAAATTTTGTGAAAAATTGTTAAAAATTTATCAAAATTTATGGATTTTTGAAAATTTTGATGATTAGGGGAGGAATTTTTTTTTTCATTTTTCATAAATTTGATTTTTATATAATTTTGAAAATTTTTAGAATAGGTTAATTTAAATATTTTAATAAAAATAGAAAATGTTTAGTTTCGGGGGGAACTAAATTAATAAATTTAAATTTAAATTTATTTTGAATTTTAAAAAATTTAATTTTTGATTATTTTATTTTATAATAAAATTATAATTTATTTTTTTAAAATTATTGTATTTATCAAGAATTTTTTAAATCCGATAATTTAAAATATTTTTGATATTTGGTAGGCTTCAGTTTATTACAAAATTTATTTTATTAAAATTAAATTTGAATAAAGCTATAACAGTCGGCAATAAGAATTGTTACAATTTATATTGTTTAGTATTGGATTTAGTGAGTAGGGTAGCACTAAATTTAAGGGTATAACTTGTAAATCCTTGGGGGAAAATTTTTTAATTTAGAGTTAAAAAGTTTAAGGTTTGGTTATTATCTAAGGGGACGTTTTTGACGGGAGGAAGTTACAAAGATTTGTTAACATAAAGTTTTTATAATTATAATTTATTTTTTAAAAATTATTGTATTTATTAAGAATTTTTTAAATCCGATAATTTAAAATATTTTTGATATTTGGTAGGCTTCAGTTTATTACAAAATTTATTTTATTAAAATTAAATTTGAATAAAGCTATAACAGTCGGCAATAAGAATTGTTACAATTTAAATTGTTTAGTATTGGATTTAGTGAGTAGGGTAGCACTAAATTTAAGGGTATAACTTTTAAATCCTTGGGGGAAAATTTTTTAATTTAGAGTTAAAAAGTTTAAGGTTTGGTTATTATCTAAGGGGACGCTTTTGACGGGAGGAAGTTACAAAGATTTGTTAACATAAAGTTTTTATAATTATAATTTATTTTTTAAAAATTATTGTATTTATTAAGAATTTTTTAAATCCGATAATTTAAAATATCTAAATTTAAGGGTATAACTTGTAAATCCTTGGGGGAAAATTTTTTAATTTAGAGTTAAAAAGTTTAAGGTTTGGTTATTATCTAAGGGGACGCTTTTGACGGGAGGAAGTTACAAAGATTTGTTAACATAAAGTTTTTAAAATTATTAGTTTTAATAATTTAATTTTTTAAATTTAATTTAATTATTATTATTTCTAAATAAAGTTAATTTTTTTTTGTTTGAAATAAATTTTAACTAAATGTAGTCTTTTTTGGGTTTTAGTTAATTAGATATTTGATTATGGTATTAGATATATATATTCATTCAAGATTTATATGAATATTGTTTTAAATTTAATAAATTAGTAGTGTATATTTTTAATTATTAAAAAAATTTAGAATTAGTGATAAGATTTAGTATTTGCAATTTTTGTGCCAGCAGCAGCGGTTATACAAAAAATATAATATATATTTATTAGCTTTAATTAATAGAATTAAAAATTAAAAAAGAAATTTTAAGTTTTAAGGTGAAATTTTAATTTATTAATATTTTTAATTATGTTTTTATGAGGTTAAGAAATTATTATAATAAACTAGGATTAGATACCCTATTATTAATTAAGTAAATTATAAAGTTAAGTGATTAATAGTTAAGTTCTTTAAAGCTAAATGATTTGGCGGTATTTTTACTTTTCAGAGGAACCTGTTCTATAAACGATAATCCACGATTAAAATTACTTTAGTTAGAAACTTTTATATCGTCGTTGTTAAATATTTTTTTAGAAATTAATATTTAGATATTTTTTAAAAATTTAAATCAGATCAAGGTGAAGTTTATATTAAAGTAGAAATGGGTTACATTAAATTATATTTATGGATTTATATATTTTAAAAGTTTTATGAAATTGGATTTGATTGTAATTAAATATTTTTATTTTTAATGATTTAGTACTAAAATATGCACATATTGCCCGTCGCTTTCATCTAATATGGAATAAGTCGTAACATAGTAGATTTACTGGAAAGTGATTCTAGAATGTCAGTTTAGAGCTTGAATAAGCATCTTATTTACATTAAGAAGATAATTAATAATTTAAATTGAATTTTAAAATTTATTTAATTAATATATATATATATATATATATATATATATATATATATATAATTTTATTAAATAATTAGTATTTTTATTAGATTAAGAAAAATTTTATTTTATGATAGATTAATAGTACTGAAAAGGAAAATTATATAAATTTATAAAAGAAACAATATTGTGTACCTTGTGTATCAGGGTTTATTAAAAATTTAATATTTATATATTTATCTCGAATTTAAAAGAGCTATATAGTTATAAATATTATTGTTTAATAAATATTTATAATAATTATATAGTAATGAAACGTTATTCGTTTTTAAATATATCTAGTTTTTTAAGAAAAGAATTTAATTCATTATAAAAATTATAAAAATTTAATTTTTAATTTTTTGAATTTTTATTTTAATAGTTTTAGGGATAAGCTTAAAATTAAATTATTATAATTAAATATTATAAATTAATAATTTATAGAATTAGAAATTTTTACTATTTGAAGTTTGTTAAAATTTGTTATTTAATTAAAAATATTTATATATTAATTTAATTTTTTTATTAAAGTAAATTTAATAATAAAAATTATATTGAAATAATGATAAAATTAGTATTAATTATTTTGTAAAAATATAAGTAATTACGAAAGGTATAATTAAGTAATTAGGCAAAAATATCTTTCACCTGTTTAATAAAAACATCTCTTTTTGATTATAATTTAAAGTAGGACCTGCCCACTGAATAAAATTTGAAGGGCCGCAGTATTTTGACTGTGCAAAGGTAGCATAATCATTAGTTTTTTAATTGAAAGCTTGTATGAATGGTTTGATGAGAAGATAACTTTCTAAATTTTATTATTTAAAAATTTTATTTTTAAGTTAAAAAGCTTAAATTTTTTTAAAAGACGAGAAGACCCTATAGAGTTTAATTTATAAAAGATTTTTAATTTAAAGAATTATAAAATTTAAAATTTTTGTTAAATTTGATTGGGGTGATAAAAAAATTAGATTAACTTTTTTAATTTTAACCATTAATTTATGAAAAATTGATCCATTTTTATGATTAAAAGAATAAATTACCTTAGGGATAACAGCGTTATTTTTTTTTAGAGTTCAAATCGAAAGAAAAGATTGCGACCTCGATGTTGGATTAAAGTTAAATTTAGGTGTAGAAGCTTAAATATTTGGTCTGTTCGACCATTAAAACTTTACATGATCTGAGTTTAAACCGGTGTAAGCCAGGTTGGTTTCTATCTTTAATAATTTAATAAATTTTAGTACGAAAGGACCAAGTTTATGATTTAAAATTTTATAAATGAATAAAATTATTATTTTGGCAGATTAGTGCGTTAGATTTAGAATCTTTATAAGTATTTTATACAAATAATAATTGATATAATTTTAATTTTGATAATTTTTATTTTAATAATTATTTGTATTTTAGTTAGAGTAGCTTTTTTAACTTTATTAGAACGTAAGTTATTAGGGTATATTCAAATTCGAAAAGGCCCTAATAAAGTAGGTTTTTTAGGAATTTTACAGCCTTTTAGTGATGCAATTAAATTATTTAGAAAAGAAATAATTTTTCCTTATATGGCTAATATTTTAATTTATATTATATCACCAGTTTTTAATTTAATTTTAGCATTAATATTATGAATTAGAATACCTTTTTATTGTTATTTATTTAAGTTTAATTTTTCTGTATTGTTTTTTTTTGTAATTTCTAGTTTTAGTGTGTATACAATTATATTATCAGGTTGATCTTCAAATTCGATTTATTCTTTATTAGGAAGGCTTCGTTCTGTTGCTCAAGTAATTTCTTATGAAGTAAGAATATTTTTAATTTTATTATCATTTTTAGTGTTAATTATATCTTTAAATTTAATAGATTTTATTTTTGATAAAAAATATGTTTGATTTGTTATATTTAATTTTCCTCTAAGAATAATATGATTTATTTCAAGATTAGCTGAAACTAATCGAACTCCTTTTGATTTTTCTGAGGGTGAATCAGAGTTAGTTTCAGGATTTAACGTTGAATATAGAAGTTTTGGATTTGCTTTTATTTTTATGGCTGAATATTCTAATATTATTTTTATAAGAATAATAAGAAGGTTGATTTTTATAGGAGGAGATTTTTATTCTATTATATTTTTTTTAAAATTATTATTTTTTTCTTTTATATGAATTTGGGTTCGAGGGACTTTACCTCGTTATCGATATGATAAATTAATATATTTATCTTGAAAGGTTTTTTTGCCTGTTTCTTTGAATATACTTATATTAAATTTTAGATTAAGATTATTATTTATAGTATTAATTATATAGTTAATTAAATTTTGTATAAATCAATAGAAATTTAAATTCTTTCTTATATTTTCAAAATATATGCTTTTCAAGCTCATTGATTAATTAAATATTCATCAGTCTCAAATTTTGTAAATAATTGAGTTTAATATAAAGTATATGAAATAGATTAAGGTAAAAATTTGTCCTATGAAAATAAAAGGATTTTCAACTGGTTTAGCTCCGATTCATGTTAAAATTATAACTGTAACGATAAAATTTCAAAATATAATTTTATTAATATAATAAAAGCTGTTTCTTTTCATTATTTTGAAATTAATAAAAGGTATAAAATAAAGAATAGCAATTGATATTACTAAAGCAATTACACCTCCAAGTTTATTGGGAATAGAGCGAAGAATTGCATAAGCAAATAAAAAATATCATTCTGGTTGAATATGAGGAGGGGTGGAAAGAGGATTAGCTGGGATAAAATTATCAGGATCTCTTAATATATAAGGATATAGAATAATAATATTTAAAATAAAAAATATTATAATGAGAAAACCTAAAATATCTTTAAAGGAGAAATATGGATGAAAACTAATTTTATCTAGATTAGAATTAGATCCTAAAGGATTACTAGAGCCAGAGTTATGTAAAAATAGTAAATGAATTATAATTAAAGCTGAAATAATGAAAGGTAAAATAAAATGAAATGAATAAAATCGGTTTAATGTAGCATTGTCAACAGCAAAACCTCCTCATAGTCAAATAACGATAGAATTTCCTAGGTAAGGGATTGCAGAAACTAAATTTGTAATTACAGTTGCTCCTCAAAAAGATATTTGCCCTCAGGGAAGAACATAACCTAAAAAGGCTGTAGCTATAGATATAAATAAAATAGTAGTTCCTGTCATTCAAGTTTCTGTAAGTTTGTAAGAACCAAAATATAAGCCTCGCCTAATATGTAAATATAAACATATAAAAAATAAAGAGGCTCCATTTGCATGAATAGTTCGTATTAACCATCCTATATTTACGTCTCGACAAATATGAGTCACTCTATTAAAAGCTAAATCTACGTTTGCACAATAATGTATGGATAAAAATAATCCTGTAATAATTTGTATTATTAAACACAAGCCTAATAAAGATCCAAAATTTCATAAATATGAAATATTTCTTGGTGTAGGTAGATCGATTAAAGAGTTGTTAATAATTTTCGTTAAAGAATTAATTTTTCGTATTGGTATTTTCATATTTAAATTGACGTAACGGTCCAAATTTTACTTTAGTAATTTTTACAACTGCAATTATTGAAATTGATAAATAAAAAATCAAAATTAAAAATATGTTAGAATTTGGGTAATTTAAAAATTTATTTAAATTTAAATAAAAATTTCTAATTAAATCTATTTTATGTAAAATTTCATTATTAATATTTTGATTTATTAAATATAGATTTATATTATTTATAAATATAGTAATTATAAATAAACTAATTATAATAAATATAATATATTTATTAAATTTAAATTTTTCATTAGAGGCAGTTCTTGTTATATAAATAAATAAAATTAGTAAACCTCCAATTATAATTAATATTAAAATATATGAAAATCAAAAGTTTGATCTTATTAATCCTATAATGATACAAGTTATAATTGTATAAGTTAAAATAAGTAGTCCTAAGGATAGGGGGTGGGTAAGAAAAATTGCCAAAAAATTTAAAAATGTTAAAATTAAGATTTCAGAGGGTAGTTTAATAAAAAATATTAATTTTGGAGATTAAAGATATATTTGTTTTCCTCTGATATTTTAAAAGATTAAATCTTAAAGCTGGTTTACAAGACCAGTATTTTTTTTAAATTATTAAAATATGGAAATAATTTTTTTAAGTATGTTTATTTTTAGAATTTTAAATTTTTTTATTAATCGAAAACATTTATTAATAACATTACTTAGATTAGAATTAGTAATTTTAACTTTATTTATAATAATATATTTTTATTTATCTTATTTTAGTTATGAATTTTATTTTGTAGTAGTTTTTTTAACTATAAGTGTTTGTGAAAGAGTTTTGGGGTTATCTTTATTAGTGTCAATAATTCGTTCTTATGGAAATGATTATTTTAATTCATTAAATATTTTATGATAATATTAATAATATTAGTATTTATGATTCCTTTATGTTTTATAAATAAATTTTGATTAATTAAAAATTATTTAATTTTAATAAGAATTTGATTTTTTTCAAAAATTTCTTTTTTATTTTTTAGTTCATTAAATTTTTTTATAGGTATAGATTTTTTATCATATTTTTTGTTATTATTAAGGTTTTGAATTTCTTTTTTAATATTTATAGCTAGAGAAAAACTTTTCAATTTAAAAGATTTCAGTGAGTTATTTAGTATTTTATTATTATTATTATTGCTTTTTTTATTATTAACTTTTTCTTCTATAAATATATTTTTATTTTATATATTTTTTGAGGCTAGGTTAATTCCAATTTTGATTTTGATTTTAGGTTGAGGATATCAGCCTGAACGTATTCAAGCTGGAATATATATATTTTTTTATACAATTATAGCTTCTTTACCAATAATATTGTTTATTTTTATTTATTTTTCAAAGTTTAAAACATTAGATTTGACTTATATTAATGTAAATTTATTTAGTTTTATTTTATATTTTATAATAATAATAGTATTTTTAGTTAAAATGCCGATATTTTTATTTCATTTATGATTGCCTAAAGCACATGTAGAAGCTTCAGTTGCTGGGTCTATAATATTAGCAGGAGTGATATTAAAGTTAGGAAGATATGGACTTATTCGATTTTTAACTATATTTATATATCTAGGAGTTAAGGTTAATTTTTTTTTAATTAATTTATCTTTAATAGGAGGGATTTTAGTTTCTTTAAGTTGTTTACGTCAAAGAGATATAAAATCTTTAATTGCTTATTCTTCAGTTGTTCATATAGGACTTTTATTGTCAGGTTTATTAACATTTAATTCTTGAGGAATTACTGGATCTTTAATAATAATATTAGCTCATGGCTGTTGTTCTTCAGGATTATTTGTTTTAGTAAATATAAATTATGAACGTATTGTTAGTCGAAGTATTTTTATTAATAAAGGTTTAATTAATATTGTACCTTTTTTATCTTTATGGTGATTTTTGTTAGTAATTAGAAATATAGCTGCACCACCTTCTTTAAATTTGTTAAGAGAAATTTTGTTAATTAATAGTTTAATTAATTATTCTCATATTTGTATATTTATATTAATAATTATAACTTTTTTGAGAGCTTCTTATAGTTTGTATTTATATTCTTTTAGTCAACATGGAAAATTTTACAGAAGATTATATTTTTTTGAATTAATTTCTTATCGAGAATTAATTTTATTACTCATACATTGGGTTCCTTTAAATTTAATTTTATTAAAAAGAGATTTATTTTTCTTTTACTTAAATAGTTTATATAAAATATTGATTTGTGGAGTCAATGAAGTTACTTTAACTTTAAGTAATATCTTTTTGTGTAATTTTTTCTAGATTAATACTTAGGTTTTTTTTTTTTTTTTTTTGTTTTAGATTATTTTTACTTAATACAGGAAAGGTTTATTTTATTGAGTGAAGAATTTTTAATTTAAATTCAATAGAAGTAGAAATATTAATTCTTTTAGATTGAATATCTTTATTATTTGTTTCTTTTGTTTTATTTATTTCTACCATAGTAATTTTTTATAGAAAATCTTATATATCTAAGGATTTATCTATTAATCGTTTTATTATACTAGTTTTTATATTTGTTCTATCTATATTATTAATAATTTTAAGTCCAAATTTAATTTCAATTTTATTGGGTTGAGATGGGTTAGGATTAGTTTCTTATTGTTTAGTAATTTATTATCAAAATGTAAAATCTTATTCAGCTGGTATATTAACAGCTTTATCTAATCGAGTAGGAGATGCAATATTAATAATTTCTATTGCTTGGATAATAAATTTTGGAAGATGAAATTTTATATTATATATTGATTATTATTATAGAGATAAAAGAATAATAATTGTAGGTTTGTTAATTATTATTGCTGCTTTAACTAAAAGTGCACAAATTCCTTTTTCAGCTTGATTACCAGCAGCTATAGCTGCTCCTACTCCTGTTTCAGCATTAGTACATTCTTCAACTTTAGTAACAGCAGGGGTTTATTTATTAATTCGATTTCATTTATTATTGGAAAATTATTCTTTTGTGTTAATATTCATTGGATTGATAACAATATTAATCTCAGGTTTAGCAGCTAATTTTGAATATGATTTAAAAAAAATTATTGCTTTATCAACTTTAAGTCAGTTAGGTTTAATAGTTACTATTTTAAGATTAGGTTTATATGAATTAGCTTTTTTTCATTTATTAATTCATGCTTTATTTAAAGCCTTATTATTTATATGCGCAGGTAATTTTATTCATTTAATAGGAGAATGTCAAGATATTCGTTTTATAGGAGGTTTAGTTTATAAAACTCCTATAACTGTAATATATTTTAATGTAAGAAATTTATCATTATGTGGTATTCCCTTTTTTTCTGGATTTTACTCAAAAGATTTAATTATAGAGGTTTATTCTATGATAAGATTAAATATTGTAAATTATTTAATTATATTAATTTCTTTAACATTAACAGTTTCTTATACAGTGCGTTTATTAAATTATTTAATATTTACAGATTATTGTGGGTTTAGAATAAATAGAACTGAAGAATTAAGAGATGAAATAGTTTATAGAATAGGATTTATATTTATTATTGTATTATTTTCAGGAACGGTTCTTATATGATTTATATTTAAGGATATCAATTTAGTTGTATTACCTTTTTTTATGAAAATTTTAATTTTAATTATAGTAATAATTGGGGTAATTATAGGTTTTGAGATTTCTTTATTAAAATTAAATTATAATTTAATTTTTTCTAATTTAATAAAAATTTTAATTTTTTTAGTATTAATATGGAATTTGCCTTATATTTCAACTTTTGGAATAAATTATTTTTTTATTAATTTAGGAATACTAAATTATAAATTTTTAGATCAGGGTTGATCAGAGTTCTTAGGAAGTCAGGGTTTATTTAAATTTTTTAAAAAAATTTCTGTTTTATTTCAGTATATTTTTAAAAATAGTTTAAAGATTTATATAATCATATTTTTAATTTGAATTATTTTGTTATTGATTTATATATTCTACTTAAATAGCTTAATAGAGCGCAATATTGAAGATATTGAGGTAAATTAAAATATTTTTTAAGTATTTATAAGAATTAATCTTTTTTTATAATGAAAATATAATGTTTTAGATAAACTATATAAATAGAAATATTAACAAATTGCTATATATTAAGTTAGAAGCTTAAATTTTTATATTTCTTTAATTGGAGAGTTTCTCATTGGAATCATTAACAGTGACTTACCTCTAGTTTGGTTTCAATTAAATAAGGAATTTAAATTCAAATTTTTAGGTCGAAACTAAAAGCAATATTTTGCTTCTTATTTAAGATAAACTGAAAAACAGTATTTTTTAAATGCAAATTAAATGTTAATTTAACTATTATCCTATAAAGATCAGTTTAAGGCTCCTTGTTTTCATTCATGGTATAAACCTAAAATTAAGATTGCTATGAATATAAAAAATATAATGCTAATAATTATAATATTAGAATATTTTATTCTATAAATAAAAGGGATAATAAGGGTAATTTCTACATCAAAAATTAAAAAAATTAAAGCGATTAAAAAAAAGTGAATTGAGAATGGTAGGCGTGCAGAATTTTTAGGGTCAAATCCGCATTCAAAGGGAGAACTTTTTTCTCGATCTTTAAATGTTTTTATTGAGATATAATTTGCAGTAATTATTAAAATTATTATAATTCTAAGAATTATTAAAATTAAAGATGAAATTAAGAATATTATCTATACTTTTAAAAGATTTTTTGATTGGAAATCAAATGTAATATTTATACTATATAGATATCTACCTCATCAATAAATAGATATATATAGGAATAGTCATACTACGTCTACAAAATGTCAATATCATGCTGCTGCTTCAAATCCAAAATGGTGATTGTTTCTAAAATGATTAAAGTTTAATCGAGTTAAACAAACTAAAAGAAAAATAGAACCAATAATAACATGTAAACCGTGGAATCCTGTAGCTATAAAGAATGTTCTTCCATAAACTGAATCGGCTATAGAAAATGGGGCTTCTAAATATTCAATTCCTTGTAGTAAAGAAAAATATATTCCTAGAAAAACAGTAATAATTAATCTTTGAAATGTTTGATTAAAATTATTTTCTATTAATCTATGGTGGGCTCAAGTTACTCTTAGGCCTGATCTTAATAGAATAATAGTGTTTAATAATGGGATTTCATTAGGATTAAAGGTATTAATTCCTTTTGGAGGTCAAGCTATTCCTAGTTCGATAGAAGGAGATAATCTTATATGATAAAATCTTCAAAAAAAACTAACAAAGAAAAAATCTCTGAGGTAATAAATAAAATTATTCCTCATCGTAAACCAAAAGATACTAAAAGAGTGTGGTTTCCTTGAAAGGTTCTTTCTCGAATTACATCTCGTCATCATTGAAATATAATTAGTAAAAGAATTATATTTCTTAAAATAAATAAATTAGAGTTAAAAAGATGGAATCATTTAATTATTCCTATTATTGCAGTTATAGCTCTAAAAGCTCCTAAAATTGGTCAAGGACTATAATCTACTAAATGAAATGGGTGATTTTTTATCATAATTATTTTCTCTAGAATAAAGAGTTCTAAGGATAGCAAAAACATAAGATTGAATTAAAGCTACTGCTGATTCTAATAAAATTAGTATAAATTGAATTATAATAATTAATAAAATAAGCAAATTTACTATAGGACCAGTGTTTCCTAAAAGAGTTAATAAAAGGTGTCCTGCAATTATATTAGCTGATAAACGAATAGCGAGAGTTCCAGGACGAATAATATTTCTAATTGTTTCAATACATACTATAAAAGGTATTAAAATAGAAGGAGTTCCTTGAGGCATTAGATGGGCAAATGAGTGATAAGTGTGACTAATTCAACTATTTAATATAAATCTTAACCATAAAGGTAAAGCTAGGGATAGAGTAAAAATTATATGACTTGAGGCTGTAAAAATGTAAGGAAATAACCCTATTAAGTTATTAATTATAATGAAGTAAAATAATACAATAAATATTAAAGTATTATTTTTTTTTGTAATGATTTTGAATTCTTTATGTAGAGTAATTAATATATTTTGAATTAAAAAGTTAAATCGATTAGGAATTAGTCAGAATATAGAAGGAATAAATAAAAAACTAATAATTATTCTTAGTCAATTTAAAGGTAATATAAAATAAGATGAAGGATCAAAAGAAGAAAAAAGATTTATTATCATTTTCAAGAAAGTTTTTTATTTAATAATTTAAAATTTTTTAAAGGAGATTTTTTATGAGAATAAAATATTTTAATGTTTAAAATAATAAATAAAAGTGTTATAAAAATATATAAGGAAAACCAATCCATAGGTATAGTTTGAGGAATTAAAAATTATTCTGAGAATGATTTTAGTTTGACAAACTAATGTTATAGGTTAACTAAATTTTTCATTAGAAGTAGTCGTTAATTACTATAAAGTGGTTTAAGAGACCAATACTTATCTTTCAGTCATCTAATGAAAAATTTTCTACCCATTTAATGAA
The DNA here is from genome assembly GCF_914767665.1 of Harmonia axyridis. Lineage (NCBI taxonomy): Eukaryota > Metazoa > Arthropoda > Insecta > Coleoptera > Coccinellidae > Harmonia > Harmonia axyridis. The sequence continues at coordinate 27,250,083 of NC_059508.1, read as the reverse complement.
ATTTTGGGGAGAAATTCTTTCAATAGAAATAGGTATAAATCTATGGTTTGCTCCACAAATTTCTGAACATTGACCAAAAAAAATTCCAGTTCGATTTAAATTAAATCTAAGTTGATTTAATCGCCCTGGGGAGGCATCGACTTTTACTCCTGTTGAAGGAACTGTTCAAGAATGAATTACGTCAGAAGATGAAGTTAGAATTCGAATATGAGAAAGATATGGTAAAATAGTTCGATTATCAACTTCTAGTAATCGAAAATTAAAAAGTTGATTATTATTAATTAAATATGAATCAAATTCAAGATTTTTAAAATCTGTATATTCATAGGTTCAATATCATTGATGACCAATAGTTTTAATAGTAACTAAAGGGTTACGGATTTCATCAATTAAGTAAATTAATTTTAAAGAAGGAAAAGCAATAAAAATTAAAGTTAATGCTGGTATGATAGTTCAAATTGTTTCAATATTGTGTCCTTCTAATATAAAACGATGGTTATAATTATTTAATGTTAGTCTCATTATGGTATATGTTACAATACAAGTGATTATTATTAAGATCAAAAGGGCGTGATCATGAAAAAATCTTAATTGTTCCAGTAAATATGAAGCTCTGTCTAAAAATATATATGATTTTCAAGTCGCTATTTCTAAAAAAAGGTAAATCTTTATAATTGGGGTTTAAATCCAATGCACTAATCTGCCATATTAGAATTTTTGAGCTAAGATTGGTACTTCTGAATAAGAATGTTCATTAGGGGGAGAAAGTTGGAGTCATTCAATTAAAGAGGGTACATTAGAATTAAACTTTCTTAAACGTATTGAATAAAATCTTTCTCAAATAATTAAGATTATAAAGATTATTCTAAGAGAGGAAATTATAGATCCAATAGAAGAAATTTTATTTCATTTGTAATAAGCATCAGGATAATCAGAGTATCGTCGAGGTATTCCTCTTAGTCCTAAGAAGTGTTGAGGAAAAAATGTTAAGTTTACCCCAATAAATATAATTAAAAATTGGATTTGTAATAATTTATTGTTAAGATTGAATCCTGTAATTAAAGGGAATCAATGGATAAATCCTGCTATAATGGCAAATACAGCTCCTATAGATAAAACGTAATGGAAATGAGCTACAACATAATAGGTATCATGTAAAATAATATCTATGGAAGAGTTAGCTAAAATTACTCCTGTTAATCCACCAATTGTAAATAAAAATAAAAATCCCAGGGTTCATAAAATTGAAGGTGTATAGTAAAATTGTATTCCATGTAAAGTTGCTAATCAAGAAAAAATTTTAATTCCAGTGGGTACTGCAATAATTATAGTAGCTGAAGTAAAATAAGCTCGAGTATCAACATCTATTCCCACTGTAAATATGTGATGAGCTCATACTACAAATCCTAGAAGTCCAATAGCTAATATAGCATAAATTATTCCTAAAGAACCAAAGGCAATTTTTTTCCCTCTTTCTTGTGTAATAATATGGGAAATTATACCAAATCCTGGGAGAATTAAAATATAAACTTCAGGATGGCCAAAAAATCAAAATAAATGTTGGTATAAAATTGGGTCTCCCCCACCGGTTGGATCAAAAAAAGAAGAATTTAAGTTTCGGTCAGTTAATAGTATAGTAATTGCTCCTGCAAGAACTGGTAGTGATAGTAATAAAAGAATTGCTGTAATAAGAACAGATCATACAAATAAAGGAGTTTTATCAAGTATTATACCAAATGGACGTATATTTATAATAGTTGAAATGAAATTTACTGCACCTAAAATTGAGGAAATTCCTGCTAAATGTAAACTAAAAATCACTAAATCTACTGAAGGCCCGTTATGTGTTAAATTAGAAGAAAGAGGAGGGTAAACAGTTCATCCTGTTCCTGCCCCTATTTCTACGATTGTTCTTAAAATTAAAAGAGTTAAAGCAGGGGGTAAAAGTCAAAATCTTATGTTATTTAATCGTGGAAATGCTATATCAGGAGCTCCAATTATTAAAGGAACTAATCAATTTCCAAAACCCCCAATTATAATAGGTATTACTATAAAGAAAATTATAATGAAAGCATGAGCTGTAACAATTATATTATAAATTTGGTCGTTTCCAATTAATCTTCCTCTAGTTCCTAATTCTAACCGAATTAAAATACTTAACGATGTTCCTACTATTCCTGCCCATATTCCAAATAAAAAGTATAATGTTCCAATATCTTTATGATTAGTAGAAAATAATCATTTATTCGATAAAGTGGCTGAATTAAAGCGTTAAATTGTAAATTTAATTATGAGTTTTCTCCTTTATTAAGCCTTATATTCAATTATGATTATAAATTGCAAATTTATAGGTGAATATTATTCTAAGGCTTAGAATAATTCTATTTTTAACTTTGAAGGTTACTAGTTTATTTAACTTAAATCCTTAATAAATTCTAAAAATTACAGTAAAAAAGATTAATCCGTAAATATTCACTCAATTTAAAAAAATTACATAGTAAGAGTTAATATAATTAAATTTTTTATTTTCATTTAATTTTATTATTAAAGATTGAAGTATTAAGCGTATATAAATATATATACAAATTAAAGTAATAAAAATTATTATAAAAGATAGAAAATAAAAGTGATTTTCAATTAAAGTTTTTAGAATTAGTCACTTAGGAAAAAATCCTAAAAAAGGGGGGATTCCTCCTAGAGAAAAGAAATTTAAAAAAAAATAGAATTTTAAAGTTTTATTGTAATTCATATTATTTATAAGATCTTTAATGTTAAAGATTTTATATTTATTAAAAATTAAGATTATATTTAAAGAAATAAAAGTATAAATTAAAAAGTATAATATTCATAAGGATTGATTTAATATTATTATTCTTAATATTCAACCAATATGGTTAATGGAAGATAAGGCAAGAATTTTTTTTAATCTGGTTTGGTTCCATGTTTTTACACTCCCTAAGGTTATACATATCAAAATAATCAAAATAAAGAATAGGTTTAATTTAAAATTATATATAATTAAAATTATTGGGGCAATTTTTTGTCAAGTTATTAATAATAATGCATTAGCTCATCTTAGTCCTTCTAGGACTTCTGGGTATCAAAAGTGAAAAGGGGCTGCTCCTATTTTTATAAGGATAGCTCTGTTAAACAAAAATATAGAAGTAGGTATTAATTGCTCGATAGAATTGATTAAAATAAATGAATTTAAAAAAGAAAATAAAACTAGAATTGATGCAGAAACTTGAACTAAAAAATATTTCAAGGAGGATTCAGAAGAATACTTAAAATTATCTAAATTTATAATAGGAATAAAAGCTAAGAGGTTTAATTCTAAACCAATCCAGATATTAATTCATGAATAAGCAGAAATAGAAATAAGAGTTCCTCTTATTATTAAAATTAAAAATATTAATTTTATAGTTTTAATTATAAAGAAAAGGGGTATACCTTTATAAATGGGGTATGAACCCATCAGCTTCTTTAGCTTATCTTTATATTCTAGTATAAGATGTACAAGAGTTTTTGAAACTCTAAGAAATAATTTAATTTTATTGAATATAATTACAAAAAAAAATTAACAATTAAAAATTTAACTTATTAAGTTAAATTTAAAATTTAATATTTTAACCTTAAATAAAAACTATTAAATTTTCATTAATTTAAGTGTACAAAAATTAATTCACAAAGTAAAAAATCCTATAAAATAGGATTATTTATATAAATATATTCGATAAATTTGAGTTGATTTTGGTCGTCCTACTTCAGGATCAATTTCAACATTCTAAACTAATCCTGAGGCTAAGTCCAACAATCAACACCAAATCCGATAAATTTGAGTTGATTTTGGTCGTCCTACTTCAGGATCAATTCCAATATTCTAAACCAATCCTGAGACTAAGCCCAACAATCAATACCAAATCCGATAAATTTGAGTTGATTTTGGTCGTCCTACTTCAGGATCAATTTCAATATTCTAAACTAATCCTGAGGCTAAGTCCAACAATCAATACCAAACCCGATAAATTTGAGTTGATTTTGGTCGTCCTACTTCAGGATCAATTTCAATATTCTAAACTAATCCTGAGGCTAAGCCCAACAATCAGCACCAAATCCGATAAATTTGAGTTGATTTTGGTCGTCCTTCTTCAGGATCAATTTCAACATTCTAAACCAATCCTGAGGCTAAGCCCAACAATCAACACCAAACCCGATAAATTTGAGTTGATTTTGGTCGTCCTACTTCAGGATCAATTTCAACATTCTAAACCAATCCTGAGACTAAGTCCAACAATCAACACCAAATCCGATAAATTTGAGTTGATTTTGGTCGTCCTACTTCAGGATCAATTTCAACATTCTAAACTAACCCTGAGGCTAAGTCCAACAATTAGCACCAAATCCGATAAATTTGAGTTGATTTTGGTGCCCTACTTCAGGATCAATTTCAACATTCTAAACCAATCCTGAGGCTAAGTCCAACAATCAATATCAAATCCGATAAATTTGAGTTGATTTTGGTGCCCTACTTCAGGATCAATTTCAACATTCTAAACCAATCCTGAGGCTAAGTCCAACAATCAACACCAAACCCGATAAATTTGAGTTGATTTTGGTCGTCCTACTTCAGGATCAATTTCAACATTCTAAACCAATCCTGAGACTAAGTCCAACAATCAACACCAAATCCGATAAATTTGAGTTGATTTTGGTGCCCTACTTCAGGATCAATTTCAACATTCTAAACCAATCCTGAGGCTAAGCCCAACAATCAACACCAAACCCGATAAATTTGAGTTGATTTTGGTCGTCCTACTTCAGGATCAATTTCAACATTCTAAACCAATCCTGAGACTAAGTCCAACAATCAACACCAAATCCGATAAATTTGAGTTGATTTTGGTCGTCCTACTTCAGGATCAATTTCAACATTCTAAACCAATCCTGAGGCTAAGTCCAACAATCAACACCAAATCCGATAAATTTGAGTTGATTTTGGTCGTCCTACTTCAGGATCAATTTCAACATTCTAAACCAATCCTGAGGCTAAGTCCAACAATCAACACCAAATCCGATAAATTTGAGTTGATTTTGGTGCCCTACTTCAGGATCAATTTCAACATTCTAAACTAATCCTGAGGCTAAGTCCAACAATCAACACCAAATCCGATAAATTTGAGTTGATTTTGGTCGTCCTTCTTCAGGATCAATTTCAACATTCTAAATTAATCCTGAGGCTAAGTCCAACAATCAACACCAAACCCGATAAATTTGAGTTGATTTTGGTCGTCCTTCTTCAGGATCAATTTCGACATTCTAAACTAATCCTGAGGCTAAGTCCAACAATCAGCACCAAATCCGATAAATTTGAGTTGATTTTGGTCGTCCTACTTCAGGATCAATTTCAATATTCTAAACCAATCCTGAGGCTAAGTCCAACAATCAACACCAAACCCGATAAATTTGAGTTGATTTTGGTGCCCTCCTTCAGGATCAATTTCAACATTCTAAACCAATCCTGAGGCTAAGTCCAACAATCAACACCAAATCCGATAAATTTGAGTTGATTTTGGTCGTCCTACTTCAGGATCAATTTCAATATTCTAAACCAATCCTGAGGCTAAGTCCAACAATCAACGTTTAAGTTTTTAAAATTATTAGTTTTTGATTTTGAATAACTAAGAAACTGACTTTTAAATTTTTAAAATTTTTAAATATCACCTTATTAATAAATTTGTATAAGAATTCTATGGGGGGGGATCAATAGAATTCAATTTACAAAAATTTGAATAAATGGATTTATATTTAAAAATCAAAAAATTTTGTAATTAAAAATTATTCTTTCAATTTTATTTTCACAGAAAAGGTTTAAATTTTCTATAAAATAAATTTTCTGTTAGACTAGAAGAAGAATTTTTTCTAAAAGTTGATTTTTCTAACAAAATAGTTTGGAAAAAGAGATTTTATGATAAATCCTTTTTTCACATAAAAAATAATCAATCCCTGTAAAATTTTGTAATCCGAAGATTTTTTCCAAATTTCATCAAATTTCACGAAATTTGGCATTTTTTTCAAAAATTTCGGGGATGGAACTAGGGGTGGGTTGCACATGTTTCATCTCATCAAAATGACCCTTTCTTCAGGCGCCCTAATAGGAATTTCCTCATACATCGGTTTTTATATCCAAGTGTTATAATTGTTTTTTAGACAATAATGTCAATTTTAAAGATCAAATTTTTTGAAAAATTTCAAAAAAAAACGAAAAAAATGCAAAATTTTGCAATTTTTTGCATTTTTTGGGTCAAAATTTGGGCAAAAAAAAATGGCCTAAAATCGATACTTTATTAGCAGTATTAATTTAAATTTTGTCTTTTAATAGGGTTTTTCTCTTGGACCCTATGCCTTTTTAATTAAAGAATTTATTTATATATATCTATAATATTTAATAATTAATAATTACTTATTAATATATAATTATTTATATATAAGGGCGAAATATATCTTACATTGGATAGTACCATTAGTAATATTCTAGGTGCTAATTTTAATTAAATAGTTAAAATAAACATTTTTAAATATATAAAAACCGATTTAATATTGGTATCTTAAGGGATATATAATAGTACTCCCGAAAAAAAGAGAAAGAATATATAAAGTAAATCAGTATATAAAAACGACGGTGAATTTCGAGAATTTCTATATTAATAAATATTTTATATATTAATAATATTTATAATATATATACAAAGAGTATAAATTATTAATAATTAATTTAACATTAAAATATTAACATTTTATTTATATAAGAATTAAATTATAATTAATCTATAATTATTAATAATATATTAAAAATTATTAGTTATTAATAAAGTTAATTTTTAATGAAAAATTCAAAATTAATGAAAAAAAAAAAAAAAAACCTAAGTATTAATGAATTAAATTATCATTAAGAAATATTATTTCTAAAGTATTATGGTATTTATCATGAAAATGAAGTTATTCTTATTTTAACTAAATCTATTAAAAATTACGTGAAAAATAGATTTAGAAAAATAAAATTAATAAAAATTTCATAAAAAATTTAAATTAAAATATCTAACAAAAAAATGTAATTTTTAAAATTTGGTTAAATTTGTCTATTTTTTAGTTGTCTCGAATAATTTTTAATTTATTGGATAAAAAGTGATCTTAAAGGGTAAAAAAATGATTTGTTAGTAAAGTAAAGTTATTATGTCAATATTTTGATTTAAATTATAATTATTTTAAGTTTAATTATTACATAGTTAAAAAAATTATGTATAAAAATTTAGGATTTTCATAAAATTCGAGTAATTTTTGAAAATTTTATATAAATGCTTAAAAGGAAATCGCTCATAAAAAAAAAATCTATATTTTTTTGTTAGAAATTTAAATTTAAATAATTTTTAAAAATTGTGATATGGAAATTATCTAATAATTTTTTTTGAAAAAATTATTTGTTAGTGTAATAAAGTTATTACGTTTAAAAATTTTGTGAAAAATTGTTAAAAATTTATCAAAATTTATGGATTTTTGAAAATTTTGATGATTAGGGGAGGAATTTTTTTTTCATTTTTCATAAATTTGATTTTTATATAATTTTGAAAATTTTTAGAATAGGTTAATTTAAATATTTTAATAAAAATAGAAAATGTTTAGTTTCGGGGGGAACTAAATTAATAAATTTAAATTTAAATTTATTTTGAATTTTAAAAAATTTAATTTTTGATTATTTTATTTTATAATAAAATTATAATTTATTTTTTTAAAATTATTGTATTTATCAAGAATTTTTTAAATCCGATAATTTAAAATATTTTTGATATTTGGTAGGCTTCAGTTTATTACAAAATTTATTTTATTAAAATTAAATTTGAATAAAGCTATAACAGTCGGCAATAAGAATTGTTACAATTTATATTGTTTAGTATTGGATTTAGTGAGTAGGGTAGCACTAAATTTAAGGGTATAACTTGTAAATCCTTGGGGGAAAATTTTTTAATTTAGAGTTAAAAAGTTTAAGGTTTGGTTATTATCTAAGGGGACGTTTTTGACGGGAGGAAGTTACAAAGATTTGTTAACATAAAGTTTTTATAATTATAATTTATTTTTTAAAAATTATTGTATTTATTAAGAATTTTTTAAATCCGATAATTTAAAATATTTTTGATATTTGGTAGGCTTCAGTTTATTACAAAATTTATTTTATTAAAATTAAATTTGAATAAAGCTATAACAGTCGGCAATAAGAATTGTTACAATTTAAATTGTTTAGTATTGGATTTAGTGAGTAGGGTAGCACTAAATTTAAGGGTATAACTTTTAAATCCTTGGGGGAAAATTTTTTAATTTAGAGTTAAAAAGTTTAAGGTTTGGTTATTATCTAAGGGGACGCTTTTGACGGGAGGAAGTTACAAAGATTTGTTAACATAAAGTTTTTATAATTATAATTTATTTTTTAAAAATTATTGTATTTATTAAGAATTTTTTAAATCCGATAATTTAAAATATTTTTGATATTTGGTAGGTTTCAGTTTATTACAAAATTTATTTTATTAAAATTAAATTTGAATAAAGCTATAACAGTCGGCAATAAGAATTGTTACAATTTAAATTGTTTAGTATTGGATTTAGTGAGTAGGGTAGCACTAAATTTAAGGGTATAACTTTTAAATCCTTGGGGGAAAATTTTTTAATTTAGAGTTAAAAAGTTTAAGGTTTGGTTATTATCTAAGGGGACGCTTTTGACGGGAGGAAGTTACAAAGATTTGTTAACATAAAGTTTTTAAAATTATTAGTTTTAATAATTTAATTTTTTAAATTTAATTTAATTATTATTATTTCTAAATAAAGTTAATTTTTTTTTGTTTGAAATAAATTTTAACTAAATGTAGTCTTTTTTGGGTTTTAGTTAATTAGATATTTGATTATGGTATTAGATATATATATTCATTCAAGATTTATATGAATATTGTTTTAAATTTAATAAATTAGTAGTGTATATTTTTAATTATTAAAAAAATTTAGAATTAGTGATAAGATTTAGTATTTGCAATTTTTGTGCCAGCAGCAGCGGTTATACAAAAAATATAATATATATTTATTAGCTTTAATTAATAGAATTAAAAATTAAAAAAGAAATTTTAAGTTTTAAGGTGAAATTTTAATTTATTAATATTTTTAATTATGTTTTTATGAGGTTAAGAAATTATTATAATAAACTAGGATTAGATACCCTATTATTAATTAAGTAAATTATAAAGTTAAGTGATTAATAGTTAAGTTCTTTAAAGCTAAATGATTTGGCGGTATTTTTACTTTTCAGAGGAACCTGTTCTATAAACGATAATCCACGATTAAAATTACTTTAGTTAGAAACTTTTATATCGTCGTTGTTAAATATTTTTTTAGAAATTAATATTTAGATATTTTTTAAAAATTTAAATCAGATCAAGGTGAAGTTTATATTAAAGTAGAAATGGGTTACATTAAATTATATTTATGGATTTATATATTTTAAAAGTTTTATGAAATTGGATTTGATTGTAATTAAATATTTTTATTTTTAATGATTTAGTACTAAAATATGCACATATTGCCCGTCGCTTTCATCTAATATGGAATAAGTCGTAACATAGTAGATTTACTGGAAAGTGATTCTAGAATGTCAGTTTAGAGCTTGAATAAGCATCTTATTTACATTAAGAAGATAATTAATAATTTAAATTGAATTTTAAAATTTATTTAATTAATATATATATATATATATATATATATATATATATAATTTTATTAAATAATTAGTATTTTTATTAGATTAAGAAAAATTTTATTTTATGATAGATTAATAGTACTGAAAAGGAAAATTATATAAATTTATAAAAGAAACAATATTGTGTACCTTGTGTATCAGGGTTTATTAAAAATTTAATATTTATATATTTATCTCGAATTTAAAAGAGCTATATAGTTATAAATATTATTGTTTAATAAATATTTATAATAATTATATAGTAATGAAACGTTATTCGTTTTTAAATATATCTAGTTTTTTAAGAAAAGAATTTAATTCATTATAAAAATTATAAAAATTTAATTTTTAATTTTTTGAATTTTTATTTTAATAGTTTTAGGGATAAGCTTGAAATTAAATTATTATAATTAAATATTATAAATTAATAATTTATAGAATTAGAAATTTTTACTATTTGAAGTTTGTTAAAATTTGTTATTTAATTAAAAATATTTATATATTAATTTAATTTTTTTATTAAAGTAAATTTAATAATAAAAATTATATTGAAATAATGATAAAATTAGTATTAATTATTTTGTAAAAATATAAGTAATTACGAAAGGTATAATTAAGTAATTAGGCAAAAATATCTTTCACCTGTTTAATAAAAACATCTCTTTTTGATTATAATTTAAAGTAGGACCTGCCCACTGAATAAAATTTGAAGGGCCGCAGTATTTTGACTGTGCAAAGGTAGCATAATCATTAGTTTTTTAATTGAAAGCTTGTATGAATGGTTTGATGAGAAGATAACTTTCTAAATTTTATTATTTAAAAATTTTATTTTTAAGTTAAAAAGCTTAAATTTTTTTAAAAGACGAGAAGACCCTATAGAGTTTAATTTATAAAAGATTTTTAATTTAAAGAATTATAAAATTTAAAATTTTTATTAAATTTGATTGGGGTAATAAAAAAATTAGATTAACTTTTTTAACTTTAACCATTAATTTATGAAAAATTGATCCATTTTTATGATTAAAAGAATAAATTACCTTAGGGATAACAGCGTTATTTTTTTTTAGAGTTCAAATCGAAAGAAAAGATTGCGACCTCGATGTTGGATTAAAGTTAAATTTAGGTGTAGAAGCTTAAATATTTGGTCTGTTCGACCATTAAAACTTTACATGATCTGAGTTTAAACCGGTGTAAGCCAGGTTGGTTTCTATCTTTAATAATTTAATAAATTTTAGTACGAAAGGACCAAGTTTATGATTTAAAATTTTATAAATGAATAAAATTATTATTTTGGCAGATTAGTGCGTTAGATTTAGAATCTTTATAAGTATTTTATACAAATAATAATTGATATAATTTTAATTTTGATAATTTTTATTTTAATAATTATTTGTATTTTAGTTAGAGTAGCTTTTTTAACTTTGTTAGAACGTAAGTTATTAGGGTATATTCAAATTCGAAAAGGTCCTAATAAAGTAGGTTTTTTAGGAATTTTACAGCCTTTTAGTGATGCAATTAAATTATTTAGAAAAGAAATAATTTTTCCTTATATGGCTAATATTTTAATTTATACTATATCACCAGTTTTTAATCTAATTTTAGCATTAATATTATGAATTAGAATACCTTTTTATTGTTATTTATTTAAGTTTAATTTTTCTGTATTGTTTTTTTTTGTAATTTCTAGTTTTAGTGTGTATACAATTATATTATCAGGTTGATCTTCAAATTCGATTTATTCTTTATTAGGAAGGCTTCGTTCTGTTGCTCAAGTAATTTCTTATGAAGTAAGAATATTTTTAATTTTATTATCATTTTTAGTGTTAATTATATCTTTAAATTTAATAGATTTTATTTTTTATCAAAAATATGTTTGATTTGTTATATTTAATTTTCCTCTAAGAATAATATGATTTATTTCAAGATTAGCTGAAACTAATCGAACTCCTTTTGATTTTTCTGAGGGTGAATCAGAGTTAGTTTCAGGATTTAACGTTGAATATAGAAGTTTTGGATTTGCTTTTATTTTTATGGCTGAATATTCTAATATTATTTTTATAAGAATAATAAGAAGGTTGATTTTTATAGGAGGAGATTTTTATTCTATTATATTTTTTTTAAAATTATTATTTTTTTCTTTTATATGAATTTGGGTTCGAGGGACTTTACCTCGTTATCGATATGATAAATTAATATATTTATCTTGAAAGGTTTTTTTGCCTGTTTCTTTGAATATACTTATATTAAATTTTAGATTAAGATTATTATTTATAGTATTAATTATATAGTTAATTAAATTTTGTATAAATCAATAGAAATTTAAATTCTTTCTTATATTTTCAAAATATATGCTTTTCAAGCTCATTGATTAATTAAATATTCATCAGTCTCAAATTTTGTAAATAATTGAGTTTAATATAAAGTATATGAAATAGATTAAGGTAAAAATTTGTCCTATGAAAATAAAAGGATCTTCAACTGGTTTAGCTCCGATTCATGTTAAAATTATAACTGTAACGATAAAATTTCAAAATATAATTTTATTAATATAATAAAAGCTGTTTCTTTTTATTATTTTGAAATTAATAAAAGGTATAAAATAAAGAATAGCAATTGATATTACTAAAGCAATTACACCTCCAAGTTTATTGGGAATAGAGCGAAGAATTGCATAAGCAAATAAAAAATATCATTCTGGTTGAATATGAGGAGGGGTGGAAAGAGGATTAGCTGGGATAAAATTATCAGGATCTCTTAATATATAAGGATATAGAATAATAATATTTAAAATAAAAAATATTATAATGAGAAAACCTAAAATATCTTTAAAGGAGAAATATGGATGAAAACTAATTTTATCTAGATTAGAATTAGATCCTAAAGGATTACTAGAGCCAGAGTTATGTAAAAATAGTAAATGAATTATAATTAAAGCTGAAATAATGAAAGGTAAAATAAAATGAAATGAATAAAATCGGTTTAATGTAGCATTGTCAACAGCAAAACCTCCTCATAGTCAAATAACGATAGAATTTCCTAGGTAAGGGATTGCAGAAACTAAATTTGTAATTACAGTTGCTCCTCAAAAAGATATTTGCCCTCAGGGAAGAACATAACCTAAAAAGGCTGTAGCTATAGATATAAATAAAATAGTAGTTCCTGTCATTCAAGTTTCTGTAAGTTTGTAAGAACCAAAATATAAGCCTCGCCTAATATGTAAATATAAACATATAAAAAATAAAGAGGCTCCATTTGCATGAATAGTTCGTATTAACCATCCTATATTTACGTCTCGACAAATATGAGTCACTCTATTAAAAGCTAAATCTACGTTTGCACAATAATGTATAGATAAAAATAATCCTGTAATAATTTGTATTATTAAACACAAGCCTAATAAAGATCCAAAATTTCATAAATATGAAATATTTCTTGGTGTAGGTAGATCGATTAAAGAGTTGTTAATAATTTTCGTTAAAGAATTAATTTTTCGTATTGGTATTTTCATATTTAAATTGACGTAACGGTCCAAATTTTACTTTAGTAATTTTTACAACTGCAATTATTGAAATTAATAAATAAAAAATCAAAATTAAAAATATGTTAGAATTTGGGTAATTTAAAAATTTATTTAAATTTAAATAAAAATTTCTAATTAAATCTATTTTATGTAAAATTTCATTATTAATATTTTGATTTATTAAATATAGATTTATATTATTTATAAATATAGTAATTATAAATAAACTAATTATAATAAATATAATATATTTATTAAATTTAAATTTTTCATTAGAGGCAGTTCTTGTTATATAAATAAATAAAATTAGTAAACCTCCAATTATAATTAATATTAAAATATATGAAAATCAAAAGTTTGATCTTATTAATCCTATAATGATACAAGTTATAATTGTATAAGTTAAAATAAGTAGTCCTAAGGATAGGGGGTGGGTAAGAAAAATTGCCAAAAAATTTAAAAATGTTAAAATTAAGATTTCAGAGGGTAGTTTAATAAAAAATATTAATTTTGGAGATTAAAGATATATTTGTTTTCCTCTGATATTTTAAAAGATTAAATCTTAAAGCTGGTTTACAAGACCAGTATTTTTTTTAAATTATTAAAATATGGAAATAATTTTTTTAAGTATGTTTATTTTTAGAATTTTAAATTTTTTTATTAATCGAAAACATTTATTAATAACATTACTTAGATTAGAATTAGTAATTTTAACTTTATTTATAATAATATATTTTTATTTATCTTATTTTAGTTATGAATTTTATTTTGTAGTAGTTTTTTTAACTATAAGTGTTTGTGAAAGAGTTTTGGGATTATCTTTATTAGTGTCAATAATTCGTTCTTATGGAAATGATTATTTTAATTCATTAAATATTTTATGATAATATTAATAATATTAGTATTTATGATTCCTTTATGTTTTATAAATAAATTTTGATTAATTAAAAATTATTTAATTTTAATAAGAATTTGATTTTTTTCAAAAATTTCTTTTTTATTTTTTAGTTCATTAAATTTTTTTATAGGTATAGATTTTTTATCATATTTTTTGTTATTATTAAGGTTTTGAATTTCTTTTTTAATATTTATAGCTAGAGAAAAACTTTTCAATTTAAAAGATTTCAGTGAGTTATTTAGTATTTTATTATTATTATTATTGCTTTTTTTATTATTAACTTTTTCTTCTATAAATATATTTTTATTTTATATATTTTTTGAGGCTAGGTTAATTCCAATTTTGATTTTGATTTTAGGTTGAGGATATCAGCCTGAACGTATTCAAGCTGGAATATATATATTTTTTTATACAATTATAGCTTCTTTACCAATAATATTGTTTATTTTTATTTATTATTCAAAGTTTAAAACATTAGATTTGACTTATATTAATGTAAATTTATTTAGTTTTATTTTATATTTTATAATAATAATAGTATTTTTAGTTAAAATGCCGATATTTTTATTTCATTTATGATTGCCTAAAGCACATGTAGAAGCTTCAGTTGCTGGGTCTATAATATTAGCAGGAGTGATATTAAAGTTAGGAAGATATGGACTTATTCGATTTTTAACTATATTTTTATATTTAGGAGTTAAGGTTAATTTTTTTTTAATTAATTTATCTTTAATAGGAGGGATTTTAGTTTCTTTAAGTTGTTTACGTCAAAGAGATATAAAATCTTTAATTGCTTATTCTTCAGTTGTTCATATAGGACTTTTATTGTCAGGTTTATTAACATTTAATTCTTGAGGAATTACTGGATCTTTAATAATAATATTAGCTCATGGCTGTTGTTCTTCAGGATTATTTGTTTTAGTAAATATAAATTATGAACGTATTGTTAGTCGAAGTATTTTTATTAATAAAGGTTTAATTAATATTGTACCTTTTTTATCTTTATGGTGATTTTTGTTAGTAATTAGAAATATAGCTGCACCACCTTCTTTAAATTTGTTAAGAGAAATTTTGTTAATTAATAGTTTAATTAATTATTCTCATATTTGTATATTTATATTAATAATTATAACTTTTTTGAGAGCTTCTTATAGTTTGTATTTATATTCTTTTAGTCAACATGGAAAATTTTACAGAAGATTATATTTTTTTGAATTAATTTCTTATCGAGAATTAATTTTATTACTCATACATTGGGTTCCTTTAAATTTAATTTTATTGAAAAGAGATTTATTTTTCTTTTACTTAAATAGTTTATATAAAATATTGATTTGTGGAGTCAATGAAGTTACTTTAACTTTAAGTAATATCTTTTTGTGTAATTTTTTCTAGATTAATACTTAGGTTTTTTTTTTTTTTTTTTGTTTTAGATTATTTTTACTTAATACAGGAAAGGTTTATTTTATTGAGTGAAGAATTTTTAATTTAAATTCAATAGAAGTAGAAATATTAATTCTTTTAGATTGAATATCTTTATTATTTGTTTCTTTTGTTTTATTTATTTCTACCATAGTAATTTTTTATAGAAAATCTTATATATCTAAGGATTTATCTATTAATCGTTTTATTATACTAGTTTTTATATTTGTTCTATCTATATTATTAATAATTTTAAGTCCAAATTTAATTTCAATTTTATTGGGTTGAGATGGGTTAGGATTAGTTTCTTATTGTTTAGTAATTTATTATCAAAATGTAAAATCTTATTCAGCTGGTATATTAACAGCTTTATCTAATCGAGTAGGAGATGCAATATTAATAATTTCTATTGCTTGGATAATAAATTTTGGAAGATGAAATTTTATATTATATATTGATTATTATTATAGAGATAAAAGAATAATAATTGTAGGTTTGTTAATTATTATTGCTGCTTTAACTAAAAGTGCACAAATTCCTTTTTCAGCTTGATTACCAGCAGCTATAGCTGCTCCTACTCCTGTTTCAGCATTAGTACATTCTTCAACTTTAGTAACAGCAGGGGTTTATTTATTAATTCGATTTCATTTATTATTGGAAAATTATTCTTTTGTGTTAATATTCATTGGATTGATAACAATATTAATCTCAGGTTTAGCAGCTAATTTTGAATATGATTTAAAAAAAATTATTGCTTTATCAACTTTAAGTCAGTTAGGTTTAATAGTTACTATTTTAAGATTAGGTTTATATGAATTAGCTTTTTTTCATTTATTAATTCATGCTTTATTTAAAGCCTTATTATTTATATGCGCAGGTAATTTTATTCATTTAATAGGAGAATGTCAAGATATTCGTTTTATAGGAGGTTTAGTTTATAAAACTCCTATAACTGTAATATATTTTAATGTAAGAAATTTATCATTATGTGGTATTCCCTTTTTTTCTGGATTTTACTCAAAAGATTTAATTATAGAGGTTTATTCTATGATAAGATTAAATATTGTAATTTATTTAATTATATTAATTTCTTTAACATCAACAGTTTCTTATACAGTGCGTTTATTAAATTATTTAATATTTACAGATTATTGTGGGTTTAGAATAAATAGAACTGAAGAATTAAGAGATGAAATAGTTTATAGAATAGGATTTATATTTATTATTGTATTATTTTCAGGAACGGTTCTTATATGATTTATATTTAAGGATATCAATTTAGTTGTATTACCTTTTTTTATGAAAATTTTAATTTTAATTATAGTAATAATTGGGGTAATTATAGGTTTTGAGATTTCTTTATTAAAATTAAATTATAATTTAATTTTTTCTAATTTAATAAAAATTTTAATTTTTTTAGTATTAATATGGAATTTGCCTTATATTTCAACTTTTGGAATAAATTATTTTTTTATTAATTTAGGAATACTAAATTATAAATTTTTAGATCAGGGTTGATCAGAGTTCTTAGGAAGTCAGGGTTTATTTAAATTTTTTAAAAAAATTTCTGTTTTATTTCAGTATATTTTTAAAAATAGTTTAAAGATTTATATAATCATATTTTTAATTTGAATTATTTTGTTATTGATTTATATATTCTACTTAAATAGCTTAATAGAGCGCAATATTGAAGATATTGAGGTAAATTAAAATATTTTTTAAGTATTTATAAGAATTAATCTTTTTTTATAATGAAAATATAATGTTTTAGATAAACTATATAAATAGAAATATTAACAAATTGCTATATATTAAGTTAGAAGCTTAAATTTTTATATTTCTTTAATTGGAGAGTTTCTCATTGGAATCATTAACAGTGACTTACCTCTAGTTTGGTTTCAATTAAATAAGGAATTTAAATTCAAATTTTTAGGTCGAAACTAAAAGCAATATTTTGCTTCTTATGTAAGATAAACTGAAAAACAGTATTTTTTAAATGCAAATTAAATGTTAATTTAACTATTATCCTATAAAGATCAGTTTAAGGCTCCTTGTTTTCATTCATGGTATAAACCTAAAATTAAGATTGCTATGAATATAAAAAATATAATGCTAATAATTATAATATTAGAATATTTTATTCTATAAATAAAAGGGATAATAAGGGTAATTTCTACATCAAAAATTAAAAAAATTAAAGCGATTAAAAAAAAGTGAATTGAGAATGGTAGGCGTGCAGAATTTTTAGGGTCAAATCCGCATTCAAAGGGAGAACTTTTTTCTCGATCTTTAAATGTTTTTATTGAGATATAATTTGCAGTAATTATTAAAATTATTATAATTCTAAGAATTATTAAAATTAAAGATGAAATTAAGAATATTATCTATACTTTTAAAAGATTTTTTGATTGGAAATCAAATGTAATATTTATACTATATAGATATCTACCTCATCAATAAATAGATATATATAGGAATAGTCATACTACGTCTACAAAATGTCAATATCATGCTGCTGCTTCAAATCCAAAATGGTGATTGTTTCTAAAATGATTAAAGTTTAATCGAGTTAAACAAACTAAAAGAAAAATAGAACCAATAATAACATGTAAACCGTGGAATCCTGTAGCTATAAAGAATGTTCTTCCATAAACTGAATCGGCTATAGAAAATGGGGCTTCTAAATACTCAATTCCTTGCAGTAAAGAAAAATATATTCCTAGAAAAACAGTAATAATTAATCTTTGAAATGTTTGATTAAAATTATTTTCTATTAATCTATGGTGGGCTCAAGTTACTCTTAGGCCTGATCTTAATAGAATAATAGTGTTTAATAATGGGATTTCATTAGGATTAAAGGTATTAACTCCTTTTGGAGGTCAAGCTATTCCTAGTTCGATAGAAGGAGATAATCTTATATGATAAAATCTTCAAAAAAAACTAACAAAGAAAAAAATCTCTGATGTAATAAATAAAATTATTCCTCATCGCAAACCAAAAGATACTAAAAGAGTGTGGTTTCCTTGAAAGGTTCTTTCTCGAATTACATCTCGTCATCATTGAAATATAATTAGTAAAAGAATTATATTTCTTAAAATAAATAAATTAGAGTTAAAAAGATGGAATCATTTAATTATTCCTATTATTGCAGTTATAGCTCTAAAAGCTCCTAAAATTGGTCAAGGACTATAATCTACTAAATGAAATGGGTGATTTTTTATCATAATTATTTTCTCTAGAATAAAGAGTTCTAAGGATAGCAAAAACATAAGATTGAATTAAAGCTACTGCTGATTCTAATAAAATTAGTATAAATTGAATTATAATAATTAATAAAATAAGCAAATTTACTATAGGACCAGTGTTTCCTAAAAGAGTTAATAAAAGGTGTCCTGCAATTATATTAGCTGATAAACGAATAGCGAGAGTTCCAGGACGAATAATATTTCTAATTGTTTCAATACATACTATAAAAGGTATTAAAATAGAAGGAGTTCCTTGAGGCATTAGATGGGCAAATGAGTGATAAGTGTGACTAATTCAACTATTTAATATAAATCTTAACCATAAAGGTAAAGCTAGGGATAGAGTAAAAATTATATGACTTGAGGCTGTAAAAATGTAAGGAAATAACCCTATTGAGTTATTAATTATAATGAAGTAAAATAATACAATAAATATTAAAGTATTATTTTTTTTTGTAATGATTTTGAATTCTTTATGTAGAGTAATTAATATATTTTGAATTAAAAAGTTAAATCGATTAGGAATTAGTCAGAATATAGAAGGAATAAATAAAAAACTAATAATTATTCTTAGTCAATTTAAAGGTAATATAAAATAAGATGAAGGATCAAAAGAAGAAAAAAGATTTATTATCATTTTCAAGAAAGTTTTTTATTTAATAATTTAAAATTTTTTAAAGGAGATTTTTTATGAGAATAAAATATTTTAATGTTTAAAATAATAAATAAAAGTGTTATAAAAATATATAAGGAAAACCAATCCATAGGTATAGTTTGAGGAATTAAAAATTATTCTGAGAATGATTTTAGTTTGACAAACTAATGTTATAGGTTAACTAAATTTTTCATTAGAAGTAGTCGTTAATTACTATAAAGTGGTTTAAGAGACCAATACTTATCTTTCAGTCATCTAATGAAAAATTTTCTACCCATTTAATGAAATTTTGGGGAGAAATTCTTTCAATAGAAATAGGTATAAATCTATGGTTTGCTCCACAAATTTCTGAACATTGACCAAAAAAAATTCCAGTTCGATTTAAATTAAATCTAAGTTGATTTAATCGCCCTGGGGAGGCATCGACTTTTACTCCTGTTGAAGGAACTGTTCAAGAATGAATTACGTCAGAAGATGAAGTTAGAATTCGAATATGAGAAAGATATGGTAAAATAGTTCGATTATCAACTTCTAGTAATCGAAAATTAAAAAGTTGATTATTATTAATTAAATATGAATCAAATTCAAGATTTTTAAAATCTGTATATTCATAGGTTCAATATCATTGATGACCAATAGTTTTAATAGTAACTAAAGGGTTACGGATTTCATCAATTAAGTAAATTAATTTTAAAGAAGGAAAAGCAATAAAAATTAAAGTTAATGCTGGTATGATAGTTCAAATTGTTTCAATATTGTGTCCTTCTAATATAAAACGATGGTTATAATTATTTAATGTTAGTCTCATTATGGTATATGTTACAATACAAGTGATTATTATTAAGATCAAAAGGGCGTGATCATGAAAAAATCTTAATTGTTCCAGTAAATATGAAGCTCTGTCTAAAAATATATATGATTTTCAAGTCGCTATTTCTAAAAAAAGGTAAATCTTTATAATTGGGGTTTAAATCCAATGCACTAATCTGCCATATTAGAATTTTTGAGCTAAGATTGGTACTTCTGAATAAGAATGTTCATTAGGGGGAGAAAGTTGGAGTCATTCAATTAAAGAGGGTACATTAGAATTAAACTTTCTTAAACGTATTGAATAAAATCTTTCTCAAATAATTAAGATTATAAAGATTATTCTAAGAGAGGAAATTATAGATCCAATAGAAGAAATTTTATTTCATTTGTAATAAGCATCAGGATAATCAGAGTATCGTCGAGGTATTCCTCTTAGTCCTAAGAAGTGTTGAGGAAAAAATGTTAAGTTTACCCCAATAAATATAATTAAAAATTGGATTTGTAATAATTTATTGTTAAGATTGAATCCTGTAATTAAAGGGAATCAATGGATAAATCCTGCTATAATGGCAAATACAGCTCCTATAGATAAAACGTAATGGAAATGAGCTACAACATAATAGGTATCATGTAAAATAATATCTATGGAAGAGTTAGCTAAAATTACTCCTGTTAATCCACCAATTGTAAATAAAAATAAAAATCCCAGGGTTCATAAAATTGAAGGTGTATAGTAAAATTGTATTCCATGTAAAGTTGCTAATCAAGAAAAAATTTTAATTCCAGTGGGTACTGCAATAATTATAGTAGCTGAAGTAAAATAAGCTCGAGTATCAACATCTATTCCCACTGTAAATATGTGATGAGCTCATACTACAAATCCTAGAAGTCCAATAGCTAATATAGCATAAATTATTCCTAAAGAACCAAAGGCAATTTTTTTCCCTCTTTCTTGTGTAATAATATGGGAAATTATACCAAATCCTGGGAGAATTAAAATATAAACTTCAGGATGGCCAAAAAATCAAAATAAATGTTGGTATAAAATTGGGTCTCCCCCACCGGTTGGATCAAAAAAAGAAGAATTTAAGTTTCGGTCAGTTAATAGTATAGTAATTGCTCCTGCAAGAACTGGTAGTGATAGTAATAAAAGAATTGCTGTAATAAGAACAGATCATACAAATAAAGGAGTTTTATCAAGTATTATACCAAATGGACGTATATTTATAATAGTTGAAATGAAATTTACTGCACCTAAAATTGAGGAAATTCCTGCTAAATGTAAACTAAAAATCACTTAATCTACTGAAGGCCCGTTATGTGTTAAATTAGAAGAAAGAGGAGGGTAAACAGTTCATCCTGTTCCTGCCCCTATTTCTACGATTGTTCTTAAAATTAAAAGAGTTAAAGCAGGGGGTAAAAGTCAAAATCTTATGTTATTTAATCGTGGAAATGCTATATCAGGAGCTCCAATTATTAAAGGAACTAATCAATTTCCAAAACCCCCAATTATAATAGGTATTACTATAAAGAAAATTATAATGAAAGCATGAGCTGTAACAATTATATTATAAATTTGGTCGTTTCCAATTAATCTTCCTCTAGTTCCTAATTCTAACCGAATTAAAATACTTAACGATGTTCCTACTATTCCTGCCCATATTCCAAATAAAAAGTATAATGTTCCAATATCTTTATGATTAGTAGAAAATAATCATTTATTCGATAAAGTGGCTGAATTAAAGCGTTAAATTGTAAATTTAATTATGAGTTTTCTCCTTTATTAAGCCTTATATTCAATTATGATTATAAATTGCAAATTTATAGGTGAATATTATTCTAAGGCTTAGAATAATTCTATTTTTAACTTTGAAGGTTACTAGTTTATTTAACTTAAATCCTTAATAAATTCTAAAAATTACAGTAAAAATGATTAATCCGTAAATATTCACTCAATTTAAAAAAATTACATAGTAAGAGTTAATATAATTAAATTTTTTATTTTCATTTAATTTTATTATTAAAGATTGAAGTATTAAGCGTATATAAATATATATACAAATTAAAGTAATAAAAATTATTATAAAAGATAGAAAATAAAAGTGATTTTCAATTAAAGTTTTTAGAATTAGTCACTTAGGAAAAAATCCTAAAAAAGGGGGGATTCCTCCTAGAGAAAAGAAATTTAAAAAAAAATAGAATTTTAAAGTTTTATTGTAATTCATATTATTTATAAGATCTTTAATGTTAAAGATTTTATATTTATTAAAAATTAAGATTATATTTAAAGAAATAAAAGTATAAATTAAAAAGTATAATATTCATAAGGATTGATTTAATATTATTATTCTTAATATTCAACCAATATGGTTAATGGAAGATAAGGCAAGAATTTTATTTAATCTGGTTTGGTTCCATGTTTTTACACTCCCTAAGGTTATACATATCAAAATAATCAAAATAAAGAATAGGTTTAATTTAAAATTATATATAATTAAAATTATTGGGGCAATTTTTTGTCAAGTTATTAATAATAATGCATTAGCTCATCTTAGTCCTTCTAGGACTTCTGGGTATCAAAAGTGAAAAGGGGCTGCTCCTATTTTTATAAGGATAGCTCTGTTAAACAAAAATATAGAAGTAGGTATTAATTGCTCGATAGAATTGATTAAAATAAATGAATTTAAAAAAGAAAATAAAACTAGAATTGATGCAGAAACTTGAACTAAAAAATATTTCAAGGAGGATTCAGAAGAATACTTAAAATTATCTAAATTTATAATAGGAATAAAAGCTAAGAGGTTTAATTCTAAACCAATCCAGATATTAATTCATGAATAAGCAGAAATAGAAATAAGAGTTCCTCTTATTATTAAAATTAAAAATATTAATTTTATAGTTTTAATTATAAAGAAAAGGGGTATACCTTTATAAATGGGGTATGAACCCATCAGCTTCTTTAGCTTATCTTTATATTCTAGTATAAGATGTACAAGAGTTTTTGAAACTCTAAGAAATAATTTAATTTTATTGAATATAATTACAAAAAAAAATTAACAATTAAAAATTTAACTTATTAAGTTAAATTTAAAATTTAATATTTTAACCTTAAATAAAAACTATTAAATTTTCATTAATTTAAGTGTACAAAAATTAATTCACAAAGTAAAAAATCCTATAAAATAGGATTATTTATATAAATATATTCGATAAATTTGAGTTGATTTTGGTCGTCCTACTTCAGGATCAATTTCAACATTCTAAACTAATCCTGAGGCTAAGTCCAACAATCAACACCAAATCCGATAAATTTGAGTTGATTTTGGTCGTCCTACTTCAGGATCAATTCCAATATTCTAAACCAATCCTGAGACTAAGCCCAACAATCAATACCAAATCCGATAAATTTGAGTTGATTTTGGTGCCCTACTTCAGGATCAATTTCAACATTCTAAACCAATCCTGAGGCTAAGTCCAACAATCAACACCAAACCCGATAAATTTGAGTTGATTTTAGTCGTCCTACTTCAGGATCAATTTCAACATTCTAAACCAATCCTGAGACTAAGTCCAACAATCAACACCAAATCCGATAAATTTGAGTTGATTTTGGTGCCCTACTTCAGGATCAATTTCAACATTCTAAACCAATCCTGAGGCTAAGTCCAACAATCAACACCAAACCCGATAAATTTGAGTTGATTTTGGTCGTCCTACTTCAGGATCAATTCCAATATTCTAAACCAATCCTGAGGCTAAGTCCAACAATCAACACCAAATCCGATAAATTTGAGTTGATTTTGGTGTCCTACTTCAGGATCAATTTCAACATTCTAAACTAATCCTGAGGCTAAGTCCAACAATCAGCACCAAATCCGATAAATTTGAGTTGATTTTGGTCGTCCTACTTCAGGATCAATTTCAATATTCTAAACCAATCCTGAGGCTAAGTCCAACAATCAACACCAAACCCGATAAATTTGAGTTGATTTTGATCGTCCTACTTCAGGATCAATTTCAATATTCTAAACCAATCCTGAGGCTAAGTCCAACAATCAACGTTTAAGTTTTTAAAATTATTAGTTTTTGATTTTGAATAACTAAGAAACTGACTTTTAAATTTTTAAAATTTTTAAATATCACCTTATTAATAAATTTGTATAAGAATTCTATGGGGGGGGATCAATAGAATTCAATTTACAAAAATTTGAATAAATGGATTTATATTTAAAAATCAAAAAATTTTGTAATTAAAAATTATTCTTTCAATTTTATTTTCACAGAAAAGGTTTAAATTTTCTATAAAATAAATTTTCTGTTAGACTAGAAGAAGAATTTTTTCTAAAAGTTGATTTTTCTAACAAAATAGTTTGGAAAAAGAGATTTTATGATAAATCCTTTTTTCACATAAAAAATAATCGATCCCTGTAAAATTTTGTAATCCGAAGATTTTTTCCAAATTTCATCAAATTTCACGAAATTTGGCATTTTTTTCAAAAATTTCGGGGATGGAACTAGGGGTGGGTTGCACATGTTTCATCTCATCAAAATGATCCTTTCTTCAGGCGCCCTAATAGGAATTTCCTCATACATCGGCTTTTATATCCAAGTGTTATAATTGTTTTTTAGACAATAATGTCAATTTTAAAGATCAAATTTTTCGAAAAATTTCAAAAAAAAACGAAAAAAATGCAAAATTTTGCAATTTTTTGCATTTTTTGGGTCAAAATTTGGGCAAAAAAAAATGGCCTAAAATCGATACTTTATTAGCAGTATTAATTTAAATTTTGTCTTTTAATAGGGTTTTTCTCTTGGACCCTATGCCTTTTTAATTAAAGAATTTATTTATATATATCTATAATATTTAATAATTAATAATTACTTATTAATATATAATTATTTATATATAAGGGCGAAATATATCTTACATTGGATAGTACCATTAGTAATATTCTAGGTGCTAATTTTAATTAAATAGTTAAAATAAACATTTTTAAATATATAAAAACCGATTTAATATTGGTATCTTAAGGGATATATAATAGTACTCCCGAAAAAAAGAGAAAGAATATATAAAGTAAATCAGTATATAAAAACGACGGTGAATTTCGAGAATTTCTATATTAATAAATATTTTATATATTAATAATATTTATAATATATATATAAAGAGTATAAATTATTTATAATTAATTTAACATCAAAATATTAACATTTTATTTATATAAGAATTAAATTATAATTAATCTATAATTATTAATAATATATTAAAAATTATTAGTTATTAATAAAGTTAATTTTTAATGAAAAATTCAAAATTAATGAAAAAAAAAAAAAAAACCTAAGTATTAATGAATTAAATTATCATTAAGAAATATTATTTCTAAAGTATTATGGTATTTATCATGAAAATGAAGTTATTCTTATTTTAACTAAATCTATTAAAAATTACGTGAAAAATAGATTTAGAAAAATAAAATTAATAAAGATTTCATAAAAAATTTAAATTAAAATATCTAACAAAAAAATGTAATTTTTAAATATTTGGTTAAATTTGTCTATTTTTTGGTTGTCTCGAATAATTTTTAATTTATTGGATAAAAAGTGATCTTAAAGGGTAAAAAAAAGATTTGTTAGTAAAGTAAAGTTATTATGTCAATATTTTGATTTAAATTATAATTATTTTAAGTTTAATTATTACATAGTTAAAAAAATTATGTATAAAAATTTAGGATTTTCATAAAATTCGAGTAATTTTTGAAAATTTTATATAAATGCTTAAAAGGAAATCGCTCATAAAAAAAAAATCTATATTTTTTTGTTAGAAATTTAAATTTAAATAATTTTTAAAAATTGTGATATGGAAATTATCTAATAATTTTTTTTGAAAAAATTATTTGTTAGTGTAATAAAGTTATTTCGTTTAAAAATTTTGTGAAAAATTGTTAAAAATTTATCAAAATTTATGGATTTTTGAAAATTTTGATGATTAGGGGAGGAATTTTTTTTTTCATTTTTCATAAATTTGATTTTTATATAATTTTGAAAATTTTTATAATAGGTTAATTTAAATATTTTAATAAAAATAGAAAATGTTTAGTTTCGGGGGGAACTAAATTAATAAATTTAAAATTAAATTTATTTTGAATTTTAAAAAATTTAATTTTTGATTATTTTATTTTATAATAAAACTATAATTTATTTTTTAAAAATTATTGTATTTATTAAGAATTTTTTAAATCCGATAATTTAAAATATTTTTGATATTTGGTAGGCTTCAGTTTATTACAAAATTTATTTTATTAAAATTAAATTTGAATAAAGCTATAACAGTCGGCAATAAGAATTGTTACAATTTAAATTGTTTAGTATTGGATTTAGTGAGTAGGGTAGCACTAAATTTAAGGGTATAACTTGTAAATCCTTGGGGGAAAATTTTTTAATTTAGAGTTAAAAAGTTTAAGGTTTGGTTATTATCTAAGGGGACGTTTTTGACGGGAGGAAGTTACAAAGATTTGTTAACATAAAGTTTTTATAATTATAATTTATTTTTTAAAAATTATTGTATTTATTAAGAATTTTTTAAATCCGATAATTTAAAATATTTTTGATATTTGGTAGGCTTCAGTTTATTACAAAATTTATTTTATTAAAATTAAATTTGAATAAAGCTATAACAGTCGGCAATAAGAATTGTTACAATTTAAATTGTTTAGTATTGGATTTAGTGAGTAGGGTAGCACTAAATTTAAGGGTATAACTTGTAAATCCTTGGGGGAAAATTTTTTAATTTAGAGTTAAAAAGTTTAAGGTTTGGTTATTATCTAAGGGGACGTTTTTGACGGGAGGAAGTTACAAAGATTTGTTAACATAAAGTTTTTAAAATTATTAGTTTTAATAATTTAATTTTTTAAATTTAATTTAATTATTATTATTTCTAAATAAAGTTAATTTTTTTTTGTTTGAAATGAATTTTAACTAAATGTAGTCTTTTTTGGGTTTTAGTTAATTAGATATTTGATTATGGTATTAGATATATATATTCATTCAAGATTTATATGAATATTGTTTTAAATTTAATAAATTAGTAGTGTATATTTTTAATTATTAAAAAAATTTAGAATTAGTGATAAGATTTAGTATTTGCAATTTTTGTGCCAGCAGCAGCGGTTATACAAAAAATATAATATATATTTATTAGCTTTAATTAATAGAATTAAAAATTAAAAAAGAAATTTTAAGTTTTAAGGTGAAATTTTAATTTATTAATATTTTTAATTATGTTTTTATGAGGTTAAGAAATTATTATAATAAACTAGGATTAGATACCCTATTATTAATTAAGTAAATTATAAAGTTAAGTGATTAATAGTTAAGTTCTTTAAAGCTAAATGATTTGGCGGTATTTTTACTTTTCAGAGGAACCTGTTCTATAAACGATAATCCACGATTAAAATTACTTTAGTTAGAAACTTTTATATCGTCGTTGTTGAATATTTTTTTAGAAATTAATATTTAGATATTTTTTAAAAATTTAAATCAGATCAAGGTGAAGTTTATATTAAAGTAGAAATGGGTTACATTAAATTATATTTATGGATTTATATATTTTAAAAGTTTTATGAAATTGGATTTGATTGTAATTAAATATTTTTATTTTTAATGATTTAGTACTAAAATATGCACATATTGCCCGTCGCTTTCATCTAATATGGAATAAGTCGTAACATAGTAGATTTACTGGAAAGTGATTCTAGAATGTCAGTTTAGAGCTTGAATAAGCATCTTATTTACATTAAGAAGATAATTAATAATTTAAATTGAATTTTAAAATTTATTTAATTAATATATATATATATATATATATATATATATATATATAATTTTATTAAATAATTAGTATTTTTATTAGATTAAGAAAAATTTTATTTTATGATAGATTAATAGTACTGAAAAGGAAAATTATATAAATTTATAAAAGAAACAATATTGTGTACCTTGTGTATCAGGGTTTATTAAAAATTTAATATTTATATATTTATCTCGAATTTAAAAGAGCTATATAGTTATAAATATTATTGTTTAATAAATATTTATAATAATTATATAGTAATGAAACGTTATTCGTTTTTAAATATATCTAGTTTTTTAAGAAAAGAATTTAATTCATTATAAAAATTATAAAAATTTAATTTTTAATTTTTTGAATTTTTATTTTAATAGTTTTAGGGATAAGCTTAAAATTAAATTATTATAATTAAATATTATAAATTAATAATTTATAGAATTAGAAATTTTTACTATTTGAAGTTTGTTAAAATTTGTTATTTAATTAAAAATATTTATATATTAATTTAATTTTTTTATTAAAGTAAATTTAATAATAAAAATTATATTGAAATAATGATAAAATTAGTATTAATTATTTTGTAAAAATATAAGTAATTACGAAAGGTTTAATTAAGTAATTAGGCAAAAATATCTTTCACCTGTTTAATAAAAACATCTCTTTTTGATTATAATTTAAAGTAGGACCTGCCCACTGAATAAAATTTGAAGGGCCGCAGTATTTTGACTGTGCAAAGGTAGCATAATCATTAGTTTTTTAATTGAAAGCTTGTATGAATGGTTTGATGAGAAGATAACTTTCTAAATTTTATTATTTAAAAATTTTATTTTTAAGTTAAAAAGCTTAAATTTTTTTTAAAGACGAGAAGACCCTATAGAGTTTAATTTATAAAAGATTTTTAATTTAAAGAATTATAAAATTTAAAATTTTTGTTAAATTTGATTGGGGTGATAAAAAAATTAGATTAACTTTTTTAATTTTAACCATTAATTTATGAAAAATTGATCCATTTTTATGATTAAAAGAATAAATTACCTTAGGGATAACAGCGTTATTTTTTTTTAGAGTTCAAATCGAAAGAAAAGATTGCGACCTCGATGTTGGATTAAAGTTAAATTTAGGTGTAGAAGCTTAAATATTTGGTCTGTTCGACCATTAAAACTTTACATGATCTGAGTTTAAACCGGTGTAAGCCAGGTTGGTTTCTATCTTTAATAATTTAATAAATTTTAGTACGAAAGGACCAAGTTTATGATTTAAAATTTTATAAATGAATAAAATTATTATTTTGGCAGATTAGTGCGTTAGATTTAGAATCTTTATAAGTATTTTATACAAATAATAATTGATATAATTTTAATTTTGATAATTTTTATTTTAATAATTATTTGTATTTTAGTTAGAGTAGCTTTTTTAACTTTATTAGAACGTAAGTTATTAGGGTATATTCAAATTCGAAAAGGCCCTGATAAAGTAGGTTTTTTAGGAATTTTACAGCCTTTTAGTGATGCAATTAAATTATTTAGAAAAGAAATAATTTTTCCTTATATGGCTAATATTTTAATTTATATTATATCACCAGTTTTTAATTTAATTTTAGCATTAATATTATGAATTAGAATACCTTTTTATTGTTATTTATTTAAGTTTAATTTTTCTGTATCGTTTTTTTTTGTAATTTCTAGTTTTAGTGTGTATACAATTATATTATCGGGTTGATCTTCAAATTCGATTTATTCTTTATTAGGAAGGCTTCGTTCTGTTGCTCAAGTAATTTCTTATGAAGTAAGAATATTTTTAATTTTATTATCATTTTTAGTGTTAATTATATCTTTAAATTTAATAGATTTTATTTTTTATCAAAAATATGTTTGATTTGTTATATTTAATTTTCCTCTAAGAATAATATGATTTATTTCAAGATTAGCTGAAACTAATCGAACTCCTTTTGATTTTTCTGAGGGTGAATCAGAGTTAGTTTCAGGATTTAACGTTGAATATAGAAGTTTTGGATTTGCTTTTATTTTTATGGCTGAATATTCTAATATTATTTTTATAAGAATAATAAGAAGGTTGATTTTTATAGGAGGAGATTTTTATTCTATTATATTTTTTTTAAAATTATTATTTTTTTCTTTTATATGAATTTGGGTTCGAGGGACTTTACCTCGTTATCGATATGATAAATTAATATATTTATCTTGAAAGGTTTTTTTGCCTGTTTCTTTGAATATACTTATATTAAATTTTAGATTAAGATTATTATTTATAGTATTAATTATATAGTTAATTAAATTTTGTATAAATCAATAGAAATTTAAATTCTTTCTTATATTTTCAAAATATATGCTTTTCAAGCTCATTGATTAATTAAATATTCATCAGTCTCAAATTTTATAAATAATTGAGTTTAATATAAAGTATATGAAATAGATTAAGGTAAAAATTTGTCCTATGAAAATAAAAGGATCTTCAACTGGTTTAGCTCCGATTCATGTTAAAATTATAACTGTAACGATAAAATTTCAAAATATAATTTTATTAATATAATAAAAGCTGTTTCTTTTCATTATTTTGAAATTAATAAAAGGTATAAAATAAAGAATAGCAATTGATATTACTAAAGCAATTACACCTCCAAGTTTATTGGGAATAGAGCGAAGAATTGCATAAGCAAATAAAAAATATCATTCTGGTTGAATATGAGGAGGGGTGGAAAGAGGATTAGCTGGGATAAAATTATCAGGATCTCTTAATATATAAGGATATAGAATAATAATATTTAAAATAAAAAATATTATAATGAGAAAACCTAAAATATCTTTAAAGGATAAATATGGATGAAAACTAATTTTATCTAGATTAGAATTAGATCCTAAAGGATTACTAGAGCCAGAGTTATGTAAAAATAGTAAATGAATTATAATTAAAGCTGAAATAATGAAAGGTAAAATAAAATGAAATGAATAAAATCGGTTTAATGTAGCATTGTCAACAGCAAAACCTCCTCATAGTCAAATAACGATAGAATTTCCTAGGTAAGGGATTGCAGAAACTAAATTTGTAATTACAGTTGCTCCTCAAAAAGATATTTGCCCTCAGGGAAGAACATAACCTAAAAAGGCTGTAGCTATAGATATAAATAAAATAGTAGTTCCTGTCATTCAAGTTTCTGTAAGTTTGTAAGAACCAAAATATAAGCCTCGCCTAATATGTAAATATAAACATATAAAAAATAAAGAGGCTCCATTTGCATGAATAGTTCGTATTAACCATCCTATATTTACGTCTCGACAAATATGAGTTACTCTATTAAAAGCTAAATCTACGTTTGCACAATAATGTATAGATAAAAATAATCCTGTAATAATTTGTATTATTAAACACAAGCCTAATAAAGATCCAAAATTTCATAAATATGAAATATTTCTTGGTGTAGGTAGATCGATTAAAGAGTTATTAATAATTTTCGTTAAAGAATTAATTTTTCGTATTGGTATTTTCATATTTAAATTGACGTAACGGTCCAAATTTTACTTTAGTAATTTTTACAACTGCAATTATTGAAATTAATAAATAAAAAACCAAAATTAAAAATATGTTAGAATTTGGGTAATTTAAAAATTTATTTAAATTTAAATAAAAATTTCTAATTAAATCTATTTTATGTAAAATTTCATTATTAATATTTTGATTTATTAAATATAGATTTATATTATTTATAAATATAGTAATTATAAATAAACTAATTATAATAAATATAATATATTTATTAAATTTAAATTTTTCATTAGAGGCAGTTCTTGTTATATAAATAAATAAAATTAGTAAACCTCCAATTATAATTAATATTAAAATATATGAAAATCAAAAGTTTGATCTTATTAATCCTATAATGATACAAGTTATAATTGTATAAGTTAAAATAAGTAGTCCTAAGGATAGGGGGTGGGTAAGAAAAATTGCCAAAAAATTTAAAAATGTTAAAATTAAGATTTCAGAGGGTAGTTTAATAAAAAATATTAATTTTGGAGATTAAAGATATATTTGTTTTCCTCTGATATTTTAAAAGATTAAATCTTAAAGCTGGTTTACAAGACCAGTATTTTTTTTAAATTATTAAAATATGGAAATAATTTTTTTAAGTATGTTTATTTTTAGAATTTTAAATTTTTTTATTAATCGAAAACATTTATTAATAACATTACTTAGATTAGAATTAGTAATTTTAACTTTATTTATAATAATATATTTTTATTTATCTTATTTTAGTTATGAATTTTATTTTGTAGTAGTTTTTTTAACTATAAGTGTTTGTGAAAGAGTTTTGGGATTATCTTTATTAGTGTCAATAATTCGTTCTTATGGAAATGATTATTTTAATTCATTAAATATTTTATGATAATATTAATAATATTAGTATTTATGATTCCTTTATGTTTTATAAATAAATTTTGATTAATTAAAAATTATTTAATTTTAATAAGAATTTGATTTTTTTCAAAAATTTCTTTTTTATTTTTTAGTTCATTAAATTTTTTTATAGGTATAGATTTTTTATCATATTTTTTGTTATTATTAAGGTTTTGAATTTCTTTTTTAATATTTATAGCTAGAGAAAAACTTTTTAATTTAAAAGATTTCAGTGAGTTATTTAGTATTTTATTATTATTATTATTGCTTTTTTTATTATTAACTTTTTCTTCTATAAATATATTTTTATTTTATATATTTTTTGAGGCTAGGTTAATTCCAATTTTGATTTTGATTTTAGGTTGAGGATATCAGCCTGAACGTATTCAAGCTGGAATATATATATTTTTTTATACAATTATAGCTTCTTTACCAATAATATTGTTTATTTTTATTTATTATTCAAAGTTTAAAACATTAGATTTGACTTATATTAATGTAAATTTATTTAGTTTCATTTTATATTTTATAATAATAATAGTATTTTTAGTTAAAATGCCGATATTTTTATTTCATTTATGATTGCCTAAAGCACATGTAGAAGCTTCAGTTGCTGGGTCTATAATATTAGCAGGAGTGATATTAAAGTTAGGAAGATATGGACTTATTCGATTTTTAACTATATTTATATATCTAGGAGTTGAGGTTAATTTTTTTTTAATTAATTTATCTTTAATAGGAGGGATTTTAGTTTCTTTAAGTTGTTTACGTCAAAGAGATATAAAATCTTTAATTGCTTATTCTTCAGTTGTTCATATAGGACTTTTATTGTCAGGTTTATTAACATTTAATTCTTGAGGAATTACTGGATCTTTAATAATAATATTAGCTCATGGCTGTTGTTCTTCAGGATTATTTGTTTTAGTAAATATAAATTATGAACGTATTGTTAGTCGAAGTATTTTTATTAATAAAGGTTTAATTAATATTGTACCTTTTTTATCTTTATGGTGATTTTTGTTAGTAATTAGAAATATAGCTGCACCACCTTCTTTAAATTTGTTAAGAGAAATTTTGTTAATTAATAGTTTAATTAATTATTCTCATATTTGTATATTTATATTAATAATTATAACTTTTTTGAGAGCTTCTTATAGTTTGTATTTATATTCTTTTAGTCAACATGGAAAATTTTACAGAAGATTATATTTTTTTGAATTAATTTCTTATCGAGAATTAATTTTATTACTCATACATTGGGTTCCTTTAAATTTAATTTTATTAAAAAGAGATTTATTTTTCTTTTACTTAAATAGTTTATATAAAATATTGATTTGTGGAGTCAATGAAGTTACTTTAACTTTAAGTAATATCTTTTTGTGTAATTTTTTCTAGATTAATACTTAGGTTTTTTTTTTTTTTTTTTTTGTTTTAGATTATTTTTACTTAATACAGGAAAGGTTTATTTTATTGAGTGAAGAATTTTTAATTTAAATTCAATAGAAGTAGAAATATTAATTCTTTTAGATTGAATATCTTTATTATTTGTTTCTTTTGTTTTATTTATTTCTACCATAGTAATTTTTTATAGAAAATCTTATATATCTAAGGATTTATCTATTAATCGTTTTATTATACTAGTTTTTATATTTGTTCTATCTATATTATTAATAATTTTAAGTCCAAATTTAATTTCAATTTTATTGGGTTGAGATGGGTTAGGATTAGTTTCTTATTGTTTAGTAATTTATTATCAAAATGTAAAATCTTATTCAGCTGGTATATTAACAGCTTTATCTAATCGAGTAGGAGATGCAATATTAATAATTTCTATTGCTTGGATAATAAATTTTGGAAGATGAAATTTTATATTATATATTGATTATTATTATAGAGATAAAAGAATAATAATTGTAGGTTTGTTAATTATTATTGCTGCTTTAACTAAAAGTGCACAAATTCCTTTTTCAGCTTGATTACCAGCAGCTATAGCTGCTCCTACTCCTGTTTCAGCATTAGTACATTCTTCAACTTTAGTAACAGCAGGGGTTTATTTATTAATTCGATTTCATTTATTATTGGAAAATTATTCTTTTGTGTTAATATTCATTGGATTGATAACAATATTAATCTCAGGTTTAGCAGCTAATTTTGAATATGATTTAAAAAAAATTATTGCTTTATCAACTTTAAGTCAGTTAGGTTTAATAGTTACTATTTTAAGATTAGGTTTATATGAATTAGCTTTTTTTCATTTATTAATTCATGCTTTATTTAAAGCCTTATTATTTATATGTGCAGGTAATTTTATTCATTTAATAGGAGAATCTCAAGATATTCGTTTTATAGGAGGTTTAGTTTATAAAACTCCTATAACTGTAATATATTTTAATGTAAGAAATTTATCATTATGTGGTATTCCCTTTTTTTCTGGATTTTACTCAAAAGATTTAATTATAGAGGTTTATTCTATGACAAGATTAAATATTGTAATTTATTTAATTATATTAATTTCTTTAACATTAACAGTTTCTTATACAGTGCGTTTATTAAATTATTTAATATTTACAGATTATTGTGGGTTTAGAATAAATAGAACTGAAGAATTAAGAGATGAAATAGTTTATAGAATAGGATTTATATTTATTATTGTATTATTTTCAGGAACAGTTCTTATATGATTTATATTTAAGGATATCAATTTAGTTGTATTACCTTTTTTTATGAAAATTTTAATTTTAATTATAGTAATAATTGGGGTAATTATAGGTTTTGAGATTTCTTTATTAAAATTAAATTATAATTTAATTTTTTCTAATTTAATAAAAATTTTAATTTTTTTAGTATTAATATGGAATTTGCCTTATATTTCAACTTTTGGAATAAATTATTTTTTTATTAATTTAGGAATACTAAATTATAAATTTTTAGATCAAGGTTGATCAGAGTCCTTAGGAAGTCAGGGTTTATTTAAATTTTTTAAAAAAATTTCTGTTTTATTTCAGTATATTTTTAAAAATAGTTTAAAGATTTATATAATCATATTTTTAATTTGAATTATTTTGTTATTGATTTATATATTCTACTTAAATAGCTTAATAGAGCGCAATATTGAAGATATTGAGGTAAATTAAAATATTTTTTAAGTATTTATAAGAATTAATCTTTTTTTATAATGAAAATATAATGTTTTAGATAAACTATATAAATAGAAATATTAACAAATTGCTATATATTAAGTTAGAAGCTTAAATTTTTATATTTCTTTAATTGGAGAGTTTCTCATTGGAATCATTAACAGTGACTTACCTCTAGTTTGGTTTCAATTAAATAAGGAATTTAAATTCAAATTTTTAGGTCGAAACTAAATGCAATATTTTGCTTCTTATTTAAGATAAACTGAAAAACAGTATTTTTTAAATGCAAATTAAATGTTAATTTAACTATTATCCTATAAAGATCAGTTTAAGGCTCCTTGTTTTCATTCATGGTATAAACCTAAAATTAAGATTGCTATGAATATAAAAAATATAATGCTAATAATTATAATATTAGAATATTTTATTCTATAAATAAAAGGGATAATAAGGGTAATTTCTACATCAAAAATTAAAAAAATTAAAGCGATTAAAAAAAAGTGAATTGAGAATGGTAGGCGTGCAGAATTTTTAGGGTCAAATCCGCATTCAAAGGGAGAACTTTTTTCTCGATCTTTAAATGTTTTTATTGAAATATAATTTGCAATAATTATTAAAATTATTATAATTCTAAGAATTATTAAAATTAAAGATGAAATTAAGAATATTATCTATACTTTTAAAAGATTTTTTGATTGGAAATCAAATGTAATATTTATACTATATAGATATCTACCTCATCAATAAATAGATATATATAGGAATAGTCATACTACGTCTACAAAATGTCAATATCATGCTGCTGCTTCAAATCCAAAATGGTGATTGTTTCTAAAATGATTAAAGTTTAATCGAGTTAAACATACTAAAAGAAAAATAGAACCAATAATAACATGTAAACCATGGAATCCTGTAGCTATAAAGAATGTTCTTCCATAAACTGAATCGGCTATAGAAAATGGGGCTTCTAAATATTCAATTCCTTGTAGTAAAGAAAAATATATTCCTAGTAAAACAGTAATAATTAATCTTTGAAATGTTTGATTAAAATTATTTTCTATTAATCTATGGTGGGCTCAAGTTACACTTAGGCCTGATCTTAATAGAATAATAGTGTTTAATAATGGGATTTCATTAGGATTAAAGGTATTAATTCCTTTTGGAGGTCAAGTTATTCCTAGTTCGATAGAAGGAGATAATCTTATATGATAAAATCTTCAAAAAAAACTAACAAAGAAAAAAATCTCTGAGGTAATAAATAAAATTATTCCTCATCGTAAACCAAAAGATACTAAAAGAGTGTGGTTTCCTTGAAAGGTTCTTTCTCGAATTACATCTCGTCATCATTGAAATATAATTAGTAAAAGAATTATATTTCTTAAAATAAATAAATTAGAGTTAAAAAGATGGAATCATTTAAT
Source organism: Harmonia axyridis (assembly GCF_914767665.1). NCBI lineage: Eukaryota > Metazoa > Arthropoda > Insecta > Coleoptera > Coccinellidae > Harmonia > Harmonia axyridis. Next base: position 27,212,947 of record NC_059508.1, on the reverse strand, counting down.
TATTCCTATTATTGCAGTTATAGCTCTAAAAGCTCCTAAAATTGGTCAAGGACTATAATCTACTAAATGAAATGGGTGATTTTTTATCATAATTATTTTCTCTAGAATAAAGAGTTCTAAGGATAGCAAAAACATAAGATTGAATTAAAGCTACTGCTGATTCTAATAAAATTAGTATAAATTGAATTATAATAATTAATAAAATAAGCAAATTTACTATAGGACCAGTGTTTCCTAAAAGAGTTAATAAAAGGTGTCCTGCAATTATATTAGCTGATAAACGAATAGCGAGAGTTCCAGGACGAATAATATTTCTAATTGTTTCAATACATACTATAAAAGGTATTAAAATAGAAGGAGTTCCTTGAGGCATTAGATGGGCAAATGAGTGATAAGTGTGGCTAATTCAACTATTTAATATAAATCTTAACCATAAAGGTAAAGCTAGGGATAGAGTAAAAATTATATGACTTGAGGCTGTAAAAATGTAAGGAAATAACCCTATTAAGTTATTAATTATAATGAAGTAAAATAATACAATAAATATTAAAGTATTATTTTTTTTTGTAATGATTTTGAATTCTTTATGTAGAGTAATTAATATATTTTGAATTAAAAAGTTAAATCGATTAGGAATTAGTCAGAATATAGAAGGAATAAATAAAAAACTAATAATTATTCTTAGTCAATTTAAAGGTAATATAAAATAAGATGAAGGATCAAAAGAAGAAAAAAGATTTATTATCATTTTCAAGAAAGTTTTTTATTTAATAATTTAAATTTTTTTAAAGGAGATTTTTTATGAGAATAAAATATTTTAATGTTTAAAATAATAAATAAAAGTGTTATAAAAATATATAAGGAAAACCAATCCATAGGTATAGTTTGAGGAATTAAAAATTATTCTGAGAATGATTTTAGTTTGACAAACTAATGTTATAGGTTAACTAAATTTTTCATTAGAAGTAGTCGTTAATTACTATAAAGTGGTTTAAGAGACCAATACTTATCTTTCAGTCATCTAATGAAAAATTTTCTACCCATTTAATGAAATTTTGGGGAGAAATTCTTTCAATAGAAATAGGTATAAATCTATGGTTTGCTCCACAAATTTCTGAACATTGACCAAAAAAAATTCCAGTTCGATTTAAATTAAATCTAAGTTGATTTAATCGCCCTGGGGAGGCATCGACTTTTACTCCTGTTGAAGGAACTGTTCAAGAATGAATTACGTCAGAAGATGAAGTTAGAATTCGAATATGAGAAAGATATGGTAAAATAGTTCGATTATCAACTTCTAGTAATCGAAAATTAAAAAGTTGATTATTATTAATTAAATATGAATCAAATTCAAGATTTTTAAAATCTGTATATTCATAGGTTCAATATCATTGATGACCAATAGTTTTAATAGTAACTAAAGGGTTACGGATTTCATCAATTAAGTAAATTAATTTTAAAGAAGGAAAAGCAATAAAAATTAAAGTTAATGCTGGTATGATAGTTCAAATTGTTTCAATATTGTGTCCTTCTAATATAAAACGATGGTTATAATTATTTAATGTTAGTCTCATTATGGTATATGTTACAATACAAGTGATTATTATTAAGATCAAAAGGGCGTGATCATGAAAAAATCTTAATTGTTCCAGTAAATATGAAGCTCTGTCTAAAAATATATATGATTTTCAAGTCGCTATTTCTAAAAAAAGGTAAATCTTTATAATTGGGGTTTAAATCCAATGCACTAATCTGCCATATTAGAATTTTTGAGCTAAGATTGGTACTTCTGAATAAGAATGTTCATTAGGGGGAGAAAGTTGAAGTCATTCAATTAAAGAGGGTACATTAGAATTAAATTTTCTTAAACGTATTGAATAAAATCTTTCTCAAATAATTAAGATTATAAAGATTATTCTAAGAGAGGAAATTATAGATCCAATAGAAGAAATTTTATTTCATTTGTAATAAGCATCAGGATAATCAGAGTATCGTCGAGGTATTCCTCTTAATCCTAAGAAGTGTTGAGGAAAAAATGTTAAGTTTACCCCAATAAATATAATTAAAAATTGGATTTGTAATAATTTATTGTTAAGATTGAATCCTGTAATTAAAGGGAATCAATGGATAAATCCTGCTATAATGGCAAATACAGCTCCTATAGATAAAACGTAATGGAAATGAGCTACAACATAATAGGTATCATGTAGAATAATATCTATGGAAGAGTTAGCTAAAATTACTCCTGTTAATCCACCAATTGTAAATAAAAATAAAAATCCCAGGGTTCATAAAATTGAAGGTGTATAGTAAAATTGTATTCCATGTAAAGTTGCTAATCAAGAAAAAATTTTAATTCCAGTGGGTACTGCAATAATTATAGTAGCTGAAGTAAAATAAGCTCGAGTATCAACATCTATTCCCACTGTAAATATGTGATGAGCTCATACTACAAATCCTAGAAGTCCAATAGCTAATATAGCATAAATTATTCCTAAAGAACCAAAGGCAATTTTTTTCCCTCTTTCTTGTGTAATAATATGGGAAATTATACCAAATCCTGGGAGAATTAAAATATAAACTTCAGGATGGCCAAAAAATCAAAATAAATGTTGGTATAAAATTGGGTCTCCCCCACCGGTTGGATCAAAAAAAGAAGAATTTAAGTTTCGGTCAGTTAATAGTATAGTAATTGCTCCTGCAAGAACTGGTAGTGATAGTAATAAAAGAATTGCTGTAATAAGAACAGATCATACAAATAAAGGAGTTTTATCAAGTATTATACCAAATGGACGTATATTTATAATAGTTGAAATGAAATTTACTGCACCTAAAATTGAGGAAATTCCTGCTAAATGTAAACTAAAAATCACTAAATCTACTGAAGGCCCATTATGTGTTAAATTAGAAGAAAGAGGAGGGTAAACAGTTCATCCTGTTCCTGCCCCTATTTCTACGATTGTTCTTAAAATTAAAAGAGTTAAAGCAGGGGGTAAAAGTCAAAATCTTATGTTATTTAATCGTGGAAATGCTATATCAGGAGCTCCAATTATTAAAGGAACTAATCAATTTCCAAAACCCCCAATTATAATAGGTATTACTATAAAGAAAATTATAATGAAAGCATGAGCTGTAACAATTATATTATAAATTTGGTCGTTTCCAATTAATCTTCCTCTAGTTCCTAATTCTAACCGAATTAAAATACTTAACGATGTTCCTACTATTCCTGCCCATATTCCAAATAAAAAGTATAATGTTCCAATATCTTTATGATTAGTAGAAAATAATCATTTATTCGATAAAGTGGCTGAATTAAAGCGTTAAATTGTAAATTCAATTATGAGTTTTCTCCTTTATTAAGCCTTATATTCAATTATGATTATAAATTGCAAATTTATAGGTGAATATTATTCTAAGGCTTAGAATAATTCTATTTTTAACTTTGAAGGTTACTAGTTTATTTAACTTAAATCCTTAATAAATTCTAAAAATTACAGTAAAAATGATAAATCCGTAAATATTCACTCAATTTAAAAAAATTACATAGTAAGAGTTAATATAATTAAATTTTTTATTTTCATTTAATTTTATTATTAAAGATTGAAGTATTAAGCGTATATAAATATATATACAAATTAAAGTAATAAAAATTATTATAAAAGATAGAAAATAAAAGTGATTTTCAATTAAAGTTTTTAGAATTAGTCACTTAGGAAAAAATCCTAAAAAGGGGGGGATTCCTCCTAGAGAAAAGAAATTTAAAAAAAAATAGAATTTTAAAGTTTTATTGTAATTCATATTATTTATAAGATCTTTAATGTTAAAGATTTTATATTTATTAAAAATTAAGATTATATTTAAAGAAATAAAAGTATAAATTAAAAAGTATAATATTCATAAGGATTGATTTAATATTATTATTCTTAATATTCAACCAATATGGTTGATGGAAGATAAGGCAAGAATTTTTTTTAATCTGGTTTGGTTTCATGTTTTTACACTCCCTAAGGTTATACATATCAAAATAATCAAAATAAAGAATAGGTTTAATTTAAAATTATATATAATTAAAATTATTGGGGCAATTTTTTGTCAAGTTATTAATAATAATGCATTAGCTCATCTTAGTCCTTCTAGGACTTCTGGGTATCAAAAGTGAAAAGGGGCTGCTCCTATTTTTATAAGGATAGCTCTGTTAAACAAAAATATAGAAGTAGGTATTAATTGCTCGATAGAATTGATTAAAATAAATGAATTTAAAAAAGAAAATAAAACTAGAATTGATGCAGAAACTTGAACTAAAAAATATTTCAAGGAGGATTCAGAAGAATACTTAAAATTATCTAAATTTATAAAAGGAATAAAAGCTAAGAGGTTTAATTCTAAACCAATCCAGATATAAATTCATGAATAAGCAGAAATAGAAATAAGAGTTCCTCTTATTATTAAAATTAAAAATATTAATTTTATAGTTTTAATTATAAAGAAAAGGGGTATACCTTTATAAATGGGATATGAACCCATCAGCTTCTTTAGCTTATCTTTATATTCTAGTATAAGATGTACAAGAGTTTTTGAAACTTTAAGAAATAATTTAATTTTATTGAATATAATTACAAAAAAAAATAAACAATTAAAAATTTAACTTATTAAGTTAAATTTAAAATTTAATATTTTAACCTTTAATAAAAACTATTAAATTTTCATTAATTTAAGTGTACAAAAATTAATTCACAAAGTAAAAAATCCTATAAAATAGGATTATTTATATAAATATATTCGATAAATTTGAGTTGATTTTGGTCGTCCTTCTTCAGATCAATTTCAACATTCTAAACTAATCCTGAGGCTAAGTCCAACAATCAACACCAAATCCGATAAATTTGAGTTGATTTTGGTCGTCCTTCTTCAGGATCAATTTCAACATTCTAAACCAATCCTGAGGCTAAGTCCAACCATCAACACCAAATCCGATAAATTTGAGTTGATTTTGGTGTCCTACTTCAGGATCAATTTCAACATTCTAAACTAATCCTGAGGCTAAGTCCAACAATCAACACCAAATCCGATAAATTTGAGTTGATTTTGGTCGTCCTTCTTCAGGATCAATTTCAACATTCTAAACCAATCCTGAGGCTAAGTCCAACAATCAACTCCAAACCCGATAAATTTGAGTTGATTTTGGTCGTCCTACTTCAGGATCAATTTCAACATTCTAAACTAATCCTGAGGCTAAGTCCAACAATCAACACCAAATCCGATAAATTTGAGTTGATTTTGGTCGTCCTACTTCAGGATCAATTTCAACATTCTAAACCAATCCTGAGGCTCAGTCCAACAATCAACACCAAACCCGATAAATTTGAGTTGATTTTGGTCGTCCTTCTTCAGATCAATTTCAACATTCTAAACCAATCCTGAGGCTAAGCCCAACAATCAACACCAAACCCGATAAATTTGAGTTGATTTTGGTCGTCCTTCTTCAGGATCAATTTCAACATTCTAAACCAATCCTGAGGCTAAGTCCAACAATTAATACCAAATCCGATAAATTTGAGTTGATTTTGGTGTCCTACTTCAGGATCAATTCCAACATTCTAAACTAATCCTGAGGCTAAGTCCAACAATCAACACCAAATCCGATAAATTTGAGTTGATTTTGGTCGTCCTACTTCAGGATAAATTTCAACATTCTAAACTAATCCTGAGGCTAAGTCCAACAATCAACACCAAATCCGATAAATTTGAGTTGATTTTGGTCGTCCTTCTTCAGGATCAATTTCAACATTCTAAACCAATCCTGAGGCTAAGTCCAACAATCAACACCAAATCCGATAAATTTGAGTTGATTTTGGTTGGTTGGTTGATTTTCTTGGACTCGGATGTCACGCAGGTAGCTATAATCTCCCACGTGGTAAGGTCAATTGCTGCTGTAACCACAAATGCACGACTGACTTCTAATGTTGATTTCATTTGTTTGTTATTTCCTTCTATGTTTCTCATTCTTACACTTTTCATCGTATTGCACAGGGACGAAAGCTTGACACGCGTGTCTAAGAAAACCACTTTGGTATAAGGGACTGTTCTTATTCCCTTCGTTTTGTTCAATCAACAATTATCCAAGTAAGCCATTCCACATTGTTGATTTTCTTGGACTCGGATGTCACGCAGGTAGCTATAATCTCCCACGTGGTAAGGTCAATTGCTGCTGTAACCACAAATGCACGACTGACTTCTGTTGTTGATTTCATTTGTTTGTTATTTCCTTCTATGTTTCTCATTCTAACACTTTTCATCGTATTGCACAGGAACGAAAGCTTGACACAGGTGTCTAAGGAAACCACTTTGGTATAAGGGACTGTTCTCATTCCCTTCTTTTTGTTTAATGAACAATTATCGAAGTAAGCCATTCCACATTGTTGATTTTCTTGGACTCGGATGACACGCAGGTGGCTATAATCTGTAACGTGGTAAGGTCAATTGCTGCTGTAACCACAAATGCTCGACTGACTTCTGTTGTTGATTTCATTTGTTTGTTATTTCCTTCTATGTTTCTCATTCTAACACTTCTCATCGTATTGCACAGGGACGAAAGCTTGACACACGTGTCTATGGAAACCACAGTGGTATAAGGGACTGTTCTTATTCCCTTCTTTCTGTATGATGATCAATTATCCAAGTAAGCCATTCCACATTGTTGATTTTCTTGGACTCGGATGACACGCAGGTGGCTATAATCTGTAACGTGGTAAGGTCAATTGCTGCTGTAACCACAAATGCTCGACTGACTTCTGTTGTTGATTTGATTTGTTTGTTATTTCCTTCAATGTTTCTCATTCTAACACTTTTCATCGTATTGCACAGGGACGAAAGCTTGACACACGTGTCTAAGGATACCACTTTGGTATAAGGGACTGTTCTTATTCAATTCTTTTTGTTAAATGAACAATTATCCAAGTAAGCCGTTACACATTGTTGATTTTTTTGGACTCGGATGTCACGCAGGTAGCTATAATCTCCCACGTGGTAAGGTCAATTGCTGCTGTAACCACAAATGCACGACTGACTTCTGTTGTTGATTTCATTCGTTTGTTATTTTCTTCAATGTTTCTCATTCTAACACTTTTCATCGTAATGCACAGGGACGAAAGCTTGACACACGTGTCTATGGAAACCACATTGGTATAAGGGACTGTTCTTACTTCATTCTTTCTGTATAATGATCAATTATCCAAGTAAGCCATTCCACTTTGTTGATTTTCTTGGACTCGGATGTCACGCAGGTAGCTATAATCTCCCACGTGGTAAGGTCAATTGCTGCTGTAATCACAAATGCACGACTGACTTCTGTTGTTGATTTGATTTGTTTGTTAATTCCTTCAATGTTTCTCATTCTAACACTTCTCATCGTATTGCACAGGGACGAAAGCTTGACACACGTGTCTATGGAAACCACATTGGTATAAGGGACTGTTCTTATTCCCTTCTTTCTGTATAATGATCAATTATCCAAGTAAGCCATTCCACATTGTTGATTTTCTTGGACTCGGATGACACGCGGGTAGCTATAATCTCCCACGTGGTAAGGTCAATTGCTGCTGTAATCACAAATGCACGACTGACTTCTGTTGTTGATTTGATTTGTTTGTTAATTCCTTCAATGTTTCTCATTCTAACACTTCTCATCGTATTGCACAGGGACGAAAGCTTGACACACGTGTCTATGGAAACCACATTGGTATAAGGGACTGTTCTTATTCCCTTCTTTCTGTATGATGATCAATTATCCAAGTAAGCCATTCCACATTGTTGATTTTCTTGGACTCGGATGACACGCAGGTGGCTATAATCTGTAACGTGGTAAGGTCAATTGCTGCTGTAACCACAAATGCTCGACTAACTTCTGTTGTTGATTTGATTTGTTTGTTATTTCCTTCAATGTTTCTCATTCTTACACTTTTCATCGTATTGCACAGGGACGAAAGCTTGACACACGTGTCTAAGGATACCACTTTGGTATAAGGGACTGTTCTTATTCAATTCTTTTTGTTTAATGAACAATTATCCAAGTAAGCCGTTACACATTGTTGATTTTTTTGGACTCGGATGTCACGCAGGTAGCTATAATCTCCCACGTGGTAAGGTCAATTGCTGCTGTAACCACAAATGCACGACTGACTTCTGTTGTTGATTTCATTCGTTTGTTATTTTCTTCAATGTTTCTCATTCTAACACTTTTCATCGTAATGCACAGGGACGAAAGCTTGACACACGTGTCTATGGGAACCACATTGGTATAAGGGACTGTTCTTACTTCATTCTTTCTGTATAATGATCAATTATCCAAGTAAGCCATTCCACTTTGTTGATTTTCTTGGACTCGGATGTCACGCAGGTAGCTATAATCTCCCACGTGGTAAGGTCAATTGCTGCTGTAATCACAAATGCACGACTGACTTCTGTTGTTGATTTGATTTGTTTGTTAATTCCTTCAATGTTTCTCATTCTAACACTTCTCATCGTATTGCACAGGGACGAAAGCTTGACACACGTGTCTATGGAAACCACATTGGTATAAGGGACTGTTCTTATTCCCTTCTTTCTGTATAATGATCAATTATCCAAGTAAGCCATTCCACATTGTTGATTTTCTTGGACTCGGATGACACGCAGGTAGCTATTATCTTTTACGTGGTAAGGTCAATTGCTGCTGTAACCACAAATGCACGACTGACTTCTGTTGTTGATTTCATTTGTTTGTTATTTCCTTTAATGTTTCTCATTCTAACATTTCTCATCGTATTGCACAGGGACGAAAGCTTGACACACGTGTCTAAGGAAACCACTTTGGTATAAGGGACTGTTCTTATTCCCTTCTTTTTGTTTAATGAACAATTATCCAAGTAAGCCGTTCCACATTGTTGATTTTCTTGGGCTCGGATGTCACGCAGGTAGCAGTAATCTCCGACGTGGTAAGGTCAATTGCTGCTGTAACCACGAATGCACGACTGACTTCTGTTGTTGATTTCATTCGTTTGTTATTTTCTTCAATGTTTCTCATTCTAACACTTTTCATCGTATTGCACAGGGACGAAAGCTTGACACACATGTCTGAGAAAACCACTTTGGTATGAGGGACACATACATAGATACATACATACATACATAGGCTGATATTTTAAATTGCATCGTTATATTTTCATGAAATAAATAAATCAGAAATTATTCCAAATGAAAATTTTTGAATTGGACGAAAAAAAAACCTTCACTGCTCTCAATTAAAATTTTATTTTCACCTACTCAGATGACTGGTAGAATATGATGGAATTCTAAACCTGGGGCAAATTATACTGGGTGATTCTAATAAAATAATTATTGAATTCTAAACCTGGGTAAATTATACCAGGTGATTCTAATAAAATAATTATTGAATTCTAAACCTGGGTAAATTATACCAGGTGATTCTAATAAAATAATTACTGAATTCTTAACCTGGGCTAAATTATACCGGGTGATTCTAGTAACGAAATTCACTTCGTTACAGTGGTTACAGCAGCAATTGACCTCACCACGTGGGAGATTATACCTGCGTGTCATCCGAGTCCAAGAAAATCAACAATGTGGAATGGCTTACTTGGATAATTGATCATTATACAGAAAGAAGGGAATAAGAACAGTCCCTTATACCAAAGTGGTTTCCTTAGACACGTGTGTCAAGCTTTCGTCCCTGTGTAATACGATGAAAAGAGTTAGAATGAGAAACATTGAAGGAAATAACAAACAAATGAAATCAACAACAGAAGTCAGTCGTGCATTTGTGGTTACAGCAGCAATTGACCTTACCACGTGGGAGATTATAACTGCGTGTCATCCGAGTCCAAGAAAATCAACAATGTGGAATGGCTTACTTGGATAATTGTTCATTAAACAAAAAAAAGGGAATAAGAACAGTCCCTTATACCGAAGTGGTTTCCTTAGACAGGTGTGTCAAGCTTTCGTCACTGTGCAATACGATGAAAAGAGTTAGGATGAGAAATATTGAAGGAAATAACAAACAAATGAAATCAACAACAGAAGTCAGTCGTGCATTTGTGGTTACAGCAGCAATTGACCTCACCACGTGGGAGATTATACCTGCGTGTCATCCGAGTCCAAGAAAATCAACAATGTGGAATGTCTTACTTGGATAATTGATCATTATACAGAAAGAAGGGAATGAGAACAGTCCCTTATACCTATGTGGTTTCCATAGACACGTGTGTCAAGCTTTCGTCCCTGTGCAATACGATGAGAAGTTTAAGAATGAGAAACATTGAAGGAAATAACAAACGAATGAAATCAACAACAGAAGTCAGTCGTGCATTCGTGGTTACAGCAGCAATTGACCTTACCACGTGGGAGATTAGAGCTACCTGCGTGACATCCGAGTCCGAGAAAATCAACAATGTGGAATGGCTTACTTGGATAATTGTTCATTAAAAAGCAAAAAGGAAATAAGAACAGTCCCTTATACCGAAGTGGTTTCCTTAGACACGTGTGTCAAGCTTTCGTCCCTGTGCAATAAGATGAAAAGTGTTAGAATGAGAAACATAGGAGGAAATAACTAACAAATGAAATCAACAACAGAAGTCAGTCGTGCATTTGTGGTTACAGCAGCAATTGACCTTACCACGTGGAAGATTATAGCTACCTGCGTGACATCCGAGTCCGAGAAAATCAACAATGTGGAATGGCTTACTTGGATAATTGTTCATTAAACAAAAAGAAGGGAATAAGAACAGTCCCTTATACCAAAGTGGTTTCCTTAGACACGTGTGTCAAGCTTTCGTCCCTGTGTAATACGATGAAAAGAGTTAGAATGGGAAACATTGAAGGAAATAACAAACAAATGAAATCAACAACAGAAGTCAGTCGTGCATTTGTGGTTACAGCAGCAATTGACCTCACTACGTGGGAGATTATACCTGCGTGTCATCCGAGTCCAAGAAAATCAACAATGCGGAATGGCTTACTTGGATGATTGATCATTATACAGTAAGAAGGGAATAAGAACTGTCCCTTATACCAATGTGGTTTCCATAGACACGTGTGTCAAGCTTTCGTCCCTGTGCAATACGATGAGAAGTGTTAGAATGAGAAACATTGAAGGAAATAACAAACAAATGAAATCAACAACAGAAGTCAGCCGTCCAATTGTGGTTACAGCAGCAATTGACCTTACTACGTTGGAGATTATAGCTACCCGCGTGTCATCCGAGTACAAGAAACTCAACAATGTGGAATGGCTTACTTGGATAATTGTTTATTAAACAAAAAGAAGGGAATAAGAACAGTCCCTTTCACCAATGTGATTTCCTTAGACACGTGTGTCAAGCTTTCGTCCCTGTGCAATACGATGAAAAGAGTTAGAATGAGAAACATTGAAGGATATAACAAACAAATGAAATCAAAAATAGAAGTCAGTCGTGCATTTGTGGTTACAGCAGCAATTAACCTTACCACGTGGGCGATTATAGCTATCTGCGTGACATCAGAGTCTAAGAAAATCAACAATGTGGAATGGCTTACTTGGATAATGGTTCATTAAACAAAAAGAAGGGAAGAACAGTCCCTTATACCAAAGTGGTTTCCTCAGACACGTATGTCAATCTTTCTTCCCTGTGCAATACGATGAAAAGTGTTTGAATGAGAAACATAGATGGAAATAACAAACAAATGAAATCAACAACAGAAGTCAGTCGTGCATTTGTGGTTACAGCAGCAATTGACCTTACCACGTGGTAGATTATAGCTACCTGCGTGACATCCAAGTCCAAGAAACTCAACAATGTGGAATGGCTTACTTGGATAATTGTTTATTAAACAAAAAGAAGGGAATAAGAACAGTCCCTTATACCAAAGTGGTTTCCTTAGACACGTGTGTCAAGCTTTCGTCCCTGTGCAATACGATGAAAAGAGTTAGGATGAGAAACATTGAAGGAAATAACAAACAAATGAAATCAACAACAGAAGTCAGTCGTGCATTTGTGGTTACAGCAGCAATTGACCTCACCACGTGGGAGATTATACCTGCGTGTCATCCTCGTCCAAGAAAATCAACAATGTGGAATGGCTTACTTGGATAATTGATCATTATACAGAAAGAAGGGAATGAGAACAGTCCCTTATACCAAAGTGGTTTCCTTAGACACGTGTGTCAAGCTTTCGTCCCTGTGTAATACGATGAAAAGAGTTAGAATGAGAAACATTGAAGGAAATAACAAACAAATGAAATCAACAACAGAAGTCAGTCGTGCATTTGTGGTTACAGCAGCAATTGACCTTACCACGTGGAAGATTATAGCTACCTGCGTGACATCCGAGTCCAAGAAAATCAACAATGTGGAATGGCTTACTTGGATAATTCTTCATTAAACAAAAAGAAGGGAATAAGAACAGTCCCTTATACCAAAGTGGTTTCCTTAGACACGTGTGTCAAGCTTTCGTCCCTGTGTAATACGATGAAAAGAGTTAGAATGAGAAACATTGAAGGAAATAACAAACAAATGAAATCAACAACAGAAGTCAGTCGTGCATTTGTGGTTACAGCAGCAATTGACCTCACTACGTGGGAGATTATACCTGCGTGTCATCCGAGTCCAAGAAAATCAACAATGCGGAATGGCTTACTTGGATGATTGATCATTATACAGTAAGAAGGGAATGAGAACTGTCCCTTATACCAATGTGGTTTCCATAGACACGTGTGTCAAGCTTTCGTCCCTGTGTAATACGATGAAAAGAGTTAGAATGAGAAACATTGAAGGAAATAACAAACAAATGAAATCAACAACAGAAGTCAGTCGTGCATTTGTGGTTACAGCAGCAATTGACCTCACCACGTGGGAGATTATACCTGCGTGTCATCCGAGTCCAAGAAAATCAACAATGTGGAATGGCTTACTTGGATAATTGATCATTATACAGAAAGAAGGGAATAAGAACAGTCCCTTATACCAAAATGGTTTCCTTAGACACGTGTGTCAAGCTTTCGTCCCTGTGTAATACGATGAAAAGAGTTAGAATGAGAAACATTGAAGGAAATAACAAACAAATGAAGTCAACAACAGAAGTCAGTCGTGCATTCGTGGTTACAGCAGCAATTGACCTTACCACGTGGGAGATTATACCTGCGTGTCATTCGAGTCCAAGAAAATCAACAATGTGGAATGACTTACTTGGATAATTGTTCATTAAACAAAAAGAAGGGCATAAGAACAGTCCCTTATGCCAAAGTGGTTTCCTTAGACACGTGTGTCAAGCTTTCGTCCCTGTGTAATACGATGAAAAGTGTTAGAATGAGAAACATAGAAGGAAATAACAAACAAATGAAATCAACAACAGAAGTCAGTCGTGCATTTGTGGTTACAGCAGCAATTGACCTTACCACGTGGAAGATTAAAGCTACCTGCGTGACATCCGAGTCCAAGAAAATCAACAATGTGGAATGGCTCACTTGGATAATTCTTCATTAAACAAAAAGAAGGGAATAAGAACAGTCCCTTATGCCAAAGTGGTTTCCTTAGACACGTGTGTCAAGCTTTCGTCCCTGTGTAATACGATGAAAAGAGTTAGAATGAGAAACATTGAAGGAAATAACAAACAAATGAAATCAACAACAGAAGTCAGTCGTGCATTTGTGGTTACAGCAGCAATTGACCTCACTACGTGGGAGATTATACCTGCGTGTCATCCGAGTCCAAGAAAATCAACAATGTGGAATGGCTTACTTGGATAATTGTTCATTAAACAAAAAAAAGGGAATAAGAACAGTCCCTTATACCGAAGTGGTTTCCTTAGACAGGTGTGTCAAGCTTTCGTCACTGTGCAATACGATGAAAAGAGTTAGGATGAGAAATATTGAAGGAAATAACAAACAAATGAAATCAACAACAGAAGTCAGTCGTGCATTTGTGGTTACAGCAGCAATTGACCTCACCACGTGGGAGATTATACCTGCGTGTCATCCGAGTCCAAGAAAATCAACAATGTGGAATGTCTTACTTGGATAATTGATCATTATACAGAAAGAAGGGAATGAGAACAGTCCCTTATACCTATGTGGTTTCCATAGACACGTGTGTCAAGCTTTCGTCCCTGTGCAATACGATGAGAAGTGTAAGAATGAGAAACATTGAAGGAAATAACAAACGAATGAAATCAACAACAGAAGTCAGTCGTGCATTCGTGGTTACAGCAGCAATTGACCTTACCACGTGGGAGATTAGAGCTACCTGCGTGACATCCGAGTCCGAGAAAATCAACAATGTGGAATGGCTTACTTGGATAATTGTTCATTAAAAAGCAAAAAGGAAATAAGAACAGTCCCTTATACCGAAGTGGTTTCCTTAGACACGTGTGTCAAGCTTTCGTCCCTGTGCAATAAGATGAAAAGTGTTAGAATGAGAAACATAGGAGGAAATAACTAACAAATGAAATCAACAACAGAAGTCAGTCGTGCATTTGTGGTTACAGCAGCAATTGACCTTACCACGTGGAAGATTATAGCTACCTGCGTGACATCCGAGTCCGAGAAAATCAACAATGTGGAATGGCTTACTTGGATAATTGTTCATTAAACAAAAAGAAGGGAATAAGAACAGTCCCTTATACCAAAGTGGTTTCCTTAGACACGTGTGTCAAGCTTTCGTCCCTGTGTAATACGATGAAAAGAGTTAGAATGGGAAACATTGAAGGAAATAACAAACAAATGAAATCAACAACTGAAGTCAGTCGTGCATTTGTGGTTACAGCAGCAATTGACCTCACTACGTGGGAGATTATACCTGCGTGTCATCCGAGTCCAAGAAAATCAACAATGCGGAATGGCTTACTTGGATGATTGATCATTATACAGTAAGAAGGGAATAAGAACAGTCCCTTATACCAAAGTGGTTTCCTTAGACACGTGTGTCAAGCTTTCGTCCCTGTGTAATACGATGAAGAGAGTAAGAATGAGAAACATTGAAGGAAATAACAAACAAATGAAATCAACAACAGATGTCAGTCGTGCATTTGTGGTTACAGCAGCAATTGACCTTACCACGTGGGAGATTATACCTGCGTGTCATCCGAGTCCAAGAAAATCAACAATGTGGAATGGCTCACTTGGATAATTGTTCATTAAACAAAAAGAAGGGAATAAGAACAGTCCCTTATACCCAAGTGGTTTCCTTAGACAAGTGTGTCAAGCTTTCGTCCCTGTGCAATACGATGAAAAGAGTTAGGATGAGAAACATTGAAGGAAATAACAAACAAATGAAATCAACAACAGAAGTCAGTCGTGCATTTGTGGTTACAGCAGCAATTGACCTCACCACGTGGGAGATTATACCTGCGTGTCATCCGAGTCCAAGAAAATCAACAATGTGGAATGGCTTACTTGGATAATTGATCATTATACAGAAAGAAGGGAATAAGAACAGTCCCTTATACCAAAGTGGTTTCCTTAGACACGTGTGTCAAGCTTTCGTCCCTGTGTAATACGATGAAAAGAGTTAGAATGAGAAACATTGAAGGAAATAACAAACAAATGAAATCAACAACAGAAGTCAGTCGTGCATTTGTGGTTACAGCAGCAATTGACCTTACCACGTGGGAGATTATAACTGCGTGTCATCCGAGTCCAAGAAAATCAACAATGTGGAATGGCTTACTTGGATAATTGTTCATTAAACAAAAAAAAGGGAATAAGAACAGTCCCTTATACCGAAGTGGTTTCCTTAGACAGGTGTGTCAAGCTTTCGTCACTGTGCAATACGATGAA
This sequence comes from Harmonia axyridis, assembly GCF_914767665.1. Lineage (NCBI taxonomy): Eukaryota > Metazoa > Arthropoda > Insecta > Coleoptera > Coccinellidae > Harmonia > Harmonia axyridis. Next base: position 27,197,139 of record NC_059508.1, on the reverse strand, counting down.
AAGAGTTAGGATGAGAAATATTGAAGGAAATAACAAACAAATGAAATCAACAACAGAAGTCAGTCGTGCATTTGTGGTTACAGCAGCAATTGACCTCACCACGTGGGAGATTATACCTGCGTGTCATCCGAGTCCAAGAAAATCAACAATGTGGAATGTCTTACTTGGATAATTGATCATTATACAGAAAGAAGGGAATGAGAACAGTCCCTTATACCTATGTGGTTTCCATAGACACGTGTGTCAAGCTTTCGTCCCTGTGCAATACGATGAGAAGTGTAAGAATGAGAAACATTGAAGGAAATAACAAACGAATGAAATCAACAACAGAAGTCAGTCGTGCATTCGTGGTTACAGCAGCAATTGACCTTACCACGTGGGAGATTAGAGCTACCTGCGTGACATCCGAGTCCGAGAAAATCAACAATGTGGAATGGCTTACTTGGATAATTGTTCATTAAAAAGCAAAAAGGAAATAAGAACAGTCCCTTATACCAAAGTGGTTTCCTTAGACACGTGTGTCAAGCTTTCGTCCCTGTGCAATAAGATGAAAAGTGTTAGAATGAGAAACATAGGAGGAAATAACTAACAAATGAAATCAACAACAGAAGTCAGTCGTGCATTTGTGGTTACAGCAGCAATTGACCTTACCACGTGGAAGATTATAGCTACCTGCGTGACATCCGAGTCCGAGAAAATCAACAATGTGGAATGGCTTACTTGGATAATTGTTCATTAAACAAAAAGAAGGGAATAAGAACAGTCCCTTATACCAAAGTGGTTTCCTTAGACACGTGTGTCAAGCTTTCGTCCCTGTGTAATACGATGAAAAGAGTTAGAATGGGAAACATTGAAGGAAATAACAAACAAATGAAATCAACAACTGAAGTCAGTCGTGCATTTGTGGTTACAGCAGCAATTGACCTCACTACGTGGGAGATTATACCTGCGTGTCAACCGAGTCCAAGAAAATCAACAATGCGGAATGGCTTACTTGGATGATTGATCATTATACAGTAAGAAGGGAATAAGAACTGTCCCTTATACCAATGTGGTTTCCATAGACACGTGTGTCAAGCTTTCGTCCCTGTGCAATACGATGAGAAGTGTTAGAATGAGAAACATTGAAGGAAATAACAAACAAATGAAATCAACAACAGAAGTCAGCCGTCCAATTGTGGTTACAGCAGCAATTGACCTTACTACGTGGGAGATTATAGCTACCCGCGTGTCATCCGAGTACAAGAAACTCAACAATGTGGAATGGCTTACTTGGATAATTGTTTATTAAACAAAAAGAAGGGAATAAGAACAGTCCCTTTCACCAATGTGATTTCCTTAGACACGTGTGTCAAGCTTTCGTCCCTGTGCAATACGATGAAAAGAGTTAGAATGAGAAACATTGAAGGATATAACAAACAAATGAAATCAAAAATAGAAGTCAGTCGTGCATTTGTGGTTACAGCAGCAATTAACCTTACCACGTGGGCGATTATAGCTATCTGCGTGACATCAGAGTCTAAGAAAATCAACAATGTGGAATGGCTTACTTGGATAATGGTTCATTAAACAAAAAGAAGGGAAGAACAGTCCCTTATACCAAAGTGGTTTCCTCAGACACGTATGTCAATCTTTCTTCCCTGTGCAATACGATGAAAAGTGTTTGAATGAGAAACATAGATGGAAATAACAAACAAATGAAATCAACAACAGAAGTCAGCCGTCCAATTGTGGTTACAGCAGCAATTGACCTTACCACGTGGGAGATTATAGCAACCCGCGTGTCATCCGAGTCCAAGAAAATCAACAATGTGGAATGGCTTACTTGGATAATTGTTAATTAAACAAAAAGAAGGGAATAAGAACAGTCCCTTCTACCTATGTGATTTCCTTAGACACGTGTGTCAAGCTTTCTTCCCTGTGCAATACGATGAAAAGTGTTAGAATGAGAAACATAGAAGGAAATTACAAACGAATGAAATCAACAACAGAAGTCAGTCGTGCATTTGTGGTTACAGCAGCAATTGACCTTACCACGTGGGAGATTATAGCAACCCGCGTGTCATCCGAGTCCAAGAAAATCAACAATGTGGAATGGCCTACTTGGATAATTGTTGATTAAACAGAAAAAAAGAATAAGAACAGTCCCTTATACCAATGTGGTTTCCTTAGACACGTGTGTCAAGCTTTCGTCCCTGTGCAATACGATGAAAAGTGTTAGAATGAGAAACATAGAAGGAAATTACAAACGAATGAAATCAACAACAGAAGTCAGTCGTGCATTTGTGGTTACAGCAGCAATTGACCTTACCACGTGGGAGATTATAGCTACCTGCGTGACATCCGAGTCCAAGAAAATCAACAATGTGGAATGGCCTACTTGGATAATTGTTGATTAAACAAAAAAAAAAGAATAAGAACAGTCCCTTATACCAAAGTGGTTTCCTTAGACACGTGTGTCAAGCTTTCGTCCCTGTGCAATACGATGAAAAGTGTTAGGATGAGAAACATAGAAGGAAATAACAGACAAATGAAATCAACAACAGAAGTCAGCCGTCCAATTGTGGTTACAGCAGCAATTGACCTTACCACGTGGGAAATTATAGCAACCCGCGTGTCATCCGAGTCCAAGAAAATCAACAATGTGGAATGGCTTACTTGGATAATTGTTAATTAAACAAAAAGAAGGGAATAAGAACAGTCCCTTCTACCTATGTGATTTCCTTAGACACGTGTGTCAAGCTTTCTTCCCTGAGCAATACGATGAGAAGTGTTAGAATGAGAAACATTGAAGGAAATAACAAACAAATGAAATCAACAACAGAAGTCAGTCGTGAATTTGTGGTTCCAGCAGCAATTTACCTTAACACGTGGGAGATTATAGCTACCTGCGTGACATCCGAGTCCAAGAAAATCAACAATGTGGAATGGCCTACTTGGATAATTGTTGATTAAACAGAAAAAAAAGAATAAGAACAGTCCCTTATACCAATGTGGTTTCCTTAGACACGTGTGTCAAGCTTTCGTCCCTGTGCAATACGATGAAAAGTGTTAGAATGAGAAACATAGAAGGAAATTACAAACGAATGAAATCAACAACAGAAGTCAGTCGTGCATTTGTGGTTACAGCAGCAATTGACCTTACCACGTGGGAGATTATAGCTACCTGCGTGACATCCGAGTCCAAGAAAATCAACAATGTGGAATGGCCTACTTGGATAATTGTTGATTAAACAGAAAAAAAAGAATAAGAACAGTCCCTTATACAATCCTTGTAATAAACTGAAGCCTACCAAATATCAAAAATATTTTAAATTATCGGATTTAAAAAATTCTTAATAAATACAATAATTTTTAAAAAATAAATTATAATTATAAAAACTTTATGTTAACAAATCTTTGTAACTTCCTCCCGTCAAAAACGTCCCCTTAGATAATAACCAAACCTTAAACTTTTTAACTCTAAATTAAAAAATTTTCCCCCAAGGATTTACAAGTTATACCCTTAAATTTAGTGCTACCCTACTCACTAAATCCAATACTAAACAATATAAATTGTAACAATTCTTATTGCCGACTGTTATAGCTTTATTCAAATTTAATTTTAATAAAATAAATTTTGTAATAAACTGAAGCCTACCAAATATCAAAAATATTTTAAATTATCGGATTTAAAAAATTCTTAATAAATACAATAATTTTTAAAAAATAAATTATAATTATAAAAACTTTATGTTAACAAATCTTTGTAACTTCCTCCCGTCAAATACGTCCCCTTAGATAATAACCAAACCTTAAACTTTTTAACTCTAAATTAAAAAATTTTCCCCCAAGGATTTACAAGTTATACCCTTAAATTTAGTGCTACCCTACTCACTAAATCCAATACTAAACAATATAAATTGTAACAATTCTTATTGCCGACTGTTATAGCTTTATTCAAATTTAATTTTAATAAAATAAATTTTGTAATAAACTGAAGCCTACCAAATATCAAAAATATTTTAAATTATCGGATTTAAAAAATTCTTGATAAATACAATAATTTTAAAAAAATAAATTATAATTTTATTATAAAATAAAATAATCAAAAATTAAATTTTTTAAAATTCAAAATAAATTTAAATTTAAATTTATTAATTTAGTTCCCCCCGAAACTAAACATTTTCTATTTTTATTAAAATATTTAAATTAACCTATTCTAAAAATTTTCAAAATTATATAAAAATCAAATTTTTGAAAAATGAAAAAAAAATTCCTCCCCTAATCATCAAAATTTTCAAAAATCCATAAATTTTGATAAATTTTTAACAATTTTTCACAAAATTTTTAAACGAAATAACTTTATTACACTAACAAATAATTTTTTCAAAAAAAATTATTAGATAATTTCCATATCACAATTTTTAAAAATTATTTAAATTTAAATTTCTAACAAAAAAATATAGATTTTTTTTTTATGAGCGATTTCCTTTTAAGCATTTATATAAAATTTTCAAAAATTACTCGAATTTTATGAAAATCCTAAATTTTTATACATAATTTTTTTAACTATGTAATAATTAAACTTAAAATAATTATAATTTAAATCAAAATATTGACATAATAACTTTACTTTACTAACAAATCATTTTTTTACCCTTTAAGATCACTTTTTATCCAATAAATTAAAAATTATTCGAGACAACCAAAAAATAGACAAATTTAACCATATATTTAAAAATTACATTTTTTTGTTAGATATTTTAATTTAAATTTTTTATGAAATCTTTATTAATTTTATTTTTCTAAATCTATTTTTCACGTAATTTTTAATAGATTTAGTTAAAATAAGAATGACTTCATTTTCATGATAAATACCATAATACTTTAGAAATAATATTTCTTAATGATAATTTAATTCATTAATACTTAGGTTTTTTTTTTTTTTTTCATTAATTTTGAATTTTTCATTAAAAATTAACTTTATTAATAACTAATAATTTTTAATATATTATTAATAATTATAGATTAATTATAATTTAATTCTTATATAAATAAAATGTTAATATTTTAATGTTAAATTAATTATTAATAATTTATACTCTTTATATATATATTATAAATATTATTAATATATAAAATATTTATTAATATAGAAATTCTCGAAATTCACCGTCGTTTTTATATACTGATTTACTTTATATATTCTTTCTCTTTTTTTCGGGAGTACTATTATATATCCCTTAAGATACCAATATTAAATCGGTTTTTATATATTTAAAAATGTTTATTTTAACTATTTAATTAAAATTAGCACCTAGAATATTACTAATGGTACTATCCAATGTAAGATATATTTCGCCCTTATATATAAATAATTATATATTAATAAGTAATTATTAATTATTAAATATTATAGATATATATAAATAAATTCTTTAATTAAAAAGGCATAGGGTCCAAGAGAAAAACCCTATTAAAAGACAAAATTTAAATTAATACTGCTAATAAAGTATCGATTTTAGGCCATTTTTTTTTGCCCAAATTTTGACCCAAAAAATGCAAAAAATTGCAAAATTTTGCATTTTTTTTCGTTTTTTTTTGAAATTTTTCAAAAAATTTGATCTTTAAAATTGACATTATTGTCTAAAAAACAATTATAACACTTGGATATAAAAACCGATGTATGAGGAAATTCCTATTAGGGCGCCTGAAGAAAGGATCATTTTGATGAGATGAAACATGTGCAACCCACCCCTAGTTCCATCCCCGAAATTTTTGAAAAAAATGCCAAATTTCGTGAAATTTGATGAAATTTGGAAAAAATCTTCGGATTACAAAATTTTACAGGGATCGATTATTTTTTATGTGAAAAAAGGATTTATCATAAAATCTCTTTTTCCAAACTATTTTGTTAGAAAAATCAACTTTTAGAAAAAATTCTTCTTCTAGTCTAACAGAAAATTTATTTTATAGAAAATTTAAACCTTTTCTGTGAAAATAAAATTGAAAGAATAATTTTTAATTACAAAATTTTTTGATTTTTAAATATAAATCCATTTATTCAAATTTTTGTAAATTGAATTCTATTGATCCCCCCCCATAGAATTCTTATACAAATTTATTAATAAGGTGATATTTAAAAATTTTAAAAATTTAAAAGTCAGTTTCTTAGTTATACAAAATCAAAAACTAATAATTTTAAAAACTTAAACGTTGATTGTTGGACTTAGCCTCAGGATTGGTTTAGAATATTGAAATTGATCCTGAAGTAGGACGATCAAAATCAACTCAAATTTATCGGGTTTGGTGTTGATTGTTGGACTTAGCCTCAGGATTGGTTTAGAATATTGAAATTGATCCTGAAGTAGGACGACCAAAATCAACTCAAATTTATCGGATTTGGTGCTGATTGTTGGACTTAGCCTCAGGATTAGTTTAGAATGTTGAAATTGATCCTGAAGTAGGACACCAAAATCAACTCAAATTTATCGGATTTGGTGTTGATTGTTGGACTTAGCCTCAGGATTGGTTTAGAATATTGGAATTGATCCTGAAGTAGGACGACCAAAATCAACTCAAATTTATCGGGTTTGGTGTTGATTGTTGGACTTAGCCTCAGGATTGGTTTAGAATGTTGAAATTGATCCTGAAGTAGGGCACCAAAATCAACTCAAATTTATCGGATTTGGTGTTGATTGTTGGACTTAGTCTCAGGATTGGTTTAGAATGTTGAAATTGATCCTGAAGTAGGACGACTAAAATCAACTCAAATTTATCGGGTTTGGTGTTGATTGTTGGACTTAGCCTCAGGATTGGTTTAGAATGTTGAAATTGATCCTGAAGTAGGGCACCAAAATCAACTCAAATTTATCGGATTTGGTATTGATTGTTGGGCTTAGCCTCAGGATTGGTTTAGAATGTTGAAATTGATCCTAAAGTAGGGCACCAAAATCAACTCAAATTTATCGGATTTGGTGCTGATTGTTGGACTTAGCCTCAGGGTTAGTTTAGAATGTTGAAATTGATCCTGAAGTAGGACGACCAAAATCAACTCAAATTTATCGGGTTTGGTGTTGATTGTTGGGCTTAGCCTCAGGATTGGTTTAGAATATTGAAATTGATCCTGAAGTAGGGCACCAAAATCAACTCAAATTTATCGGATTTGGTGTTGATTGTTGGACTTAGCCTCAGGATTGGTTTAGAATATTGAAATTGATCCTGAAATAGGACGACCAAAATCAACTCAAATTTATCGGATTTGGTGTTGATTGTTGGACTTAGCCTCAGGATTGGTTTAGAATGTTGAAATTGACCCTGAAGTAGGGCACCAAAATCAACTCAAATTTATCGGATTTGGTGTTAATTGTTGGGCTTAGTCTCAGGATTGGTTTAGAATGTTGAAATTGATCCTGAAGTAGGGCACCAAAATCAACTCAAATTTATCGGATTTGGTGCTGATTGTTGGACTTAGCCTCAGGATTGGTTTAGAATGTTGAAATTGATCCTGAAGTAGGACACCAAAATCAACTCAAATTTATCGGATTTGGTGCTGATTGTTGGACTTAGCCTCAGGATTAGTTTAGAATGTTGAAATTGATCCTGAAGTAGGACGACCAAAATCAACTCAAATTTATCGGATTTGGTGTTGATTGTTGGGCTTAGCCTCAGGATTGGTTTAGAATATTGAAATTGATCCTGAAGTAGGGCACCAAAATCAACTCAAATTTATCGGGTTTGGTGTTGATTGTTGGACTTAGCCTCAGGATTAGTTTAGAATGTTGAAATTGATCCTGAAGTAGGGCACCAAAATCAACTCAAATTTATCGGATTTGGTATTGATTGTTGGGCTTAGTCTCAGGATTGGTTTAGAATGTTGAAATTGATCCTGAAGTAGGACGATCAAAATCAACTCAAATTTATCGGATTTGGTGTTGATTGTTGGACTTAGCCTCAGGATTGGTTTAGAATGTTGAAATTGATCCTGAAGTAGGACGACCAAAATCAACTCAAATTTATCGAATATATTTATATAAATAATCCTATTTTATAGGATTTTTTACTTTGTGAATTAATTTTTGTACACTTAAATTAATGAAAATTTAATAGTTTTTATTTAAGGTTAAAATATTAAATTTTAAATTTAACTTAATAAGTTAAATTTTTAATTGTTAATTTTTTTTTGTAATTATATTCAATAAAATTAAATTATTTCTTAGAGTTTCAAAAACTCTTGTACATCTTATACTAGAATATAAAGATAAGCTAAAGAAGCTGATGGGTTCATACCCCATTTATAAAGGTATACCCCTTTTCTTTATAATTAAAACTATAAAATTAATATTTTTAATTTTAATAATAAGAGGAACTCTTATTTCTATTTCTGCTTATTCATGAATTAATATCTGGATTGGTTTAGAATTAAACCTCTTAGCTTTTATTCCTATTATAAATTTAGATAATTTCAAGTATTCTTCTGAATCCTCCTTGAAATATTTTTTAGTCCAAGTTTCTGCATCAATTCTAGTTTTATGTTCTTTTTTAAATTCATTTATTTTAATCAATTCTATCGAGCAATTAATACCTACTTCTATATTTTTGTTTAACAGAGCTATCCTTATAAAAATAGGAGCAGCCCCTTTTCACTTTTGATACCCAGAAGTCCTAGAAGGACTAAGGTGAGCTAATGCATTATTATTAATAACTTGACAAAAAATTGCCCCAATAATTTTAATTATATATAATTTTAAATTAAACCTATTCTTTATTTTGATTATTTTGATATGTATAACCTTAGGGAGTGTAAAAACATGGAACCAAACCAGATTAAAAAAAATTCTTGCCTTATCTTCCATTAACCATATTGGTTGAATATTAAGAATAATAATATTAAATCAATCCTTATGAATATTATACTTTTTAATTTATACTTTTATTTCTTTAAATATAATCTTAATTTTTAATAAATATAAAATCTTTAACATTAAAGATCTTATAAATAATATGAATTACAATAAAACTTTAAAATTCTATTTTTTTTTAAATTTCTTTTCTCTAGGAGGAATCCCCCCTTTTTTAGGATTTTTTCCTAAGTGACTAATTCTAAAAACTTTAATTGAAAATCACTTTTATTTTCTATCTTTTATAATAATTTTTATTACTTTAATTTGTATATATATTTATATACGCTTAATACTTCAATCTTTAATAATAAAATTAAATGAAAATAAAAAATTTGATTATATTAACTCTTACTATGTAATTTTTTTAAATTGAGTGAATATTTACGGATTAATCATTTTTACTGTAATTTTTAGAATTTATTAAGGATTTAAGTTAAATAAACTAGTAACCTTCAAAGTTAAAAATAGAATTATTCTAAGCCTTAGAATAATATTCACCTATAAATTTGCAATTTATAATCATAATTGAATATAAGGCTTAATAAAGGAGAAAACTCATAATTAAATTTACAATTTAACGCTTTAATTCAGCCACTTTATCGAATAAATGATTATTTTCTACTAATCATAAAGATATTGGAACATTATACTTTTTATTTGGAATATGGGCAGGAATAGTAGGAACATCGTTAAGTATTTTAATTCGGTTAGAATTAGGAACTAGAGGAAGATTAATTGGAAACGACCAAATTTATAATATAATTGTTACAGCTCATGCTTTCATTATAATTTTCTTTATAGTAATACCTATTATAATTGGGGGTTTTGGAAATTGATTAGTTCCTTTAATAATTGGAGCTCCTGATATAGCATTTCCACGATTAAATAACATAAGATTTTGACTTTTACCCCCTGCTTTAACTCTTTTAATTTTAAGAACAATTGTAGAAATAGGGGCAGGAACAGAATGAACTGTTTACCCTCCTCTTTCTTCTAATTTAACACATAACGGGCCTTCAGTAGATTTAGTGATTTTTAGTTTACATTTAGCAGGAATTTCCTCAATTTTAGGTGCAGTAAATTTCATTTCAACTATTATAAATATACGTCCATTTGGTATAATACTTGATAAAACTCCTTTATTTGTATGATCTGTTCTTATTACAGCAATTCTTTTATTACTATCACTACCAGTTCTTGCAGGAGCAATTACTATACTATTAACTGACGAAACTTAAATTCTTCTTTTTTTGATCCAACCGGTGGGGGAGACCCAATTTTATACCAACATTTATTTTGATTTTTTGGCCATCCTGAAGTTTATATTTTAATTCTCCCAGGATTTGGTATAATTTCCCATATTATTACACAAGAAAGAGGGAAAAAAATTGCCTTTGGTTCTTTAGGAATAATTTATGCTATATTAGCTATTGGACTTCTAGGATTTGTAGTATGAGCTCATCACATATTTACAGTGGGAATAGATGTTGATACTCGAGCTTATTTTACTTCAGCTACTATAATTATTGCAGTACCCACTGGAATTAAAATTTTTTCTTGATTAGCAACTTTACATGGAATACAATTTTACTATACACCTTCAATTTTATGAACCCTGGGATTTTTATTTTTATTTACAATTGGTGGATTAACAGGAGTAATTTTAGCTAACTCTTCCATAGATATTATTTTACATGGATAATTCTTCATTAAACAAAAAGAAGGGAATAAGAACAGTCCCTTATACCAAAGTGGTTTCCTTAGACACGTGTGTCAAGCTTTCGTCCCTGTGTAATACGATGAAAAGAGTTAGAATGAGAAACATTGAAGGAAATAACAAACAAATGAAATCAACAACAGAAGTCAGTCGTGCATTTGTGGTTACAGCAGCAATTGACCTCACTACGTGGGAGATTATACCTGCGTGTCATCCGAGTCCAAGAAAATCAACAATGCGGAATGGCTTACTTGGATAATTGATCATTATACAGTAAGAAGGGAATAAGAACTGTCCCTTATACCAATGTGGTTTCCATAGACACGTGTGTCAAGCTTTCGTCCCTGTGTAATACGATGAAAAGAGTTAGAATGAGAAACATTGAAGGAAATAACAAACAAATGAAATCAACAACAGAAGTCAGTCGTGCATTTGTGGTTACAGCAGCAATTGACCTCACCACGTGGGAGATTATACCTGCGTGTCATCCGAGTCCAAGAAAATCAACAATGTGGAATGGCTTACTTGGATAATTGATCATTATACAGAAAGAAGGGAATAAGAACAGTCCCTTATACCAAAGTGGTTTCCTTAGACACGTGTGTCAAGCTTTCGTCCCTGTGTAATACGATGAAAAGAGTTAGAATGAGAAACATTGAAGGAAATAACAAACAAATGAAATCAACAACAGAAGTCAGTCGTGCATTTGTGGTTACAGCAGCAATTAACCTTACCACGTGGGCGATTATAGCTACCTGCGTGACATCAAAGTCTAAGAAAATCAACAATGTGGAATGGCTTACTTGGATAATTGTTCATTAAACAAAAAGAAGGGAATAAGAACAGTCCCTTATACCAAAGTGGTTTCCTCAGACACGTATGTCAATCTTTCTTCCCTGTGCAATACGATGAAAATTGTTAGAATGAGAAACATAGATGGAAATAACAAACAAATGAAATCAACAACAGAAGTCAGTCGTGCATTTGTGGTTACAGCAGCAATTGACCTTACCACGTGGTAGATTATAGCTACCTGCGTGACATCCGAGTCCAAGAAAATCAACAATGTGGAATGGCTTACTTGGATAATTGTTCATTGAACAAAAAGAAGGGAATAAGAACAGTCCCTTATACCAAAGTGGTTTCCTTAGACACGTGTGTCAAGCTTTCGTCCCTGTGCAATACGATGAAAAGAGTTAGGATGAGAAACATTGAAGGAAATAACAAACAAATGAAATCAACAACAGAAGTCAGTCGTGCATTTGTGGTTACAGCAGCAATTGACCTCACCACGTGGGAGATTATACCTGCGTGTCATCCGAGTCCAAGAAAATCAACAATGTGGAATGGCTTACTTGGATAATTGATCATTATACAGAAAGAAGGGAATAAGAACAGTCCCTTATACCAAAGTGGTTTCCTTAGACACGTGTGTCAAGCTTTCGTCCCTGTGTAATACGATGAAAAGAGTTAGAATGGGAAACATTGAAGGAAATAACAAACAAATGAAATCAACAACAGAAGTCAGTCGTGCATTTGTGGTTACAGCAGCAATTGACCTCACTACGTGGGAGATTATACCTGCGTGTCATCCGAGTCCAAGAAAATCAACAATGCGGAATGGCTTACTTGGATGATTGATCATTATACAGTAAGAAGGGAATAAGAACTGTCCCTTATACCAATGTGGTTTCCATAGACACGTGTGTCAAGCTTTCGTCCCTGTGCAATACGATGAGAAGTGTTAGAATGAGAAACATTGAAGGAAATAACAAACAAATGAAATCAACAACAGAAGTCAGCCGTCCAATTGTGGTTACAGCAGCAATTGACCTTACCACGTGGGAGATTATACCTGCGTGTCATCCTCGTCCAAGAAAATCAACAATGTGGAATGGCTTACTTGGATAATTGTTTATTAAACAAAAAGAAGGGAATAAGAACAGTCCCTTTCACCAATGTGATTTCCTTAGACACGTGTGTCAAGCTTTCGTCCCTGTGCAATACGATGAAAAGAGTTAGAATGAGAAACATTGAAGGATATAACAAACAAATGAAATCAAAAATAGAAGTCAGTCGTGCTTTTGTGGTTACAGCAGCAATTAACCTTACCACGTGGGCGATTATAGCTACCTGCGTGACATCAGAGTCTAAGAAAATCAACAATGTGGAATGGCTTACTTGGATAATGGTTCATTAAACAAAAAGAAGGGAATAAGAACAGTCCCTTATACCAAAGTGGTTTCCTCAGACACGTATGTCAATCTTTCTTCCCTGTGCAATACGATGAAAAGTGTTTGAATGAGAAACATAGATGGAAATAACAAACAAATGAAATCAACAACAGAAGTCAGTCGTGCATTTGTGGTTACAGCAGCAATTGACCTTACCACGTGGTAGATTATAGCTACCTGCGTGACATCCAAGTCCAAGAAAATCAACAATGTGGAATGGCTTACTTGGATAATTGTTCATTGAACAAAAAGAAGGGAATAAGAACAGTCCCTTATACCAAAGTGGTTTCCTTAGACACGTGTGTCAAGCTTTCGTCCCTGTGCAATACGATGAAAAGAGTTAGGATGAGAAACATTGAAGGAAATAACAAACAAATGAAATCAACAACAGAAGTCAGTCGTGCATTTGTGGTTACAGCAGCAATTGACCTCACCACGTGGGAGATTATACCTGCGTGTCATCCTCGTCCAAGAAAATCAACTATGTGGAATGGCTTACTTGGATAATTGATCATTATACAGAAAGAAGGGAATAAGAACAGTCCCTTATACCAAAGTGATTTCCTTAGACACGTGTGTCAAGCTTTCGTCCCTGTGTAATACGATGAAAAGAGTTAGAATGAGAAACATTGAAGGAAATAACAAACAAATGAAATCAACAACAGAAGTCAGTCGTGCATTTGTGGTTACAGCAGCAATTGACCTTACCACGTGGAAGATTATAGCTACCTGCGTGACATCCGAGTCCAAGAAAATCAACAATGTGGAATGGCTTACTTGGATAATTCTTCATTAAACAAAAAGAAGGGAATAAGAACAGTCCCTTATACCAAAGTGGTTTCCTTAGACACGTGTGTCAAGCTTTCGTCCCTGTGTAATACGATGAAAAGAGTTAGAATGAGAAACATTGAAGGAAATAACAAACAAATGAAATCAACAACAGAAGTCAGTCGTGCATTTGTGGTTACAGCAGCAATTGACCTCACTACGTGGGAGATTATACCTGCGTGTCATCCGAGTCCAAGAAAATCAACAATGCGGAATGGCTTACTTGGATAATTGATCATTATACAGTAAGAAGGGAATGAGAACTGTCCCTTATACCAATGTGGTTTCCATAGACACGTGTGTCAAGCTTTCGTCACTTTCCAGTAAATCTACTATGTTACGACTTATTCCATATTAGATGAAAGCGACGGGCAATATGTGCATATTTTAGTACTAAATCATTAAAAATAAAAATATTTAATTACAATCAAATCCAATTTCATAAAACTTTTAAAATATATAAATCCATAAATATAATTTAATGTAACCCATTTCTACTTTAATATAAACTTCACCTTGATCTGATTTAAATTTTTAAAAAATATCTAAATATTAATTTCTAAAAAAATATTTAACAACGACGATATAAAAGTTTCTAACTAAAGTAATTTTAATCGTGGATTATCGTTTATAGAACAGGTTCCTCTGAAAAGTAAAAATACCGCCAAATCATTTAGCTTTAAAGAACTTAACTATTAATCACTTAACTTTATAATTTACTTAATTAATAATAGGGTATCTAATCCTAGTTTATTATAATAATTTCTTAACCTCATAAAAACATAATTAAAAATATTAATAAATTAAAATTTCACCTTAAAACTTAAAATTTCTTTTTTAATTTTTAATTCTATTAATTAAAGCTAATAAATATATATTATATTTTTTGTATAACCGCTGCTGCTGGCACAAAAATTGCAAATACTAAATCTTATCACTAATTCTAAATTTTTTTAATAATTAAAAATATACACTACTAATTTATTAAATTTAAAACAATATTCATATAAATCTTGAATGAATATATATATCTAATACCATAATCAAATATCTAATTAACTAAAACCCAAAAAAGACTACATTTAGTTAAAATTTATTTCAAACAAAAAAAAATTAACTTTATTTAGAAATAATAATAATTAAATTAAATTTAAAAAATTAAATTATTAAAACTAATAATTTTAAAAACTTTATGTTAACAAATCTTTGTAACTTCCTCCCGTCAAAAACGTCCCATTAGATAATAACCAAACCTTAAACTTTTTAATTCTAAATTAAAAATTTTCCCCCAAGGATTTACAAGTTATACCCTTAAATTTAGTGCTACCCTACTCACTAAATCCAATACTAAACAATATAAATTGTAACAATTCTTATTGCCGACTGTTATAGCTTTATTCAAATTTAATTTTAATAAAATAAATTTTGTAATAAACTGAAGCCTACCAAATATCAAAAATATTTTAAATTATCGGATTTAAAAAATTCTTAATAAATACAATAATTTTTAAAAAATAAATTATAATTATAAAAACTTTATGTTAACAAATCTTTGTAACTTCCTCCCGTCAAAAACGTCCCCTTAGATAATAACCAAACCTTAAACTTTTTAACTCTAAATTAAAAAATTTTCCCCCAAGGATTTACAAGTTATACCCTTAAATTTAGTGCTACCCTACTCACTAAATCCAATACTAAACAATATAAATTGTAACAATTCTTATTGCCGACTGTTATAGCTTTATTCAAATTTAATTTTAATAAAATAAATTTTGTAATAAACTGAAGCCTACCAAATATCAAAAATATTTTAAATTATCGGATTTAAAAAATTCTTAATAAATACAATAAATTTTAAAAAATAAATTATAATTATAAAAACTTTATGTTAACAAATCTTTGTAACTTCCTCCCGTCAAAAACGTCCCCTTAGATAATAACCAAACCTTAAACTTTTTAACTCTAAATTAAAAAATTTTCCCCCAAGGATTTACAAGTTATACCCTTAAATTTAGTGCTACCCTACTCACTAAATCCAATACTAAACAATATAAATTGTAACAATTCTTATTGCCGACTGTTATAGCTTTATTCAAATTTAATTTTAATAAAATAAATTTTGTAATAAACTGAAGCCTACCAAATATCAAAAAAATTTTAAATTATCGGATTTAAAAAATTCTTGATAAATACAATAATTTTAAAAAAATAAATTATAATTTTATTATAAAATAAAATAATCAAAAATTAAATTTTTTAAAATTCAAAATAAATTTAAATTTAAATTTATTAATTTAGTTCCCCCCGAAACTAAACATTTTCTATTTTTATTAAAATATTTAAATTAACCTATTCTAAAAATTTTCAAAATTATATAAAAATCAAATTTTTGAAAAATGAAAAAAAAATTCCTCCCCTAATCATCGAAATTTTCAAAAATCCATAAATTTTGATAAATTTTTAACAATTTTTCACAAAATTTTTAAACGAAATAACTTTATTACACTAACAAATAATTTTTTCAAAAAAAATTATTAGATAATTTCCATATCACAATTTTTAAAAATTATTTAAATTTAAATTTCTAACAAAAAAATATAGATTTTTTTTTTATGAGCGATTTCCTTTTAAGCATTTATATAAAATTTTCAAAAATTACTCGAATTTTATGAAAATCCTAAATTTTTATACATAATTTTTTTAACTATGTAATAATTAAACTTAAAATAATTATAATTTAAATCAAAATATTGACATAATAACTTTACTTTACTAACAAATCATTTTTTTACCCTTTAAGATCACTTTTTATCCAATAAATTAAAAATTATTCGAGACAACCAAAAAATAGACAAATTTAACCAAATATTTTAAAATTACATTTTTTTGTTAGATATTTTAATTTAAATTTTTTATGAAATCTTTATTAATTTTATTTTTTTAAATCTATTTTTCACGTAATTTTTAATAGATTTAGTTAAAATAAGAATGACTTCATTTTCATGATAAATACCATAATACTTTAGAAATAATATTTCTTAATGATAATTTAATTCATTAATACTTAGGTTTTTTTTTTTTTTTTCATTAATTTTGAATTTTTCATTAAAAATTAACTTTATTAATAACTAATAATTTTTAATATATTATTAATAATTATAGATTAATTATAATTTAATTCTTATATAAATAAAATGTTAATATTTTAATGTTAAATTAATTATTAATAATTTATACTCTTTATATATATATTATAAATATTATTAATATATAAAATATTTATTAATATAGAAATTCTCGAAATTCACCGTCGTTTTTATATACTGATTTACTTTATATATTCTTTCTCTTTTTTTCGGGAGTACTATTATATATCCCTTAAGATACCAATATTAAATCGGTTTTTATATATTTAGAAATGTTTATTTTAACTATTTAATTAAAATTAGCACCTAGAATACTACTAATGGTACTATCCAATGTAAGATATATTTCGCCCTTATATATAAATAATTATATATTAATAAGTAATTATTAATTATTAAATATTATAGATATATATAAATAAATTCTTTAATTAAAAAGGCATAGGGTCCAAGAGAAAAACCCTATTAAAAGACAAAATTTAAATTAATACTGCTAATAAAGTATCGATTTTAGGCCATTTTTTTTTGCCCAAATTTTGACCCAAAAAATGCAAAAAATTGCAAAATTTTGCATTTTTTTCGTTTTTTTTTGAAATTTTTCAAAAAATTTGATCTTTAAAATTGACATTATTGTCTAAAAAACAATTATAACACTTGGATATAAAAACCAATGTATGAGGAAATTCCTATTAGGGCGCCTGAAGAAAGGATCATTTTGATGAGATGAAACATGTGCAACCCACCCCTAGTTCCATCCCCGAAATTTTTGAAAAAAATGCCAAATTTCGTGAAATTTGATGAAATTTGGAAAAAATCTTCGGATTACAAAATTTTACAGGGATCGATTATTTTTTATGTGAAAAAAGGATTTATCATAAAATTTCTTTTTCCAAACTATTTTGTTAGAAAAATCAACTTTTAGAAAAAATTCTTCTTCTAGTCTAACAGAAAATTTATTTTATAGAAAATTTAAACCTTTTCTGTGAAAATAAAATTGAAAGAATAATTTTTAATTACAAAATTTTTTGATTTTTAAATATAAATCCATTTATTCAAATTTTTGTAAATTGAATTCTATTGATCCCCCCCCATAGAATTCTTATACAAATTTATTAATAAGGTGATATTTAAAAATTTTAAAAATTTAAAAGTCAGTTTCTTAGTTATTCAAAATCAAAAACTAATAATTTTAAAAACTTAAACGTTGATTGTTGGACTTAGCCTCAGGATTGGTTTAGAATATTGAAATTGATCCTGAAGTAGGACGATCAAAATCAACTCAAATTTATCGGGTTTGGTGTTGATTGTTGGACTTAGCCTCAGGATTGGTTTAGAATATTGAAATTGATCCTGAAGTAGGACGACCAAAATCAACTCAAATTTATCGGATTTGGTGCTGATTGTTGGACTTAGCCTCAGGATTAGTTTAGAATGTTGAAATTGATCCTGAAGTAGGACACCAAAATCAACTCAAATTTATCGGATTTGGTGTTGATTGTTGGACTTAGCCTCAGGATTGGTTTAGAATATTGGAATTGATCCTGAAGTAGGACGACCAAAATCAACTCAAATTTATCGGGTTTGGTGTTGATTGTTGGACTTAGCCTCAGGATTGGTTTAGAATGTTGAAATTGATCCTGAAGTAGGGCACCAAAATCAACTCAAATTTATCGGATTTGGTGTTGATTGTTGGACTTAGTCTCAGGATTGGTTTAGAATGTTGAAATTGATCCTGAAGTAGGACGACCAAAATCAACTCAAATTTATCGGGTTTGGTGTTGATTGTTGGACTTAGCCTCAGGATTGGTTTAGAATGTTGAAATTGATCCTGAAGTAGGGCACCAAAATCAACTCAAATTTATCGGATTTGGTATTGATTGTTGGGCTTAGCCTCAGGATTGGTTTAGAATGTTGAAATTGATCCTGAAGTAGGGCACCAAAATCAACTCAAATTTATCGGATTTGGTGCTGATTGTTGGACTTAGCCTCAGGGTTAGTTTAGAATGTTGAAATTGATCCTGAAGTAGGACGACCAAAATCAACTCAAATTTATCGGGTTTGGTGTTGATTGTTGGGCTTAGCCTCAGGATTGGTTTAGAATATTGAAATTGATCCTGAAGTAGGGCACCAAAATCAACTCAAATTTATCGGATTTGGTGTTGATTGTTGGACTTAGCCTCAGGATTGGTTTAGAATATTGAAATTGATCCTGAAGTAGGACGACCAAAATCAACTCAAATTTATCGGATTTGGTGTTGATTGTTGGACTTAGCCTCAGGATTGGTTTAGAATGTTGAAATTGACCCTGAAGTAGGGCACCAAAATCAACTCAAATTTATCGGATTTGGTGTTAATTGTTGGGCTTAGTCTCAGGATTGGTTTAGAATGTTGAAATTGATCCTGAAGTAGGGCACCAAAATCAACTCAAATTTATCGGATTTGGTGCTGATTGTTGGACTTAGCCTCAGGATTGGTTTAGAATGTTGAAATTGATCCTGAAGTAGGACACCAAAATCAACTCAAATTTATCGGATTTGGTGCTGATTGTTGGACTTAGCCTCAGGATTAGTTTAGAATGTTGAAATTGATCCTGAAGTAGGACGACCAAAATCAACTCAAATTTATCGGATTTGGTGTTGATTGTTGGGCTTAGCCTCAGGATTGGTTTAGAATATTGAAATTGATCCTGAAGTAGGGCACCAAAATCAACTCAAATTTATCGGGTTTGGTGTTGATTGTTGGACTTAGCCTCAGGATTAGTTTAGAATGTTGAAATTGATCCTGAAGTAGGGCACCAAAATCAACTCAAATTTATCGGATTTGGTATTGATTGTTGGGCTTAGCCTCAGGATTGGTTTAGAATGTTGAAATTGATCCTGAAGTAGGACGATCAAAATCAACTCAAATTTATCGGATTTGGTGTTGATTGTTGGACTTAGCCTCAGGATTGGTTTAGAATGTTGAAATTGATCCTGAAGTAGGGCACCAAAATCAACTCAAATTTATCGAATATATTTATATAAATAATCCTATTTTATAGGATTTTTTACTTTGTGAATTAATTTTTGTACACTTAAATTAATGAAAATTTAATAGTTTTTATTTAAGGTTAAAATATTAAATTTTAAATTTAACTTAATAAGTTAAATTTTTAATTGTTAATTTTTTTTTGTAATTATATTCAATAAAATTAAATTATTTCTTAGAGTTTCAAAAACTCTTGTACATCTTATACTAGAATATAAAGATAAGCTAAAGAAGCTGATGGGTTCATACCCCATTTATAAAGGTATACCCCTTTTCTTTATAATTAAAACTATAAAATTAATATTTTTAATTTTAATAATAAGAGGAACTCTTATTTCTATTTCTGCTTATTCATGAATTAATATCTGGATTGGTTTAGAAGTAAACCTCTTAGCTTTTATTCCTATTATAAATTTAGATAATTTTAAGTATTCTTCTGAATCCTCCTTGAAATATTTTTTAGTTCAAGTTTCTGCATCAATTCTAGTTTTATTTTCTTTTTTAAATTCATTTATTTTAATCAATTCTATCGAGCAATTAATACCTACTTCTATATTTTTGTTTAACAGAGCTATCCTTATAAAAATAGGAGCAGCCCCTTTTCACTTTTGATACCCAGAAGTCCTAGAAGGACTAAGATGAGCTAATGCATTATTATTAATAACTTGACAAAAAATTGCCCCAATAATTTTAATTATATATAATTTTAAATTAAACCTATTCTTTATTTTGATTATTTTGATATGTATAACCTTAGGGAGTGTAAAAACATGGAACCAAACCAGATTAAAAAAAATTCTTGCCTTATCTTCCATTAACCATATTGGTTGAATATTAAGAATAATAATATTAAATCAATCCTTATGAATATTATACTTTTTAATTTATACTTTTATTTCTTTAAATATAATCTTAATTTTTAATAAATATAAAATCTTTAACATTAAAGATCTTATAAATAATATGAATTACAATAAAACTTTAAAATTCTATTTTTTTTTAAATTTCTTTTCTCTAGGAGGAATCCCCCCTTTTTTAGGATTTTTTCCTAAGTGACTAATTCTAAAAACTTTAATTGAAAATCACTTTTATTTTCTATCTTTTATAATAATTTTTATTACTTTAATTTGTATATATATTTATATACGCTTAATACTTCAATCTTTAATAATAAAATTAAATGAAAATAAAAAATTTAATTATATTAACTCTTACTATGTAATTTTTTTAAATTGAGTGAATATTTACGGATTAATCATTTTTACTGTAATTTTTAGAATTTATTAAGGATTTAAGTTAAATAAACTAGTAACCTTCAAAGTTAAAAATAGAATTATTCTAAGCCTTAGAATAATATTCACCTATAAATTTGCAATTTATAATCATAATTGAATATAAGGCTTAATAAAGGAGAAAACTCATAATTAAATTTACAATTTAACGCTTTAATTCAGCCACTTTATCGAATAAATGATTATTTTCTACTAATCATAAAGATATTGGAACATTATACTTTTTATTTGGAATATGGGCAGGAATAGTAGGAACATCGTTAAGTATTTTAATTCGGTTAGAATTAGGAACTAGAGGAAGATTAATTGGAAACGACCAAATTTATAATATAATTGTTACAGCTCATGCTTTCATTATAATTTTCTTTATAGTAATACCTATTATAATTGGGGGTTTTGGAAATTGATTAGTTCCTTTAATAATTGGAGCTCCTGATATAGCATTTCCACGATTAAATAACATAAGATTTTGACTTTTACCCCCTGCTTTAACTCTTTTAATTTTAAGAACAATTGTAGAAATAGGGGCAGGAACAGAATGAACTGTTAACCCTCCTCTTTCTTCTAATTTAACACATAACGGGCCTTCAGTAGATTTAGTGATTTTTAGTTTACATTTAGCAGGAATTTCCTCAATTTTAGGTGCAGTAAATTTCATTTCAACTATTATAAATATACGTCCATTTGGTATAATACTTGATAAAACTCCTTTATTTGTATGATCTGTTCTTATTACAGCAATTCTTTTATTACTATCACTACCAGTTCTTGCAGGAGCAATTACTATACTATTAACTGACCGAAACTTAAATTCTTCTTTTTTTCATCCAACCGATGGGGGAGACCCAATTTTATACCAACATTTATTTTGATTTTTTGGCCATCCTGAAGTTTATATTTTAATTCTCCCAGGATTTGGTATAATTTCCCATATTATTACACAAGAAAGAGGGAAAAAAATTGCCTTTGGTTCTTTTGGAATAATTTATGCTATATTAGCTATTGGACTTCTAGGATTTGTAGTATGAGCTCATCACATATTTACAGTGGGAATAGATGTTGATACTCGAGCTTATTTTACTTCAGCTACTATAATTATTGCAGTACCCACTGGAATTAAAATTTTTTCTTGATTAGCAACTTTACATGGAATACAATTTTACTATACACCTTCAATTTTATGAACCCTGGGATTTTTATTTTTATTTACAATTGGTGGATTAACAGGAGTAATTTTAGCTAACTCTTCCATAGATATTATTTTACATGGATAATTCTTCATTAAACGAAAAGAAGGGAATAAGAACAGTCCCTTATACCAAAGTGGTTTCCTTAGACACGTGTGTCAAGCTTTCGTCCCTGTGTAATACGATGAAAAGAGTTAGAATGAGAAACATTGAAGGAAATAACAAACAAATGAAATCAACAACAGAAGTCAGTCGTGCATTTGTGGTTACAGCAGCAATTGACCTCACTACGTGGGAGATTATACCTGCGTGTCATCCGAGTCCAAGAAAATCAACAATGCGGAATGGCTTACTTGGATAATTGATCATTATACAGTAAGAAGGGAATATGAACTGTCCCTTATACCAATGTGGTTTCCATAGACACGTGTGTCAAGCTTTCGTCCCTGTGTAATACGATGAAAAGAGTTAGAATGAGAAACATTGAAGGAAATAACAAACAAATGAAATCAACAACAGAAGTCAGTCGTGCATTTGTGGTTACAGCAGCAATTGACCTCACCACGTGGGAGATTATACCTGCGTGTCATCCGAGTCCAAGAAAATCAACAATGTGGAATGGCTTACTTGGATAATTGATCATTATACAGAAAGAAGGGAATAAGAACAGTCCCTTATACCAAAGTGGTTTCCTTAGACACGTGTGTCAAGCTTTCGTCCCTGTGTAATACGATGAAAAGAGTTAGGATGAGAAACATTGAAGGAAATAACAAACAAATGAAATCAACAACAGAAGTCAGTCGTGCATTTGTGGTTACAGCAGCAATTAACCTTACCACGTGGGCGATTATAGCTACCTGCGTGACATCAAAGTCTAAGAAAATCAACAATGTGGAATGGCTTACTTGGATAATTGTTCATTAAACAAAAAGAAGGGAATAAGAACAGTCCCTTATACCAAAGTGGTTTCCTCAGACACGTATGTCAATCTTTCTTCCCTGTGCAATACGATGAAAATTGTTAGAATGAGAAACATAGATGGAAATAACAAACAAATGAAATCAACAACAGAAGTCAGTCGTGCATTTGTGGTTACAGCAGCAATTGACCTTACCACGTGGTAGATTATAGCTACCTGCGTGACATCCGAGTCCAAGAAAATCAACAATGTGGAATGGCTTACTTGGATAATTGTTCATTGAACAAAAAGAAGGGAATAAGAACAGTCCCTTATACCAAAGTGGTTTCCTTAGACACGTGTGTCAAGCTTTCGTCCCAGTGCAATACGATGAAAAGAGTTAGGATGAGAAACATTGAAGGAAATAACAAACAAATGAAATCAACAACAGAAGTCAGTCGTGCATTTGTGGTTACAGCAGCAATTGACCTCACCACGTGGGAGATTATACCTGCGTGTCATCCGAGTCCAAGAAAATCAACAATGTGGAATGGCTTACTTGGATAATTGATCATTATACAGAAAGAAGGGAATAAGAACAGTCCCTTATACCAAAGTGGTTTCCTTAGACACGTGTGTCAAGCTTTCGTCCCTGTGTAATACGATGAAAAGAGTTAGAATGGGAAACATTGAAGGAAATAACAAACAAATGAAATCAACAACAGAAGTCAGTCGTGCATTTGTGGTTACAGCAGCAATTGACCTCACTACGTGGGAGATTATACCTGCGTGTCATCCGAGTCCAAGAAAATCAACAATGCGGAATGGCTTACTTGGATGATTGATCATTATACAGTAAGAAGGGAATAAGAACTGTCCCTTATACCAATGTGGTTTCCATAGACACGTGTGTCAAGCTTTCGTCCCTGTGCAATACGATGAGAAGTGTTAGAATGAGAAACATTGAAGGAAATAACAAACAAATGAAATCAACAACAGAAGTCAGCCGTCCAATTGTGGTTACAGCAGCAATTGACCTTACCACGTGGGAGATTATAGCTACCCGCGTGTCATCCGAGTCCAAGAAACTCAACAATGTGGAATGGCTTACTTGGATAATTGTTTATTAAACAAAAAGAAGGGAATAAGAACAGTCCCTTTCACCAATGTGATTTCCTTAGACACGTGTGTCAAGCTTTCGTCCCTGTGCAATACGATGAAAAGAGTTAGAATGAGAAACATTGAAGGATATAACAAACAAATGAAATCAAAAATAGAAGTCAGTCGTGCTTTTGTGGTTACAGCAGCAATTAACCTTACCACGTGGGCGATTATAGCTACCTGCGTGACATCAGAGTCTAAGAAAATCAACAATGTGGAATGGCTTACTTGGATAATGGTTCATTAAACAAAAAGAAGGGAATAAGAACAGTCCCTTATACCAAAGTGGTTTCCTCAGACACGTATGTCAATCTTTCTTCCCTGTGCAATACGATGAAAAGTGTTTGAATGAGAAACATAGATGGAAATAACAAACAAATGAAATCAACAACAGAAGTCAGTCGTGCATTTGTGGTTACAGCAGCAATTGACCTTACCACGTGGTAGATTATAGCTACCTGCGTGACATCCAAGTCCAAGAAAATCAACAATGTGGAATGGCTTACTTGGATAATTGTTCATTGAACAAAAACAAGGGAATAAGAACAGTCCCTTATACCAAAGTGGTTTCCTTAGACACGTGTGTCAAGCTTTTGTCCCTGTGCAATACGATGAAAAGAGTTAGGATGAGAAACATTGAAGGAAATAACAAACAAATGAAATCAACAACAGAAGTCAGTCGTGCATTTGTGGTTACAGCAGCAATTGACCTCACCACGTGGGAGATTATACCTGCGTGTCATCCTCGTCCAAGAAAATCAACTATGTGGAATGGCTTACTTGGATAATTGATCATTATACAGAAAGAAGGGAATAAGAACAGTCCCTTATACCAAAGTGATTTCCTTAGACACGTGTGTCAAGCTTTCGTCCCTGTGTAATACGATGAAAAGAGTTAGAATGAGAAACATTGAAGGAAATAACAAACAAATGAAATCAACAACAGAAGTCAGTCGTGCATTTGTGGTTACAGCAGCAATTGACCTTACCACGTGGAAGATTATAGCTACCTGCGTGACATCCGAGTCCAAGAAAATCAACAATGTGGAATGGCTTACTTGGATAATTCTTCATTAAACAAAAAGAAGGGAATAAGAACAGTCCCTTATACCAAAGTGGTTTCCTTAGACACGTGTGTCAAGCTTTCGTCCCTGTGTAATACGATGAAAAGAGTTAGAATGAGAAACATTGAAGGAAATAACAAACAAATGAAATCAACAACAGAAGTCAGTCGTGCATTTGTGGTTACAGCAGCAATTGACCTCACTACGTGGGAGATTATACCTGCGTGTCATCCGAGTCCAAGAAAATCAACAATGCGGAATGGCTTACTTGGATAATTGATCATTATACAGTAAGAAGGGAATGAGAACTGTCCCTTATACCAATGTGGTTTCCATAGACACGTGTGTCAAGCTTTCGTCCCTGTGTAATACGATGAAAAGAGTTAGAATGAGAAACATTGAAGGAAATAACAAACAAATGAAATCAACAACAGAAGTCAGTCGTGCATTTGTGGTTACAGCAGCAATTGACCTCACCACGTGGGAGATTATACCTGCGTGTCATCCGAGTCCAAGAAAATCAACAATGTGGAATGGCTTACTTGGATAATTGATCATTATACAGAAAGAAGGGAATAAGAACAGTCCCTTATACCAAAGTGGTTTCCTTAGACACGTGTGTCAAGCTTTCGTCCCTGTGTGATACGATGAAAAGAGTTAGAATGAGAAACATTGAAGGAAATAACAAACAAATGAAATCAACAACAGAAGTCAGTCGTGCATTTGTGGTTACAGCAGCAATTAACCTTACCACGTGGGCGATTATAGCTACCTGCGTGACATCAAAGTCTAAGAAAATCAACAATGTGGAATGGCTTACTTGGATAATTGTTCATTAAACAAAAAGAAGGGAATAAGAACAGTCCCTTATACCAAAGTGGTTTCCTCAGACACGTATGTCAATCTTTCTTCCCTGTGCAATACGATGAAAATTGTTAGAATGAGAAACATAGATGGAAATAACAAACAAATGAAATCAACAACAGAAGTCAGTCGTGCATTTGTGGTTACAGCAGCAATTGACCATACCACGTGGGAGATTATAGCTACCTGCGTGACATCCGAGTCCAAGAAAATCAACAATGTGGAATGGCTTACTTGGATAATTGTTCATTAAACAAAAAGTGGGGAATAAGAACAGTCCCTTATACCAAAGTGGTTTCCTTAGACACGTGTGTCAAGCTTTCGTCCCTGTGCAATACGATGAAAAGAGTTAGGATGAGAAACATTGAAGGAAATAACAAACAAATGAAATCAACAACAGAAGTCAGTCGTGCATTTGTGGTTACAGCAGCAATTGACCTCACCACGTGGGAGATTATACCTGCGTGTCATCCGAGTCCAAGAAAATCAACAATGTGGAATGGCTTACTTGGATAATTGATCATTATACAGAAAGAAGGGAATAAGAACAGTCCCTTATACCAAAGTGGTTTCCTTAGACACGTGTGTCAAGCTTTCGTCCCTGTGTAATACGATGAAGAGAGTAAGAATGAGAAACATTGAAGGAAATAACAAACAAATGAAATCAACAACAGATGTCAGTCGTGCATTTGTGGTTACAGCAGCAATTGACCTTACCACGTGGGAGATTATAACAACAATGTGGAATGGCTTACTTGGATAATTGTTCATTAAACAAAAAGTGGGGAATAAGAACAGTCCCTTATACCAAAGTGGTTTCCTTAGACACGTGTGTCAAGCTTTCGTCCCTGTGCAATACGATGAAAAGAGTTAGGATGAGAAACATTGAAGGAAATAACAAACAAATGAAATCAACAACAGAAGTCAGTCGTGCATTTGTGGTTACAGCAGCAATTGACCTCACCACGTGGGAGATTATACCTGCGTGTCATCCGAGTCCAAGAAAATCAACAATGTGGAATGGCTTACTTGGATAATTGATCATTATACAGAAAGAAGGGAATAAGAACAGTCCCTTATACCAAAGTGGTTTCCTTAGACACGTGTGTCAAGCTTTCGTCCCTGTGTAATACGATGAAGAGAGTAAGAATGAGAAACATTGAAGGAAATAACAAACAAATGAAATCAACAACAGATGTCAGTCGTGCATTTGTGGTTACAGCAGCAATTGACCTTACCACGTGGGAGATTATACCTGCGTGTCATCCGAGTCCAAGAAAATCAACAATGTGGAATGGCTCACTTGGATAATGGTTCATTAAACAAAAAGAAGGGAATAAGAACAGTCCCTTATACCCAAGTGGTTTCCTTAGACAAGTGTGTCAAGCTTTCGTCCCTGTGCAATACGATGAAAAGAGTTAGGATGAGAAACATTGAAGGAAATAACAAACAAATGAAATCAACAACAGAAGTCAGTCGTGCATTTGTGGTGTGACGGCGACTTTCTTCGGATTGATGATTGTTTACTATTTCTCTCCTATATTACCTCGGGCGCCAATTGCGATAGGTTTTATAAGGTCGCAATTCCTTACGTCGCTCACTATTATCGACCCTGGGTAGCTTTTAAACAGTTGGAGAAGGGTTCGATTCAATCTAAGGTAAGAGCGATTGACCAGTGGTGATTTATTTCGCTAAACGGCAGTAAATGTCTATGAGATAAATAAAAGACACCCTGACGAAACACACTATATTTAACAATATCCGTTCCCTTATGTACAACACCAAATTATATACAATACTATCCTATATATACAATAATGCAAAAGGCTACTAAACACCAAAAGCAAATATTTACAATGCAACACGGTACGGAACGAGAACTAAGCGAGGTGAGCAGGTGGCGTATATCAAGCAGCAGAAATGAGTAAGCAGTGAGCAAGCAAATTGAGCGATGATAAAAATGGTTAAGTGCGGACAAGCGTGGAAAGCATGCAGATTGGCGTGTGAAATGCAGTCTAATAAGTCAGATGTGACTACCTATCCTGTGTTCCGTACGGTCCGGTTCGATACCTCTTTATAAGAAACAGCAAGCCTGAACAATATCTTCGAATCAGGTCTTGTATCGGCGCATCCACCAAAATGGATATTAAGTCAGACTGGGCAGGGTGACTCACCGAAATGACCACGGTGATCAGTGAATCGGAAATACGCGACCCCTCTCCACAAGATAAGGAATTCCGTCTGGTGGTCCCAAATAAGAGTTGCTCGCAATAAGGGACCCGACACACGGATTCCACTTGAGAAAGTTGGGTCTTAGAAACAGATTTCAATCAGGGTACTCGTCGGCGCATCCACCAAAATAAATCTCAAGTCAGACTGGGCAGGGTGTCTCACCGAAATGACCACGGTGATCCGTGAATCGGAAATAAGCGACCCCGCTCCACAGGATAAGGAATTCTGTCTGGTGGTCCCAAATAAGAGTTGCTCGCAATAAGGGACCCGACACACAGATTCCACCTGAGAAAGTTGGGTCTTAGAAACAGATTTCAATCAGGGTATTTGTCGGCGCATCCACCAACATAAATCTAAGAAATAAATTTCGTTCGGGGTATACACTGACGCATCCACCAATTCCAGACTCGAGTCAGACCGGACAGGGTAATTCGCCGAAAAGGCTGCTGTGATCCGGAGATCGGAATTTAGCGACCCCTCTCCCCAAGATAAGGAGTTATGCCTGGTAGTTCCAAATAAGAGTTGCTCGCAATAAGGAACCGGACAGACAAACTCCACTCGAGAAAGAAAGATCTAAGAAATAAATTTCACTCAGGGTATACTTCGGCGCATCCACCAATTCACGACTCGAGTAAGACCGGACAGGGTAATTAGCCCAAAACACCGCGGTGATCCGGAGATCGGAAATTAGCGACCCCTCTCCTCAAGATAAGGAGCTCTGCCTGGTAGTTCCAAATAAGAGTTGCTCGCAATAAGGAACCGGACAGACAAACTCCACTTGAGAAAGAAAGATCTAAGAAATAAATTTCGTTCAGGGTATACTGTGGCGCATCCACCAATTCACGACTCGAGTCAGACCGGACAGGGTAATTAGCCCAAAACACTGCTGTGATCCGGAGATCGGAAATTAGTGACCCCTCTCCTCAAGATAAGGAGTTCTGCCTGGTAGTTCCAAATAAGAGTTGCTCGCAATAAGGAACCGGACAGACAAACTCCACTTGAGAAAGAAAGATCTAAGAAATGAATTTCGTTCAGGGTATACTTTGGCGCTTCCACCAATTCTAGACTCGAGTCAGACCGGACAGGGTAATTAGCCCAAAACACTGCTGTGATCCGGAGATCGGAAATTAGCGACCCCTCTCCTCAAGATAAGGGACTTTGCCTGGTAGTTCCAAATAAGAGTTGCTCGCAATAAGGAACCGAACAGACAAACTCCACTTGAGAAAGAAAGATCAAAGAAATAAATCTCACTTACGGTATACCTCGGCGCATCCACCAATTAACGACTCGAGTCGGACCGGACAGGATAATTAACCTTAAAGACCGCAGTGATCCGGAGATCGGAAATAAACGACCCCTCTCCCCAAGATAAGGAGTTCTGCCTGGTAGTTCCAAATAAGAGTTGCTCGCAATAAGGAACCGAACAGACAAACTCCACTTGAGAAAGAAAGATCTTAGAAATAAAATAAATTACAAATAAATCACACTCGGAAAGTATCGATGGAACACAGGAAAGTCACCGATAATACAGACAGGAATAAAACGGTTCTTACCAATCCTAAGAATTTCCCACTTCACTACATGAACTCAAATTCTTTTCGTGTACGGGCTAAGTGTCAAATTCACGAATATAAAATACGGCACTAAAACGTCCAACGTTCAAAAGAAAAATTGCAAACTAAAAATTAAACTCTAAATTGTTACTCAAGAAAATCCGCTCAATAATTATGAAAATATATAGCTCGAAGACGCCGACAGGAGTAAATCGGAAAATATCTTAATACTTCGAAGACACCGGCAAGAATAATCCTCCTTTTCCGAAATATTTCACTTGTAATCTCGGTTGGAAGGGGAAAATTTCGAGTCTTGAAATCGGCGGTGTACCTATGAAAAACGAACGACAACATGTAAAAAAGAACATATTGAAGAGATAACGTCTATCGCGTTGTCGCTCGAAAGTTTTTATACATAGGCTGATATTTTAAATTGCATCGTTATATTTTCATGAAATAAATAAATCAGAAATTATTCCAAATGAAAATTTTTGAATTGGACGAAAAAAAAACCTTCACTGCTCTCAATTAAAATTTTATTTTCACCTACTCAGATGACTGGTAGAATATGATGGAATTCTAAACCTGGGGCAAATTATACTGGGTGATTCTAATAAAATAATTATTGAATTCTAAACCTGGGTAAATTATACCAGGTGATTCTAATAAAATAATTATTGAATTCTAAACCTGGGTAAATTATACCAGGTGATTCTAATAAAATAATTACTGAATTCTTAACCTGGGCTAAATTATACCGGGTGATTCTAGTAACGAAATTCACTTCGTTACACACCCCCCTTACTTCCCCAAAAAAAAACGAAAGTTTTTTTTTTGTCACCACCTGCTACCCCGCTGTTCAGAAATCTATTGGCAGACGGCCAATATAACCCCTGGATGAATCTTCAATGACCAGCGATGGAGGTTCGTCGCGGGTCGCAGCAGCTCGCATTGGATTCCAATGGACTCGGGGTTCGGCTGGTCTGATCTCGCTTGCTGATTGCGGTTTTCATCAGCGCGCGATGGCTCCACTTGTCGTCTCGTTTGGACTCGACTATCTTGGGGGAACTCTTTCGGGCACAAGTATTCCCTGGACATTACCCCTCGCAGTCTTGGCCAGTTGTCGAATGCTTCCACCACCAGCTCGTCTAGGAGTGCTAACATGGAATCCACCAACCTGACATTGAATAGGTCCTACTACTTTCTAGACATGTCTATTCTGAAACATAAAAGGATTAGTGACCATTCTTATGGATTCCCCCACGACCTACGACGACCCACTTCGGACTCCAACATAAGGACGTCTTGATGGACGGCCTCACACTCTGGGAGTCGAAATTCGCATTGTGGTCCCATCTACAGAAGAGGCGGATGATTTGACCGCCAAAGATCGGGGCTTCTCAGAAAACGAGCGGCTAACACGGTTACACCTTATTGGCATGCTCTCCACCTAGCTCATCCTCGTGGAACGGTTTCAAATCTTTCACGTGGATATGACGGAGGCATTTACCCGACTCGCTTTTCAAGTCGTAAACCACTGGAGATATGACCTTAGTAACGGTATACGGACCAGAATATTTGGGCGCTAATTTAGATGCAAAGCCTTCTGCCGCCGACGACAACGGATGTTCTCGACGCAAAACTTTGTCACCTACCCGGCACGACCACGCTCTCCTTCGGAGATTATAATACCGACTCTGTTGGTTGAATGCACGAGCCAGCTGGAGTCTAACAAACTCCCGGGTCTCTTGGAGTCGCTTGATGCGATTTGCGTATTGGCCTACCCCTTGGACCTGTGGTTCTTCCGTTGATTTCTCTGCATCAACTTTGGTTCCTGATGTCCGACGGTTCGTTTCTGGGGAGTGAACCTCCCGACCGAAATTCAGGAACGCCGGTGTGAATCCGGTGGACTCATGTTTGGCAGAATTCAACGCGAAAGTCAGTTCTCCCACTCGCTCATCCCAGGAGCGATGATCCTGCTCGCAGAATTGTGCTATCATGGTTTTGATGGTCCGGTTAGCTCTTTCCACGGGATTGCACTGCGGCGAATAGACCGGAGCAAATCTATGTTGGATACCCAAACTCTTCAGGTTTTCCCTAAATAGACGTCCGTCGTATTGAGAACCATTGTCGCTAATTACGGTCTTTGGACATCCAAATTTCAGCAACACTAGATCGTAAAACGCCTGGAACACACCTTTACCCGTGGCTGCCCGGAGTGGTTTGCATTCGATCCACTTCGAGAAACGGTCCTGGAACATCACGAGGAAAGTATTACCCCTTTTGGAACGAGGTAATGGGCCTATTAGATCCGTGCAGACTGTATGCCATGGTTCGGTGATGTGGTACGGTTGCATTTTCCCTGGGGGTTTCTGTTGGCAAACCTTGTACCTCTGGCATTGCTTGCACCTTCGAACGTATTGGGCTGCTTCACGGAACATCCCAGGCCAATAGTAGCTTTGGGCCACTCGAGATATGGTCTTTGCGATTCCCAAGTGACCAGCCACCGGCTCATCATGGTTCTCCCGCAGTATCGACTGCCGACCCTCGGTTGGGATGCACAGTTTCCACGGCGTTCCCATCTCTGTTTCCGTGAAGTCGTCAGCGCTCCAAAAATATTTATATAACCTTCCCTCCTGTATCAGGTAATCTGGAAATTCCGCAGGATTCTTCACAACCTCCTGGTATTTCTTGGTGTACCACGGACATCGAGTCGTGTTCTTGGCCACACAGACCTGTTCCTCGATTTTCTGCATCTTGGGCTTACTCGGACTGTATCTAGGCTTTTTCGGTTTAACCTTTAGTTGGGCCATTCTCGTTCCTTCGGAACCTCCAAGTTCCTTCTCCGGGAACTTCTGAACGACTCGTATTTCCTGTCGGTGCAAGGAACTGATCGACGAGTTGTACGGCATGGAGATCGGCGAAACGGCTCTCTTCAGCAACTTGCCCTTGAGGAAGCACTGCGAGGTACGGAAATCAATCTTGAAATCGTGCGAAGCCAGCAGGTCCATTCCTAGAACCAGATCCATCGGTAGATGGGGCACCAAATGGAGTCGAGATTTGATCTCCTCCTCCCCAAACCGTATTATGGGCTCGTACATCTCTTTCACGGTGATTGAACTTCCGTCGGCCACTGTGGCCACCATATCTGCGATCTCCGACGGAAAAACTCTCATCCTCCTGCATGCCTCTGCTGCCTTTTTGCTCAAAAAGGACTTAGACGCACCAGTGTCTAGCAGAGCTGCCACGGACTGTTTTCCGATGTGGACAGCGACTATTGGCCGGTTATCCTGCGTGTACGCTGACTGCTTGATTGGGGATGCTATGGAGCGGAACTGTCTCTTCCCCGCGGGGCAGCTCCGCTCTAGTTTTCCGAACATCGGCAATCCCTGGACATCACGCCTTGCTTCCCACATCGGGAACAAAACAGCCTCGGCGTTGATTGACACTCCCTTCTCAAGTGTCCGACCTTACCACAACGCCAGCATTGAAGTTCTCGGAGCCTGGTGTCTTCGAACCGAACGACCTTCGCATCACGGGGTGGTGGGCCTCCAGGTTTGACTCCAACGGATGTAGACTCCCTCTTTGGTGTTTCATTCCGGGCCTTAGGCGTCGACTCTGGTACATTTTCCGGTGGCTTCATTTCTTCCGGCCTCTTGGACGGTGGAAACTCGACGGTCAAGGTCTGTGGAGGTCTTCGGCGAGGTCTTTCATATACCAGATGTGGATCATCGATTAGACCTTTATGGGCTGGAGGTGGAGTGTATTGGTCCGCATGCCACTGAACCAACTCAAACACCTTTCCTTTGGACAACAGCTGGGCATAATTGTTGATCTCTTGAAAAGCCAGTGCCTTCTGCAGATTCGGCAACAGACGCTTCCTGATCATATTCACCTGTTCTTCTTCAGGAGGTCGCTTTGTAGACAACTTCAAGAACAGGTTCTGCATCCTTGTGACGAACATCAACAGCTTTTCGTCCTCCCCCTGAGTTCGTTTCCTTATTTCCTCTAGAAGCGTTTCCTCGTAGTCGAGGGGGAGTAAAGCCTCACGCAGTTGCTCCTTGAAGTCTTCCCAACCTCTGAATGTACCTCTCCTGGGAATATACCAATCCCTGGCATCCTTCCGCAGTAATTCGAAGATAGATTCGAAGAGGTACTGTCGAGTAACCTTGCGAGTTTCGGCTAGATGTTCGACCTCCTGCAGGAATGCGTTAACGCTGGTTGATCCATCGAATTGTATATTCCACTTATAAACAGGTACGGCTGGCTGATTAAATGATCTATCCATTCCAGTCCTGTTGTCCTGTCCTGTTCTGCCTCGCTCCAAACTATCTGATCTGCCTAGATCAGTTTGACCTCCCGTAGCCGTCGTGTGGGCTACGTCCTCTTTGGTATCTCTTGAATCCTCGGGTACCAAAAATGGGAACGAAATTCTCCGAGTCGACTCAGCCACCACCGGCCTATTCCCTCGCATGAGCGGTCCAGAAGTTTCATCTGTTCTCCAGGGACTAGTGAAGTTTAATCGTCGACGGACAGCTTCACAAGCCCTGTTGTGTAACCGCCGGAAGAAATTCAACGAGAAACCTCCCTCGCTATTTTCCTGCTGCAAAATCTGCGTTTGGTCTCCCTCGAAGGTGCCTCCGTTATCAGCACCGGTGGTTTGTTGGTCTTCCATTGGAGGATCCTCGAAGGAGATAAGACTAACTTCTCTCTCCGGTTGAGATGCTTCACCCAGCTCAGGGTTTTCCGAAATATCCCTCAACCCATTCCGGGCAACTTTTGCTTTGGCCAAGACCACGGCATCCACCAGCATCTCGTCTGTTTGTTTCCATAACTCAGACAGTTCGTCGGCCTTGGCCTGTTCCTCCATCGTAGTCGGTCTCACCAGGCTGAGACGGTTCTGTAGGTGTATGAGTCTACTCCTGATACGTGGCTCCTCATTCGCGGTGTTCTCCTCGTCAAAAGCTTGAACATGTTCCACCAAGCTTCTCAGGATTTCACTGGCATCGTTCAGTTCTTCCTCGGTGTCTCTTTCCATGGGACAGAACTGTACATCCTGTGCCAACACCTTCCTCAGTTCCTTCCGGTTTTCTTGTACGGTTCTGCCGGCTCTACGGCCACGAGCCTCCAGCTCCCATCTTAACTCTTCCGCTCTCAATCTGTTCACCTCCATTATCCTCTGAAAAATATTCTACACAAAAAATACTCTAAAGGGCTCTTCTGTCAGTCCTATAGCAAAAAAAAATCAGGTCCCTGCTCGGGCGCCAATTTGTGACGGCGACTTTCTTCGGATTGATGATTGTTTACTATTTCTCTCCTATATTACCTCGGGCGCCAATTGCGATAGGTTTTATAAGGTCGCAATTCCTTACGTCGCTCACTATTATCGACCCTGGGTAGCTTTTAAACAGTTGGAGAAGGGTTCGATTCAATCTAAGGTAAGAGCGATTGACCAGTGGTGATTTATTTCGCTAAACGGCAGTAAATGTCTATGAGATAAATAAAAGACACCCTGACGAAACACACTATATTTAACAATATCCGTTCCCTTATGTACAACACCAAATTATATACAATACTATCCTATATATACAATAATGCAAAAGGCTACTAAACACCAAAAGCAAATATTTACAATGCAACACGGTACGGAACGAGAACTAAGCGAGGTGAGCAGGTGGCGTATATCAAGCAGCAGAAATGAGTAAGCAGTGAGCAAGCAAATTGAGCGATGATAAAAATGGTTAAGTGCGGACAAGCGTGGAAAGCATGCAGATTGGCGTGTGAAATGCAGTCTAATAAGTCAGATGTGACTACCTATCCTGTGTTCCCTACGGTCCGGTTCGATACCTCTTTATAAGAAACAGCAAGCCTGAACAATATCTTCGAATCAGGTCTTGTATCGGCGCATCCACCAAAATGGATATTAAGTCAGACTGGGCAGGGTGACTCACCGAAATGACCACGGTGATCAGTGAATCGGAAATACGCGACCCCTCTCCACAAGATAAGGAATTCCGTCTGGTGGTCCCAAATAAGAGTTGCTCGCAATAAGGGACCCGACACACGGATTCCACTTGAGAAAGTTGGGTCTTAGAAACAGATTTCAATCAGGGTACTCGTCGGCGCATCCACCAAAATAAATCTCAAGTCAGACTGGGCAGGGTGTCTCACCGAAATGACCACGGTGATCCGTGAATCGGAAATAAGCGACCCCGCTCCACAGGATAAGGAATTCTGTCTGGTGGTCCCAAATAAGAGTTGCTCGCAATAAGGGACCCGACACACAGATTCCACCTGAGAAAGTTGGGTCTTAGAAACAGATTTCAATCAGGGTATTTGTCGGCGCATCCACCAACATAAATCTAAGAAATAAATTTCGTTCGGGGTATACACTGACGCATCCACCAATTCCAGACTCGAGTCAGACCGGACAGGGTAATTCGCCGAAAAGGCTGCTGTGATCCGGAGATCGGAATTTAGCGACCCCTCTCCCCAAGATAAGGAGTTATGCCTGGTAGTTCCAAATAAGAGTTGCTCGCAATAAGGAACCGGACAGACAAACTCCACTTGAGAAAGAAAGATCTAAGAAATAAATTTCGTTCAGGGTATACTGTGGCGCATCCACCAATTCACGACTCGAGTCAGACCGGACAGGGTAATTAGCCCAAAACACTGCTGTGATCCGGAGATCGGAAATTAGTGACCCCTCTCCTCAAGATAAGGAGTTCTGCCTGGTAGTTCCAAATAAGAGTTGCTCGCAATAAGGAACCGGACAGACAAACTCCACTTGAGAAAGAAAGATCTAAGAAATGAATTTCGTTCAGGGTATACTTTGGCGCTTCCACCAATTCTAGACTCGAGTCAGACCGGACAGGGTAATTAGCCCAAAACACTGCTGTGATCCGGAGATCGGAAATTAGCGACCCCTCTCCTCAAGATAAGGGGCTTTGCCTGGTAGTTCCAAATAAGAGTTGCTCGCAATAAGGAACCGAACAGACAAACTCCACTTGAGAAAGAAAGATCAAAGAAATAAATCTCACTTACGGTATACCTCGGCGCATCCACCAATTAACGACTCGAGTCGGACCGGACAGGATAATTAACCTTAAAGACCGCAGTGATCCGGAGATCGGAAATAAACGACCCCTCTCCCCAAGATAAGGAGTTCTGCCTGGTAGTTCCAAATAAGAGTTGCTCGCAATAAGGAACCGAACAGACAAACTCCACTTGAGAAAGAAAGATCTTAGAAATAAAATAAATTACAAATAAATCACACTCGGAAAGTATCGATGGAACACAGGAAAGTCACCGATAATACAGACAGGAATAAAACGGTTCTTACCAATCCTAAGAATTTCCCACTTCACTACATGAACTCAAATTCTTTTCGTGTACGGGCTAAGTGTCAAATTCACGAATATAAAATACGGCACTAAAACGTCCAACGTTCAAAAGAAAAATTGCAAACTAAAAATTAAACTCTAAATTGTTACTCAAGAAAATCCGCTCAATAATTATGAAAATATATAGCTCGAAGACGCCGACAGGAGTAAATCGGAAAATATCTTAATACTTCGAAGACACCGGCAAGAATAATCCTCCTTTTCCGAAATATTTCACTTGTAATCTCGGTTGGAAGGGGAAAATTTCGAGTCTTGAAATCGGCGGTGTACCTATGAAAAACGAACGACAACATGTAAAAAAGAACATATTGAAGAGATAACGTCTATCGCGTTGTCGCTCGAAAGTTTTTATACATAGGCTGATATTTTAAATTGCATCGTTATATTTTCATGAAATAAATAAATCAGAAATTATTCCAAATGAAAATTTTTGAATTGGACGAAAAAAAAACCTTCACTGCTCTCAATTAAAATTTTATTTTCACCTACTCAGATGACTGGTAGAATATGATGGAATTCTAAACCTGGGGCAAATTATACTGGGTGATTCTAATAAAATAATTATTGAATTCTAAACCTGGGTAAATTATACCAGGTGATTCTAATAAAATAATTATTGAATTCTAAACCTGGGTAAATTATACCAGGTGATTCTAATAAAATAATTACTGAATTCTTAACCTGGGCTAAATTATACCGGGTGATTCTAGTAACGAAATTCACTTCGTTACAGTGGTTACAGCAGCAATTGACCTCACCACGTGGGAGATTATACCTGCGTGTCATCCGAGTCCAAGAAAATCAACAATGTGGAATGGCTTACTTGGATAATTGATCATTATACAGAAAGAAGGGAATAAGAACAGTCCCTTATACCAAAGTGGTTTCCTTAGACACGTGTGTCAAGCTTTCGTCCCTGTGTAATACGATGAAAAGAGTTAGAATGAGAAACATTGAAGGAAATAACAAACAAATGAAATCAACAACAGAAGTCAGTCGTGCATTTGTGGTTACAGCAGCAATTGACCTTACCACGTGGGAGATTATAACTGCGTGTCATCCGAGTCCAAGAAAATCAACAATGTGGAATGGCTTACTTGGATAATTGTTCATTAAACAAAAAAAAGGGAATAAGAACAGTCCCTTATACCGAAGTGGTTTCCTTAGACACGTGTGTCAAGCTTTCGTCACTGTGCAATACGATGAAAAGAGTTAGGATGAGAAATATTGAAGGAAATAACAAACAAATGAAATCAACAACAGAAGTCAGTCGTGCATTTGTGGTTACAGCAGCAATTGACCTCACCACGTGGGAGATTATACCTGCGTGTCATCCGAGTCCAAGAAAATCAACAATGTGGAATGTCTTACTTGGATAATTGATCATTATACAGAAAGAAGGGAATGAGAACAGTCCCTTATACCTATGTGGTTTCCATAGACACGTGTGTCAAGCTTTCGTCCCTGTGCAATACGATGAGAAGTTTAAGAATGAGAAACATTGAAGGAAATAACAAACGAATGAAATCAACAACAGAAGTCAGTCGTGCATTCGTGGTTACAGCAGCAATTGACCTTACCACGTGGGAGATTAGAGCTACCTGCGTGACATCCGAGTCCGAGAAAATCAACAATGTGGAATGGCTTACTTGGATAATTGTTCATTAAAAAGCAAAAAGGAAATAAGAACAGTCCCTTATACCGAAGTGGTTTCCTTAGACACGTGTGTCAAGCTTTCGTCCCTGTGCAATAAGATGAAAAGTGTTAGAATGAGAAACATAGAAGGAAATAACTAACAAATGAAATCAACAACAGAAGTCAGTCGTGCATTTGTGGTTACAGCAGCAATTGACCTTACCACGTGGAAGATTATAGCTACCTGCGTGACATCCGAGTCCGAGAAAATCAACAATGTGGAAAGGCTTACTTGGATAATTGTTCATTAAACAAAAAGAAGGGAATAAGAACAGTCCCTTATACCAAAGTGGTTTCCTTAGACACGTGTGTCAAGCTTTCGTCCCTGTGTAATACGATGAAAAGAGTTAGAATGGGAAACATTGAAGGAAATAACAAACAAATGAAATCAACAACTGAAGTCAGTCGTGCATTTGTGGTTACAGCAGCAATTGACCTCACTACGTGGGAGATTATACCTGCGTGTCATCCGAGTCCAAGAAAATCAACAATGCGGAATGGCTTACTTGGATGATTGATCATTATACAGTAAGAAGGGAAT
Source organism: Harmonia axyridis (assembly GCF_914767665.1). Lineage (NCBI taxonomy): Eukaryota > Metazoa > Arthropoda > Insecta > Coleoptera > Coccinellidae > Harmonia > Harmonia axyridis. Next base: position 27,157,409 of record NC_059508.1, on the reverse strand, counting down.
AAGAACTGTCCCTTATACCAATGTGGTTTCCATAGACACGTGTGTCAAGCTTTCGTCCCTGTGCAATACGATGAGAAGTGTTAGAATGAGAAACATTGAAGGAAATAACAAACAAATGAAATCAACAACAGAAGTCAGCCGTCCAATTGTGGTTACAGCAGCAATTGACCTTACTACGTTGGAGATTATAGCTACCCGCGTGTCATCCGAGTACAAGAAACTCAACAATGTGGAATGGCTTACTTGGATAATTGTTTATTAAACAAAAAGAAGGGAATAAGAACAGTCCCTTTCACCAATGTGATTTCCTTAGACACGTGTGTCAAGCTTTCGTCCCTGTGCAATACGATGAAAAGAGTTAGAATGAGAAACATTGAAGGATATAACAAACAAATGAAATCAAAAATAGAAGTCAGTCGTGCATTTGTGGTTACAGCAGCAATTAACCTTACCACGTGGGCGATTATGGCTATCTGCGTGACATCAGAGTCTAAGAAAATCAACAATGTGGAATGGCTTACTTGGATAATGGTTCATTAAACAAAAAGAAGGGAATAAGAACAGTCCCTTATACCAAAGTGGTTTCCTCAGACACGTATGTCAATCTTTCTTCCCTGTGCAATACGATGAAAAGTGTTTGAATGAGAAACATAGATGGAAATAACAAACAAATGAAATCAACAACAGAAGTCAGTCGTGCATTTGTGGTTACAGCAGCAATTGACCTTACCACGTGGTAGATTATAGCTACCTGCGTGACATCCAAGTCCAAGAAACTCAACAATGTGGAATGGCTTACTTGGATAATTGTTTATTAAACAAAAAGAAGGGAATAAGAACAGTCCCTTATACCAAAGTGGTTTCCTTAGACACGTGTGTCAAGCTTTCGTCCCTGTGCAATACGATGAAAAGAGTTAGGATGAGAAACATTGAAGGAAATAACAAACAAATGAAATCAACAACAGAAGTCAGTCGTGCATTTGTGGTTACAGCAGCAATTGACCTCACCACGTGGGAGATTATACCTGCGTGTCATCCTCGTCCAAGAAAATCAACAATGTGGAATGGCTTACTTGGATAATTGATCATTATACAGAAAGAAGGGAATAAGAACAGTCCCTTATACCAAAGTGGTTTCCTTAGACACGTGTGTCAAGCTTTCGTCCCTGTGTAATACGATGAAAAGAGTTAGAATGAGAAACATTGAAGGAAATAACAAACAAATGAAATCAACAACAGAAGTCAGTCGTGCATTTGTGGTTACAGCAGCAATTGACCTTACCACGTGGAAGATTATAGCTACCTGCGTGACATCCGAGTCCAAGAAAATCAACAATGTGGAATGGCTTACTTGGATAATTCTTCATTAAACAAAAAGAAGGGAATAAGAACAGTCCCTTATACCAAAGTGGTTTCCTTAGACACGTGTGTCAAGCTTTCGTCCCTGTGTAATACGATGAAAAGAGTTAGAATGAGAAACATTGAAGGAAATAACAAACAAATGAAATCAACAACAGAAGTCAGTCGTGCATTTGTGGTTACAGCAGCAATTGACCTCACTACGTGGGAGATTATACCTGCGTGTCATCCGAGTCCAAGAAAATCAACAATGCGGAATGGCTTACTTGGATGATTGATCATTATACAGTAAGAAGGGAATGAGAACTGTCCCTTATACCAATGTGGTTTCCATAGACACGTGTGTCAAGCTTTCGTCCCTGTGTAATACGATGAAAAGAGTTAGAATGAGAAACATTGAAGGAAATAACAAACAAATGAAATCAACAACAGAAGTCAGTCGTGCATTTGTGGTTACAGCAGCAATTGACCTCACCACGTGGGAGATTATACCTGCGTGTCATCCGAGTCCAAGAAAATCAACAATGTGGAATGGCTTACTTGGATAATTGATCATTATACAGAAAGAAGGGAATAAGAACAGTCCCTTATACCAAAATGGTTTCCTTAGACACGTGTGTCAAGCTTTCGTCCCTGTGTAATACGATGAAAAGAGTTAGAATGAGAAACATTGAAGGAAATAACAAACAAATGAAGTCAACAACAGAAGTCAGTCGTGCATTCGTGGTTACAGCAGCAATTGACCTTACCACGTGGGAGATTATACCTGCGTGTCATTCGAGTCCAAGAAAATCAACAATGTGGAATGGCTTACTTGGATAATTGTTCATTAAACAAAAAGAAGGGAATAAGAACAGTCCCTTATGCCAAAGTGGTTTCCTTAGACACGTGTGTCAAGCTTTCGTCCCTGTGTAATACGATGAAAAGTGTTAGAATGAGAAACATAGAAGGAAATAACAAACAAATGAAATCAACAACAGAAGTCAGTCGTGCATTTGTGGTTACAGCAGCAATTGACCTTACCACGTGGAAGATTATAGCCACCTGCGTGACATCCGAGTCCAAGAAAATCAACAATGTGGAATGGCTCACTTGGATAATTCTTCATTAAACAAAAAGAAGGGAATAAGAACAGTCCCTTATACCAAAGTGGTTTCCTTAGACACGTGTGTCAAGCTTTCGTCCCTGTGTAATACGATGAAAAGAGTTAGAATGAGAAACATTGAAGGAAATAACAAACAAATGAAATCAACAACAGAAGTCAGTCGTGCATTTGTGGTTACAGCAGCAATTGACCTCACTACGTGGGAGATTATACCTGCGTGTCATCCGAGTCCAAGAAAATCAACAATGTGGAATGGCTTACTTGGATAATTGTTCATTAAACAAAAAAAAGGGAATAAGAACAGTCCCTTATACCGAAGTGGTTTCCTTAGACAGGTGTGTCAAGCTTTCGTCACTGTGCAATACGATGAAAAGAGTTAGGATGAGAAATATTGAAGGAAATAACAAACAAATGAAATCAACAACAGAAGTCAGTCGTGCATTTGTGGTTACAGCAGCAATTGACCTCACCACGTGGGAGATTATA